>NC_060975.1:0-657500 GCF_910589235.1 Vespa crabro
CAACCCTGACGCAACCCTGGACGCTAACCCTGACGCAACCCTGACGCAACCCTGACGCAACCCTGACGCAAACCTGACGCAACCCTGACGCAACCCTGACGCAACCCTGACGCAACCCTGACGCAACCCTGACGCAACCCTGACGCAACCCTGACGCAACCCTGACGCAACCCTGACGCAACCCTGACGCAACCCTGACGCAACCCTGACGCAACCCTGACGCAACCCTGACGCAACCCTGACGCAACCCTGACGCAACCCTGACGCAACCCTGACGCAACCCTGACGCAACCCTGACGCAACCCTGACGCAACCCTGACGCAACCCTGACGCAACCCTGACGCAACCCTGACGCAACCCTGACGCAACCCTGACGCAACCCTGACGCAACCCTGACGCAACCCTGACGCAACCCTGACGCAACCCTGACGCAACCCTGACGCAACCCTGACGCAACCCTGACGCAACCCTGACGCAACCCTGACGCAACCCTGACGCAACCCTGACGCAACCCTGACGCAACCCTGACGCAACCCTGACGCAACCCTGACGCAACCCTGACGCAACCCTGACGCAACCCTGACGCAACCCTGACGCAACCCTGACGCAACCCTGACGCAACCCTGACGCAACCCTGACGCAACCCTGACGCAACCCTGACGCAACCCTGACGCAACCCTGACGCAACCCTGACGCAACCCTGACGCAACCCTGACGCAACCCTGACGCAACCCTGACGCAACCCTGACGCAACCCTGACGCAACCCTGACGCAACCCTGACGCAACCCTGACGCAACCCTGACGCAACCCTGACGCAACCCTGACGCAACCCTGACGCAACCCTGACGCAACCCTGACGCAACCCTGACGCAACCCTGACGCAACCCTGACGCAACCCTGACGCAACCCTGACGCAACCCTGACGCAACCCTGACGCAACCCTGACGCAACCCTGACGCAACCCTGACGCAACCCTGACGCAACCCTGACGCAACCCTGACGCAACCCTGACGCAACCCTGACGCAACCCTGACGCAACCCTGACGCAACCCTGACGCAACCCTGACGCAACCCTGACGCAACCCTGACGCAACCCTGACGCAACCCTGACGCAACCCTGACGCAACCCTGACGCAACCCTGACGCAACCCTGACGCAACCCTGACGCAACCCTGACGCAACCCTGACGCAACCCTGACGCAACCCTGACGCAACCCTGACGCAACCCTGACGCAACCCTGACGCAACCCTGACGCAACCCTGACGCAACCCTGACGCAACCCTGACGCAACCCTGACGCAACCCTGACGCAACCCTGACGCAACCCTGACGCAACCCTGACGCAACCCTGACGCAACCCTGACGCAACCCTGACGCAACCCTGACGCAACCCTGACGCAACCCTGACGCAACCCTGACGCAACCCTGACGCAACCCTGACGCAACCCTGACGCAACCCTGACGCAACCCTGACGCAACCCTGACGCAACCCTGACGCAACCCTGACGCAACCCTGACGCAACCCTGACGCAACCCTGACGCAACCCTGACGCAACCCTGACGCAACCCTGACGCAACCCTGACGCAACCCTGACGCAACCCTGACGCAACCCTGACGCAACCCTGACGCAACCCTGACGCAACCCTGACGCAACCCTGACGCAACCCTGACGCAACCCTGACGCAACCCTGACGCAACCCTGACGCAACCCTGACGCAACCCTGACGCAACCCTGACGCAACCCTGACGCAACCCTGACGCAACCCTGACGCAACCCTGACGCAACCCTGACGCAACCCTGACGCAACCCTGACGCAACCCTGACGCAACCCTGACGCAACCCTGACGCAACCCTGACGCAACCCTGACGCAACCCTGACGCAACCCTGACGCAACCCTGACGCAACCCTGACGCAACCCTGACGCAACCCTGACGCAACTCCGGAAGGAACCAGAAAAAACTACAAACGTAACCAGTCCAACTCCGGAAGGAACCAGAAAAAACTACGGAGGTAACCAGTCACAACTCCGGAAGGAACCAGAAAAAACTACGGAGGTAACCAGTCACAACTCCGGAAGGAACCAGAAAAAACTACAAACGTAACCAGTCACAACTCCGGAAGGAACCAGAAAAAACTACAAACGTAACCAGTCACAACTCCGGAAGGAACCAGAAAAAACTACAAACGTAACCAGTCACAACTCCGGAAGGAACCAGAAAAAACTACAAACGTAACCAGTCACAACTCCGGAAGGAACCAGAAAAAACTACAAACGTAACCAGTCACAACTCCGGAAGGAACCAGAAAAAACTACAAACGTAACCAGTCACAACTCCGGAAGGAACCAGAAAAAACTACAAACGTAACCAGTCACAACTCCGGAAGGAACCAGAAAAAACTACAAACGTAACCAGTCACAACTCCGGAAGGAACCAGAAAAAACTACAAACGTAACCAGTCACAACTCCGGAAGGAACCAGAAAAAACTACAAACGTAACCAGTCACAACTCCGGAAGGAACCAGAAAAAACTACAAACGTAACCAGTCGCAACTCCGGAAGGAACCAGAAAAAACTACAAACGTAACCAGTCACAATTCCGGAAGGAACCAGAAAAAACTACAAACGTAACCAGTCACAACTCCGGGAGGAACCAGAAAAAACTACAAACGTAACCAGTCACAACTCCGGAAGGAACCAGAAAAAACTACAAACGTAACCAGTCACAACTCCGGAAGGAACCAGAAAAAACTACAAACGTAGCCAGTCAAAACTGCGGAAGGAACCAGGAAAGAAAAAGAAAAAGAAAACCACGAACGGAACCTAACACAAATCCGGAAAGAACCAGGAAAAATAAAGAACAAAAAACTACGGACGTAGCCAGTCACAACTCCGGGAGGGAACAGTAAAAAAAGAGAAGAAAAAAACAAAAAAACTACGGACGAAACCAGGCACAACTCCCGAAGGAACCAGGAAAAAAAATGGAAAAAAAACTACGAACGTAGGCAGTCACAACTCAGGAAGGAACCAGGAAAAAAAAAATAAATAAATAAAAAAACTATGGACGTAACCAGGCACAACTCCGAAAGGAACCAGGAATAAAAATAAATTAAAAAACTGCGGTCGTAGCCAGTAACAACTCAGGAAGTAACCAGGAAAAAAATAAATAAATAAAAAAACTATGATCGTAACCGGGCACAACTCCAGCAGAAATCACGAAAAAAAATGAAAAAAAAAACTACGGGCGTATCCAGTCACAGCTCCGGAAGGAACCAGGAAAAAAAAGGAAAAATAAATAAAAAAAACTATGAACGTAACCAAGCACAACTCCGGAAGGAACCAAAAAAAAAGAAAATGAAAACTACGCACGTAGCCAGTCAAAACTGCGGAAGGAACCAGGAAAAAAAAAGAAAAAAAGAACCACGAAAGTTATCAAACAGAAATCCGGAAAGAACCAGGAAAAAAAAAGGACAAAAAACTAAGGCCGTAGCAAGTCACAACTCCGGAAGGGAACAGTAAAAATAAAGAAGAAAAAAATAAAGAAACTACGGACGTAACCAGGCATAACTCTGGAAGCAACCAGGAAAAAAGAACTACGGACGTAGCCAGTCACAACTCCGGAAGGAATCAGGAAAAAAAAAGGAAAAAAACTACGAACGTAGGCAGTCACAACTCCGGAAGGAACCAGGAAAAAAAAAGAAAAAATAAATAAAAAACTACGGACTTAGCCAGTCAAAACTCCGGAAGGAACCAGTAAAAAAATTAATAAATAAAAAACTATGGACGTAGCCAGTCACAACTACAGAAGGAACCAGGAAAAAAATAAATAAATAAAAAAACTATGGACGTAACCAGGCACAACTCCAGCTGAAACGACGAAAAAAAAATGGAAAAAAAAAGTACGGGCGTATCCAGTCACAGAACCGGATGGAACCAGGAAAAAAAAGGAAAAATAAATAAAAAAAACTATGAACGTAACCATTCACAACTCCGGAAGAAACAAGAAAAAAAAGAAAGTGAAAACTATGCACGTAGCCAGTCAAAATTCTGGAAGGAACCAGGAAAAAAAAAAGAAAAAATAAATAAAAAACCTACGGTCGTAACCAGGCACAACTCCAGCTGAAACCACGAAAAAAAATGGAAAAAAAAACTACGGACGTAGACAGTCACAGCTCCGGAAGGAACCAGGAAAAAAGAGGAAAAATAAATAAAAAAAACTATGAACGTAACCAGGCACAACTCCGGAAGGAACCAGAAAAAAAATGTAGTGAAAACTACGCACGTAGCCAGTCAAAACTGCGGAAGAAACCAAGAAAAAAAAAAGAAAAAATAAATAAAAAACCACGGTCGTAGCCAGTCACAACTCCGGAAGGAACCAGGAAAAAAATTAATAAATAAAAAACTATTGACGTAGCCAGTCACAACTACGGAAGGAACCAGGAAAAAAATAAATAAATAAAAAAACTATGAACGTAACCAGACACAACTCCAGCAGAAACCAAGAAAAAAATGGAAAAAAAAACTACGGACGTAGCCAGTCACAACTCCGGAAGGGAACAGTAAAAAAAAAGAAGAAAGAAATAAAAAAACTACGGACGTAACCAGGCACAACTCTGGAAGCAACCAGGAAAAAGAAACTACGGACGTAGCCAGTCACAACTCCGGAAGGGACCAGGAAAAAATAGGAAAAAAAACGACGAACGTAGGCAGTCACAACTCCGGAAGGAACCAGGAAAAAAAAAGGAAAAATAAATAAAAAACTACGGACTTAGCCAGTCACAACTCCGGAAGGAACCAGGAAAAAAATTAATAAATAAAAACTATGGACGTAGCCAGTCAGAACTACGGAAGGAACCAGGAAAAAAATAAATAAATAAAAAAACTATGAACGTAACCATTCACAACTCCGGAAGAAACAAGAAAAAAAAGAAAGTGAAAACTATGCACGTAGCCAGTCAAAATTCTGGAAGGAACCAGGAAAAAAAAAAGAAAAAATAAATAAAAAACCTACGTTCGTAGCCAGTCACAACTGCGGAAGGAACCAGGAAAGAAGAAGAAAAGAAAACCAGGAACGTAACCAATCACAAATCCGGCAAGAACCAGGAAAAAGAAGAAAAAAACTAAGAACGTAGGCAGTCACAGCTCCGGAAGGAACCAGGAAAAAATAGGAAAAATAAATAAAAAAAAACTATGAACGTAACCAGGCACAACTCCGGAAGGAACCAGAAAAAAAGGAAAATGAAAACTACGCACGTAGCCAGTCAAAACTGCGGAAGGAACCAGGAAAAAAAGAGAAAAAAAAACCAGGAACGTAACCAGTCACAAATCCGGAAAGAACCAGGAAAATAAAAGAACATAATACTACTGACGTAGCCAGTCACAACTCCGGAAGGGAACAGTAAAAAAAAAGAAGAAGAAAATAAAAAAACTATGGACGTAACCAGGCACATCTCTGGAAGCGACCAGGAAAAGAAAACTACGGACGTAGCCAGTCACAACTCCGTAAGGGACCAGGAAAAAAAAGGAAAAAAAACTACGAACGTAGGCAGTCACAACTCCGGAAGGAACCAGGAAAAAAAAAGGAAAAATAAATAAAAAACTACGGACTTAGCCAGTCACAACTCCGGAAGGAACCAGGAAAAAAATAAATAAATAAAAAACTATGGACGTAACCAGGCACAACTCCGGAAGGAACCAGAAAAAAAATGTAGTGAAAACTACGCACGTAGCCAGTCAAAACTGCGGAAGAAACCAAGAAAAGAAAAGAAAAAAAAACCACGATCGTAACCAAACACAAATACGGAGAGAACCAGGAAAAAGAAAGAACAAAAAACAACGGACGTAGCCAGTCACAACTCCGGAAGGGACCAGGAAAAAATAGGAAAAAAAACTACGAACGTAGGCAGTCACAACTCCGGAAGGAACCAGGAAAAAAAAAGGAAAAATAAATAAAAAACTACGGACTTAGCCAGTCACAACTCCGGAAGGAACCAGGAAAAAAATTAATAAATAAAAAACTATGGACGTAGCCAGTCACAACTACGGAAGGAACCAGGAAAAAAATAAATAAATAAAAAAACTATGGACGTAACCAGGCACAACTCCAGCTGAAACCACGAAAAGAAAGGAAAAGAAAAGTACGGGCGTATCCAGTCACAGAACCGGAAGGAACCAGGAAAAAAAAGGAAAAATAAATAAAAAAAACTATGAACGTAACCATTCACAACTCCGGAAGAAACAAGAAAAAAAAGAAAGTGAAAACTACGCACATAGCCAGTCAAAACTCTGGAAGGAACCAGGAAAAAAAAAGAAAAAATAAATAAAAAACCTACGGTCGTAACCAGGCACAACTCCAGCTGAAACCACGAAAAAAAATGGAAAAAAAAACTACGGACGTAGACAGTCACAGCTCCGGAAGGAACCAGGAAAAAAGAGGAAAAATAAATAAAAAAAACTATGAACGTAACCAGGCACAACTCCGGAAGGAACCAGAAAAAAAATGTAGTGAAAACTACGCACGTAGCCAGTCAAAACTGCGGAAGAAACCAAGAAAAAAAAAAGAAAAAATAAATAAAAAACCACGGTCGTAGCCAGTCACAACTCCGGAAGGAACCAGGAAAAAAATTAATAAATAAAAAACTATTGACGTAGCCAGTCACAACTACGGAAGGAACCAAGAAAAAAATAAATAAATAAAAAAACTATGAACGTAACCAGACACAACTCCAGCAGAAACCAAGAAAAAAATGGAAAAAAAAACTACGGACGTAGCCAGTCACAACTCCGGAAGGGAACAGTAAAAAAAAAGAAGAAAGAAATAAAAAAACTACGGACGTAACCAGGCACAACTCTGGAAGCAACCAGGAAAAAGAAACTACGGACGTAGCCAGTCACAACTCCGGAAGGGACCAGGAAAAAATAGGAAAAAAAACTACGAACGTAGGCAGTCACAACTCCGGAAGGAACCAGGAAAAAAAAAGGAAAAATAAATAAAAAACTACGGACTTAGCCAGTCACAACTCCGGAAGGAACCAGGAAAAAAATTAATAAATAAAAAACTATGGACGTAGCCAGTCACAACTACGGAAGGAACCAGGAAAAAAATAAATAAATAAAAAAATTATGGACGTAACCAGGCATAACTCCAGCTGAAACCACGAAAAAAAAATGGAAAAGAAAAGTACGGGCGTATCCAGTCACAGAACCAGAAGGAACCAGGAAAGAAAGGATAAATAAATAAAAAAAACTATGAACGTAACCATTCACAACTCCGGAAGAAAAAAGAAAAAAAAGAAAGAGAAAACTGCGCACATAGCCAGTCAAAACTCTGGAAGGAACCAGGAAAAAAAAAAGAAAAAATAAATAAAAAACCTACGGACGTAGCCAGTCACAACTCCGGAAGGAACCAGGAAAAAAATTAATAAATAAAAAACTATGGACGTAGCCAGTCACAACTACGGAAGGAACCAGGAAAAAAATAAATAAATAAAAAAACTATGAACGTAACCAGACACAACTCCAGCAGAAACCATGAAAAAAATGGAAAAAAAACTACGGACGTAGCTAGTCACAGCTCCGGAAGGAACCAGGAAAAAAAAGGAAAAATAAATAAAAAAAACTATGAACGTAACCAGGCACAACTCCGGAAGGAACCAGAAAAAAAATGTAGTGAAAACTACGCACGTAGCCAGTCAAAACTGCGGAAGAATCCAAGAAAAGAATAGAAAAAAAAACCACGATCGTAACCAAACACAAATACGGAAAGAACCAGGAAAAAGGAAGAACAAAAAACAACGGACGTAGCCAGTCACAACTCCGGAAAGGAACAGTAAAAAAAAAGAAGAAAGAAATAAACAAACTACGGACCTAACCAGGCACAACTCTGGAAGCAACCAGGAAAAAGAAACTACGGACGTAGCCAGTCACAACTCCGGAAGGGACCAGGAAAAAATAGGAAAAAAAACTACGAACGTAGGCAGTCACAACTCCGGAAGGAACCAGGAAAAAAAAGGATAAATAAATAAAAAACTACGGACTTAGCCAGTCACAACTCCGGAAGGAACCAGGAAAAAAATTAATAAATAAAAAACTATGGACGTAGCCAGTCACAACTACGGAAGGAACCAGGAAAAAAATAAATAAATAAAAAAATTATGGACGTAACCAGGCACAACTCCAGCTGAAACCACGAAAAAAAAATGGAAAAGAAAAGTACGGGTGTATCCAGTCACAGAACCGGAAGGAACCAGGAAAAAAAAGGAAAAATAAATAAAAAAAACTATGAACGTAACCATTCACAACTCCGGAAGAAACAAGAAAAATAAGAAAGTGAAAACTGCGCACATAGCCAGTCAAAACTCTGGAAGGAACCAGGAAATAAAAAAGAAAAAATAAATAAAAAACCTACGGTCGTAGCCAGTCACAACTCCGGAAGGAACCAGGAAAAAAATTAACAAATAAAAAACTATGGACGTAGCCAGTCACAACTACGGAAGAAACCAGGAAAAAAATAAATAAATAACAAAACTATGGACGTAACCAGGCACAACTCCAGCAGAATCAACGAAAAAAAAATGGAAATAAAAATTACGGACGTAGCCAGTCACAGCTCCGGAAGGAACCATGAAAGAAAGGGAAAAATAAATAAAAAACTATGAACGTAACAAGGCACAACTCCGGAAGATACAAGAAAAATTAGAAAGTGAAAACTGCGCACATAGCCAGTCAAAACTCTGAGAAGAACCAGGAAATAAAAAAGAAAAAATAAATAAAAAACCTACGGTCGTAGCCAGTCACAACTCCGGAAGGAACCAGGAAAAAAATTAATAAATAAAAAACTATGGACGTAGCCAGTCACAACTACGGAAGGAACCAGGAAAAAAATAAATAAATAAATAAACTATGAACGTAACCAGACACAACTCCAGCAGAAACCAAGAAAAAAATGGAAAGAAAACTACGGACGTAGCCAGTCAAAACTCTGGAAGGAACCAGGAAAAAAATTAATAAATAAAAAACTATGGACGTAGCCAGTCACAACTCCGGAAGGAACCAGGAAATGAATAAATAAATAAAAAAACTATGAACGTAACCAGGCACAACTCCAGCAGAAACCACGAAAGAAAAAATGGAAAAAAAAACTATGGACGTAGCCAGTCACAGCTCCGGAAGGACGAGGAAAAAAAGGGAAAAAAAATAAGAAAAACTATGAACGTAACCAGACAGAACTCCGGAAGTAACCAGAAAAAAAAGAATATGAAAACTACGCACGTAGCCAATCAAAACTGCGGAAGGAACCAGGAAAAAAAAAGAAAAAATCACCACGAACGTAACCAAACACAAATCCGGAAAGAACCAGGAAAAAAAAAGAACAGAAAACTACGGACGTAGCCAGTCACAACTCCGGAAGAGAAGAGTAAAAAAAAAGAAGAAAAAAATAAAAAGAACTACGAACGTATCCAGTCACAGCTCCGGAAGGAACCAGGAAAAAAAAGGAAAAATAAATAAAAAAAACTATGAACGTAACCAGGCACAAATCCGGAAGGAACCAAAAAGAAAAGAAAATGAAAACTACGCACGTAGCCAGTCAAAACTCTGGAAGGAACCAGGAAGAAAAAAGAAAAAAAACCACGAACGTAACCAAACACAAATCCAGAAAGAACCAGAAAAAAAAAACAAAAATCTACGGACGTAGCCAGTCACAACTCCGGAAGGGACCAGTAAAAAGAAAAAGAAAAAAATTAAAAAAACTACGGACGTAACCAGGTACAACTCCAGCAGAAACCACGAAAAAAAAAAAAAAAAAAATACGGACGTAGCCAGTCAGAGCTCCGGAAGGAACCAGGAGAAAAAAAGGAAAAAAACTACGAACGTAGGCAGTCACAACTCCGGAAGGAACCAGAAATAAAAAAGAAAAAGTAAATAAAAAAACTACGGACTTTGCCAGTCACAACTCCGGAAGGAACCAGGAAAAAAATAAATAAACAAAAAAAACTATGGACGTAACCAGGCACAACTACGAAAGGATCCAGGAAAAAAATAAATAAATACAAAAACTATTGACGTAACCAGGCACAACTCCGAAGGGAACCAGGAAAAAAAAGGAAAAAAGAACTACAGGAGTAGCCAGTCACAACTCCGGAAGGGAACAGTAAAAAGAAAGAAGAAAAAAATAAAAAGAACTACGGACGTATCCAGTCACAGCTCCGGAAGGAACCAGGAAAAAAGAGGAAAAATAAATAAAAAAAACTATGAACGTAACCAGGCACAACTCCGGAAGGAACCAAAGAGAAAAGAAAATGAAAACTACGCACGTAGCTAGTCAAAACTCTGGATGGAACCAGGAGAAACAAAAGGAAAAAGAAACTACGAACGAAACCAAACACAAATTCGGAAAGAACCAGGAAAAATAAAGAACAAAAAACTACGGACGTAGCCAGTCACAACTCCGGAAGGGAACAGTAAAAAAAAAGAAGAAAAAAATAAAAAAACTACGGACGTAACCAGGCACAACTCTGGAAGCAACCAGGAAAAAAAAACTACGGATGTAGCCAGTCACAACTCCGGAAGGAACCAGGAGAAAAATAAATAAATAAAAAAACTATGGACGTAACCAGGCACAACTCCGAAAGGAATCAGGAAGAAAAAGGAAAAATAAATAAGAAAAACTATGAACGTAACCAGGCAGAACTCCGGAAGGAACCAGAAAAAAAAGAATATGAAAACTACGCACGTATCCAGTCAAAACTGCGGAAGGAACCAGGAAAAACAAAAGGAAAAAGAAACTACGAACGTAGGCAGTCACAACTCCGGAAGGATCCAGGAAAAAAATAAATAAATAAAAAAACTATTGACGTAACCAGGCACAACTCCGAAAGGAACCAGGAAAAAAAAGGAAAAAAGAACTACGGACGTAGCCAGTCACAACTCCGGAAAGAACCATGGAAATTAAATGAAAAAATAAATAAAAATCTACGGACGTAACCAGGCACAATTCCGGAAGGAACCAGGAAAAAAAAACTACGGGCGTAACCAGTCACAATTCCGGAGTAAACCTGAAACTACTACGGACGTAACCAGAAATAAATAAGAGTAATTGAGAAGTAATTAAGTAATATGTAAGTGGAAACTAAGAAACAACTAATACGTTTCTGGGAGAGAAACAGACGCAACTCGTACAATACAATACAATAATAATAGTAGCATTCATAAGTTTCTTCTTAATTATAGAAACAGTATAAATAATTTTTTTTGTTAACTATAATCATAATAATACGTATAATAATAGTAAGAATAGGGATATTGGTAATAATCTTTACACAGTAATAATTATTTTGATATTAGTAATAAGAATAAGCACTACAATGTAATAACATAACTACAGCAGGTAAAAATAGAATATATCTTGAGAAAAAGTGGCGAACAAATGTACGTAGTGTACATGTTTGTATTAATTAATGTGTTGACATAATTTAATGTATTAACACGTTTAATGCTATGGTGGAGAGAAATTGCGAACAACTAGGGCTTCGGGGACTACTGCGTCAACATCCACGCTAGATGATGCGTATGAACTGTTTATTTCTTACTTTTATTAAATAAGCAATATTCTGTTTCTTTGAACATTACATATAAAAATTTTTACACCAATCATTTAAAATATTTTCAATGCTTTCTTAATATAACGATGATTCTAATAAAATTATTATATTATTATAATAATATTATTATAATATTATAATAGAGAAAAAAAAATATTACATTTCGTAAAGCGTTTCATAGCACGTAAGATGCGTTAGATTAAATAGTTTTCAGTCAATCTTCGTCGATCGATAATGACAACAAGGAAGAACCATTGGAAGGACAATACGGGATACCACGTCAGTCTCCTTTCGTACTCCGAGGTGTAAACGTCGAAATGATATCTTTCCTTACCGATACATTCACTCGTCATATAGACACAGTCATTTTATAATTATTTAAACAATGTACATACACTCGTAGTACGATGAGACATTAATTAAATAATTTTACATTTCGTAAAGCGTTTCATAGCACGTAAGATGGGTTAGATTAAATAGTTTTCAGTGAACCTTCGTCGATCGATAATGACAACAAGAAAGGACCATTCGAAGGACGATACGAGATACCACGTCAGTCATCTTTCGTTCTCCGTGGTGTAAACGTCGAAATGATATCTCTCCGTACAGGTACATTCACTTATCATATAGACACAGTCATTTTATAATTATTTAAACAATGTACATACACTCGTAGTAAGATGAGACAATAATTAAATAATTTTACATTTCGTAAAGCGTTTCATAGCACGTAAGATGGGTTAGATTAAATAGTTTTCAGTGAACCTTCGTCGATCGATAATGACAACAAGAAAGGACCATTCGAAGGACGATACGAGATACCACGTCAGTCTCCTTTCGTACTCCGAGGTGTAAACGTCGAAATGTTTGTAGTATCTCGTATCGTACTTCCAGTGTTCCTTCTTAGAAGTTCCGAACAAGAAAGAGCGAAAGACAGCAATTTTATCTAACGCGTTTTAAGAGCTATGAAACGCTTTACGAAATGTCATATTGTTTAATTAAATTATTAAGACAATTAAGAACTTTTCAATATATTTTTCTAAGAAATTATTTAAAAATTCTTTAACATCTACTCTTATCGTTAGGTATTCTAACATAAATAGCTAAGTAAAATAAAAGTACATTAACGTTTAGTAAGATATGAAATGAAAAAATGTTTAAGTCGGATAAAGACATGCAGCCATTCGCCCGATAATACTTGCGTTATATGATTTACAATTAGACTTTGCAAGTATTAACGACCCAGGTCCCACCACGTGGAGGTTGCTGCAATTGGAGACCCACGGGCTAACGGTGACTCTACTCTAAAATCCGCGTTCCGCGATACCGATCCGCCATACCTTTCCGCTTCAATGCATTGGCTTCTTAGCTAACAGGGTATGTGTAGCTTTAGCTACTACACACCTCTTACAGATAGCTCCACCATTAGCACCGTCCGCTTCAGACATAACGGGTTATTAAGCACATCCGAATTCGTGCTTTCCGAATCTCGAACAAACAAAGCGCACTCCTTAGAAATACTAATCGCGTCGCGACACTCACGTGTGTGTTATAATTACGTAGATTCTACTGTTAAGCCGAAATTCGCGAAGTACCCCCATCGAGATTTTAAAGAAATCAAAACGAAGTCCACGGTAGGACCTTTAATCGCGCCCGAACACCCACGCGAGTGTTAGAAGAACGATGACTCTACTCTACAATTCGCGTTTTCGATTCGAACAATCAAACGAAGTTTACTCGCGCCCGAGAACATCAACGCCTGTGCCCGCCGACACGCGCGCCAGTGTTCTTCCTATCCTTCCCGTATTCTCGCGTAGAAATCGATGATGAATCCTGCCATACGATGTATGATCCGGTCGCTGATGAACCTATCCCTCGATGATCTATCCTGAAAAAAAGAAGCTAAGGAAAAATAAGAAAAAGCAAAAAAATATATAAAATAGAACATAATATACACATAGATTATAAATAGAAAATAAATATAATAATAAGTAAATAATATAGAAAATGAACATATGTAAATAAATAAGAAAGCTAGAGAAAGAAACAATAAAAGTGCAGCTCAGCACCATTCCATGGATCCTACCTAAGACCTATAAATCATAATTAATAAGAATATATTAAAAACATAATTAAGAACATAATTAAAACATAATTAGAAACATAAACACATAATTAAACACATAATTAGACACACAATTAAATACATAATTAGAAAGAAACAACATAAATAAATATTAAGAATACATAATTAAAAGGAAATAACATAATGATAACATAATTGAAAACATAATTCAAAAGGAAAAATATGAGATAGAAACGAGAGCCGGAGTAAGAAAAGATAGCCCCAGAAAGAGAAGAATAGAGACCCCAAAAAAGATAAGACAAGAGAAAAAGTTTTATATGATGCTGTGACAGCAACCCGCACAGAAGCCCTCGCCCACAGGCCCCTCCCATGGGTCCCACCCGAGATATATAAAGGATAATTAGTGAGAGTAAATAAGAATAAATAGAAATAACAGCGGACAAAAAAGTGCGATAGAAAAATTTCCTTTTAGTTCGTCTAAGAAATTATTGTACAATAAATTCTGTGATATTTCTTCTTTCGAAGTATTATTAGCTATATAAGATGGAAATATGTTAATGTTTAGTTGGAATTAGATTAAAAAAATTATGGAAAAGTAATACAATATGCAGCCATTCGCTCGATAATACTTGCATTATAAGATTTATAATTAAACTTTGCAAGTATTAACGACCCAGGTCTCACCACGTGGAGGTTGCTGCATCTGGAGACCCACGAGCTAACGGTGACTCTACTTTACTCTAAAATCCGCGTTCCGCGATACCGATCCCTTATGCCTTCCGCTTCGGATATTTAGGGCGACTTAGCTAACAGGAGGTATCTAGCCTCAGCTACAGGGACCCCACTTACAGAGAGCTTTACCGTTCAACACCCTCGCCTCGGGCATAACGGATTATTAAGCACATCTAAATTCGTGCTTCCGAATTTCGAACAATCAAAGCGCATTAATCGCGTTCGCGACACTCACGTGTGTTATAATTACGTAGATTCTACTGTCCTATCCAAATTCGCGAAGTAATCTAATCGAAATGTCGAAGAAATAAAACAAAGTCCCCGGTAGGACTTTGAATCGCGCAAGCGAACATTCACGTGAGTGTTAGAAAAACGGTGACTCTAAGTTGAAATCCGAAGCGCACCCCGAATTTCAACATTACAACGAAGTCCATGATAGGACTTTTAATCGCGCCCGGACACCCACGCAATTGTTCGAAAAACGGTGACTCTACTCTAAATAAACTAATCGAATATTCGAGGAAACAAAACGAAGTCCCCGGTAGGACTTTTAATCGCGCACGCGAACACTCACGTGAGTGTTAGATAATAACGGTGACTCTAAGTTGAAATCCAAAGTGACATATGCTAACCGATATTTAGACTTTCCATGATATTTGTCGGGATTTCCGCCCCGCTACCAAATATGAGGATTATCATAACATCAGCCAGCTATGTACAGCACTACAAGGTAAACCGTTCGCGCACCCCGAATTTCAACACTAAAACGAAGTCCATGATAGGACTTTTAATCGCGCCCGGACACCCACGCAAGTGTTCGGAAAACGGTGATTCTACTCTAAAAAAACGCGTTCGCGAGGTAATCTAATCGAATATTCGAGCAAATTTAAACGAAGTCCCCGGTAGGACTTTTAAGTCGCGCCCGCGTTCATTCACGTGAGTGTTAGAAAAACGGTGACTCTACTCTAAATTCGCGTTTTCGATTCGAACAATCAAACGAAATTTAGTCGCGCCCGCAAACACCCACGCCTGTGCTTGCCGACAAGCGTGCGAGTGTTCTCCTATCCTGCCCGTATTCGCACGTAAAAATCGATGATGAATCCATGTCATGCTAGGATGACGCATCCGACCGCAGGTGAATCTCGATGATCTATCCTGGAAAATAAGAAGTTAAGAGGAAAATAAGAAAAAGAAAAGAATATATAAAATAAAACATAATAATGCTGAAAGAACAGTCCTCTTCATTTCATGGGTCCTACCTAATGCTTAAAAATGAAAATTAATAAGAATATATTAATAACAAACCTAAAAACATAAAAACATAATTAAAAGGAAATAACATAATTAAATTCTAAAAAGACATAATAAAAAGAAATAACATATTAATAACATAATTAAAAACATAATTAAAAACATAATTAAAAATATAATTAAAGAAGAAAAATATGAGTAATAAAAGAGAGCTGCTGAAAGATAAGAAAATAGAAGTAGCTCTGCACGCTGCTGAAACAACAGTCCGCTTCATCTAATGGTTCTTACCTAAAACCTGTAAGTTATAATTAAAAAGAATATATTAAAAACATAATTAAAACCATAAAAACATAATTAAAAAGAAATAACATAATATAAATCTGAAAAGACATAATGAAAAGAAATAACATAATATAAATCTGAAAAGACATAATGAAAAGAAATAACATATTAATAAGATAATTAAAAAGATAATTAAAAACATAATTAAAGAAGAAAAATATGAGTAATAAAAGAGAGCTGCTGAAAGATAAGAAAATAGAAGTAGCTCTGCACGCTGCTGAGACAGCAACCCGCACAGAGGCCCACACCCATGTCCCCATCCCATGGGTCCCACCCGAGACTTATAAATCATAATTGATAATAGTAAATCAGTATGAAAAATATGAAATAGAAAAGAGAGCCCCAGAAAGAGAAGAAAAGAGAAGCAGCTATATAAGATGCTGAGACAGTAACCCGCACAGAGGCCCACACCCATGGGCCCCTCCCATGGGTCCCACCCGAGACTTATAAATCATAATTAATAATAGTAAATAAGAATGCAAAATATGAAATAGAAAGGAGAGCTCCAGAAAGAGAATAAAAGAGAAGCAGCTCTATAAGATGCTGAGACAGCAACCCACACAGAGGCACACACCCATGGCTTCCAGCCGAGATATATATAGAGGATAATTAATGACGGTAAATAAGAAAAAATAGAAATGACAGTAATTATTCGAACGATAAAATGCTGAATTTAATTTAATTAAACATAAGAAAAATAAAGGATTAATTAAAAAGAAATGAAATATTCTGAACACAGATATAAATAAATATTATTCTCTCTGAAAGAAATATTATATTTATTAATCGATAATATATAATAATATATGTACGTGTTCTCTATAACGTTGCTAAGAATATCCTATTATTTAAATATTAATTAATTATTCCCTCACGTGTTCGCGATCCCACGACCTAGACCTAGCTGAAAAGAAATAAGGAAAGAAAAAAGAATTAATATATATGTAAATTAATTATACGAACGATAAAATGCTAAATTTAATTTGATTAAACTTAAGAAAAATAAACGATTAATATAAATAAATATTATTCTCTCTGAAAAAAATATTATTATATCTATTAATCGATAGTAAATGACAATACATGTATATGATTTTTATAACGTTCCTAAGAATATCTTATTGTTTAAATATTAATTAATTATACTTTACGTATATCGTACATTGTTTAAATGTTAAGATAATCCTATTTATTAATTATTCCTTCTCGTGTTCGCATTCCCACAACTTAGAGCTAGCTGAAAAGAAATAAGGAAAACGAAAGAATATGTATATATGTATATTAATTATACGAACGATAAAATTCTGAATTTAATTTAAGTTAATAGCTAAGAAAAAAAATATTAATGAAAAACTGATCTAAAGAAATATTATATTACTTTTACATTTCATAGATATGTGATTTTAATATAGAACTCGATTTTATTAAAATAAAATTATGAATTTAATTGAACTTTAGAAAAGAAAAAATGTGCTAAATTTATCAATCGACTTTAACGTAAAATTTGATTTTATTAAACTAGAATCATAAATTCAATTAAGTTTTAAAAAAACAGTTTAATATTAAAAAGGCATAAAATATGAAATAATTCTATTCGCGTACGCGTGGCAATGTGGGAATATTATTTACGGAAAGTTACTTCGTCTCAGTTTTTTAAATTTACACCCCTACACCCATCACCATAAGAGCATTTTGAGTGACAACATGGTAAAATTAAAATATTAACATGGTAAAACTAAGAGCCATTCTCGAAAATTCCTAGTGAACCTTCGAAAATAACTCAATAGCCTAATAGTTGTCTTCTTGAGCCATATGTTATCTTCGGCATATAGCCTCTTCTTTGCTTCGTGCCTCAACCTAATCGATTATCACTCTAAAATTGTAACGACAAAATTTGATTCCAAATTCTAAGATATGAAAGAAAACCCTAATACAACCATAACGAATCTGAAAACTTATTATTATCCTTTCGAAAGATACTTTTTCGCAGAATGGGAGAAATTAGATATTAATTATAAAAAAAATTAGAAATTAGATAATAGTATATTAATTGCTGAAAATCCTGAGCTAAAAAATAATTAATTTATCATCTAGGCTTACGGACTACGTCTCTTTGTTTTTTAGCAATCATTCTACTCGATTTTTCTCTTTCAAAACCAATGACTCTATCGAGACTTTTTTGTATCAATTTAAATCGATTAAATATTTAATTAATAATTATTTAAAAATATAAAGCAAACCCTTGGACGTTCCTTCTTACAAACGAATATTTTAATTATTGTAATAAAATCATCCATAGTTTCGTTTGTAATCCAGAGACTATCCATCGCGAGTGTCTTCTTACTCGTTCTTTATTAGAACGTATGAATATCGATTCTTTACATATTTCCGCGCGAGTAAAATATTTAAAAATGTATTAAAATATTCAAAATCTCAAATAATTATAAACGCGTTTGAGCAAGAAGACCCTATCCTAATCTAATAAATAAATGAAAAACTAAGAAACCATTCACGAGTAAATCTCCGAAGAAATTTACTCGTGGTCACTCAATGCTCTTCTACTAATTAATTACAACCAATCACCCGTGCCGATTCGGACCTTTCGTCCTCGACATGATTGAGTGATTGGAGGGACTTAAAAATTCACTCACTACTTAAGAAGTTCTGCGATGGCTCCAAAACACTCGTTCAGGTCGAAATTGAGAGGGGACGATCCGTATGTGGTTGCAAACTAGGTAGGTCGACATCAAAGTTCATCAGGAATATCTTCAATGATGCACTGACTCTATATCGCGATAGTTATTTTTTAACGAACGGTCACTGAATTTAATTCGCGAAACTCTACTGACTTTATAAATACAGCCTATGCGACTGTTAAAAAATTAATTAATTGCGAACAAACACTGACTCTAACGACTGCATTGCACGCAGACGTTGCAAAAAGTTTTGCTTTTTAAATCGCGAAACGCGAACGAACAAACACTGCTTCTACTTTGCGTTATTCATATTTAAGCAATACAAGATAACATCGTTGGTTCCGGAGCGTTTGCAATGACGTACTGAAAAAACAAAATAAAAACAAAATTAATAATAACATGGTTATAATAAGAAACAGTATAAATTACTACAGAAATGTAAGATATAAAAATATATTTACCTTAAGATTCGTTGATACTTGCAGCGAAGACATCCTGATATTTTAGATGCGTACAGGTCAAAAGACAAAGGAGAAATGATTCAGTAATCGGGATTTCGAATTATCAATGTTTAAATAAATGTACAATTGTTTAAATATTAGGCAAATAATCCGAAATAAAATTTTAAAAGTAATTGAAGTTTATATTAAAATTATTTTTAGTCCCGCGCGCGATTCAGACTTTTCAATATTTAAATAAATGAACTATTGTTTAAATATTATTCTATTCTATCCCGCGTGCAATTAAAATCGTAGAAATAATCATAAAATTATCGAAAATATTAATTATTAATCATTAGCGTTTAGAAAAGAGAATCACGAGGTGCACACGTCGGAGTGCAAGAGCAAACTAAGTCGCGAACTGTCAAAGTCGTGAAAAAGTACGTTTATGTTTATGTCTCAAGAGAAAACCGCTCCGAAATTAAAATTTTTAAGTACTAGAAGTTTATATTAAAATTATTTTAAGTACCGCGCGCGATTCAGAGTTTTTATTGTTTAAATAAATGAACTATTGTTTAAATATTAATCTATTCTATCCCGCGTGCTATAAAAACCGTATAAATAATTACAAAATTACCGGAAAGGTTAATTTATAATCTTTAGCGTTTAGAAAAGAGAATCACGAAGTGCACACGTCGGAGTGCAAGAGCAAACTAAGTCGCGAACTGTCAAAGTCGTGCAAAAGTGCGTTTATGTTTATATTACCAGAGAAAACCGCTCCGAAATTAAAATTTTGAAGTACCAGAAGTTTATATTAAAATTATTTTAAGTCCCGCGCGCGATTCAGACATTTTATTGTTTAAATAAATGAACTATTGTTTAAATATTACTCTATTCTATCCCGCGTGCTATAAAAACCGTATAAATAATTATAAAATTACCGAAAATATTAATTTAATAGTATTAGCGTTTAGAAAAGAGAATCACGAAGTGCACACGTCGGAGTGCAAGAGCAAACTAAGCCGCGAACTCTCAAAGTCGTGTAAAAGTGCGTTTATGTTTATGTCTCAAGAGAAAACCGCTCCGAAATTAAAATTTTTAAGTACTA
The DNA here is from genome assembly GCF_910589235.1 of Vespa crabro. Lineage (NCBI taxonomy): Eukaryota > Metazoa > Arthropoda > Insecta > Hymenoptera > Vespidae > Vespa > Vespa crabro. Next base: position 20,259 of record NC_060975.1, read on the forward strand.
GAAGTTTATATTAAAATTATTTTAAGTACCGCGCGCGATTCAGAGTTTTTATTGTTTAAATAAATGAACTATTGTTTAAATATTACTCTATTCTATCCCGCGTGCTATAAAAACCGTATAAATAATTACAAAATTACCGGAAAGGTTAATTTATAATCTTTAGCGTTTAGAAAAGAGAATCACGAGGTGCACACGTCGGAGTGCAAGAGCAAACTAAGTCGCGAACTGTCAAAGTCGTGTAAAAGAGCGTTTATGTTTATATTACCAGAGAAAACCGCTCCGAAATTAAAATTTTTAAGTACTAGAAGTTTATATTAAAATTATTTTAAGTCCCGCGCGCGATTCAGAGTTTTTATTGTTTAAATAAATGAACTATTGTTTAAATATTACTCTATTCTATCCCGCGTGCTATAAAATCCGTATAAATAATTATAAAATTACCGAAAATATTAATTTAATAGTATTAGCGTTTAGAAAAGAGAATCACGAAGTGCACACGTCGGAGTGCAAGAGCAAACTAAGTCGCGAACTCTCAATGTCGTGAAAAAGTGCGTTTATGTTTATATTACCAGAGAAAACCGCTCCGAAATTAAAATGTTTAAGTACTAGAAGTTTATATTAAAATTATTTTAAGACCCGCGCACGATTCAGAGTTTTTATTGTTTAAATAAATGAACAATTGTTTAAATATTACTCTATTCTATCCCGCGTGCTATAAAAACCGTATAAATAATTATAAAATTACCGAAAATATTAATTTAATAGTATTAGCGTTTAGAAAATAGAATCACGAAGTGCACACGTCGGAGTGCAAGAGCAAACTAAGCCGCGAACTCTCAAAGTCGTGTAAAAGTGCGTTTATGTTTATGTCTCAAGAGAAAACCGCTCCGAAATTAAAATTTTTAAGTACTAGAAGTTTATATTAAAATTATTTTAAGTCCCGCGCACGATTCAGAGTTTTTATTGTTTAAATAAATGAACAATTGTTAAAATATTAAACTATTCTATCCCGCGTGCTATAAAAATCGTTTAGATAATTATAAAATTACCGAAAATATTAATTTAATAGTATTAGCGTTTAAAAAAGAGAATCACGAAGTGCACACGTCGGAGTGGAAGAGCAAACTAAGTCGCGAACTGTCAATGTCGTGAAAAAGTGCGTTTATGTTTATATTACCAGAGAAAACCGCTCCGAAATTAAAATTTTTAAGTACTAGAAGTTTATATTAAAATTATTTTAAGTCCCGCGCGCGATTCAGAGTTTTTATTGTCTAAATAAATGAACTATTGTTTAAATATTACTCTATTCTATCCCGCGTGCGATAAAAACCGTATAAATAATTATAAAATTACCGGAAATGTTAATTTAATAGTTTTAGCGTTTAGAAAAGAGAATCACGAAGTGCACACGTCGGAGTGCAAGAGCAAACTAAGTCGCGAACTGTCAAAGTCGTGCAAAAGTGCGTTTATGTTTATATTACCAGAGAAAACCGCTCCGAAATTAAAATTTTGAAGTACCAGAAGTTTATATTAAAATTATTTTAAGGCCCGCGCGCGATTCAGACATTTTATTGTTTAAATAAATGAACTATTGTTTAAATATTAATCTATTCTATCCCGCGTGCTATAAAAACCGTATTAATAATTATAAAATATCCGGAAATGTTAATTTATAATCTTTAGCGTTTAGAAAAGAGAATCACGAAGTGCACACGTCGGAGTGCAAGAGCAAACTAAGTCGCGAACTGTCAATGTCGTGAAAAAGTGCGTTTATGTTTATATTACCAGAGAAAACCGCTCCGAAATTAAAATTTTTAAGTACTAGAAGTTTATATTAAAATTATTTTAAGACCCGCGCACGATTCAGAGTTTTTATTGTTTAAATAAATGAACAATTGTTTAAATATTACTCTATTCTATCCCGCGTGCTATAAAAACCGTATAAATAATTATAAAATTACCGAAAATATTAATTTAATAGTATTAGCGTTTAGAAAATAGAATCACGAAGTGCACACGTCGGAGTGCAAGAGCAAACTAAGCCGCGAACTCTCAAAGTCGTGTAAAAGTGCGTTTATGTTTATGTCTCAAGAGAAAACCGCTCCGAAATTAAAATTTTTAAGTACTAGAAGTTTATATTAAAATTATTTTAAGTCCCGCGCACGATTCAGAGTTTTTATTGTTTAAATAAATGAACAATTGTTAAAATATTAAACTATTCTATCCCGCGTGCTATAAAAATCGTTTAGATAATTATAAAATTACCGAAAATATTAATTTAATAGTATTAGCGTTTAAAAAAGAGAATCACGAAGTGCACACGTCGGAGTGGAAGAGCAAACTAAGTCGCGAACTGTCAATGTCGTGAAAAAGTGCGTTTATGTTTATATTACCAGAGAAAACCGCTCCGAAATTAAAATTTTTAAGTACTAGAAGTTTATATTAAAATTATTTTAAGTCCCGCGCGCGATTCAGAGTTTTTATTGTCTAAATAAATGAACTATTGTTTAAATATTACTCTATTCTATCCCGCGTGCGATAAAAACCGTATAAATAATTTATAAAATTACCGGAAATGTTAATTTAATAGTTTTAGCGTTTAGAAAAGAGAATCACGAAGTGCACACGTCGGAGTGCAAGAGCAAACTAAGTCGCGAACTGTCAAAGTCGTGCAAAAGTGCGTTTATGTTTATATTACCAGAGAAAACCGCTCCGAAATTAAAATTTTGAAGTACCAGAAGTTTATATTAAAATTATTTTAAGGCCCGCGCGCGATTCAGACATTTTATTGTTTAAATAAATGAACTATTGTTTAAATATTAATCTATTCTATCCCGCGTGCTATAAAAACCGTATTAATAATTATAAAATTACCGGAAATGTTAATTTATAATCTTTAGCGTTTAGAAAAGAGAATCACGAAGTGCACACGTCGGAGTGCAAGAGCAAACTAAGTCGCGAACTGTCAATGTCGTGAAAAAGTGCGTTTATGTTTATATTACCAGAGAAAACCGCTCCGAAATTAAAATTTTTAAGTACTAGAAGTTTATATTAAAATTATTTTAAGTCCCGCGCGCGATTCAGAGTTTTTATTGTCTAAATAAATGAACTATTGTTTAAATATTACTCTATTCTATCCCGCGTGCTATAAAAACCGTATAAATAATTATAAAATTACCGAAAATATTAATTTAATAGTATTAGCGTTTAGAAAAGAGAATCACGAAGTGCACACGTCGGAGTGGAAGAGCAAACTAAGTCGCGAACTGTCAATGTCGTGAAAAAGTGCGTTTATGTTTATATTACCAGAGAAAACCGCTCCGAAATTAAAATTTTTAAGTACTAGAAGTTTATATTAAAATTATTTTAAGACCCGCGCACGATTCAGAGTTTTTATTGTTTAAATAAATGAACAATTGTTTAAATATTACTCTATTCTATCCCGCGTGCTATAAAAACCGTATAAATAATTATAAAATTACCGAAAATATTAATTTAATAGTATTAGCGTTTAGAAAATAGAATCACGAAGTGCACACGTCGGAGTGCAAGAGCAAACTAAGCCGCGAACTCTCAAAGTCGTGTAAAAGTGCGTTTATGTTTATGTCTCAAGAGAAAACCGCTCCGAAATTAAAATTTTTAAGTACTAGAAGTTTATATTAAAATTATTTTAAGTCCCGCGCACGATTCAGAGTTTTTATTGTTTAAATAAATGAACAATTGTTAAAATATTAAACTATTCTATCCCGCGTGCTATAAAAATCGTTTAGATAATTATAAAATTACCGAAAATATTAATTTAATAGTATTAGCGTTTAAAAAAGAGAATCACGAAGTGCACACGTCGGAGTGGAAGAGCAAACTAAGTCGCGAACTCTCAAAGTCGTGTAAAAGTGCGTTTATGTTTATATTACCAGAGAAAACCGCTCCGAAATTAAAATTTTGAAGTACCAGAAGTTTATATTAAAATTATTTTAAGGCCCGCGCGCGATTCAGACATTTTATTGTTTAAATAAATGAACTATTGTTTAAATATTAATCTATTCTATCCCGCGTGCTATAAAAACCGTATTAATAATTATAAAATATCCGGAAATGTTAATTTATAATCTTTAGCGTTTAGAAAAGAGAATCACGAAGTGCACACGTCGGAGTGCAAGAGCAAACTAAGTCGCGAACTGTCAATGTCGTGAAAAAGTGCGTTTATGTTTATATTACCAGAGAAAACCGCTCCGAAATTAAAATTTTTAAGTACTAGAAGTTTATATTAAAATTATTTTAAGACCCGCGCACGATTCAGAGTTTTTATTGTTTAAATAAATGAACAATTGTTTAAATATTACTCTATTCTATCCCGCGTGCTATAAAAACCGTATAAATAATTATAAAATTACCGAAAATATTAATTTAATAGTATTAGCGTTTAGAAAATAGAATCACGAAGTGCACACGTCGGAGTGCAAGAGCAAACTAAGCCGCGAACTCTCAAAGTCGTGTAAAAGTGCGTTTATGTTTATGTCTCAAGAGAAAACCGCTCCGAAATTAAAATTTTTAAGTACTAGAAGTTTATATTAAAATTATTTTAAGTCCCGCGCACGATTCAGAGTTTTTATTGTTTAAATAAATGAACAATTGTTAAAATATTAAACTATTCTATCCCGCGTGCTATAAAAATCGTTTAGATAATTATAAAATTACCGAAAATATTAATTTAATAGTATTAGCGTTTAAAAAAGAGAATCACGAAGTGCACACGTCGGAGTGGAAGAGCAAACTAAGTCGCGAACTGTCAATGTCGTGAAAAAGTGCGTTTATGTTTATATTACCAGAGAAAACCGCTCCGAAATTAAAATTTTTAAGTACTAGAAGTTTATATTAAAATTATTTTAAGTCCCGCGCGCGATTCAGAGTTTTTATTGTCTAAATAAATGAACTATTGTTTAAATATTACTCTATTCTATCCCGCGTGCGATAAAAACCGTATAAATAATTTATAAAATTACCGGAAATGTTAATTTAATAGTTTTAGCGTTTAGAAAAGAGAATCACGAAGTGCACACGTCGGAGTGCAAGAGCAAACTAAGTCGCGAACTGTCAAAGTCGTGCAAAAGTGCGTTTATGTTTATATTACCAGAGAAAACCGCTCCGAAATTAAAATTTTGAAGTACCAGAAGTTTATATTAAAATTATTTTAAGGCCCGCGCGCGATTCAGACATTTTATTGTTTAAATAAATGAACTATTGTTTAAATATTAATCTATTCTATCCCGCGTGCTATAAAAACCGTATTAATAATTATAAAATTACCGGAAATGTTAATTTATAATCTTTAGCGTTTAGAAAAGAGAATCACGAAGTGCACACGTCGGAGTGCAAGAGCAAACTAAGTCGCGAACTGTCAATGTCGTGAAAAAGTGCGTTTATGTTTATATTACCAGAGAAAACCGCTCCGAAATTAAAATTTTTAAGTACTAGAAGTTTATATTAAAATTATTTTAAGTCCCGCGCGCGATTCAGAGTTTTTATTGTCTAAATAAATGAACTATTGTTTAAATATTACTCTATTCTATCCCGCGTGCTATAAAAACCGTATAAATAATTATAAAATTACCGAAAATATTAATTTAATAGTATTAGCGTTTAGAAAAGAGAATCACGAAGTGCACACGTCGGAGTGGAAGAGCAAACTAAGTCGCGAACTGTCAATGTCGTGAAAAAGTGCGTTTATGTTTATATTACCAGAGAAAACCGCTCCGAAATTAAAATTTTTAAGTACTAGAAGTTTATATTAAAATTATTTTAAGTCCCGCGCGCGATTCAGAGTTTTTATTGTATAAATAAATGAACAATTGTTTAAATATTACTCTATTCTATCCCGCGTGCGATAAAAACCGTATAAATAATTATAAAATTACCGGAAATGTTAATTTAATAGTTTTAGCGTTTAGAAAAGAGAATCACGAAGTGCACACGTCGGAGTGCAAGAGCAAACTAAGTCGCGAACTGTCAAAGTCGTGCAAAAGTGCGTTTATGTTTATATTACCAGAGAAAACCGCTCCGAAATTAAAATTTTGAAGTACCAGAAGTTTATATTAAAATTATTTTAAGTCCCGCGCGCGATTCAGACAATTTATTGTTTAAATAAATGAACTATTGTTTAAATATTAATCTATTCTATCCCGCGTGCTATAAAAACCGTATTAATAATTATAAAATTACCGGAAATGTTAATTTATAATCTTTAGCGTTTAGAAAAGAGAATCACGAAGTGCACACGTCGGAGTGCAAGAGCAAAGTAAACCGCGGACTGTCAAAGTCGTGAAAAAGTGCGTTTATGTTTATATTACCAGAGAAAACCGCTCCGAAATTAAAATTTTGAAGTACTAGAAGTTTATATTAAAATTGTTTTAAGTCCCGCGCGCGATTCAGAGTTTTTATTGTTTAAATAAATGAACTATTGTTTAAATATTACTCTATTCTATCCCGCGTGCTATAAAAACCGTATAAATAATTATAAAATTACCGAAAATATTAATTTAATAGTATTAGCGTTTAGAAAAGAGAATCACGAGGTGCACACGTCGGAGTGCAAGAGCAAACTAAGTCGCGAACTGTCAAAGTCGTGTAAAAGAGCGTTTATGTTTATATTACCAGAGAAAACCGCTCCGAAATTAAAATTTTTAAGTACTAGAAGTTTATATTAAAATTATTTTAAGACCCGCGCACGATTCAGAGTTTTTATTGTTTAAATAAATGAACAATTGTTTAAATATTACTCTATTCTATCCCGCGTGCTATAAAAACCGTATAAATAATTATAAAATTACCGAAAATATTAATTTAATAGTATTAGCGTTTAGAAAAGAGAATCACGAAGTGCACACGTCGGAGTGCAAGAGCAAACTAAGCCGCGAACTCTCAAAGTCGTGTAAAAGTGCGTTTATGTTTATGTCTCAAGAGAAAACCGCTCCGAAATTAAAATTTTTAAGTACTAGAAGTTTATATTAAAATTATTTTAAGTCCCGCGCACGATTCAGAGTTTTTATTGTTTAAATAAATGAACAATTGTTAAAATATTAAACTATTCTATCCCGCGTGCTATAAAAATCTTTTAGATAATTATAAAATTACCGAAAATATTAATTTAATACTATTAACGTTTAGGAAAGAGAATCACGAAGTGCACACGTCGGAGTGCAAGAGCAAACTAAGTCGCGAACTGTCAAAGTCGTGTAAAAGTGCGTTTATGTTTATATTACCAGAGAAAACCGCTCCGAAATTAAAATTTTTAAGTACTAGAAGTTTATATTAAAATTATTTTAAGTCCCGCGCGCGATTCAGAGCTTTTATTGTTTAAATAAATGAACTATTGTTTAAATATTAATCTATTCTATCCCGCGTGCTATAAAAACCGTATAAATAATTATAAAATTACCGAAAATATTAATTTATAATCTTTAGCGTTTAGAAAAGAGAATCACGAAGTGCACACGTCGGAGTGCAAGAGCAAACTAAGCCGCGAACTGTCAAAGTCGTGTAAAAGTGCGTTTATGTTTATATTACCAGAGAAAACCGCTCCGAAATTAAAATTATAAAAGTAATAGAAGTTTATATTAAAATTATTTCTAGTCCCGCGCGCGATTCAGACTTTTCAATATTTAATTAAATGAACTATTGTTTAAATATTATTCTATTCTATCCCGCGTGCTATAAAAACCGTATAAATAATTACAAAATTACCGGAAAGGATAATTTATAATCTTTAGCGTTTAGAAAAGAGAATCACGAAGAGCACACGTCGGAGTGCAAGAGCAAACTAAGTCGCGAACTGTCAAAGTCGTGAAAAAGTGCGTTTATGTTTATATTACCAGAGAAAACCGCTCCGAAATTAAAATTTTTAAGTACTAGAAGTTTATATTAAAATTATTTTAAGTCCCGCGCGCGATTCAGAGTTTTTATTGTTTAAATAAATGAACTATTGTTTAAATATTACTCTATTCTATCCCGCGTGCTATAAAAACCGTATAAATAATTATAAAATTACCGAAAATATTAATTTAATAGTATTAGCGTTTAGAAAAGAGAATCACGAAGTGCACACGTCGGAGTGCAAGAGCAAACTAAGCCGCGAACTCTCAAAGTCGTGTAAAAGTGCGTTTATGTTTATGTCTCAAGAGAAAACCGCTCCGAAATTAAAATTTTTAAGTACTAGAAGTTTATATTAAAATTATTTTAAGTCCCGCGCGCGATTCAGAGTTTTTATTGTTTAAATAAATGAACTATTGTTTAAATATTACTCTATTCTATCCCGCGTGCTATAAAAACCGTATAAATAATTACAAAATTACCGGAAAGGTTAATTTATAATCTTTAGCGTTTAGAAAAGAGAATCACGAGGTGCACACGTCGGAGTGCAAGAGCAAACTAAGTCGCGAACTGTCAAAGTCGTGTAAAAGAGCGTTTATGTTTATATTACCAGAGAAAACCGCTCCGAAATTAAAATTTTTAAGTACTAGAAGTTTATATTAAAATTATTTTAAGTCCCGCGCGCGATTCAGAGTTTTTATTGTTTAAATAAATGAACTATTGTTTAAATATTACTCTATTCTATCCCGCGTGCTATAAAATCCGTATAAATAATTATAAAATTACCGAAAATATTAATTTAATAGTATTAGCGTTTAGAAAAGAGAATCACGACGTGCACACGTCGGAGTGCAAGAGCAAACTAAGCCGCGAACTCTCAAAGTCGTGTAAAAGTGCGTTTATGTTTATATTACCAGAGAAAACCGCTCCGAAATTAAAATTTTTAAGTACTAGAAGTTTATATTAAAATTATTTTAAGACCCGCGCACGATTCAGAGTTTTTATTGTTTAAATAAATGAACAATTGTTTAAATATTACTCTATTCTATCCCGCGTGCTATAAAAACCGTATAAATAATTATAAAATTACCGAAAATATTAATTTAATAGTATTAGCGTTTAGAAAATAGAATCACGAAGTGCACACGTCGGAGTGCAAGAGCAAACTAAGCCGCGAACTCTCAAAGTCGTGTAAAAGTGCGTTTATGTTTATGTCTCAAGAGAAAACCGCTCCGAAATTAAAATTTTTAAGTACTAGAAGTTTATATTAAAATTATTTTAAGTCCCGCGCACGATTCAGAGTTTTTATTGTTTAAATAAATGAACAATTGTTAAAATATTAAACTATTCTATCCCGCGTGCTATAAAAATCGTTTAGATAATTATAAAATTACCGAAAATATTAATTTAATAGTATTAGCGTTTAGAAAAGAGAATCACGAAGTGCACACGTCGGAGTGGAAGAGCAAACTAAGTCGCGAACTGTCAATGTCGTGAAAAAGTGCGTTTATGTTTATATTACCAGAGAAAACCGCTCCGAAATTAAAATTTTTAAGTACTAGAAGTTTATATTAAAATTATTTTAAGTCCCGCGCGCGATTCAGAGTTTTTATTGTCTAAATAAATGAACTATTGTTTAAATATTACTCTATTCAATCCCGCGTGCTATAAAAACCGTATTAATAATTATAAAATTACCGGAAATGTTAATTTATAATCTTTAGCGTTTAGAAAAGAGAATCACGAAGTGCACACGTCGGAGTGCAAGAGCAAACTAAGTCGCGAACTGTCAAAGTCGTGTAAAAGAGCGTTTATGTTTATATTACCAGAGAAAACCGCTCCGAAATTAAAATTTTTAAGTACTAGAAGTTTATATTAAAATTATTTTAAGTCCCGCGCGCGATTCAGAGTTTTTATTGTTTAAATAAATGAACAATTGTTTAAATATTACTCTATTCTATCCCGCGTGCTATAAAAACCGTATAAATAATTAAGAAAATACCGGAAATGTTAATTTATAATCTTTAGCGTTTAGAAAATAGAATCACGAAGTGCACACGTCGGAGTGCAAGAGCAAACTAAGTCGCGAACTGTCAAAGTCGTGTAAAAGTGCGTTTATGTTTATATTACCAGAGAAAACCGCTCCGAAATTAAAATTTTGAAGTACTAGAAGTTTATATTAAAATTGTTTTAAGTCCCGCGCGCGATTCAGAGTTTTTATTGTTTAAATAAATGAACTATTGTTTAAATATTACTCTATTCTATCCCGCGTGCTATAAAAACAGTATAAATAATTATAAAATTACCGAAAATATTAATTTATAATCTTTAGCGTTTAGAAAAGAGAATTACGAGGTGCACACGTCGGAGTGCAAGAGCAAACTAAGTCGCGAACTCTCAAAGTCGTGTAAAAGTGCGTTTATGTTTATATTACCAGAGAAAACCGCTCCGAAATTAAAATTTTAAAAGTAATAGAAGTTTATATTAAAATTATTTCTAGTCCCGCGCGCGATTCAGACTTTTCAATATTTAAATAAATGAACTATTGTTTAAATATTATTCTATTCTATCCCGCGTGCTATAAAAACCGTATAAATAATTAAAAAAATACCGGAAATGTTAATTTATAATCTTTAGCGTTTAGAAAATAGAATCACGAAGTGCACACGTCGGAGTGCAAGAGCAAACTAAGCCGCGAACTGTCAAAGTCGTGAAAAAGTGCGTTTATGTTTATATTACAATAGAAAACCGCTCCGAAATTAAAATTGCGCTTGAACTTTCTTTAAACCTTGATAAAATATTCGTATCTGTAAGATGATTATATGTAGGTGTATGCAAATACTCTATTTTAACGTTTGCTCCTCGCAGTAGGAAAGGATACTGACTCTGTTTAACTGTATGGAAAGAGAGAATTTCGATGTTTTCCTTCGGAACGCTAAAGAAAACTCTTTCGATATTCGTCAAAGTCAACCTATCGTTCGTTTTTATCGATATTACATGTAGCCAACAACTGTGTGATCATTAATTGAAATGAATTTAATATTAAATTAATATTATTTTATGTTTTACGCGTGTTACGAGCAATCTAATATTAATATGAATGCAATAACGTTTAAATACTGATCCATTTTAGTCCATATTCATTATACGTTATTTAAATAATTATAAAATTATCGAAAATATAAATTATTAAAATTTTTTTCCTATTATTTAATTATAACTGTCGAATTTTAATGATTAAATATTTTTAATATTTTCCGCTAACGTAGTATCCGTTTAGATAATTTTTAAATTACTATATCATATTTTTAATGTTTCCATATTTTCCTATGAAAAATCAAAAAATTACATGTTTCGCGGGGTGTGAAGCTGACGAGTTACAGGTGACGTACTGCGCTTGCGCGTAGGTCCACCTAGTCTTCTCGCTATTGGTTATTCCGCCATTTGGAATTATATCGTCCTATCAGTCGGAGCAGACCTTCGTTCTCTCGTTAATTACAAGTTATTAGTGTATTCTTTTTTAACGTACAACTTAATTTTATGTATCAATCGATTTCTCAAAATGCGATTTCTACGCATGTATGTTCGCAAGTCATTGCGTCGTCTTGTTGAAAAGATATTCGCGATAATATTATCGGCGTTTTGGCTTCTCCTTTGCAGCTATGATGCCATACTTATTTCTTAAATTTTCCAGCCTTATTTTCGTTACCTATCGATATAATCGTGTTCGGTTTTATTTCGTCGTATATACTATTTTCATATATATCTTTGTATATATATATATATATATATATATATATATATATATATATATATATATATCTATATATATATATATATAGATATCTTTCTTACGTAGAGATACAAATATCGGTATTTACTGCATGCATATAAATTTGCATATTAATTTTCTACTCTACTAATATCGTTCTAATATTTATCAGCTTTCCGAGTAGCGTACAAACTAATAAAACTATGTAGTAAGATGGAAATAATATTTGAAACGCAATCAGCCTACACACACACGTAAGTCTATCGGTTTTCAAATAAATACGGCGATACTATTAAAATAGAAAGAGAGAGAGATAGTATTAAAGTATAAATAATAGGTTGAAAGCTCTCCCGCTAATAATGTTTACGAATGTCCAGTCTTCGGAAACACGATAAAAACAAAAAGCAATCGCAATGTATGTGTTTGTATATATAGCACTTTGAGAATTTAAGAAGTAAGTACATATAGGGCAAAGCAGATGTAAACAATCAAAGGACGTTTGAGAACCTTGACACGACTTTCCTGTTCGTTCTTACTAACGTGTTACGCAGTTCTCGTAACTTGCCGGATGTGTTCAGACCTCTCCTCTCTTCATTAATTCCGGTTCATCTAGCTTCTCATTTATATTATATGTTTCATTAGCTTAATTTAATCGTTTATGGATTATTAATCTTATTTTATATTATATTAGACTTCAATACATACAGTATTTATATTTTGAATACACAAATCACATTTACACTTTATATTCATATACATATTTATTCATAAATTTAGTTAATTTTATTCTATGTTAATAATACTCTTGGATTTTTATCCGGTTCTTATTCATTGTATTCGATTAATATATCAACTCTCATTCAGACCCATTCGTTAGCAACTACCATGTATTTTTATTGTTGCTGCTCTTCGTATAAAGCGTATGCAAATAACTTCACCTACAAGAAATTTTAATTAAATTTAATTAAAAAGTTAGACATTAATTTTAACAAACTATCTATTGCGTTGTACAAGTTAATGTGTCCCATTGTAGTCTTATTATATATGCCGTGTTATATAGAGAACTTTTGTTCTATAATATTTTCGATTTCTTTTAAAAAATTTATTTTTTCAACATATTTTACATTGAATTAACATTGAATTCAAAGAATATTAAAAAGCACAATACAAACAGTGACAGAAGCCATGTAAAACTTCAAGGTTACGTGGATATACATGCTAAAAATTAAATAATTGTAATTAGGTGAGAAATTTTACAATATTATAAACGCATACGTATATAAAATATTTTCTTAAAGTAATTTAAATTTCTTATTTTGATACGGGTTCGACAAATATAATGCATATTGAATTGGCTCAACATATTACAACAGAATTCAAAGAAGCATTTTCTGATAAAAACCCAAAGTATTTTAATCAACTGAGAGCCAACAGTATGCTAAACAGAAAACGTTGCAACATCAGAATGATTATTTATCCATGCATACATATGAAAGTACATATGTGTATACATTGTGGGCATAAAATTGTCACTTATATTATATAACTATTTTAAAATACATACAGGTTGAAAACTATCTGTACCGTTCGATAAATATTACACAAAATAATAATGTAACAATCACAATGTGGATATTTGGCCTCGTGTTAATTAGAGTATACTAGCAATATAACAGTATTCGAGCATGCGATTAATGATCATCTGACATTCTTTTCCCATCGAAGAAGAAGAATTTATGCCAAAGATACAAAAGACAAAATTATTTCTTATATTCAAACAAACAAAATGTTTTTTCTTCAATCTTTTGTAACCGTATCATAATATCAAGATATCATGTACTGTTCGTTTGGAAAGTTTAAGAAGCTTGTAATGAAAATTTTAATATAAATTAAAAATATATATATATATATATATGTGTGTGTGTGTGTGTGTGTGTGTGTGCGCGTATATATATGTTTTTAATTTATATATTGGATAAATTCGAAAACTTTTACTTGTTTATCGCGAAATAAATAATTAAATATATATGTATATTATGTGTGCGTATTTAGAGATAGAAAGAGAGAAAAAGAGAATCGTGGTACAAGGCTTCTTAAAATTTTGATTATGGTAATTCATTGATACGATTTGGACAAAGAAAAATGTAATAAACTGTGCTGACTGCTACGAACGAGGATGATCCTTCATCAAGGCCTCATCAAAGTTGACATCAAGATAAGTATCGTGAATATCGTGTACGTAGGAGCGAAACTCGACGCTGCCGTTGATCGTCCCCTCGTGTTCGACAACTCGTAAAAGTACCGACTGTACGCACTATCACAGTGCGATGGCCAGTCTTTGAAACAAGCCGCATAAGCTATCACATGAGCTATGTAGTTTTGTTCGAATGTACTACGGAAGAGATGAGAGTAGGGACCTAAAAATAATAAATTGGATATTTAATAGATAGGATGAATGAAATAGGTCAATCAAAGAAAAAAAAAAGAAATGTATAAGAGTAATAGATTAACTTCTTAATGCATGATTTTTTCTTTTTAAATATTTAGAAAGATGAAAATATTATACTAATAAATTCAGAAGCATAGAATCTTTAATATTAATTCGTCTGAGTGAAGTAAAAATTGGATAAATAATATTGCAAAAATATAACATAATGCGATAGATCCATTTCAATAATAGCTTTCATAGATATCGACAAAGATTTCCTCAATTATATGAATTTAAGAGTTAAATCAAAATGAATTTAATATATTTTTGTTAGAAATATTCTTTTTTGCTTCTTTTTTGTTTTTCTTCTTTTATAAATAGCGTTTACCAATAGCGTAAACTCCAACGTCTTCACCACCATGAGTATCGTCCTTCAGATATTGAGCAGCCATGTGCATATAAAATATATCGTCACGATTTCTGCTTTCTTCTAAGTTTATCCAGGTCTCATTGACGTTATTACTGTCGTTTCGACGATGATAAAAAAATCCTGGACCATTAGCATAAGTAAGTGTTTCGTATCTTTGGTTATCCGGATTGGCCATGTTACTTGCTAATCCAAGTATGTCGTTGCCTCTATCAGGATAGCCATTCACCGTAAAAGAATGAGAATGATCGGCGGTAACGATTATCAAAGTCTCGTCCAGTTTCACCTGTTTTAGGGCAACGTTCACAGCTTCTTCAAGTTCAGATAATTCGCGAAGTGCCAGCTCTGCATAGTTTTGGTGATGTGCTATGTCTATCTTTCCACCTTCGACCTAACAAACGAGTAGAGTATTAATATGTGTCGTTGCAACAAATATATGTATGCAAGTACGTCTAAAGTGTGACTATATCAATGTGTGATTGACATTGATCTTGAATGCCTGATGTAGTTGAAACAAGTTCGGCGAAATCTTTGCTCGCTGCTGGCGAATCATCCGTTAGAGAGAGAGAGAGAGAGAGAGAGAGAGGATTGTATTAACGATCCAACCACAGCGCTAAAGCTGTAAGTGAATCATACTATACCCATGGATAATTTTACAACTTTTGTAACCCTCTATTCGCATTCAAGTTCTTCGCTAAGAAGATTATGTAATAGAGTTGATAATATTTTACTCTTTACAATTTTTTAACTTTACTCTTAAACTAAGGTTACTCTTGTTTGGAAATAATTGGACGATTTGAAAATCTCTCTTCATTTTCTAAATAATCTCTCTTCGTGTTCAAAAAGTAAATTATTAAATTTCATTAGAATTATCATACAAACACTTCACGAAACTATTATCTTACGTATATCGTTTCGTCTACTTACTAAAGCTAAATCCATGCTACCAATTTAATACGATGATATAGGAGTATCATAACGTTATCAAGTCGGTGCAAACAATGAATCGTTCCTGAATGTTCTACTGTAATACGCACTTTATGATTAAGAAGTCGTTAAAGTAAAGCCACTGTGCCGCTACATCAACTTCTAAAGTTACGCATAGAATTATCTGAACAAGTACTACTGCCTTGAGAAGCATCCGGGAAACTTTAATTCTAGTAAGAAATTAGGCGAAATCAACAAATTATTGGCTTGCCACGTAACCTTCCACTTGATTTTTCCCATCTTTTCCTTTCTTTTTGCTTGATATATATAAATATATTTTTTTAATTATTATTATCAAGACGAGACTTACCATCAGGAGGAATCCATTTTTATTTTTTCTGAGCAATCTGATAGCCTGCATCGTCATGTTCGCCAAGGACGGAACGTTTTTATTCTTCTCAGCGCGATAAGGCAAGTGACTAGGTGCAAAGATCCCCATAATCTTGCTGGTACTACCAATGTCAACGGACATTAGATCGTCAATGTCGATCACCACTTTCCCATCGGGATTATTTTTTATCCACGTCTCGGCCAAATTCCTACCGTCGTTCCTGATACAGGTACCTTTGTCGATCGTTCCCGAAGTCATACCCATATGTTGAGCTCCACCGCCCATTATCACCTGATGGTCATTTCAATTTGATTAAATTCGATCTTATAGATTAATTTCTCTCTTATAGCATAATCTTTTACGGGAATATACGAACAATAATAGTGTCGCTGTTATCGATCTAATCACACATCTAATCCCGAAGCTCAAATCCAAAAATCTCTATTGCACGTTCTGTTTTTCTTTTTGTTTTTTTCTTTTTTTTTTTTTCTTCTTTTCTTTTTTTTTTCCTTACGAACGAAAGACCATCACGACACTTAGGATCGATGATTGAAAGGGCAGCATATAATATCTTCCATAAAAGGCAGCCAACTCTCAAAAAAGACTTTTGATCCGGTAAAATGATGGGAGTAGAATCAATTTGGAAATATATTTACCTTGAAACCGTTTCCTGGTGCGTCCTCGACGAGCTGCCTAGCTATATCTTTTGTACATTCTCGATACTCCTTTGGTATCTCCGAATCGCACTCCCAATCACGATTATTCACGTGAGCATAGAGCCCCGCTGGAGTCGCGTGGGTCACGCGGGTCGTAGTGACGAAACCTACAAAATGACTCTATAATCTGAATTGATTTTGAATTTTTATCGTTGCCACGCTTAACCTTTCGAATCGTAACGATCGAGAATATTTTTTCCCTCTTATTTATCTATATTATGAACTTGTTTTTGATTCTTTTGATTTTTCCTTCCACGCAAAAGGTCATAATAAAAAATATGATAGATAAGAATTAATGAATAGCAAAAAATAATTATATTATCATTATCATATTATATCGTTGCATATAAGAGAATTTTAACTAGAATTCGAAACTCTCGAATTATATCCATACATGCGAACCAGATAACGAATCAAATTGGACAAGGAGAAAGTATATTTTACACTTTTCAATGAAATAGATCGGTGTTTATGAGATCGCTTATTTAAGAAAAGTCATTGAACTGGATATGCGATAAAAAAAACTGCGCGTGACTTTTTTTCTCCATCTTTGATTTCAAAAATTCACGATCAATCACAACTTCAAATGAGTCATGAGAATTTCGTGAATCGAATTTAATTTTGCGAACGAAATTAATCAGAACAGAATCGATAATAGCGAACAGTAAGTAAAAATTCCTATTTTTCAACATGCTCGCTCATTTTTTAATTACGGACAAAAATCTACGCGTTCGATTATCGTTAAATTTTGTACAGCTGTTGAATGTAAACAATAAGAACGTAGATAAATTAGGATTCGAGTCAGCGAGATAGCAAACGATATGTCGAACCTGCGGCGAGGCGAGGCGAGGCGAGGCGAGGCGAGGCGAGGCGAGGCGAGGCGAGGCGGGGATGCACGTCGATGCTCGTCGATGCTCGATGCATAAAATTTTCTTTCATTTCCCGAAAGGAGAAATCAGTCATGGTCGTGGTAAAATCGTCCTCGATAACAGAGAAGGTCGGCTCACGACCTCCCCGGCTTATTGAACGTAAGTACTTTCACTGTGTAGACGCAATTCTTAACAAGGTCGACTCAACACAGATACTTAATTACGTACTCGAATGTCCATGGCGCTTTATGTAGACCGAATTAATGGATTAGCGAGCATCGAAGACGATCAACGCGTTCAAGTTCGCATTACTTTTAATCCTCAAATAAACTCATATACATATGTAGAATACGTTTATACGCGCTTCTGCGTAAAAAGTAAATTTCTCGTCGCTACGCGAATTAACATTTTATTACGTTTAATTACATTCGAATTACGTTATCACTCGTTGACTCCCTAAAAGTCCTCTAAGATATCCGCTAGATGTAAAATTCGTTCCTTTTCTTTTTCTTTTTTTTTCTTCTTTCCTTCTTTTCGTTTTCTCTTTCCTTCTTTTTTGGTATTTTTTTTTTTTTTTTTTTTTTTTTCTTTTGTCGTTATCAAGACAAGCCAAACAAACATTACGATCTTCGTTTTATTATAGAGCTTTAAATGGTTTCACCAAAGACATTTCGCTTTACATATATTTGATCACACGGAATTTTTCACATGGAAGAATGAAAAGGAACAAAGAATACGACAAGGCACACTCACCTGTGTCCATACCACTCTCTTGGGCCCAATCAGCGATCGTGGTTAATTTACTCAATTGATTGATCGCTTTATCGCAATGATTGTAACGTGCCTTAGCATCGTATCCGATAACACGATATCGGCACTTTACGCCGGAAAACATCGCTGTGGCCGTGCCTGCTGAATCTGGTACTTGCTTATCAACATTGTATGTCTGAAATAGTAGATAGGCAGTAAAATCGTAAAAAAAATAATAATCGAGATAAAACGCGTTAAATATAAATAGTTTATCTGCATGCATACATCTATTATTAAATATAAGTAAAGAGTTTTTTTTTGCATTCGTTTAACCATCGATTTGAATAACGACGTATGAGAGACAATTAAGCGATGTCCACTTCAACGAGACGAGAACGAACGAATACGATACAAGTAAATAAATTCAAACGAAAGAATGTCCAATTAGTCACGTTTCATCCTGACTGAAAAGGAAAATATAACAAGATTGATACCAGATAGATTCGCCAATGACATTGTGATTTAGTGCTACTATTTTTTCTCGAGCTTATGTAAAACAACTCGCGCTTCTGACATTTTTATAATCAAGTACTCGGACAAAGAGATTATCTCGCGTATGCGGAACGTTGCCCGGCATATTCGATAATTACGCGTGATATCTGTCTCTTAACGACTGTCGGACGTCTATCAAAAAGATAAAACGAAGAACAACGTTGTCGCTGTGACTGCAAAAAAAAGAACATAACGAATGAAATTCTCCTTGAAATAGTGTGTGTGTGTATATATATATGTATATATATGTGTATATATATATATATATATATATATATATATATATGTACACACACGCGCGCACGCACGCAGACAGACAGACAGACAGACAGATGTACGTATGTACGTATGTACGTATGTACGTATGTACGTACGTATGTATGTATGTATGTATGTATATAAAAAGAAAGAAAAAAAAGTTTAGCTTTCTTACGCATAACAAATTCTTTCCTCTCTTATGCATAAGTATGCATGTAAATGAAAACAATATCTGCTTCCGTTGCTAGATAGGGTGTCATAATAAAGTATGAAAATACCTTGGAAAAGCCAGTACTGGGGAAATCTTCGAAAACGAGTTTGTACTCTTCACCGGAGAGACCCTTCGACTGTCCCGTCAAAATTCTGCCAGCTGTTATCGTGCTAATGCCCATTCCATCACCGATGAATACGATCACGTTCTTGGCACGATTCTCGATGTCCCGATGTGCCAAGATCCTTTGCAGATTTTCTTGTCCGGACTTCATCCAGAAGGACATGTCTGATAAGAGATCAGAGTTTCGCTTCGTTGCCAATGGAATAATTCTTTTCTTTCGCGATAACAATCGCACTTTTTCTGTTTCTTTTTATGTCGAGTTTTTTCTCCCCTTTTATCTCTACCTATTTATTTCCATGTCATAAGATATTCGAACGAAATGCAGACATCTACTCACATACATAGTGTTAATACAACATAATAAGCAGGATCGTTAATGATCCGCATTTTATTCTTCTTTATAGGAGGGAAAAAAGCAAAAAAACAAAAAAAAAAACAAAAAAACAAAAGCTCGCGATTTATGCCACGTAGATAGATATGCTTCGGAGGAGCAGCGCGCATGTTTACGTATATATGTATCTTCGGTGTATATATTTCGATGAATTTACATTTTATTTGGTGCGAATCAAAAAAAAAATGGAAATTATTTTGATGATAAATCAATCTATGATATCTAATTATTATTTGAAAAATAACCGTTTATTTGTATTTTTTATTCTTCTCAATCTTATTTGAGGTAATGGAAAGAAATTGCCTTATAAATCGCATAAATCGTCGATAAATGCAAAGTATTAAAATAATCGAAGAAACGATATAGTTAAGGTGTAAGAGATTAAAAAGCTCTGAACAAGCATTATAATTTTAACATACCTTCGTAATCCATGGATCCCATTCGTAAGGCCGTGGAATCCTGAAGACTTAGTGTTATGCAAATTAGCGCGACGAGACGTTTCATATTTATGACTTTTCAATCTGTAAAGTAAAAAAAAATTGTCGTTAGAATATAGTTTTTTCACGACAATTTTTAAGGTGAACAATTTGTTTGCGTTCAACAACACATCATCCTTCCAACTTTGCCTATAGTTTCGTAACTCTTGCAATTAAAAATTGTCCACTTTAAGTTATCGACCAAATGCAACAACAAAGGTAATAAGTTATCCTCTTTATATTCTCGTGAATCCTGACGTTTCTTAATAATTACTTGGAGAATAATTGGAAATACGTTGCTTTAGTTTTTTTTCTCCTTCTTAGAAAAAGAACTATTCGCTAACAGTCGATAATAATTATATAACATCTGCGTAACAAGCGTATAAAATCGATTTAAATCGAACGTTGAAAATGATTGCTAGAATTCTTTTGCAGAAGATTACATCGTGTGATCTAATACGATCGGATAATATATATCGTTTCTTGCTGTAATTTCTACAAGTAGTAAATCCTAAGATGGTCGAATTCATATTCCAATTTCATTTATCATATTTTAATCTCAAGAAAGAGAGATGAAAAGAAGTTGCTGTATCTTACATATTCAACAAGACATGTTTCACACACACATACACACGAAAGTTTGTGATTCGAAAGTTTTTTCCGACTCTCAATAAAACACAAAAGGGTTAGAGGAAAAGAGAGAATCGATAATTCCAAATATATCTCGTATTACGTCGTTTCATACAGAGAACTCGATAAACGGATGTTACAAAATGTAAAATGACAAATTTAACGATTGTTCATAAAGTGCTAAATTTTTTACCAAGCAGATAAAACAAAGTTATCGCTTCGATCAAGTATTTCTCATTTGTTAAAATAAATATAAAAGAAAATAAATAAAGAGAAAGAGAGAATAGAGTGGAATATAAAGTTTCATATATGTATGTAAGTATGTATGTATAGGATGCCCGATCGATTAGCATGTACGACGATATCGTACCATCAACGGCATTGCTCGCGTGGTGGTAATAGACGAGTAACCTATATTTGTCCTTACGTAAAGAAAATTAGTATCACTCCAAAGGGTTATCGTATCGATTATCGAAGTATCTTCAAAATCGCGATCGTTGATAAACAAAATAAGTATGTATCTACTTAGTATGTATTATCACGGAATCAATCTCGAACGAAACTTTCTAACGAATTTCCAATATATCACGAACACGTGCTTATCCTCTTTCTTTTTCTTTTATTAGTTGGAAAATATTTATCGTCTTTTTTGAAAAATCATTCAAACTCTTGTAATCGGGAGAGTTTTGCTTCGATCAAAAGACACACATGCATACACACACACACACACACAGAGAGAGAGAGAGAGAGAGAGAGAGAGAGAGAGAGAGAGAGAGAAATCACACACTCGAAACAATCGGAAAAAAAATAAAAACCTCGAGATGATTGATATTGTTGTATGTTTATCGTTATATTGTTCGTTCTTTCTGTCGTGATTTCTCGCCGACCGAGTCCAAGGACCGACGAAACACAGCCGGTCGTATCGTGATACCGTGTTAACGCTAATACCGAGCCACCGAGGAAGTTTGTCACTTTATATAGCGTTTCAAAGGCCGTGGCAGATTGTGCACGAGGTGGAGAGAGCGTGCAAGGGACACTGGGTACGGATTCTGTACGGAAGGGGGGGGACCCCTCGTGCTTTGCTAATCCGACCGTAATTGAAGAGAACTCAATGTCATTATGTCTTATGTCCAGGATAGATTAATTCGTGAGCGCGACCCACCAACCAAATAAATATATTCGTCTAGTGGCCAAATTGTTTCTTTCGCTCTTTCTAATTTTTCAACTGGAAATTAGAAAACTCTTTGAAAAAATAATACTACGACCTATGCCAATAGAATTATACTATACTAACAATAAATAAAACTTCTACTTAATGAACATTAACCTTTGGATATGGAGAATTAATTTTGTGAGGTAAAGAAAGAAAAAGTACAAATATATATGCATGAGTATGAGAGTTCAAAGCGCTACATGACTTAATATGTATATATATACATACACACACACACACACACACACACACACACACACACACACACACACACACATATATATATATATACAGAAACCCGTTATGGGCACAAAGATATTACAGTAGTCACTTAATGTGAAAAAAATATGAAAGGAGTTTCTTTACGTTTATCCGAGAGTGATTCTACATAGACCTGAATGACTTGGACTAAAGTCGTTACTGTTTCTACGCACGAACGATAGTTTATTCTCTTTTTTATCTCTTTCAAGGTTTCCGAAACTTCTTTCGTAGATTTTTCATCGACACGCCTTTTTCTTTTCTTTCTTCTTCTTTCTATTCTTTTCCTACTCTTTTCTTCTCAATAACGAGAAATAAGAAGTAAGAAAGAAATACGGTCAAAGAGGAAAATTTATAAATCCATATGTTTTCGAAAGTAGAACATATTAATACGTTGAATATACAGGTTTAATTTATTCTATGGATCTTTGAAGATAACTCTTATCGTTTCATACAGAGAGATCTTCGTGATACAAGCGTACTTTGAATTAATTTTCAACGAACAATATTGCTCTCTTCGTTCTTAATAGCTGATAGATCATTGCAACGGATCTTCTTTCCAGCGTTCGTTGAGCATCCTGAATTGATTACACGCATTAGAACGAGTTGCGTCTTATTAATAACTTATGAGATCGTTTTCAATCTTTTCCTTCTTCTTGACGTACATACACTGTTCTTATCAAATTACTGTTTCCCAAAGGAACGATGATTTTGTAGATATTTATTATAAAGATTTAACTTGACGGTACGTCTGAGCAAACGTGCGATCGTGCCTACGAATGGTACTTGCTCGTAACAGATTTTTTATATTTATCGTAGGAAGGACGCTTTCCTTCGAGCACATCTCAAAATCACATCTTTTTTCCTCGAAAACGAGTCGAGGGCTATGATTCGCTCGAATTAAAAAAAATTGATCTTCACTTTTCATAATTTATTATTAACCGTCATCGTATCGTTATTACGCCATCGTGTCGACACCGATAGGACATTTTACTTAATATTTGAGAAAGAAAAAAAGAAAGGAAACGATCGTTCGGACTACTTTCTCGTCATGTCGGCCGACGATAAGGCCGATTAAAACGGTCGATGATCAATTTTGATTAGGATTATTTGCTTTTACTGTGGGTCCTAAACGGGCACCAGCCATTCGCCAATTCTACGAATGTTATCCGCGCATTAGCACGGATGGAACGGATTATACATGGCTTCCGCAGAGGGATGTAATGGTAACACCTTCCAGTTCCTCAACGCCGTTCTTTTTTCCGATCGGGTAAGAATCAAAGGATCGGTCTCATATCCACATATCCAGGAGCAGAGCTGATTCGCGCCCGGGTATAAAAGTGAACGGCTTCTACGCGATCCGCCGAGTATAAAATCCAAATGTCCACGTTATTGCGTAAAACGAAAAAAAAGACGAAAAAGGGAAACGCATTCGGCTCCGGTGTATGCACAAGCGTTCTCCAATTACCAAAAAGACCGATATCTAACGGCTTATCTGTGAATTCCCTTAAATTGTAATATTTAATATAACATTTAAAGATACCATATATATTTATACAGATATGAAAATGAAATAACATGTTTTTTAATATCCATCAAGTTCGTCTTTTCTCTTAGATCTAAAGATAACGATCTAAAAATTACTTTTTTCTCGCTAGTGTAAGAGAAAAGAATACACGCATGAATAAATAATGTTTGCGTATCTATAATAATTTCTATCTCGGTAGGAGTTATGAAACGAGATTGAGGAAAGCTAACTTGATACCGTCTTTCAAAGTCGCTCGAAGTTTCTACTTTGCGAAAACAAGAAATATATAAAAGATTGTATCGAGAGCGTGATGCGACAGGTTCGTACGTAAGCACGTGACGAACATCGTGCACGAGAATGATAGCACTTAGATGCATATCTCGTCTTTACGTTCGCGTAATTCGAGAAAACTACAGGACGATTAATCGGAATCGGGTATTATATGCTCGAACAAGACATTCCATGATCTTGGAGAGGCATCGACGTGCACCTTTTGACTCGATCACGTGAAAGTCAGGAAAGGACGACTTCTATGAAGAATGATGTGTGATAATTATCGTGAACGACGAGATGTTTGATAATTATCTAAGGGCTAAAGAGCATTATGCCGGTTTTCGATTAATCTCTAAGTAAATGCACATCTTTCCGTCGAGTCATTATATTATTATTTTCGATATTATTTACGTATGCATTATGAATTATTACGCGCGTACAGTTATCAGTTTGATAAATATCTACCGTGGCTAAAACTTTTAATCTTCGTTACTTAGACATTTAATATCCTATTATGGATCTGTTAGATTCGTCCGGTCATTAATCAAAACGTAACGTTTTGAACGTTAAAAATTATTACTCCTTTTTTTATCCTCGCACGTTCTATATGAAATCAAAAAAATTGATATTAATAAATGAATTACGCCTGCAGATAGGCAAATAATTCATCGATTCGTGTGGGGATTTTTCATCGACGATGTAGAAAGAAACTTTGCACATGAAGCAATAATTGCGATATATTTATTTAACTTTGGTTAGGAATACAGTTTAGTTGTGGCTGTGGTCTTAAGAAGAATCAAAGAAAGAATGTATGATTTCTTCGTTGTTTGCTCTCACTTTGTTTGGTTGGTCTTTCCCACGTGGGCCGAGTTTTGGTAGCGTGTTAGTTATGCGTCTTGCCGGAGGTGGCGTAACAGTCGCTACGAGGTCGCCACAGTTCGTCTTTTCGCGAGCGTCATCTCTTAGCAGGAGAAACAGTATTGAAGACTATTTAGCTGTACTAACCTTCGTACGGTCCATATCTTTCGAGTATCTCAATAGGCAAACGTCTTAAAGGATGTTCAGCCGCTTCGTTTCTAGCATTTTAACTGCATTACCGTACGTCCCATTTCGTTTATTTATATATTTCGTTTACGTCAGTGTCTGCGTATTTAATGAGATTATTCTTAAAAATTCCTCTTCCCAATAGACGCAATACGTCAAGCAATGGGCTCGTTCGATCGTTGAATGTACCGAATCTTGGACCGCCGAATCAGTGTCAATGGAATTTCACATCCGCCAGAACAAAATTCTTCTACATAACGAAACCGAGGTATAACTTTCCAAAACCTTCAGAGTACAAACGAGTTACTAGATTGGGATGGCATGCAAGGATGTCTACGCCTGCGGGTAGACGAATTCTTATGAGAAGAATATTAAAAGGCAAACATGTCTTAAGTCATTAATTATTTTACACAATATCTCTCGAGTAGTTCATTAAATGTCTCTATTAAATATATGTTGAAATAATGAATATTAATAATTTTTATTTCTTATCATTCCTTTGTCCGACAAATTTGTGATCCACAATGTGTCTCACAAATGGGATTCACATGCGATGAAAATATTCCAGCGCCGCATATATATATATATATATATATATATATATATATATATATATATATATATATATATATATATATATATATATATATATATATATATATATATATATATATATATATATATATACATGCTGTTGTCGAGCTCGCGAGGAAGACTTCCTATTCGTTGATATCCCTTAATTCGGGTATGTTCTTAAATTTCAACTGCCTGCAAGTCCAGTCGAATGGCAATGTTAGCGGTGCTTCTATCGTCAAAGATTCGCCCTTGAATTTTGGTAAAATTACGCTTCGAGCATGAACGTGACAAGGTATTAGCTCCCGTTTAGCTTTAGTTAAATATAATATTTCCAACAGTTTAGGATTCACTTCTGCTAAATTATTATTTGTCTTTGCAAATGGACTTACTAATAACCATTTGCCTGCGATATTTTGTATTCTAGATCCATAAATATTATCTCCCAGAATTGGAGTATACAATCTGGTTGAAGCGAACAAACGTAAAGCATGCCATTTTATGGTTGACGCTTTCATCTCTATTAAGGAACTTAGGTTGTTCGTTGAATTTGAGATGATTTTAAATTCGATATTTAACACTTTTATTTCTCGCCGCTTTTCCGCTTTCTTACTCCATTTCTCTTCAATTACTACCTATAAATTTATAATATGGAATAAAGTAAATAAAATTGGTACATAGGCGCAATATAAGCACGGTACAAAATAAAGTTACCCTGTTTTCAGATTCTGATCGATTAAACAGCTTCGACATGCACAAATGTTCCACTCCTTTTATTTGACTTGGTACTCTTGAAGTAACAGTCCAATATGTCTTATTAAGAATTTTCATTCCTATCGAACTCTGATAAGAAGAATTTATAGCATCTTGCAACGTTTTATTCGCAGCTAATAGCGTTACGCCGCTCATAAATCTGCAGTTAATGCCAAACACATTATAAACATCAGAAAAATATTTCTCCTATAAGAAAACTTACTTTTCTGGTGTTTTAACTATAATCAGTTCGGTATATCCTAATTTCTCTGCTAAAAATGGCATACTATCTTCTAAGGTATAATCCACGCTATTTGGCACTATGGAATAAACATTGAAATTATTTTTATTTACAATCGTTGGCTTTCTGGCTGATATGCCGTATGGTTTATTTATCGCAACCAATCCATCTGTAAACAAAAAGAAAGGTAATAAAGAAGAGAAGTGATAATATTCTTGTTGAATCTGAGCAACTATGTAAATAATAAATACATATACAATTTCTCTAACCTTTGTTGTATATAACATTATTTAACAAGTGTTGAGAGAAGCTTTCATGAGATTTCCATGGGTGCAACTTGCGATAGGGATGAATGATTTTCTCTTTTTTCACGGTATACTTTACGTCGTCAGTGAAATGTCTATTAAGAAATTTCTGACGCTGTTTCTTTGTCGTGCAAGTACGTAATGGTGCCAAAAAGGAAAATTTTAATATCACATTCGGCATATTAATATTTCCTGTCCCCATCGCATAAAATCCCGACGAAATTGTTACTGCGTCTCGTATAAAATAAAACTAAAGAATACTTTTCCTTTTCACATTGAATACAACTTTGTAACCTTAAATATATTTATCGAAGCATCCATTGATAACACCTCCCAATATATACACATATATATATATATATATATATATATATATATATATATATGTGTGTGTGTGTGTGTTACGTTGAAAAAATAAACGCAACATTAATTATTAAAAAACATTTATGACAAAGAGCCAAATTTACATATATAAATACTTTCTCGACAGTTTCTTTTGTCTTTCTTCCTCGTGCGCCATGTACGCACGAAACTGCGCCTGCGCAGTCCTGGCGTTGCGTGCGTGCGATGCATTTAGGAGAAATGAAAGCCGATTGGCTGATTCTCGAACGGGTTATCTATAAAAAAAAATAAGCCAATGCCAATGAGACTTAATTGAGTATGCAGCTTATTGCGTTATGGCGGAAATTTTACAACAGAAAGTTTTCCAAAAGTTGCCAAACAAGTATAGATCCCAAAATACGATCGGAAGGATAAATCTGTTCTTTTCCGTCATTTGCAACTTGTTGTAAAAAATCTTTCTCATTGTGACTGATATAAATGATGGAACTTTTTTTATTCCAGGTAAGAAAAATAACAAATAGCGACAGTATAGAAATTTTCTTCTTTTGCCTTTTGTTTGGCAAAGAATGCCTTATTGCCCAGTTTCATTCTTAAAACGAGGAAAGTATGTAACATACGTGGCAACGCGTTAGTAAAAACAAATCCCCCCCCCCCCCTCGGTGCGTTGGCAAAGAGGCGGAGAGTTAAGGATTGACGGAGAGGGGTTAGAAAAGGATACGGTTGAGAAAGGCAATATTCTATTTTAATTAGAAAATCTTTTAGAGCCATACTGACGTATGAGACACAATATTCGATAGATAAATATGAATATATCGGCGATATGATAAGATATACAGAGCGGCCATGCGCGCACAACTCATATAACGCAAAAACTCATATCGATATGTATGATGTGTATAAAGTACGTATGCATGTGTATAAAGCAGGATACATTCAAAACCTCGACTTAAATCGAGCGGCTTGAAAGCCTTGAGTGGGTGCCGGTTGTAAATTGAATCTTATTGGTCTTACGGCTTTCCCAGCTTTGCCGTTCGGAGTCGAGGCGATTTGCCGACTCGAGGCTTTAATGGCTTTTGGTCGATAACGATACCACCAATATTCGAAAGCTAATGTTAAACAAGCGAAAGCGATGCCCACGAAAATCACTACGAAGACACCACCGATATTGTGAATGCTAATACCATCGCTCTGCTCGTCCTCCTTCCCGCAGTCCTTCCTTTCGGGATTACGTTTCCACCATTTGTCCTTTAGTTTCTCCAATTTTCTCTTATTCAACAATATTAAAATGCTACGTATTGAAAATAGATAATAACCTATTACAACTATTATCCTGTGAATTATATAAGGAACGAAATAAATTATATTTACGTCTATTTACGTACGCATTGTTAAATTGTTCCTTCAACGGTGAGCCTTGTTGCACGGCAATAGCGTAAGGCTTCCTCGAGAATTCTTCTCCTACTTGCATAACATCGCAATTCGTCATAGCGAGATACTTGATCGTCGATGCATCCTCGATGTAGGCGAATTCATTATTCGAATCAATACGAAGAACCCGTCTAATTGCCTCTTCCGCGGTAGCCGGGAAATTAGCCTCTTTCATAGCCTGAAACATTTTCGTGTACTTATCGCTGACGGGATACTCCCAGACGGCCAATTTTGCCCTTTCCACTTCCGACAAGCTATCGTTCAAGCTCATATCCTTCCATATTCTGCAACATTTAATTAAAGAGTTAATGTCTCGCGACGTGAACACCACTCAATATCTGAATATCTGAATATCTCAATTGGAAGTTTCTCGTTTGAACTTACTCGTAAAATCGAGCCTCGATGTGAGCCATCCTCTCGAAGTAAATATACGCCGCAGAATTTTTAACTGGCGCATACTGTATCTTATATTGTTTGCTAAGATCGTCCAAAGATTCGATCGGCGTGTCGAGCCTAGAGACCGTGAGAAACGCGGCAAGATTCGCCGTGTAAGAGGCGATTATGATGAAACCAAAGAGCCACCAGGTAGCAGCGACGAGACGTCCCGAGAGATTTTTTGGTGCCTCCCCACCGCCCTGGGGTGTCAACGAGGTCATACAGAACCAGAGACACTCCTTCAGATTGAACTCTCTCTTCTCGTCGTCGTCCTTATACTTTTCACGATTATTTTGATAGCTGTAGGGTGACCAACGATCGAAGACCCACATGAGGAAGCTCGTGAAGAAGTAAGCGGCGAGTATGCAAAACCAAACCTCGTTTTCCAGGACAGTGAGGAACTTGAAAAGGGACGTTTGAGTTTTTGGTTTCAACATCATTATCGTTAAACCAACGAGATCGTAATAAGGGACGGTAAAGTCAACGACCTTCTCTCTCTCCGCCATAACCCAGAGAGTGCCGAGCGCGATATCCGCTCGTTTCTCCATTAGCTCTTTTATCATACCGTTCCAACTGCCATTCTCGCTCATCTCGCCGTAATCATCTATCGGTCGTATGTCGTATTCGAACTCGACGGTCTGGCGTATCTCGTTGAGTAGATCGATGCAAAACCCATACCACTCGCCTGTCTCCTCCTTGTACATGACGAACGGCGGATGGATAACCGTCACGACCCTGTAGCTCGTCACCGCCGTGCTGTTTACGATGACATTGTTGATGACCTTAAAACAAGACGTATCATACTTTTCCAAAACGTATTCCTCAACGAGAATGGGCGAATTAATATAATAGCGGGGGAAAAGATAATATAATGGGGAAGGAAATTTTTTCTACGAAGTATATAGAAATTCCTTTTATTAAGTGTAACTATCTCTAGAAAGATTAATCTCTGAATGATCTCCGCCTGCATCGGACGCGACGAACGTTCTCGATTGATCTCCTTGCGATTGACCTTGATGCGATAGCTCTTGCTTTAGGCAAGCCTCAAAGAATCAAGTCGAGCGAAGCTTGACATTTGAGGGTACCAATATTTGACTACAACTTACCTCCAACGGTGAGTCTAATCCAGCCGACCAACTTCCGGTACTCTCGGTGGAAGTCAACGTCTCCTTCTCGATGTAGACCAAATTGATGGACATTCGAAAATCGACCCCGTGCTCTCCATTCTTTTCGCCCCATTTGAAAGCTGCATAAGTTGGCGTCATATTCTTCGACGTAGCCCGAAGCTTCTCGAGAAAATCAAAATTTCTGCTCGGTGTGTTGTTGCCGTTGTAATCATCGCAACCGATATGAGAAGGTACGACCGGCCACTCCTCGCGTTCTATCGCCGATTTCATGCTTTCAACGCCGAGCAATGTCAAATCGTAATAAAAGGCGGACGATAAAAAGGGACTAGGTAGAATAGCTTCGAGAGAATCGTCGGCGCTCGACGTATCATCCGTCTCTCTCAATTCCGGTTTCATGAATAGGAGACTGATATTTTTGCAATTGCAATTTGGCCAGATATCTTTTTCCATGGTCAAGGCGAACCAACCGTACTTGCGACCGGTAAAATTTAAAGCTTCCGCAGTTTTAAGAACCATGTCAATGGTCTTTCCCTCACCCAGAATAAAATAATTCACAACGTCCAAATCTCGCATACCCGAAAGTTGTTCCTTCATGGCGTCGACGGTTTCCGCGATGTTGTTTATCACGTGTCTCGTCGGCACGTTCAGCAGGAGACTGTTGTACTTGTAGCTCATGTCAAAGTTACGATCAAATAATATCGCGGCGTTTGTGATTTTAAGGTAAATGGCCAATTTTCGAATGATCCAGGGCACCAAATCAGCCGGAGGCATTACCTGCACGAGATAGGACCTCTTCTCTTGGTCCAAGTTACTCCAATAACGCAAGTCCTCCTCTTGTCCAAATTGGCCGGACAACGTTGGCAAGCCGAGTGCACTCGAGAACGAGTTCGACGCTTCTACGGTCCAACCGGCGATCGCCGTTGATAAAACGAAATCCGGTGCGTTCCCCGTACTCTTGCCGATTGCATTTTCCCAAGCGTCGCATATCCGATGGAGAGAATCCTGGGGATCGGATCCGTTCGCTTGCACCGAATAAACTTGACCTAAGTGACCTTGATATTTATCACGAAGCGTTTTCAGGGCCGCCTCTATGCTCGCGTTAGCTATCTCGTTGGCCTCGTCGTTGATCACGACTGAAAAGAGCATTTGTTTTCATCTATTATTATCGATCGGTTCGTTATTTTCATTTTTATATAAAAGAAAATATTAAAGGGTAACACGTACAGATATTAACCGGTCTTGAATTCGTTACGATGCCTTTCCTCGTCGCCTTATTTACCATTGCTTGAGCATCGACCGGACTTTGACCGTATTTAGGCGAAAGAACATAAATGACGAAGGTGATTAACGTAGGAAAGGCAAAGTTCATGGTCGAGGATCGCACCGTTAAACGCTTTCGTTTCAATTTCAAATAAGATCCTTGCCCAGGATCCTTGCCCCTCCCTTCTAGATTCTCTATTCGCGTCGCAAATTGATTTGACGATTGACAAAGGCTTATAGAAATGATGGGCACACGATATTCGTCTATGCGAAGGTCTATTATCGGGCAAGGCCTCTTCTCCGGACAAGACTAGTATTCGAACTGGAACTATGCTCGGTGCTTCGCTTATTTTTGTTTGCCCCATCGGTTGCCTCGGGGATGACCCAATCAATCCTTTGGACTTTCTTGCCTTTATTTTTACAAAGGATCTATATATTATTGACATCCTAATTATTATCCGATCGTTAACAACATTCCCTTTCTTCTTATATTTCTCCTTCGTTTATTTTGACATCCGACAGATACGTTCCGATTAACAATTATTCCGAAAATTTTCGTTTACTGCATAAACGTCTAAAATATTATCTGGATGTTTATACATGTATATGTGTGTGTATATATATATATATATATATATATATATATATATATATATTTATATTATATTTGCCGATTCGCATTTGGCAGATCTCTCATATAAATTTTTCAGTTAAATTATATACGTATACGTATATACTTATAAAAGGCTTATTTATTAATGAATCACTTACAGTCACGAGCGTTCATTAAACTTACGTGGAACATTCTAATCGTACGATACATATACGAGATAATAATCTTGAACGAAACTTTTTCAAAATTCTCCCCTTACGATAATGCGACATTAATTCGTGATATTTTTAGCTGTGATAAAGCAACTTTATTCAGTCCATTATAGGTATTAGCGTCGGTCCGACATAAAGACGAGATAACAAAGTTTTGAGAAGAAGTAAAGAAGGCTCGGTCAGTCTTATATATCTACGTATCCTATATACATGTATATATATATATATATGCATGTATGTATGTATGTATGTATGTATGCATGTAGATATGCACGTTTATATTGCTAAGTGCATCGCGCTGCTAATGGATCCCAGCTACGAATCGCTATAGCTGAAGGTTAGAATGACGACAATTTACCCTTCGTTAATTGGACGAGCCAGGAAATACATAAATAGGGTCCTTCGGTTAATGGTAAACCGTAATCGAATGGGTCGACGTTAAGGACTTAACTCCGATACCGATTAGATAAAACCATTTGTAGAGTTTTAGTTTGTCTTGTTTTCTTCTTTTTTCTTTTATATCCCCATGATAATATTATGCTTGAGATATAATATGCCATATGTGTACGTCGGATATGTAAAAAACGAAATATCATATTTCGAGATGAAGAAGTTATGCCTACGAGTGTTAACGTGATCCATGTACCTTTCAATTCAATCCGATTGCATCGTTTATCACTACATTACATGTCCGCAATCGATTTTCCAAACATTTTCAGCAAAAATCTCTTTCGTATCCTGTGCTTTCAGATAAGACGAAACGGAGACCAAAGCATTGAATTATTCTTGGAGCTACGATTAAATTTGAAAAGCACGAGGTAAAAAGTGACAATAAAGAACTTGTCCTTAGGATCGCAACGCTCAATTCTTCTCTAGTCAGTTATATTCCGATATGCCTTACTCGTTTCTACTTACACGTACAAAATGTTGTTAGTTCCGTCCTTTATAGAAGTAAAAAAGAATAAGTCGGTAAATGGTCGAATATCCGATCTGATATTGCCGAACACACTTATTGGTCCAATCTTCCAACTCATTCCCCATTAGTACTTCTTCATTCGAAGGAGTTTATTTGTTATAGTAAGGCTCTCTCTGATTTCAAGTTCAGAATACGTTGCGGTTCCCTGAGAAGATCGATGCAGTAATCGGACTTCAACTGGCGGACTTGTCGTACATGGCGAAAGGTTTTTGGAACCACGGCTGCGACCCGAGATGAGATATTCCCAGGCATCTTTTTTCCCTCGAAAGCTTAGTTACTTAAATGACACATTCAGTTTTCTCTGCTTCTTTTTAGAAACGAATTGGAAAGAAGAAATCTACGCGACGTGTAAAAATACAAAAAAGGCAAGACGAAAGTTCGTAAAATCGGTACGAATACGATTTAATCGCTTGAAATCGGATGCATTATTACCTTCATTATCTTTCTTCTTAAAGTTATCGTGCTTTGCGATAGGGATATTAAAGTGCATTCTCTTGGTTTTCAGCATGGAAACTACTTATCTAGGTGCAAGATCCACGAAACCGTGCGAGTTTAATTTATGCAACCGGCCTTCGCGATATACCGCTTGTATATTGCTGAGAGAGCCATGAAAAAAGAAAGAAAGAAAGAAATAAAAGGTATGCTCGACTCGGCGAATGATTCAACGTGCCAAAATCAACTTTAAGGAAAATTAATTAACGCTCGAATTATTAAATCCTTCAACGTGACGGATTACAAAGTGATGCGCGATGACATCGGAGCTACACTTTCGTCACTGTAAATAAAGGAAAAAGCATTTGAAATCGAGGTCAGATTCTTACCTAGGATTATACGGAAACCAGACGAAAAGGTTAATCTCATTATTTCGTGTTTCTTTGTATCGCGTAAGAAGCAAGTATCGTTTTGTTTGTTCTTTTTTCTTTTCTTTTTCCTTTCGTTTCTTTTTCTTCTCTTTTTTTTCCTTTCGTAATTCGATGCACGAAAATACGTCATCTCTTCGGCCGAGGATGGAAATCAAAAAGAAATTTTAATCAAAAGGATATCATCTCGTAACCCGTTGCAGCAACGACAGTCAATAATCATTCAGGCATTGTAGTTTATTCTCCTTTGTCACAATTTCCACGCTGCAATTTTCCTCCGGCTGCTTCTCCTCCGGCTGCTTTTCTCCGGCTGCTTTTCTCCTTTGGCTGCATTTCGTATGCTACGGTACGAAGAAAACGTTATTAATCGTTATTGTTGTCCGATAACAAAAATATATCTTTTGTCTTTTTATTCAATGCTAGTTTGTTCGATCCAGCGGCTACGATGGACGTTATAAGAACATTTCTTACGTACACTTACGTCTTAAGTTGAAAAGTTGTCGCTCGAGGATGGATGAACGAATGCAGAACGAATCTCATAGATGATCATGTTTCAACTTGTTTCCTTTTCTCTTTTTCTTTTTTTCTTTTTTTTTTTTTTTTATTTTCCTCAAAGAATCGTTTCCATGGGAAGGCGCACACAGCAAACGTTCGTCCAACAAATAATGTCAATCTACTGCTTACTTCCTATTCTTGTGTTTGTGCTCATCAGCAATTCTTTTCAATTTATTCGAATTTACTTTCGCAAGTAGGTCAAATAAATGAAGCTTGCTTGTCGTTTAAAGAAGGAACAAAAAGGAAAAAACGATAGATATTATTTTCACTTTATCTAGTGCAGGGGCAAGTGTAAAAGGTGTATTCAAGTACGTACGGCTACATCACTCCGAAGATTAATCGAAGTAATCTGTAAATATTTTTTTTCGACATCTCTCTCTCTCTCTCTCTCTCTCTCTCTCTCTCTCTCTCTCTCTCTCTCTCGCTCGCTCGCTCGCTCTTCCTCCATTTCGAAAGGAAAAGAGAACGCGTTCGTCCGTCGAAATTAGTTGAGTTAAAAATGAAACTGACTCTGTCGACTATACCACAAGTAACTAACGCGAATCATTAATAATCGTTGAAAAAGAAGAAAAGGGAAAGAAAGAAAAGAAAGGAAAAAAATATTGAACGATCCTAGAATTACTTTTAAAATTTATCCACTTATCGCTCGAACATTAAACTAATCGAAGAAAAGCAACGACACGCGAAGGTGTACGCGAGTGACAGAAAGCAGTCGAGATCGAATCGCAATTTGCACGTTATATATGAACTCCCTCTCTCTCTCTCTCTCTCTCTCTCTCTCTCTCTCTCTCTCTCTCTCTCTCTCTTCTAAATACATATGAATTTAACAATAGATATACGAGTATATCGATGCAATATATCATATATAACGGGGAGCGTCTTTTTTTGCGATTACTTTGTATGATTACTTTGACCAATGAATATTATTAGCCACGATTAGAAATTCATTTTATATATCACGAAATACTGGTATACCGGAACATAGGTACGGCGTAATTCTTCTCGATGAAAGCTCCATTGATTTTAATTAAATACCTATTTCTCTTCGATCGCCTTTAATCAACTCCCTTTGGTACGTAGCTTTGAAAAAAGATCGATCGAAACTATTCAAAGGAGATGAGCGATATAAGTAATATAGATATATATGTAGTATAATGTTCGTAATCATCGTCTCGCATTTTATCAGATTTCTACTTGTTTTTTCTAGAAAATGAACGAACAAGTAAAATTTTTAATTACACGTTTTCCCGTCGTTATGCAAAGTTTGCCCTCTTATATGCGACGCTGCTGCACGAGGATGTTGGTCTTTTGTGAGCGAAAAACGGTCGAGTAGGTTTTTAGTAGTACTACTACTACCTACTAAAAACCTTCTCTATCTCCAAACTTTTATTTTTTCAATCTTCATTTAAGCTAGTTCAAGCAATTCAAGATAACGAAGTTAAACGTATGTCGGAAAAACTGAACGCTATTTACGCACGAATTCACAATAGAAATGTGTTGAATCGAACGTACGACTTTGTAATCCTTTTTCAAATTTCAAAACTTTCAAACCCAAGCATTGCGATCGCGAAAAGAATGGAAAGTATACTGCTTCTTTCTATATTCTCTAGTGTTCCATTTTGGTACATACTCGGGGGGGAAGAGTAATGCGTTGGAACGGACAAAGGTTCTTTTATATTCCGTTACCGTATTTTCTTTCGGTGCTGAAATAACTGGAGACGACGAAAAAACCAAGAGATGAGAGAGAGAGAGAGAGAGAGAGAGAGAGAGAGAGGGGGAAAGAAAGTAGAAAAGTCTACGATAATAATCGTCCGTTTGGATGGCTTTAATATAATAGAAGGAAATGCAGCTACGTCGGGTCAGAGAAAAGGAGCAAAGTTCAAATTGCAGACGTGACTGGCACATTTCTGACTCGTGAATTACTTTTAAGAAGAAGGTATATTTGATATACCTATTTGAAGATTCATGATAACGAACGAACTATAGAAATGTAAATGTAACAACGTCGTTCGAATTCGCAAAAAATTCATCTTCTCGAAAATGCCCTCTTAGAGGTACCTACATACTTTACGTAAGATATATTATATGTTATTATTCCAAAGACGTTTTAGATCGCACGTATCATTCGACTCGAAAGATCGAATACAATACGATTTTCATTATTTCCATCTTTCGATATGTAGGTAAGTCGTGGCCCTAAAGCCATTTTTTCCGCGGTTTCGCTCGATAAGAAGCGCATAAAAAGGGTCCCTCGAATCCACGAACGACCGATTCCTCGATTTCCTCGAGAAGTAAATCTCAAAGATCTTGTTTCCGAGCTCGACTCATTTTCATTTGCATATTTCACAGTTTTTCTCGTCGAAGATTCGAAATTCGCATTATTAGAAAAGTTTTTTGAGTTCTAAAACTATCTCGCGGATTTGATCGAGGAATCGATAGGCGATCGTGATCGAATGAAAGGAAAAGACGATGAATTATAAGAAAATCTAACAATAAGACTCTGCGTTTTCACCGAATTTTGAATATTTTAATCAAAGATCATCTCTTCTCGTTCACATTTATTTTAAACAATGTATATAATAATAGTAATATTAATAGTAACGATAATAGTACTAATAATAATAATAATAAAAATAATAATAATAATAATAATAATAATAATAATAATAATAATAATAATGATGATGATGATGATGATGATGATAAAGCAATAATTCGACTATCGGAACATCTAAAAGGATACGATCGATAACGTACGATCGTTTCTCGGAATGTAGGGAAAATAAAAATAAAAATAAAAATTGTTGTAATAATTGCATGTGATGGCTCGCCGTATCTGTCGTGTCGTGTATGCTCTATACATCCGTCGAATTTCTCTTTCGCTTTCGATCGAGTCTCATGTTGTCTGGTTCACTCGTTCAACGTATTCCTATGGGACTCGTCGTACGGGTTAAATATTTTTCATTGTTACCCCCACGAATATTTCGATAAAGGAATGAAGTATGTAGATATTCCTTGTACGTTCAGATATTATCGAAGAAATTTCCTTCGATAACGTTATAATATTAATCGGACATTGTGTATGTATTTACATGTTCAAACGGCAGGCTAGCGCATCAAACGTTTGGTATATTTATTTCTTCTTTTTCTTTTTCCCTTCGTTCGTCGATTTTCTCCTTTACTTCGATATCGGAAATATTTTATTATATTGTACATAGATACACGTACGTATTCAGATGTAGTTACTTAGATATCTGTTCGTATATTTTTTTCCTTTAACTTTCTTTTTATAGAATCGAAGTTTAATGGAGCGCGTGAAAACGAAGAAACGTCATGTCACCATCTCGTGTCGTCTTTTCGGAAACTTTCGATTAATCTTTGCGCTAAAACGATGAGTCTCGTTAATCTTTCTTTTTCTTGGATTTTTTCTATTTTTTTTTTTTTTTTTCTTATCGATCGATACAATATATATGTATATGTACACGTATAACAATATAAATCTAACAAGCATAGTTCCTCGACGATCAAAATGGTCTCTCGATCTTGGAACCTCGTTCCCCTTTTTTCTCGTTTTATCATAATATTCGCTCGATTAATTTCAATAACACGAAGAAAATCGAGGAGGAACGGGCTCTGTACGAAGAATTATATCTATATGTTTATATATATATATATATATATATATATATATATATATATATATATATTTATATATATGTATATGTACAAACGAGGAAGAGAAGCTCCATTCGTGTTTACACATTACGCATGCATACTCGAGCTCCTGTATTGCTATACTTGTAAATCACAACCAACGGAGTATTAGTTTATTAACTAGATATATATATATATATATATATATATATATATATATATATATATATACACATATATACATATATATATATATTTATATGTATATATATTTTAGTTTAAAATCGGACGTCCAATCGCAACGTAGACAGTGATAGCTTGATTCGCCAATCGTAACGTTAGGATTTTCACTTTGCTATCGAGTTGGAAGAAAGTTCCTTTTTCAAACGCGTCAAGTAGATTTCTTTTATAAATATAAGATCGAATCGTTGTTTGTAATCCATAAGAACGTCTTGATTTGCGAATCTCCCGATGGATATAAATATGAATATCGACCGAATGGTTTGTAATACTTGGTACGATATAATATAACATACGTATTGTATACTATATAAATATAATATGTTTCACGTATGCTCACGTATATACATATGTATATTCATATAGCGTAAAATAATACATTTATGCGTTTCGAAAATCTCATCCCAAAGAGAGAGAGAGAGAGAGAGAGAGAGAGAGAGAGAGAGAGAGAGAGAGAGAGAGGAAGAGAGAGAGGGAGGGAGGTAGAATTTCCCAGTTCATGAAACATGTATCGTTCATGCAACGGGTTTTCTCGTTATCGGGCGCAGAATGAAAATAAAAGATGAATATAGATCATACGAATACGTCAGAGAAACCGCTAACAAGTACGTGAACGAAATAATACGTCATTCAATGGGACCACCAACGAAAAAAGGACCTTACTCTAGATTCAATTTTACGTTTAACCTTGTTCAACTGTTATAATCGTCAGTTTTTGTCTCTTTTTTGACGAATAAAACATTATTATGCAACAAGGAAAATACATTCACTTTTTTAATCCGCTTCACATGTATTTGAAGAAGCGATTATAATTAAAGAAAATCTATATTATTAGAAACTTGATTTATCGTCGATCGCATGTTAATGGTCACTATTTTAAACACCTTCTCAAAGAGAGAGAGAGAGAGAGAGAGAGAGAGGAAGAGTAGGTACTATCCAGCTACAAGAGAAACTAAGTTAGATGCCAGTTGGTAATTTCTCGATGACAAACGTGATTAACGTCGAAGTTGCGTGTTCTTCTTCTTTCGTTCAAAGTTCAATAGTCGATACCAGATTTAATCAGCAAAAGGTTCTCTCTGTAAGTTGATAATGCTAATTGATTTCATTAACGGAATGTTGCAGGAATCTTCTTTCTCAACTAAACGAAAAAAGAAAGGAGAGAGAGAGAGAGAGAGAGAGAGAGAGAGATTTGATTTCCAAATGGGAAAAAAAGAAAAAGGAAAATAAAATTACACGCAACTAGGTACTTATACTCTTTTGAAATTTCACGGTAGAATTGATGCCATCTGAAGGAAGGAAAAGTAATTTAGATGAAAAGTAAACTCGAAATCGAATCGAATCGTAAAGACGATCCAAAGAATCAGAGAAATTCTATGATAACATTAAACGACAATATTTCAATGAACGTCTCGTTGAAATATTAGAATTCAATTTTAGATATATAAGGGAGACTCTCTTCGAGAAGGAATTTTCGTTTTGGACCATAAATATTTGTGATTTTAACGAATGACATAACGAATATTTCGTTCCCGAAAGGATCCTCGCTGCATCGTCAGTGGCCAAGCTCGATATTTGATAAATCCGTTCAATCTCTCTTTCTCACCCTCTCTGCATCTCTATATTTTTCTCTTATTCTTCCTTCTTCCTTTTTTCTCAATTTTTTCTGTTTTCTTCACTAAAGTAAGCTTAAATTTAAAATCTTGTGACGTCCGTAGCGCGCGGCTACGAAGCGTACATATCTCACAACCTTATCACAACCTTATTATAGAGTGCCCTTGCGACGAAGTCGTGGCTTAATTTGTTAGAGCCGCACTCGAGAGGGGAAGTTCAAGTTGAAAGGGAAAAGGAGAGGTGAGGGAGGGCCACAGCGCCGTCGAGCCCTCTCTCTTATTCTTTTTTCTTTTCTTTTTTTTCTGCTTCATTTTTTCTCCCTACAAATATCCTCGTCTGTGTTCTTCATAATTCGATCTTTTTAATGGTAAAAGATACGTTCCTATGTACGTTTTCTACGTGTTTCCCGCTTTCGCATCGAGTAAAATTCTCGACGAGTCCTCGAGTCGAGAGAAAAGTACTCTACACGTACGTACATCCGAAAACAGGGATGACTTATGTCACTTCTCCATTCGAAAGTGTTTCACTTTCTAAATCTCTTGTTTTGTTCTTTCTTTTTTTATTTTATGGCTGACGGTGCGAACAATTGTTCTATGTATCGAAGAAGACTACAAGCTATTATAGTCAATTTGCCGAATCTTCGATAAGTCTTAAAATGAGTGTAATACAGTCTGTTATTTTTCACAATTGAAAAATTCAGCATGCACCGTTTCTCTGTTTAGATGTAACTTACGATTCGACGAGTTCTTTTCTCGCGAGACCCGAACGAGAATGGATTCTTACATCATTAGCGCACTTTTATATGGCGTTTATACACGTATATTTGCGGATTATGCTGCGTATTAACGCATAGGTATTTATGCGTGTATACGAGCCCAGAAACAATTTTTGTAAATAATCTTTATATGTTACGTATTATAGCACAACCATCATCTTTCGCGTACTTTGTATATTATGTGTGTGTGTGTGTGTGTTTCTTTTTTGTTTTGTTTTATTCCTTAGCGTTTAAGCATTGGTCATTTCCTATGACGTGTCTTTTTCTTCGTTTTTCCTTTTATTTCGCTTAGGTACTTTTACGTAAGTGTTCGTTATCGATACTCACAACCATAATCGTGTTTCACGAACGATAAGTATATGTATATACCTTCTATCGGTTTTATCTAAAATACGCGAGACTCTTCCTATCGTGGCTAATTATTTGCGAGATGTACTCGATCGACCCTTCCTCCTTTCCTTTCGACGATAAAAAGATGATCTCTTTCCTGGGGAGAAAGGATCTTTGTCGAAATCGATTCCGACTTTAATTGGACCGAACGCTTTTGTCGTGAATATCGCCGAGCGAACGCAACGCGTGAATTAATAATTCTCAACTTTCAATGATGGCAAAGAAAAAAAGAGGAAATTAAAGAGAGCGAGCGAGCGAGCGAGCGAGCGAGCGAGAGAGAGAGAGAGAGAGAGAGAGAGAGAGAGAGAGAGAGAGAGAGAGAGAGAGAGAGAGAGAGAGAGTAATTTAATTCGAATAAACATGAGAGCAAATATGAGAGCATTTTTTACTCTTCTACATCGATTGTGAGTAGAAAGAAGAAAGCTTTTAAAGAGGTAGAATACAAGTAAAAAAAGAGAAATAATTTTTCATCGTTTATGTAGACGGGAGTGTGCGCATGCGTAGAAAAAGGTTTATTCCCTTAAATTCGAATTTCGATTAAATACGATTTAATCCGAGACGACGGCAGCGCTACGAAACTCCGCTCGTAACGTTAATTAGAAACGAATTTGAAAGGGTCGATTCGTGTGAAAATGGGTGGGGATTTAATGGTCGGAAGAGAGAAAGACGAATAAGCAGACGATAAAACTACAAGAGGGGAATTGACGAGGATTCCCGAATTGACTCAGAACAATCGACACGTTGGAGAATTTTTCTAATTATTTCCAGCATGGGCTTTGATCTTATCAATACTTTGTCCGACTACAAAACCCGTTAAATATGATCCATTCGTTAGAATCGCATAATCACGTTTCTTAACAGAATCGGAGAATTTGCTAAGGACGAATTATAAAAAACATTCAAATCGATTTTCACTTATTTCTTTTCGTTTCGTTAAATAAGCATTAAACCTGGTCTCGCCTACATCGCCGAGTCGTCGTCTTTCGATAGGCGCATTTGAAAATTATAAATGAAAAAATAAAGAAAGATCTGTCTATTGTCTCGCCTCGTATCTCATGGCTTATACGTACATTTTCCCAATGAGTCCCTTTCTTTCCGAGGGAATAGCAGAAGACGATATTCTGCCGTAGAAGAAAAGTTTCAAGGGAGACGAGAGACGATACCTCAGGGACAATGAAATTTTTAATTAACCACTGTGAAAGTCCCCACCTGTCCCCACCTGCCCTCCCTCGCTCACTCCCCTTGCTCTCAATTCGATTCTACTCGACTCGCGTACTAGTCTCGGGAAATTCGGCCCCGTGTCAGAGAATTCCATTCGTTGAATAATTGGACCGATCTTCCGAAATGTCTCCCACATTTAGTCATTAATACTTCATTATGATCGATCGGCCGGCTTAAAGCGAATAGTTAAGCACCAATAGGGAATTAACGTTCCATTTGACTAATAAACCGCTAATTCAAATTGTCTCACCTTCTCCCGTTCTCTCCTTATCATAGGAAAGGTACAAAAAAAAATCATAAACGCATACGAAGGAAGAAGGATCTTCTTTCCCTTCGTTCGATAATACTTCGTTCAAGAAGGAAGGCACCGAAAGTCAACGAGATATCGTAATATTGGAAAATCTCTGCTCGAAATCGATTTTCTTAAGAATCCTTTCTAACCATTTTCTTCAGATTCCCCAAGAGAACGATTCTATTCGTTCCTACGTTCTAGGATAAAAATCTCTTCTCCGTCTCCTAGATGGTACCATCTAAAAGTCGAGCGATCGCGAACTCTATCCGAACGTATCCGTACTGGGAAATGTGCGACTTTACGTAACGTCGATTATACTCGTCAATTATACTCGTCA
The DNA here is from genome assembly GCF_910589235.1 of Vespa crabro. Classification (NCBI taxonomy): domain Eukaryota; kingdom Metazoa; phylum Arthropoda; class Insecta; order Hymenoptera; family Vespidae; genus Vespa; species Vespa crabro. The sequence goes on from NC_060975.1 coordinate 63,562, forward strand.
ATTATACCTACGTGACTTTTCTCGAACGTAAGTAAGCGTGCCATATAAGACACCTAACACACGAGTAATCTTAGTTTTACGGAAAATCCAATGTACAGCCAGTGTACAATCGGTGTACAGCCAGTGTACACGTGTTTATTAAACTATATCAATGCACAACCGTGCATTAAGATAAACGTCATGCGCATTGATTGCCAAACGAATTTTCCTTTAATCGATATAATCGGCAACCATATGTTTTTCTATAACCTTATTTTAGACATTTTTTCGTTCCTCGAGCGGACCATACGATTTTTATTTATTTCTTTTGTTTTTTCTTCGCGATTACTCGTTATCTCGAAGCATCGTTTCTTCCCTCCTCCGTAAAGACATATGCAATTGTTTGCATTTTCAACGAGAAATTCTTACGAACTAGCGAGTGTTGTTCTCGACGATGTTCGTTTACTCGTTTCTACGAAAATTGTTCGCCGTCCCAATTTCATCGATTGAGTTTTAACGAATTTGGTAGTTGGCCGGTTCCTGCGATATGAGAGAGAGAGAGAGAGAGAGAGAGAGAGAGAGGCTGACTTGTTAACTAATTAAATCTTTACTACTATTTTCTTTGCTTTTCAATCCAAAAGACAGTCCACGTTAATTGCCCGTCCTTATCGATCTTTTTCGACAAAAATAACAAGGTTTTCATTCAAACTCCTATGCGTGAAAATAAATCGTAATCTTACGTTTTCAAACTTTAAATCTTAACTTGAACGTTACGACGCATTGATTAAATACATATTAAATGCGCGTTCGTTTATGTTATTTTTTCTTAACGAAAATTTGAGACAATTTGAGATTATCGAAAATCATTAAGGATATGAGTAAATACGAATGGACAAGAATGTGATTTTAAGCACAGTTGTTCCTCCCCCAGCCTAGCATCCTTTCATTAGACCGATATCATGGTCGATGGATTTTCGATGTTAAGTTTTCATAAGAGAATAAAAAGAAATTATTGGAACGGACGTGATCCGATTATTCGATTGATTTCGAACGTTACGAACAGATAAAACAACTAGTTTCGTAGTTTGCCTCAAAAACGAATTAACGATTTAACGCGAAAGATGTCGCATTATAAAATGAATCGCTTTAATATCAGGAAAAACAACGATTTAATTCGAACTAACGGACGTATATAAGAAGAAACGTGATGAGATTAATTAACAAAGTCGACAAATATATCTTGCCCGTTGATACTTAATTTCATGATGAGTTTTTCTTCGATCCGATCAAAGTCGTTTTCTCTTTGTCGGCCAGACTTCTCTCTCTTTCTATCTATCTATCTACCTACCTACCTGTCTATCTACCCATCTATCTTCCCAATTCCCAAGCCCTTTTCTCTAAAAAATTTCTCCGGCTGGAATTTGATTAATGCCGCGTCATTTTTCGAACGAACAGAGCAAATTAATAGAAGCATCGTCCGGTGGGACGAGTAAAGAGATCGCATAATTATTCGCAGCGTGCACCGGAGAGCTCAAACGTATCCGAATAATTTGCCGTGTACGTACTTGAGTTTCTTTCAAGGTAAGAGAAATGCTTTTAAACGCGTTACTCTATATCAAAGGAGAGTATTCTTTCTCTCACTAGGCGTGCTCTTCTTCCGCTCGTATAATTCGGTTTCGATTTTCGGGAGGAAGAAGAAGGAGCATCAACGATGGTCGTCGAATCAACCTCGATGCGAAGACGGAAATAGAAAGATAAGATAAGAGGAGAGGAGAGGAGAGGAGAAATCGACAGAGGAGAAATGGACAGAGGAGAAATGGACAGAGGAGAAATGGACAGAGGAGAAATGGACAGAGGAGAAATGGACAGAGGAGAATCAAAGTTCGATCTCACAATCAGCGAATGCGCAATAGCCTTCGGAAAGCTCGCCTGTAGTCGAGATTGAATATGGTATAGATGAGAGGATTGAGAGCGCTGTTGAGATAACCCAGCCACGTGATGATGTAAACGAGCCTGATGGAGGGACAGCAAGCCGGGCAGAATGGGACGATGACGTACATGAGGAAGAAGGGTAGCCAGCAAACCACGAAGACGCCCATGATGACGCCGAGCGTTCTCGCGGCGCGTCTCTCCTTCGAGAGAGAAATTCTCTGTCGTTCCTCGATGAATTGGTAGACCGTGGCGGTGGTAGGTGGGGTTTGTCCAGCACCGCTGGCAGATGCGACTCGTCGAGAATTGCCGGTGACGCTGCCGGTGGCACCACCGCCACCACCGCCGATCGTCACCTCGGTCGGCTCGTCGTCGATCAGCGAGGGCTTTGCGTGCGTCCGCGGCGTCGATCTCTCGTTGTGATTCGTCTCGGAACTTACGGACTCGGCGTCGTCGGTCTCCCGGTGTCTCGTAGATTGAACGGCACCGAGTCTGCTCTGTCGAGCACGTTCGCGCAATCTCCTTCTCGTAGCGAGAAATATCTCGAGATAAACGAGGCTCATCAGGAATAGGGGTATGAAGAAGGAGCCGAGCGCCGAATAAATCACGTAGCCCTGCCTTCTGGTAAGCTGACATGGCGTGTCGTCCTCGAGTTCTTCCGGCCAATCGTTCCATCCTGCCAAAGGTGGGGAGCTTATGGCACCGGACAGGAGCCAAACTCCGGCTATCGTTCCAAGAACTCTCTTAAGCGTACGCTTCTGCGCGTAATTAATCGGATCGGTAATGGCCCAATAACGGTCGAGAGCTATCGCGCAGAGATTGAGTATGCTCGCGGTGCAACAGAGAACGTCGCATGTCAGCCAGAGCTTGCAAAAGTGTATACCAAAGATCCATTTACCGAGAAGGAGGTAAGCTAGGTTGAATGGCATCACAAGGATCGCCAAGGCCAAATCGGCTACCGCAAGTGAAACGATGAAAAAGTTTTGGACTATTCTCAGGGGCCTATAGGTGAAGACGCTCAGGATTACCAATGAATTGCCCAGAACCGTAGCTAGAACGATGAATCCGAGAGTGAGGGAAGCAACCGCCGCTTCCCAACCCGGCATTCCAAAGTCCGCTTGCGTTTCCGCGTCCTCGCACGACCCGTCGCTCCTCGGGACTACCTCGTAATCTTCGGACATTGTCTCGGTCATCTTTTCTCCTTTTCCTAGTTTCCTTATTCCCTTGGCTCTCCGATGATCTCGCGATCCTGCAACAAGATCGATCCTTGGTTAGTCTCTCTCGCTCGCTCTCATTCTCTGCCCTTTCCTATATCTCATCGCGCTTTCCCTTTGCTTAGATTCTCGCGGGAAAGAACGGAGAATGAAACGAATCGGTCGAAATCGGTCGAAATCGGTCGAAATCGGTCGAAATCGGTCGAAATCGGTCGAAATCGGTCGAAATCGGTCCTCGACGAGAATATCATTCTATAGGCGCGCGCGTCAACGAATGAAGAGTCGTTTCGATGAACGAGCTCGCGACGACAAAAGCGACGAATCGCACGAGTGCGCTCGATGCGATCTATCTTCTCTCTCTCTCTCTCTCTCTCTCTCTCGTGGGATTCGTGGGAAACCAGGCCGCTCAGAATGCAGGTTCGTTCTCTTTCGCTTTCTCCGAGATCAGTGTTTCGGAATCGATGAAAATATCAACTCCCTCGAGTAGATCTTTTTCGAGTCGTCACCGGTAATCTCCTCCAGTTCAGAGAGAGGGGGGAGCTAGACTGTCAAAGCGAGTCAAGAGAACGAACGAGATTCCGAGAAGCTTCTCATCCGACTCTAGATCGTCGCGTTGTTTAGCCGTTTGATCGTCAAGAGTGAACACGAAAAAAATTCTTCCTTCGGCGGTCGATCGAGAGAAGGAAAACGATACGGAATACCAGAATAGTATAGAACGAATCTCAACGAATCCAATATTAATTTCCTATGTTTCCATTGCATTGTTGCAACCTAATCAATTTATATTGTTACAAAAGTAAATATTTATGACTTTTATATCATATTTTCGTATTGATAAGGCGTGCCTTTGAACGAGCTAACAATGTTTCTTTCTCAAATCCTTTGAGAGTCCTATGTATTGAAACGGTTGAAACGACAAATTTGCAAGTCGAACCGAAAGTCCACCGATACACCAGAGAATCGAAAAATGTGAAAATACATTGGAAGGCCACTCTCGTTGTCCCACGATTAGTCTGAAAGAGAAATAATTCAAGGTCTTGATAACTACACGAGGTCAAAGCCGAAAATCAATAATTCAGAAGGCGGAAGGTAAACCGCTTTGAAAGCTTGCGCACGGCTTGAAAACGCGTTTCAATTCCTATAAAATGCTCGAATTAACACTCGTCACGAGAGTTTTGATTCGTGATTTCTAAATGTGCTACGCGCATCGAGCAAAATGTATGTACGTTCGAAAAGATCGAAAAGTCACTCGATCGTTCTTCTTACGTACGAACTGTTAGCAACGTTGAAAAGAAATAAGTCCCGAGTTGAGTGAAGATTCGAATCGAATAAAAAACTAAACTATCATATCTTTAAAAGAATTCGCGCGAGTGACTGACGAAAGCTCTCTCGACGTCTAACGAAATCTCACGATTTTTTGCCTCTCTCCTCCTGTCGTTTTATTTAACCAAACGATCGCATTGTGCGCTTTCGTGCCTTCGAAATTTTCAATGCTCGTTCGTTAAAGATCGAAGGTCGTAGAATTTGTTCTAGACGCGCACGCCACACAAGAGCTTTCTAGCTCGATTCGATACGATACGCTCGTTAAAATTCGACGCGCACCATCCGTGGTACCATCCATGAGTTTCCGCGTGGCTCGAGGGATTCGGCTGAAATGTACAATCGTGCTTGTCGTTAAAAACTTTCAACTCGAGAGACAAAGACTGAGCGTGCGTGCGTGCGTGCGTGCGTGCGTGCGTGCGTGCGTGCGTGCGTGCGTGAGAGAGAGAGAAAAACAAATGGCATCGTATCACAGAAAACTTTAGTTAAAAGATTTTACGAAGGAACTCTTCATTCGCTATAACATATACGCCAACTTTTCCAATTAATACGTAATACTACGTGATATTAAACGACGTATATCTCATTTAAAGTTTCGAAAAGAAAAAGAGAGGGAGAGAGAGAGAGAGAGAGAGAGAGAGAGAGAGAGAGAGAGAGAGAGAGCGAAAGGATTGAGATTATTTATTTAGAAAGAATTCTCATCCACTTAAATTATCCTCATTCGCTAACTAACTAGTACCAATTCTTTTATACTCGACTACGAAAACGTTCTCGATCCTAGGACTTTTCTACGACTTTTCTATGACTCGTTTTCGTAATCTTTCTCCAAGTTCGCTCCAGCCGACGTCTGCAGATAGGTAGAGGTAGGTACGTACCTAAGTAAGTAAGTAAGCAAGTTCTCCAAGAACGAAAACGTACGTAGAGCGTTAAACTGTCCTCGAGCATGTAAAACATGACTTTGCTTCTTACGCTTCGAAGGTAATTTTCTCTCCTCTTAACTTTTCACGAATTTGCTATGAAAGATTTATTAGGCAAGTACCGACACGTGGTATTAACACGAATCATCTTCAATCCTATCCTTAGCGTGCAATCTAATTTACTCTATGGTACGAACAACACTTATTTCGATCAAACTCTCCTAACATTAAGGTATATAATAGGTTAAGATGCGTTCTCACACTTTGGAATGCTACTTTGATGTACCTCCGAATTTTCTCTATAAGACGTCGATCTATCCATCGAAATGTCAATCGAAATGTCTGTCGAAATATAAATCGAAATCGATTTAGAAGGTGTAAATACGCGGGCTAGAGTGTGGCCAACGGGCTATATGCATCCCCCTCGTTTCTCGTCAAAACGGAAAGAACTAATTACGGATAAACGTCGCTCGACGGATGGCAGCAGTGGCTGTCGGACCAATTAGAGAACACCCTCCCTTTTCCAACCATAAAGAATCTCTCTCCTTCTCTCCCCGCTTCCCAATCACTTTTCTCTCATTTTCTCGATGACGATCGACCGACTGACCGACCGATCGAGTCTCGTCAGGGTTCGAGCAACGGAGAGCGACGATCGACGCGCTAAATCCTTTTCCTTTATTCCTTCCTTCCTCCGTTTTCCACTAGATACGCTTACAAATAGATCCGAAAGAGTTTTAGTCTTTCTCTGGCAAAAATTAAACGCTGCCTCTCTCTCGCTCGTTCTCGTAAAATCGTTTCCTGCGAGCATGATTCTCGAACGAGCGTGATTTTCCATTGACGAGCTCTTTTTGAGAAATCCATCGCCGCGATTACACTCGCCCATGATTTATCTCCATTCTTAATTAAAGACCATCGATCTGTGAGACGATCTCGATCGAAAAATTACGAGAAGTTATAAAATTATAAAAATGGATTGAGCAAATATTATTATTGATAATAATAAATTATTATTCGCAATGAACCTATCTATTTTTTTCTAAAAGTCGCGTCTTCGTTTCTCGCGAACGTAATCCTTCGGAAACTTTTTATGAGAGCTCCAATTATTATTCATTCCTTCCGAGAAACTCTGGTTTTCTTTTTTTTTCTTTTCTCGGAAAAACTCAAAGTCATAGAAAAGACCGCAAGGACTATTAAAACGAGTACCCTGAGAACGAAAGACTATAAAGTTCAAATAAAGCCCTCTGCTTCTTTTTCTTATTCCGTTCTTCTTCTTCTTTTATCTGGAGAATTTTAACGTTGTTAAGAAAAGGAGAGAGAGAGAGAGAGAGAGAGAGAGAGGGCTCGAATAAAATTTCGCTCATGAAAATTCCGTCGTACGATAATTTCGTTCGCTAACATACGTACATGCATCCTACACCAGTTGCTTTGCCATTCCCTTTTGCGTTCATCCAATTTCCACTTTCATCGTTAAGAGTCCCACCGAGCCGAGTCGATTCTCGGTCGATTTATGCGAGCAACTTTGCACCGTGTATATATCTATATCTATGTGGTATACTATCGATTATTTGCGATCCACTGTTCTTTTTCTCATTTTCCCTCCCTCCCACTCTTTATTTTACTATCTTTGCGGTAAGCGATCAAAAGACAATATATTCGCATTCGTAACGGCGATTAGATAAAAACGACCGCATTGCGTACAAAAACGCTTCATTGAGATTTATCATAATACAGAATTCTAATAGAGTTTAGTTATAATTTCGTTGAAAATAAGAAAGGAAAAGTATGGAGCTTCAATCATACCAATTATACGGCGTTTTCATGACAAAATAAATGCATGATACGTCTATATACATATTATATCTTTCTTCAACGTTTACATCTATCTCTCTATCTCTTTCTTTCAATATCCAAGAAAGAAAAGATTATATTAGAAAATAAACGTGATTACGACGATCATTTAGAGTGATATTATTATTTTGGTGATATTATTATCCGCTGTGTTAGCTACGATATATTATACTAGAGTGATGATCGAATCGGCGATGCGGAAGGAAAGGGACGATACCGCTCGAGCAAACGTATGAATAATCATCGGTCATGAAACTTTCACTAAGATACCCGAAGCGTACATCCTCTCGTTATTCATGACATATATGTGTTTCGTTTTACACCTTATCCATCGCGGACAGCAGTGGCAATAACATCATCGGCAACATCAATAACGGCAATAGTAGCAACGGTAGAAGCAAGAGTAGAATCTGATCGATACGTTGCTTTAATACGCGCGTATGCGCGAATAAACAGGCATCTGCCTAACACGCGGATGAGAGCTTCACACGATATCGTGTCTCGCTTGGAGAAATTTTAAATATCGGTCAATGTCGATCTTGCAAGAAAAAATTGAAAATTGATCGAAGAGTAAAGTATGAATTAAAATAAATTGGAACCTTTCTTCCACTCTCTCTCTCTCTCTCTCTCTCTCTCTCTCTCTCTCTCTCTCTCTCCATTTCACATGAGCTACCGCGACGTAGCAGCGTATGCCCTTTACCACGTTTTCATCGTTTATTACTACGTTTATTGCACATTTTAACACATTATTGGTATAAGTCGAGAGGTCGACCAAAACTACGAGAAATTCGCAATACATTCCCAAGGACATTTCGCCTGATTTCAAGAGGAAGGAAGAGAAATAGAAGCACAAAAGTGCACGAAAATATAATATAAAAACCGAATGATCTCGAAGAAAGTAAGTTCCTGATATCGTCCTTCGATTTGACCTTAATGAATGAATGTTCCTCGCTCGGAGCATAATCCGTGTTCAACACTGCGGGCCAAATGAAATGAAACTTTGTTTGCTCGTCGGCTAACTTTCCTCTGCGACTCATTAAGAAATATCCGAGGGTTGCATTTACCCCAAGATTGAAAAACTTTAACCACCTTTGATAACGAAGGATAAGAAAATTAAATCTACATTATTTTCATTGGACTTGGGTATTTATGTTCTTAGAGGAAAGCTATGGAAAATAAGTCTTTCGAATTTGTCATTCTATTTGGATGAAACAAAATTTATACGTAGGCGATCGGTCAAAAGTCATTGACGAGTAAAAAACTTGCTATTCAACGATTCGGGCGTACAGCTTTAAAATAAATAAATGAATGAATATTGAATAAATTGAAAATTACTTTGGACGGATATGGAAAGCAAATATGATAACGTATCGAGGAGGTTCTAGATATAAGTATCATGAATCAATATCTCTATCGTCAAAAAAAACTTTGAATATTCTTCAATCTAGTTTTGATAAGAGGATTAATGATGGGAGAAGGAGGAATATATCTCGGACTTTTGATGATATTTTAACGAGAAACTAAATCCCAAGCTCTTCATCGATGTCGTTTTCTTGTTTATGAACGTTTGCGATATACGAATTTAACGTTACGTACGTTGGATAGAAGTAAGTTGCCTCAAGATTTAGTTGGCGGACCAAAGTTAAAGCCGATTTAAATCACAACCGAGTTCGAGTTACGCTTTGCGATTGATCGCCGAGTGATCTACATATGTAGATAAATGCGTAAACGTAAACTCGATAGTAAAACGATAGTTGCAAACGTACACGTAAATATATACGCATATAAATCGTTTATATATATATATATATATATATATATATATATATATATATATTTATGTATATAATACGCATATAATCGTATAAGCACACGTGCATATCGTACAGAGATATCCATGCATTAATGCGTATACCACAGAGACCCGCCAATCGAGCGGATGAAATCGCTTAATGGAGGATAGCCCAGACGCAATCCCTTTAATATTTCCTATCATCAAACTTAGATCGATCTAGATTCAGCCGCTCCTTCTCCCAAAGCAAATCCAATTAATCGAGAAGGTGCTTCAACGACATTCCCGATCAATTCTTTTTTCCCCTTATCTCTGTACATTCTTAATCTTCTAGCACAACTTTAGGAGAAACTTTTTCTTGAATTTTCTTATTATCCGAACAAGTTTCGGACAATCGGCAATTTAAAGGCAATTTAAAGGGCCATTCTATTATGATCCATTGTCGTTAGAAAAGGAAAGAATTTCCCTGAGTCTCGATTTCGTGACGATTTCGATTAATGTGTTCGGAGCGAATAAAGCGAAAGAGAAAAAATAAAGAAACTTAAAGTCACGCGCCTCTTTCTCTTGGTGCTAACCCTCCAACGATCTCGATCGGGCCTTCCTACTGTAATTTGATATTAGATAATAGCACGTTAGCCAGGTCTTTTATTAAAACCTTCGATTTAATCTCAAAGCAGTTACCTTCTTTAGACATTACTTTTTCCTTCATTAGAAGAGAAAATTATCCGATACTTACGGCAGATCCGATGTTACGGCTTTGGTAACGTCTCGATGAGATTCGAATTTGTTGGAAAATCTCGTCCAGGAAGGATCGATCGTACGCGTCGATCGCATGTAGATCATCGACGCGTGGATGCCAACGGTCTAGCGTCGATCCTCGACGCAACGAACGCAACCCGGCCATCAATTCCTATCGGCGCAGGGCGACTGGTTATAAAATCTAGAAGAAAATACAATTAATTATTTATTAATTATTTTTTGCTTTCTTTGGGCCATGCCAGTCGATAATAATTCTCTGTATTATAATTGAACATTCATTGTATCCGCGTTCTCTCTTACAAGAACGACTGAGTAAAGTCATAAAATGTGTATCGGTCTATAAGCTCTTCTGGTGCGACGAATCTGCTCGGATATTTTAATTCATCGTCCCTTTCGCCTTTTAAACGACACGCGCCATTACGATGGCCAATACGATGTGCCATGTGACTAGAAAAATGACTCTACGTCAAAGTTTAGGAACACCTTTTAATTAGAAAGGAATGAGCTGGCATGCATCGGAGAGAGAGAGAGAGAGAGAGAGAGAGAGAGAGAGAGAGAGAGAGAGAGAGAGAGAGAGACGAATCGTCGCAATTATACGCGCACGTATACATACGTCATTGTTCCCAATTAGGAATCTCTCTAATTGACTCTAATTAGGCTCCCTTTGCAAACGTTACGATCTTCGAATGGAGAATTTCGAAATATCAAAAAGCGAAAAGGGCACATCGAATCAGATACGATTATCGTAGCTATTAAATACGTCTGATTAGATATTAAAATTATATTACCAATCCGACTTGGTTACCATTTAAAAGAAAAGAACGATCGATATCTTTTTCGTAAAGTCTCGACCGCGGAAAAATTTAATTCTAGTCTTAACCTACTTCAAGAAGAATGCGCTTATACGGAGAAAGGCCGAACAACTTGTCGATACGGTTTGCATCTGTGACCGGAATACGAAAATGACACAGATTACTGGAAAGACCGAGCGAGCGTAATGACAGTACGCTCTTAAATGTATTTCGAAATCGTGGGAAAATCAGACGAGAACATTACTTTTTATTTCGTACGTGAAAGCTCCAAGATATCTACCGATTTGTATTTAAGTACAACCGTCTAGAGTGTATTATGCAATCACCATCGCTATAACACTTTATAAGAATAAAAATTTTCAATTCCTTTTTAAGTTTGCGCGTGTGTGAATTTTCATCGATCGTTTCTTTTTCAAAATGGTATCCATTGTCAAGAAATTTTGAATCGAATCATCATTTCCCGAACAGTAAGAAAATGGAGAACATGACGAGCACGAACTTCGTCGCGTCATGTTTGTTACTAATTTCGATTATTTATTAACCAAAGGTATTCTCGTTTCCCAACTCTTTTTCTCTTTTCTTACGATTCACAGAGTTGCGTTTTGACAAGACATCCAGCTACTGTCATTTCTTTTATATGAAAATAATGAGACATACGACGTCCGTCCTTCGTTTCCTTTCTCGTCTTTGTTGTAACAGGTAATCGCCGCCGAGCTTACGCTCTCTCTCTCTCTCTCTCTCTCTCTGCATCCTGTAGTAATATCTCCGACACGATACCTACTTCCTTCGTTTCAGTTCTCGACTCTGTCGTTGAAAAGGGACGGCAATTGGAACAATGCGAGGAAATGGAGATCGGTGGACAAAGAAGAATGCTTTCGATGACGACCGATAGATTTCTCCAGAGTTTCTTCGATATACAGGGTGAATCGTATGATCAATTGAAAATTGCTTGCTCAACGATTTCCGTTATTGCTCAGCTACGAAACCCTTTTATTCCTTTTTCATATTTTATTTAAAAAGGTCACCATTCGATTGAAACAGACCTTTTGGTAAAATTTTCTAAGAGGTAAACGTTCGTCCGCTATGTTTTATCACTAACGAAGATACAATGATAAATTTACGCTTGGAGCTATAAAGTCCAAAAGATCTATCGAAATCTATCGACGAGTTTTTCCGGCATACATTGGGATTGCTAAGAAAAACGTCTAAGAGAGAATTCGTGCTCGTTTATCGTTGTATAAAATAAATGAATATATATATATATATATATATATATATATATATATACACACACACACACACACACACACACACACACACACACACACACACACACACACACACACACATATATACACATACTCGAGCCGAATAAATGAGAAAGTTTACGGTCCCTCTTTTTCCCCGTCGCGCTGCTTTTAACTTTTAATTATGCTCATTTCATTGATGTCTCTTAACTAACGTCTCGTAATAATTTATGAAACTAATAAAGAAAGTAGTTCCCTAATTATATCGTGATATAGTTTATAACCAACCGTTAGGTAGCTCCACGTTTATTAATCTCTCTGAGTGGGGTAAGAAGGATCCTTTTAAAGGCGGGACTCATCCTACGCGTTTCAAAATATTACATTTTCAACGTATTTTTTATCGATTTCATATCGATAGGTCGCTACGGCGTTCGATCCAAGTTATAAAAGTGAATAAAATAATGTAAAAATAAGAGCACGAATAATTGAATGATTTTTTTTTCCTATCTCATTTCGCAATCGACGTCATTCGTATGAAAAATAAAGCGGTACTTGTTACGAGTACGTGTCTAAATACGTATGCGTAAATGCATAGGATACTAACAGACATCCATTACATTTATGGGAATTTCAATAGAAAACATGAATAAAAGTAGAATGGGATGATTCTTACCGGTCCAGTCCATGAAAAATTTCGAAAAAAAGATCGTCAGATCCTTTTCGGCCGGTTCGATCGTTTTACGATGAATCTTTTAATGAATCTTCTAACGAGAAAAAGAACGAATCGTTAAAGTACTAACTGGCAATATAATATGAATAAAAAGATAAAAAAATTTGTTCACATTGTCCGCGCAGGTAACGACCGCCGACGGCCTCGGTCTCTACTCTCGTTGAGAGTTTAACGATTTCGGCTATGGTCGGTTTTCGATGGTCCGTCCGATCTTGCAGGAAAGGAAAATAAACATCTCGCCCTCATGAGAAGACGAAGCAGCAAGTTAAAGCGAGATAAGTGTAATGCGAGAGAAAGTAGGACGAGTTAGGTAGCGCGACACAGTTATCCCCTGTTGCGCCGAAGAGGAAAATGAAATTTTTAATAGGCGCCGGCGGTTGAAAGATATCGCACGATCGTTCTGAAAATGATGGTGATTCTACCGTTCGCGAATCTCCCCTTTTAACTCTCATCTCTCTACTATATGACTCCTCTCTAATGGATTCGAATATTCTAATGAAATTTTTTGACACGATACTTTTACCTTTTCAACGATACGAGATTAGAATTAGTAATCGAGAGTAATCTTAATATAATGGAAATAAAGAAAGAGGGAACGTTTCTTAATAGAGTTACTCGAGATAACTCGCGTTATCTACGTAAGATCGAAAGTTCTACTTCGCTAAACTCAAACTCGTCGTTTCCCTTTAAACGTAATAAACTTGAAACAATGTACGGAAGAGGAACTCTTAATCAAGTCCGTAGGCGAGCTGATAAGAAGGAACGATGAAATTTCTCGGATACTCGTAATTCACATTCGTAGAAGAAAGTACTCGTTTAGATAGGAAGATGAAAAATTAAGGTCGGCCTTGAATTGAATAATAATGAAAAAAAGAAAAATAAGAAGCTTTTCCTGCTTTCTTCTTCTTTTCATTTCCAAAGCTTGAACGCGACGAAGATTTGTCGAGGAAATTGTATTTTAGCACCATGTAAATATGGAGATTAAACGGAGAAGATACTTTATTGCTCGATCGAGCCGTGCTTGACCGAAATTAATTCGCGCGAATGCGAATGCGAATGCGAATGCGAATGCACGGGTGAAATGGGCCAGGGTTGAAGTGACTTCGGGAAATGTCCTCGCTAAAGGCCGTTCATGATACATTGCTCTGTATTAAGGTACGCACGTGCGTACCGTTCATCACCGTATGGTACGCGTAAACACGCACCGCGAACATTTATTTCGCGCCCAAGCCTAAATACGATGATACGATGTGTACGATCCAAACGGGATTTCTTATTTCTTTCGAAGCTAACTTCAGACCATTTACGTCGGAAGAATATACGCTCTTTCAATTAATCCTCCAGTTGCTGTTCAGACGATAAATCCGGGACTCTCCGCAAACTCTCCTTGTCGAATGAAAAACGAAAAAACGACGCAACCGGTAAAACGAAAGAACGAAAGGAAGAGAAAAAATCGATTAAGATCGGTCAAAATTCTGCATACAAAGCCACGATTTAAATCGCGTTTACGAAGAACCTCCGTTCCAGTGCAACCTTCGATTAGAATTTCAACGAAAGCCAATACGATTATCGGATGATTCGTTTTGTCTCTCTTCTATTCTTCCTTGGTGTTGTTCTCGCGCGCGTTGCTTGTAAAAAGAAAGAAACTTACGATTGGGGGGGGGAAAAAAAAAAAAGAAATCCTTTTAAAGAGCACGTTTATGCAATAATTCAATTATAAAGATTATGCGAATAAAATAAAACTGATAAACGATAGATATAGAATGTCTCGATCGTATAAAGAAAATATGACGTTTCTCCAACTTTCTTCTTCTTCTTCAACGAAACGTTTATCTTAAAAACGTCGTTTCGATTCATTCGCTTGACGCATTTATGAAAGTTGACAAGGATTCTTAATCAAGTAAGAAATTTCTAATAATGATAAACGAAGAAACGATGAATTTCTCTCTCTCTCTCCCTCTCTCGACTGCGCGCACGTAAAGAGAGCACGTAAATAGGCATAGGCGTGGATTATAAATCGAGTGATCCTGAAATCACTGTGCCGCGATAAAAGCAACAGAGCATTCACGAACGATTATCGTTTCGACATCGGCACCGTTAAATAAGCCAAGAAAAAAGAAAGAATTCCGAGCACCGAGCGTGTGTTACTCTCTCTCTCTCTCTCTCTCTCTCTCTCTCTCTCTCTCTCTCTCTCTCTCTCCCTCCCTCCCACTCTCTTCGCGTGTACTCGAAAGATACAATGGCACTCAACGTTTCAAACGGCTCGCGACTCTGCTTCGTTTGTTACGCTTCTCTAAAATAACCCTGGAATGGAATAGGAAGAAAAATTCAATTTTGCTCCTATAGGTAAGCCGTCGGTGCATTGTGCAGTATGCGCTTACGGTAACGTTGCTCAAATGCTATTTCGATGATAAACCATCGATCATCATCTATGTCAAAGATAAAATGAATTCATCTTTCCAGTCTTTTTTCTTTTTTTTGTTTTTCCTTTCTTTCCTTGTTTGGAGAAATCATCCATTTCTTATATGGCGAAAGCTTCGTAAAAATTCGACAATATCCATTGTTACTCTACTGGTAAGAGAAAATTATAGTACGAGTATTTCGCTTTATGCTATCTCGCGTTGCAACGAGTCCCAGTGGTGCGGTACGGTATCTCGTACGTACCGGGAGCAGAGTTTTTCAACGGTAAAACCACGGAAGGCCGCGCATTGCTCCCGTAGAAGGGAGCAAGGGGATGAAATCGTTTTAGAAGAGCACATCTATTTATTCCGAGATATTCTTTCGGGCGAATGAACGATAAATTCTCAACGAATTGTTACGTTACGATCCAAAATGGATCCAAATGAGATAGGGAGAGTTTTCTTTTTTCCTCTATATCATTATATATCAATAAGATAATAATATAAGAAAATAATTTACTTAGTGCGAATAGCCATCTCGATACGCTTAGTAGTTTGCCATTGAGATACACACGTTGAGATGTTTGGTAACATCACACGTTACGAGAAAGACGCGTAAGGAATATGTTAGAAATCCGGCGGAGTTGATAGGTAGATAGATAGGTCATGGCAGGTAGAGTTACTTTTTTATGTAACCACGCTCGAACGCAAAAATCATGTTACGGGAATAATCTTGTAATATGACCGTCTCTCTCTCTCTCTCTCTCTCTTACTTTGTCTTACCCACGAGACGGTCGATTCTCGAAAGTAGACGTCAACGTACGTAGACACATTACATACACCCGATCGGTATCGGAGATAGATATACTTGTATTAGATAACGTACTATACAAGGAACGTAAAGAAAAATCGATGGAAATCGTATATCGTGTTCCTTGAACTTTCCTTGCCTTGGAGGATTTCCATCTCTTCTTCGTGAACTTCCTTAAAACCGCACGAGTCGACGCTTTGAATTTTAACGCGACTCCACTGCTCTTCGTAATCCTTTCAATCTTTTATTAGAAATTTATTCTAAATTTTTTAATCATCTCGTAGGTATCTTTAATACGTACCATTACACTAATATAAATGTAACCTAGCTTTTATTCTTTCTACGAATTATCTACTTCGATTTAGGCTATTCTCTTCTTGCACGTTTATTAATTCGATTGTTCTTTCATATTTTTAATCATATATGATTTCTCCTCAACGAATAATAACGTAAAAATGATAATAAAAACGAAAGAGGTATCGTTCGACTTGGACACATTTGAACAATATCTCTATCTTCATTTAATGAATTACTTTATACCTACCGAACATAAACATTATTCATTTCTATTATTCTGTCATTTCTTTTTCTCTTTATATTACTAAACGTGATACGCCAAATAAATAAAGTTTTATCTCTACTTCGTTGTAGTTAAAAAAATTTCCATATCGTAACACTGACTAGTATTCGAAGATGATATACATAACTAAACGAGTTGAATGTAATTTTCGAAAGAGCGCCGCTTGCTCGATAAATTTCATCGTAAAAATGTTGCGAGCGATTCTACTACCCACTGCCTCTCGCCTAACTATACTTTGAATCGACTTTGTTTCGTCTCTCTCTCTCTCTCTCTCTCTCTCTCTCTCTCTCTCTCTCTCTCTCTCTCTACCTTCGTTCTACGATCGAGACTCCAATGCTTTGAATGGATCCGTAAACTGTAAAGCATAACATAACGTCGAAGCTTAATTGAAAAAGTTTAACCCGCCTAAAGATTTCGCACGATATTCAATGATCGATTGGAACTACTACTAAGGACAATGACCAATCCGAGCTCGTTCGTTCCGTTCCCATAGGAAGCTATTTTTTGTCGTTGAAATCATTTCGAGAGTGGCTTTCTTTTTTATTTGAGCTAATGTAACACGCCTAAATGAATAAAATCTATGAGGTAATATGAGTTATGGATAATGCAGATTCATTTTGTTGATTCGAAGGATCCATTGATGATTTCCTCGAAACCTTACGTATATATAATATCGTAGTTAAAGCGTTATACCGCGCGTTTCCTCATACACATTACATGTACATACACACGTGACAAACATTGACAAACTAGAAATTATATCTGAGAGAGCGATGACGTGAATATACTTATATGTGATCGTGAGCAACATCGAATAACTGACCTTACCACGATCGATCGATCCACTGGTTAAACTTTTCTTACTTGAAACGAGACGCAAAGCTATATAATTCCTAAATATTCGAAAACGATCGTATTATCTACAACGTTTGACGGTGGTCTATCGGAAGTATATCTAAACTAATTTAAAAAGAAACAAGTAACGAAACAATATTGAAATGTCTTCATCCTCGATGAGTATCTCTTTCGATAAATATTCTAATTTGCATCTCGGTGCTATTGATATAGCCAGTTGCTACTCAAAGATTTTCACTTTCGTGCAGTCTTTACAAAGTGACTGCTAACCGTGAATAATCTTGAACGCAACAACATGTGTGTGTGTGTGTGTGTGTGTGAATTCTTCCCAATAATAAAAATCCGATAAAAATTAAAGACGCAGCCATTTTTTTTAATAATACACATTAGACACACGTATGATACTCTCTCTCGTATCGATATTATTAATAATTAATATTTGTTCTAGCATTGACTCTTCGATGAGCCAACCTGAGTAACATTGAACTTGTATATTTGCATAGTTGGAAAAAAAGAAGAAAAAATAGATTTCGATAATAAATTTCCTCAAAATGTTGTTAACAAAGAAAATTCCTTTACATATATTTTCACCCATAGAAAAGAGAAGTATAACGAATCATCTCGAAAGAAAGAAAAATGTACAAAATTTAACGTTTAACCCGTAGCGCGTTGAATCGAGATAGACGGATGTAATTTTGCATTTTCCTCGACATCGCGCCCTCTCCTCCTTCTCTTCCCTTTGAAATTCTCGACACCGCAAGTATGATCTGCTGATTATGTAATTCGTCTTCCCGTAGACGTAAAGTTATATCGTCGGTATTCGACGCCGCGCCGTATCTCTCATCCTTTCAATGCATAGAAGAAGCGAGCAACAAAGTTCCATTGCACCCTTTCGCTATTGTCGATCCTCCTCGTATTCGCTCGCAAGAACAACGAGTCGTTCTTCGTGATTTTTTCGTATCGGCTCAAAGAACCTTATCTCTCTCTCTCTCTCTCTCTCTCTCTCTCTCTCTCTCTCTCTCTCTCGTGCACGTGCAGAGTCCTTCCGCGCGGGCACAACGACGATAGCAGAGGAAAGAGAGCGTATGCCTTCGTATTGCCTTCTAAAGAAGGCAACTCATCCAACGACATTTATGCGTCTCCTGTGGGTGCTCCTACACGATCGGTTATTTATAAAGCCATTCACGATAATCAATAACCTATGCCTATATACCTCCTCTCTCTCTCCCCTCCCCGTCAAGCTCACCCGTACAACAGCGAAAATTCACCAACACTCGATATACGAACGGACCCTCCGAGTTTTAACTCTGAGCGAAGATAGAGATCGACAGAGAGAAAGAAAGAGATGAACGAACCAACTATTATACGTACATTCGTCCGTAAGTATATACACGTATATATATGCATGTTACATCTTTGAAAATAAAGTTTCTATTTTTTCTTCCTAAACGCTAATAATAATAATAAGATGAAGAAGAAGAAGAAGAAGCAGAAGAAAAAGTTGTAGTTCAACAGAATACTATTGGTATTACCTTCGAACCGACCGAAACCCTAATACAATAAACTTAGTTCTTTCTCTCTTTACATCTCCATCTTCTAAGCTTCCCGTCGCACGAAGGAAAAGTATTCTCGTTCGGATATGCGAAAAGTATCGGTTTTATTCCCACGTAGTGGCGTTCAATCCGAAAGTCTTGCTCGATCCATATTCCCGATGATAAATTGGATTTAACGGGAAAATATTCAATTTGCAATAGATATCCTAAAGATCGTCATTACTTTTGAATATCTTGTTTAGTGATTTCGAACGAATTCGGGGAAATTCGATGGAATTCGACTAGAAACGTAAAACGTACTAAAGAGCAAAAAAAAAACTATCGATCATTGCTCTATAAAAATTATAAAGAAGAAAAAGATGAAAATTTGATTTACTTTTCAGCACGGATTCAGAGAATATTTGAAATTTTATAAAAAGAAAAAAGAAAAAAAAAAATTGAATTGCCTCGATGGTGACGCACGTAGATTGTGGAGAGTTCGTTACTAGTTGTATTTTGCTTGGGAGCTAGGTAGTGCCAACCGAATTCCATGGATTACGTTTTATATGTGAAAAAACTTTTCATCTACCTAGAACCGGTGGCCGACTTTTCATCGACAATAATTGTTCTCTCGGTTCTCGCGGTTTTGTTCGTCGAGTAAAAGGAATAAAAAATGCAAATGGATATAACGAAAATGAAAAAGAAAAGGAAATATAATAATGAGCTTTAAGAAAGATTCGTTAAAGGATTAAATTCGGTAAGAAAGTTGGCGAAAGAAGGTGACAAGCTTAAAGTTTATGCAAATTTATTGGTGAGGACGATAAAGCGCGACGAGAATTCAAATCCAAAAGGATCTAGCGAATTTTCTCTTTCACGTAGATAGAACGTCGCTAACTACTTTTAACTTGTTGTTCTAATCAAAAAGAATCTCGCATTTTCGGCGTGTACAACTTAAGAATATTTCTGCACGTTTCTCGCTTAATCGATTCATTAACGAAGACGTATTTCACAAATCGGCTGCGAACGGAACAACTGCTATCATGCTGAGCTTAGAAGCGTCGATCCTCGGTCTTGTCTATTTTCTTTCTCTCTTTTCCGTCTTCAACAAGACCTTTGAAAATGCCTGACAGCTTTGGGAAAAAACGTTACGTTGATTAATATAAATTGTAAAAGAAAAAAGCAACGAACTTTATCGTCGATAACGATTTGGAAAGTTCAAAAAGGAAAAAAATTACATTTTCAACGATCGAACAATGACGTACCTATCACGTATGGGTAATGTAAGCTTGTTAGAAAGGCACCCTTGTCTGTATTTTTTCCCTCTCCCTCTCGCTCTCTCTCTCCCTCCCTCTCTTTTTCCTAGCAAACGTTTAGAGACACGAGAAGGATCGTATGAAGCATCGATCGAGGTCGAGACGTCCGAAAAACTTATCGGAAAACGCGTTACGCGCGAAAATCCTTCGGAGACGAGTTCTCTCTCTCTCTCTCTCTCTCTCTCTCTCTCTCTCTCTCCTATCGTTCTTAGCAGTACGATCGAGAGTCTTCGGCACTTCTTCTTACATCCAGCGAAGAAGCATCGATCTAAAAATATCATTCGAATTAGTCTTCTACTTCGTTGATAGGATTTTTTTCAATGAAATAATAGCTTGATAAAATGTTTGTTGAACTTTTTTCAAAAATATACTATCTTAAATTTTTAATACATCTGAAATTTTACTTTTCGCTCGGACCTTGACACGACAAAATTTCGAAATGCAAAATGAAAAGAGATCGAAAGGACGAATGCACCCATGGGCGTCCACAAGTATTGTATATTAAAATATGCGTCTAGAACCCGACAAACATTTCTCGTTTGAATAAGCGTCTCGTGAGGACGAGAGAGAGAGAGAGAGAGACGTCTCTCTCTCTATCTCGTGAACTGAGCACTCGAAGGCTTACACACTTGATCACCCTAGAATGAAATCGATCCACCGCGATCCTTGCCGATCTTATTAGCGGCGAGTTAGGCACACTACACAAAATTAAATAAGCGATAAAAGTAAAGGAGTCTCTTGGAAAGATGCCACAGGTCTTCGTGGGGATCGTCGAACGAGTTGTCGCACTCACAAAGATCCGAGCTCGCACCAAAGACAAAAACTCTGACTCTCTCGTTGCGATCGCGCGATAAGGATATATATTTAAAGAAAAGACAGCGAGAGAGAGAGAGAAAGAGAGAGAGAGAGAGAGAGCGGGGCGGGGTGGAGGAGAAGGGGGAGGGGCGGAATACGAAAAGGGTGGAAGAGGAAAGAAGCGAGAAACGAAGAATTGAGAAAAAGATGGCAAGCTCGATAAAAAGGGTAAAGTGTAGGAAGGTAAAAGAGATGGGAATTGCGATCGTCGTTTAATCTCGTGGTTGATCTCGCGTACCTGTGATCGGTTGATCGGTGGTGCAGGGCGCGGCGGCATGGTCCCGTCGCAGCACAGCGCCGTTCGACGAGCACTGAGCAGCTATTCTGCGCCAACGGGGTTGCGTCGACGTCGAAAAGACGTGAACGGTCAGCCCTGCGCCCTCTCTCTCTCTCTCTCTCTCTCTCTCTCTCTCTCTCTGTTGCGCACACAGCCTTTTTCGCTCCGGCAGCAGCACGTCCTCGACGATGTCGTTTCGTCGTCGACTCTGCGCAAACTCTTCCACGCGAAATCGGCTTCTCTCTTACTCCCGTTCCTCCATCTTCTCTTCTCTCTTTTTCTTAAACGCGCTGCAAGCATCCCTCCCGGTCCATCCGTCTTTCTATCTGCGAAAAACCGACGGAATTGGTAAAAGCCAGATGCTGGGAAGAAAGGAGGCTGTGGGAGGAAAGTGGTATACTTTTGAAAAATTCTCTATCGCGTCCATTCTTTCTTCCTTTTTATCCTCTTCTCTTTTCTTTTCTTTTCTTTCCTACTTTTCTCCTTTTCCTATTTTCCTTAGATCCTGCTCGTTCTCTCGCCAAGCAAGTTTTTCAATATTTCATCTCCCTTTCTATTTTTATTCCTATTATTTATATTTTCCAATGTAAAAAATTACTTTTATTATGTTTGCTGTGCGCAAAACGATGCGCGAAAATAATTGAAATAGTTGAATATAGATAAAATATATAAGATAACGCGTTGTCAGTAATTAAAAAAGATAAGGATTATCGGAAATAATAAGTATATCGATATACAAATAATCTCGAGAATCGTTTTTATAATATAAATAACCAACAATAATATCAAATGCATATAGGAAAAGCTTAATAAAAAGTACTGTTACATATTGTTCGATCCAATTGCTAGTTACCTCTTGACCAATTCCCTATTTAGAAACTTTAAGAGAAACTCAATTTTAAGAGAAACTTTCTCAAACGATATAACGATACGAGAAAGATCTATTCGTTATTTAACATTACATAAGGTTATCAATGAAAAATAACGAAACGCGCGAGGAACATTGCGTCTACGAGAACGTGAGAGTTATCAATTTATGGATGAAAGAAATTCGAATGAATTAGTTCATAAAGCCGTGTTCTTCCTCGCAAAGTCCCAAGAAACTTCGGTCAGAGTGATTTACGTTCTTCTTCTATCGACGAGAGAACGGTAGAATTTTGGCTTTGAGGCAGATATCCGAGGTCCGAGCCGCAAAAATAAATGAGAAAGGAGAGCACAGCCTGTTGCGTCTCCTGTACGAACGAACGAACGAACGAACGAACGAACGAACGAACGAACGAGCGAGCGAATAAACGTAGGTAAATGAACGAAGAAGGGATGAGACTGGTTGCTAGTTTACGAAGGGAACAAGTGGATATCGAGGGCGAAAGGTATTATATGATAATTTTCTCTCCGAAGATATAACTTCGTTTATTATAATAGATATAAAATATTGAAAAACCAATATTTATTATCAAATGTAAAGTGCAACGATTAGAATATTCTTACCATCATCCGATTTTGCAACAACGGCTTCTCTTATTAATCCAATTTCGACGATAAATTTATATGATCGCCCTAACGATAAAAAAAGTTGACGTAATTTATAAATCCCCTGCCTCTTCTTTATTTTCGGAAGCTTCGAGGGTGGCATCGTCATTACGAGAGCAGAGAGAGCGGAGAGCAGGTCCCTTTCTCTCTCGCTCTCCATCTCTGGCCGGACGTCATTACGCGGATTTTACTTTTATCGCTTCGTGCGTTTGGTCCTATTCTTTTATAAATATATATACACATAAATACACGTACAACTACATATACATGTCCTAGCCTAGCCAGTCAGCGCGGTATCGATGTTCCTCGTTCATTCTCGTGAACGCGTCTACGCGCCTGCTCGTTCGGAGAACCGAATAAAGGAGGCGACGATGATGGAGCTCGACAGCGGCAAAAATAACAAAGTGGGGAAAAAAAAATAGGAGTAAACCTTTTCGACGATTTTCTTCGACATTGTTCCCTACTTTTATTTCTGCTTTTTCTTATTCTTCTGATTCTTCTGCTCGAAAGGAAAGTATGTTATTTAACAATATCTCTTCTTGTTTCCTCGAAAAAATAATACCCATTAAAGTTAGAAAAAAAGTTATTTTAATTAAACGAAATGTTTTATAATGAATTTTATAATTCGTTCATCCGAATTGTTCCTTTAAATTATTTCCTTATAGGTACACTACGATATTACTACACGTATAAGCTCCTCTATATAAGATCCTCTTTTGGAAAGTCTTGATCGTCTTGGTAAACGAAACAAAAATAATTGATAAATTATCTTGAAGATGATTACCATTTAAGATATCAATATTTTTACGATCGTTGTTTCGTAACATTGATTAAAGTAACAAAATATAATGTAGATAAGAGAGACCGATTACTCGTTCGCCAATCAGCAGAATATAATTTCAAAAATATCTTGATTCTTATCAGATAACTTTGTTTCTCTTTTATCATGTCTGGAATATAAACGGTAGTCGTTTCGAGGATTTTCTTCTTCTGAATTCTGTTCTTACCATGGTAGAAACTATTTCTATAATATTTTCATTGAGATATATGCGCAAGATGATTAAAAATATCTCTCCTATTTACCCAAGTTGATGGATAAAGTCGAAATGACCAAAATAGCACAAGGATAGCTCGACGTATGCTCGACGATAAATCGCTGCTGTATCTACGGATTTGAGGAATGTTTTGAGGAGAATTCACGATAATCTGCAAATACGACAATAGTAAATTGGAAATTCCATTGCGGTAGTCCATTGCGAGTGTCCAGCACGATGAGCATTTCGCTAGTTACAATTATGGAGTGATTAGAACGCGTAGGTGTGACCTCCCGATGTAGAAACTTCATATTTCGTGCGGTTGATTAACTCGTCGCATCGAGCGACTCGAACAGGATCGATCATTGCTCGTTCATAACCCTGACTAAAGCGTAAATAATGCCGTATCGTGGAACATTAATCGTCCCATTTTCACAGCAAACCTCGACGAGCCAACGTGCGATTTCTTAGTTCCAAGATTCATTCGAATGTGCTCGATTCTGAAAGAATATCCAAAGTAAAAAAGAAATTTAATGTAAAAATTATATCGGGTTTATATCGTACGTGCCATAGCGAACAGTTTCTTTCGTTTCTTCTTCGGAGAGCGTCGCTTGGTTAAACGCCATTACCTAAGCGAACGAAAAGATAAATTTAATCGAGTCTGTTTAGAGAGAGAGAGAGAGAGAGAGAGAGAGAGAGGAGAAGGATACATAGAACGAGATTCGCATCTGAGTGGCAAGAAATATATATAAGGGGGAAGATGCGAGCGAACAAAGTGAGATCAAGATCGAGGAAGAATATTCGTGAATTTGCATCCTCAGCGAGTATGCTCCGGATCAAAAAGAATCCCAATTTTGTTCAAACACGTTATTAAGTTACTACGAAGTTTCCGTTTTTTATTCCTTATACACTCGAATTTTCTCACTCGCAATAGATAAACGATAAATCGAAAATGTAAATCCTATTATTATACGTATGAACGGATGAATATACTTATACACATACCTATTGTATGTATGTTCATCGATGAATCTACGAACGAACGGAATATTACTATCCTGCGATATGCCAAAGTACTTTGCAATGTATCGCTTTACATCGACCGACGAGGAGAATAACACGTGTAGGACGAACAATGCTTTTGCTAATGAACGATGTACCATTGACGTATCTGAATAACTCTAAAACCGTAATATCGTTCAATGGAATGATTTACACACATCCGTATTTCCTTCGATATGATAATTGTTTGCATTTCTACATGAAAATTTACAGAAATACCATTCTCGAACGGTATCATTAATCATATTTTCAACAATCATTCTATTACAACTATTTGTATTAGCTCTTTATTTTTTATTGCACGTCATATAGTTACGTCAAATCTTTCTTTTCGGCATCCACTATGATCTAATTGAACGAGTTTACTCTCAAACTCCCCTCCTCTCTTTCACGCACATAATAAACGATTGCACGTGCCACCTCTTCGCGCATCATGTGATCCTCATACGAATCCCGGTTTGGGAGGAAATGTTCCTTTACCAATAGCTTGAATTTTCTAAGAGGAGAATATAAATTACCTGGAGGTGGCACGATTTCGCGTATCACCTCTTTCGAAACGTCATGCGATCCTGTTATCAATATCGATTCGCAGGAGAAATTTTCACCTCGTCCAGAATTTGATATTCCAATAATGGAATAACCAATATTTAGGATGAGTAGTCGTAGGATTTCATAAAGTACACATCAGATTTCTTTTCTCATTGAATATTTTTCTTTTCAATTTAAATTGTTACTTGATAATATAATACAGTATTATACAGTAGAATACGATAATAATATGACATAATTCTATATTCAGTAAAAATATAATACTCGTGGCAACAAAGGACGAACTTCTGATCGCCCCGTTTATGCTACTCAAATTGTCGATCTAAATAATTGACATTTATCTAGTATAAAGTTTGGACTTTGTTTAGAGCACTCAATCGACGACGGGATTGTACACAGATTAATTAACAAATTTGTAATATTATTTATAGCGTATATAAATGACCTCGTATGGTGTGTAGTTGAATTCGTCTTAACGAATGCCAAAAAAGAACGCTGAAAGAGAAAGATGAAAGATATGCGATAAATATCATATTTCGTTGGAAAAAAAAGAAAGAATAAATAAATAAATTTGGCTTTGAAATTTGCTCCGGCATTGGACCATTGCAAAAAAAAGATAGGCTTCGTATTACGTACCTCGTTGTCGTACCAAACAAGCCTATAAAAAAAAATTATTTCGAGTTCCTTACACGATATTTCAATTTTTTCGGCATAGACGGAACATGAATATTCTATAAGAGAGGCAGCGAACTCTTCGACAGCGAATCCCTGTGTAATTATACACCGGAACCATTGTTATTACCAAAACAACAGGCTCTTTGCTTTGAGTACGTTCCAATTAGTTCCTTTCAACTTCTCCCACTCCTCCTGCCGACCAACGGTCACGTTGAAGAATATTCCCTAAGTACGTACGTTCGTGCGATTCATCTTGAGGAGAATTAGTTTGTGAAAGGATAGGGGGGGGGGGGGGGAGAGAGAGAGAGAGAGAGAGAAATATATTGTATTCTATAATATCTAATAGGTTAATAAAAAGAAGGATTAAAATTGAAGAAGAAACGACTTCATACTTGGGTATTTAATAAGAATGTTTACGCGCGAGAAAGGGGGAGAGCTTCGTTGAAGGGCGATTTATTAAAATGAAAGGCCAAAGGATATTCGAGGTGTTTGTAGAAGAAATTCTTTTTCCACCACGAACCCGTTTAAAACCGGGGCTTCGCTTTTGAACCGAGTAGACGGGATAGAGCGCGTGCACACGAGAAAACGGTAAGCTCCGTCGGTCCATCTCTTGCTAAATAAATAAATTACTCGAATGAAAATGTTGCCGCGTTAGTACTAGAGTCGTGCTCTAAGCCGTAAAAAGAATTTAATATTATTACACGGCAAAACGCGAAAAACACTTGCCCTCTTATTTTATAGTTGCTTTTACGAAGATTCAGTCGATCGAACGAGCATCAATTTGATTTCCTAAACTTTTACTAGCGTTCTAACGAACTAGAAGGGGGCTCTAGTCGCAATATCAATGTAAACGCCACGCAGAAATATCTCGTAATGATATAATATCGAAAGTATAATCTTCCGTTAGATCTCGCTGTTACGTCTGTTTCGAAGGAAAAAAGGAGGAAAGTGTGAAGAGATATGCAAGTTCTCCCGTTCGTTTTCTAGGCACGACTACACGCGACATGAGATATGACAACGAGACTCGAGATACGAAAGTGAACGACTTTTTGTCCGCAAAGGGACTCTCAAGCGGTCGATTTGTTCGTGGTAAACCGCATCGTACCGTAACGTGCCGCATGGCATAGCATCCCACGACGTTGTTACTGCCCTCGTTACGGAAGGTTAAACCTCGACGATTCACCCCGGAGACGCATCTCTTCTCTGAACTACGAACTGCGAACTATCCTCCCACGCACCTTTCCTCTTCCCTCCTTCTTTTATTCTCTCCGTTGACCGCGTCGAACAACGTGTTGCCTCCGTACTACATATTTTCCAAGATTTTGCGCGAACCAACGCTCTTTTTTTTTTTTTTTTTTTTCGTCAGGAGGAAAAACCTTCATAGGCCCCCTAAGCCCGGTACTCAGGGGAGTGTCGGATTCAACCCGCCTGAACATACTCTCAGGTTCGGATCGCCTACCGACTAAAAAACCTCCCGATGCTTAATACTAACTCGCTGAGGAGAGAGGGGGTGGGCGGTATCGCGCATAAACTTAGTACATATTTTCGCCCCAGTATCCCTTCTCGGTGAGCCAGGCCCTCGGCATTCGCCTTGCCCTCAATCATTTATCCACACTCATATCACAACTATTTAAAATTATATCGACAGGGGCCCACGAGAGCCCCCGGAGACGCAATTACTCCTTACATATATACATATATACACTGTATACACATATATACATTGGCCTGATCATTACCCCATGGTGCGCTGACCAGGCCCATTCACGTCCGTATAGGCACACTCATGTGTATACACTCATACCTAATGGGAAGCGACGGGTGAGCCAGGCGCCGCCTGAGCCGTTCGGAGCGTTGCCCGAGGGTGCCGCACTGAAGCTATTCTACTATGCGGCCTATCATTCACCCTTCTGTCCGCATATACACTCACACGCGCACTCCTACGTCCTTCTTCTTGCGTCCGTTCCCTGCACTTCTCAGCGTCCTCCTTTTCTCGCATGAACCGCCCTGCAAAAGTCTGGAAGGCCGCCCATCCCCTCAGGACAGTCAGGGAGACCCTGACTGTCATCAGGGAAGGATTAGCTGCCCTCTCCCTACCGCACCGATCAGCTCATTCCTGACATCCGTCCACGCCGGGCAGTCTATCAGGGTGTGTTCCGCCGTATCCTCACTCCTCCCACACAACGTGGAAACAACGTGGAAACAACGTGGAAACAACGTGGAGAGGGAATCTTTCTTATTTTGTATAGGTACGCCGAGAAACAGCCATGGCCGGTCATCAGCTGTGTGGTGTGAAAGGTCGTTCCAGTAGAGAACGGCCTCCCAATCCACTCAGCTAACCATTTCGGTAATAGCCGCCCCTCGCACGCACTCCCGTTGCTGCTAGTGATTCTACGAGCCCAAGTTCCTCACTTTTCCACGCTTCTATTGCCCTCCTTCTGGCAAGAGCACCCAATACAGCCTTAGTACACGTGGGAACAGGTTCCTCCGCGTCTCTAACAGCCGCATACGTCTCCGACAGCCGGGGTGCCAGATGAACGAGAGGAATAATCCCCGCAATCATCATAGCCGCGTGGAAGGAGACCGTTCTATAGGCACAACACACCCGGATCGCCACCTTTCTCTGGAGGCTCCCGCCCGAACAGCCCGCCCGATCCTCATGTCCTCCGCGACGGCGCGCCACCACACCAGCGCCCCATAAAGGAGCACCGAGTGGATCACGCCGCTGTAGAGGCGTCGCTTCTTCTCCCCCGGTCCTAAGTGCAGTTTTTTCCGCGACCTTATGCGGCTCTTTCCGAATTGTTTCAGGGCACATTCACGAAAACCTTATCTACCCATTTTCTGGGAGGCACTACCGGGCACTCCCAAGAACCGGCACGGTGGTTGGTCGGCTTCCGGCCCGCGTCTATACAAACCGGACACGCTGGTTTATCCGTGCATGTCTTGCCCAGGTGGCCCGGTTTCCCACATACGTAGCATAGGTCAGTCCTAGGCTTTGTAGAGGGGCACATTACAGCAACATGTCCTTGCGCCAGGCACCTGTGGCATCTGAGGGGGAGCTGCCTGAGTTCGTGCACCCTCACTGACGTAACCCCCACGGCTATTTTGCCCCTCTCCAGGACCGCCCGGATGACAGGCACCGGCGCCGAGACAATGGCCTCGCCCATTCTACCCCTGCCAATCCTTATTTCTCCTACCTTAATGAGGTTGGGGTCCGTTCCGGATTGCACTTCCAGCAGCGCATTCCTGATGGAAGTCACGTCAGCGGCCGCATCAAGTCCCACCAGCCTTATGGCGCTCGTGCTCCGAGGGCGTGTAATTTTTGCTTCTGGGACGGCATTCCTGATGGCCTCCGCGATAATGTCGGCTTTCTCATTTGCCCCTTTACCTTGTAACTTCCATATAAAGGAACCCGTGAGGCCTCTCCTACAGGGCATATTTGTGATCCCCAGGTCTTTGAGGTTGACCACCTCTACCGCCCGGCTGAGAGCATCCCTATATGTTATCTTCTCGTCACAGTATAGGGAAATTTCAGCGACTTCTCTTTCCCCTTGCCTCTTCTCCCTTCTTCTCTGCGCCCCACTCCTCCTATTCCCTCTTTTCCTGGGGGCCGCCTCCTCCTGCAAGGGTTGAGAGTCGTTGACTCCTTCCTGTTCCGCAGGGGATCGAGTGGACTCAGCACGGAGGGTGGGACCTTTGTCGTTGTCTGTCGTTGTCTGCTGCTGCATACCGCAGATAGCCTTTTCCAGTATCCCTACCGACTCGACTAACTCCTCTGTACTTATTGGGTTACTATCCCTTGTATAACGATCCGATGTTGAGACCAGTGCAGAGGGTCCTCTGCAGGGACCAGGAGCTGCAGTACCCCATGTCATTGTTTGGCTCCTCGCAGCCAAGGGATTCAATGGTATTTTCCTATTTTCTATCTTGCAACTGGCAACTTCTTCCGTCAACTCCCTAATGCTCAGATCATTGGCCCTAATTTCTGTCTTTAGCTGCGCAATGGTTTCCTCGGTTGAAGGAGGATTACCTGCTCCAATTTGAAGCCTCTCCCTTAGGACTTCAATTAGTTCCAGTATCTGATTATGGCAATGTTTCATCTTTCTTGAAGCATCGTCCTCAGTTTTGATGAATCTTCTTCTCACGTCTTCGGCTCCTTGGATAACGTCCCTGATGTGTTCCAGCAGCTTGCCAGTATCCAAAACAGATTCCGGGGTCTTCGCCGGTCCTTGCTTATTCGACCCGGTCAAGTCTACCCTTAACTCCTCTTCCTCTGAGGAGTAGGTCGGGGACCTCGCACATTTGTGCGTTCTCACCGGGATAGGTGACGTCGAATCGGAGCGCTGCATGCTCTCAACGGCCCTAGCAGCCCTTTGCCACTCCTCCAAGTGGCTTTCTTCCCTTACTACCCTTCCCTTCCTTTCTACCCTTCCTGGCGCATTAGATACACCGCAGGCCAGGTCGCCTACCTGTGGTGCCCTTCCTGATGCAGTATCCAGAGCTGGGGCCAGGTTGCCTACCCCGAGCTCCTGGCAGTTGCTGGTTGACGACGGCGGGTGGCCTGCCCTACCACCACCTGACACCGCCGTGGCGTAGGTGTCCCTCCCACGCCCTCTTATGACTGTAGATGTACTATCCATGATAAAATAAAGTATCAATATTATTGGGAGGCAAGCTCCCCAAAGGAAAGGAAAGGAACGGAAAGAAGTTAGAGAGGGAGAGAGAGGGAGAGAGAGGGAGAGAGAGGAAGAGAGAAAGAATAGAGAAAGAGATGACAGAAGAACAAAGAAAGGAATAGCCGTACGAGAACATTCACACAGTCCCTTTTAGTCGCCTCTTACGACAAGCAGGGAATACTGTGGGAGTATTCTACTACCCCCTACCCACAGGGGAGGATGCGCGAACCAACCCTGACGCAACCCAGCACCGTCGCTGAAATAATATCACATTAATAATAATTATTAACGTCGTTAAGCGTCCAAAGTGAAAAAAATTGTAAAACATCGTTTAAGTGAAAAGTGCAATGTATCAGGAATTGTTACTTTTTACCAATCGATCTAAAATTCTTCTTTATTATTTATTATTGATTCTCACGTTTTCCAATTCTCGGGTCGGGAACATAATGGGGCGCAATAATGGCCTCGGGCGTTGTAATTATTACATCGATCGTTATCCTTCCCAAGTGGTATACTCACCCTTTTAAGCCTGACTTTCCTTAATATTATCCGATTTAAAAGATCAACGAAAGCACACTCTCGGATTTCTTTGGAGATATGAATCGATGAAAATCTATATTTCTAGTATGGGGAGCACTCTATTCGCCTTTTCGCTCATAATAAAATTTCGACTAATTCCTTTCATCGATCTTCCCAATTCTTAAGGAGGAAGTTAATTAATCCGAAAGTTAAATAGATTACTCATTCATACGTCGAAGAAAACAAATTATTCGGAGAACTCAGTAAATGTAAGAAAAACGATAATAGTCGAGTAATTAGACGCGTTAATACTCGATCGTTCGCGCAAATACGTATACGATGAAGCTATCGTCATATCGTAAGGTCAAAGTACGAGCAATCTTTGAGCGAACCGTATAATCAGGGCGACGTGGGGGTGGGAGAAAGAAAAAAGAATAGAACAAAAAAGTTCGTTCAAAATTGTTCGGAATCATTCGGAATCGTTCGGAATCGTTCGAAATCGTTCGATCGAGAATCTGATAGATGTTGAATCATATTTTTGTTTTGCTTCTTTAAACACCCTCTCTACGATAAATATAAGATCACGTTGTTTCTCGAAGCAATTAGATCTCTCTCTAATCTCAAAGACAACTTTGATAACGACGCGTTGATTTCTTCTGTTCTTCGCCGTTGATTTCTTCGTAAGCTAGCTATCTAGTAGTGCGTCGTTGACCATCGTGGCGGCCGCTCTTGCTGCCTCCGTTTGCGAGGTTTTCTTCTCTTTTCCTTTTCTTTTTCTCTCTCTCTCTCTCTCCCTCTCTCTCTCTCTCTCTCTCTCTCTCTCTCTGTCTTTCGTTCATTTATTCATCGACATCTTGTTTCTCCAATTTCACGTTTGCAATCGAAACTCATGACTCTCTCTAGTGTCATCGGAGAATCTTGGTGATCGATCAAATTATCGAAAGAAGGAGAGGAAAAAGAAATCGTCGGCATGTATTTATCGATGTTGCTGGCGAGATCCAGCAGGCTCGGACAATGCGGAAGGAGATTTGCCTCGTCGTCGACGGGACTGAGATTACCGGATCAAACCGTACGTTCAAACATGTTAATTCGTTTTCAAAAATCTCTCTCTCTCTCTCTCTCTCTCTCTCTCTCTCTAAATCGAAACGCGTAGGACGCAATAATTTCTAGAATCGTTGATCCGAGTCGATTAGCGTAATGAAATTGACGTAGTTTTCGATGAACGCGGCCGACATGCGGATTCAGGAATTATCGACTCATTGAAATTCGACGAACGGAAACGTCCGTCGTAATCGTCCTCGATCGTAGCTTGCGATCTCAGCAGAGTCGATTAAACGAAGATAACACATTCGCATGCGTGTACGATATTTACGGAATCACGTAGAGGAACATTGGTGGATATATAATAGCTATTTGTTTTCATAAACATTTGCCGTATCGTTCTATGTTTGCCATGTCGAAACAAAAGGAATAAGCAATTCTATTGCATTCTAATAAAGTGTTGCTTAATTGCAACGACAAATTTATTTCTTACGCAAGCCATTGAGTATCGATTGAAAGTAACGCCCTTGAAAAGTACGAAACTCTGTCAAATTGAGAAACGTTATAATAATATATTATCGGATCGGTAATTAAATCGGATCAGCTGTACGGAAACGATAAATCCATGTAACCTAGTCAATTACGTATTCTATAACTATAACTATGAGTTCTCTCGAGCGTATACCTTCTCTCTAGGAGACGTTTAAGTGATTTTCGAGTGAAAGCCTTCGCCGTAATTTACCCTATTGTTCTTCGAATCGTCCTTTCCACGTTGCTCTCGCAAGCTTCCATCGTTTAACCTATGTATATGCAAATAAGTATACGCGACAACGCGTCATTTCGCCTTTCTACGTTAGACTCGACGACCATCCCCGGTAGATGATTTATGATATCGAAGGAAATTCGTTAGGAGCGTAATGGGATAAGCGCGATGGGGGAAAGAAAATAAACAAATGAGATTAATATCATCAGGAATCGATCTCCTTTCCCTCCCTTCGCGTTCGCGTTCGTCTTCGCGTTCGGCTTATGATCGGACGTAAAATATTTTCGCAAAAGTGGATCAAGCGTATCGAACGTATTCAGAGATAAGAACGACGCGCGAGATCGTTTTCCAAAGCACGTCCTTGCAAGTAGATGATTACATTGAAATTGCGAAATTCCTCGAGATTTACGTCGTTGCGATCGACGATCAGAAATAAAAATAATAAAAAGATAAAAAGACGTAACCTCGCTCGTGTTCCTAACGCGATTACGATTTCACATACGCGAGCGATAAAAAAGGAAGAAAAAAAAAAAGAAAAAAGAAAAAGAAAAGAAAAGAAAAGGAATATTTAAAGAGATCACGTTGAGAAGAGACGGGGAAGGAGTTGTTATCTAAATTGCTCTCCGTCCGTCGCTGCTCCCGTCGATCTTTATCTTTAACAATCTCGAGTATAAGATAACATTAAATAATTTCAAACATAAAAAATTCCAAGGCGCGCTGTGCGGTATCGGGCGAGGATAAAAGTATAATTCTACTCGGTATGGAATAATCGTTTTCTCGACGATGATAAATCATACGAGATAAAATAAAAAGATAAGATTGGCAAGTCGAACGCTACCCCACCTGAAATGTCTAATTAGGCAATGGTACGGTTTTAAATAAAATGTAATAGAGAGAGAGAGAGAGGGGGGGGGGGAGAGACACAAGTTCTTGAAACGACCACGGGAAATGATAAGGAAGATTGATCTAGTTCAATGTCATTTGACGCTTTTCAAAGGGCAACCGAGTGGAGCTGCGAAGGGAGCTGCAAACTTCCGAAAGACCACGACGTGCGGCGACTTTCAACGATCGCAGCCAGCTGAAGTATGCTCGCCGATTGGTCGTCAAACTCGGAAGCGCGGTGATCACGAGAGAGGACGAGCACGGTCTGGCCCTTGGTCGTTTAGCCTCCATCGTCGAGCAAGTGGCCGAGTGCCAGAACGAAGGTCGAGAATGCATCATGGTGACTAGCGGAGCCGTTGCCTTCGGCAAGCAAAAACTCACGCAAGAGCTGCTCATGTCTTTGTCGATGCGAGAGACACTTAGTCCGGCAGACCATACGCGTGAACATGCCGGTAAGTATAGGCAGAGCACACCAGCGTACATTATTACTAGACTATTAGGGACGTCTAATATCATCGCGCGTCCTCTAACCAAACGTAACGATACGTAACGAACGTAGACGAATAAAAAAAAAGGGATCGATTCAGGATTCGCGTAAAAAATAAAATCAATCTGGTTAGTTTTACGCGAAGCGTAAAGTAAAATGCCAATCCTCTCGCCGCGAATGTCCTGTCGATAGAAAGATTCGCTCGTAATCGAGAAAGGATAAAACGTCCGGGGAAAATTAATTTAAAATCGTTCGCGGACCAACTTTGCATATCCCCTTTCAAAAAGGAGGAATCTAAAAGTGGAACGGCTAGATTAGACTTAAAGTCGCGAAAATACAAACCGACGAAACACGAATATCATTTTTCCCGTTATTAGCTAACTGCAAATTGAAACAGGTGATACGCCACGGCACTATTTAATACGAATCTCGATTTTCCGCTGCTCTTCGTACCCTTCCTTCGTAGAACGAGCTAACGAGTTTTGAAGATGAGAGAGAGAGAGAGAGAGAAAGAGAGAGAAAGAGGAACTCCCACGACGTTTCTCTACATCTCTCTACGTATCTCTACGTTTACACGTTACCCATCCTCTAAGCTTCTCCGTAATCCTACCGTGAATATTTCCGTTATTGCACTTATGCAAAATGCAAGAGAATGTATTCTTTTGTCAAAAGAATTACCAGCCACGACGTTATTCGACGATCCGGTAGATGAAAAGTGCGTTCGATGAATAACCTCACGACCGAAAAGCCAAACTCAAAATACTCTCCCAAGAACTTAGTTGAAAGAAAATGTAAACAAAGGAAACGGCCGGAGACGCTACTTGACGCTATATTATGAAAGAGGAAAAAAAAGAAAAACGAGATATAATATCTCGTAGGATAGAATCTTGGGATTACATCGGATAGATGGCTAAAATAAAAATTGCCGTTACAGTCGAGTCGTATAAATTTTGACCAACGAGGAACGACATTGATAAAACTTTATCGGCGATGGCTGCTCCCACGGGAGGAAAAGAATAAATTTCCAACGGCGAGTGAGAATGCAAGCGCGAAACTACGTACGCGAGAGCCTAAGAATTATCTACGTATTACGCGAACCAAAGAAAATTTTATAATCTTCGCGGTCGCAAGCGCGTCGCATTTTCGCAACTTTCCATTTATTTCCGCTTAACGCGTACGCGCGTCGAGTACCTCTGCTAGGTCTGTCTATGATAAAAGTTAAAACCGAATAAAATCTCTGATATACATGTGTGTGTATATATATATATATATATATATATATATATATATATATATATATATAAACGGATATAACTCGTAGATCTTTTCTGAAAGCGAAAATCGAGTCCCTACCGAACCGTACGATAACGTAAACGGTACGAATTTCTCTTCGTAGATATAACGAGCCACGCGTCGTCAAACTATCTTATCGTCGGCGGTTACGGTGTTATTCCTTTCCTAGATATTAAATTAGCTGCCCGACAAACTCAAAGTCCGCGGAGAATTATTTCACACCTGAGAACTCCATTAAAAGCGAGAAGAAATTACCCTATTATATCCGTTTCCAATTACCAATTTCAACTCACCAATGACAAATCCTCATCGTAATAATTCGACCGAGTTAAGAGGTAAATAAATAAGACGGAGGATACGGTAGAAGTTAAATTTTCTTATATCACGTGAAAAAGAAACCAATACGCTTTTCTTTCGTTAAAAAAGTTTCGAATCGTAAATCGATATACCCTCTTCTCGATATTTCCCAAAGTAACTCTCCGAGTCGGTGCTTCTATAAGAATTTTCCACGAATTCCCTGATGAAATTAAGAGGAGGGATGAGAGATTAATCAAAGCATCAAAGAGAGGAAAAGGATTCTTTTCTCTCTTTCTCGTTGAGGAAACAAACTTCTCGATCGAATCCAATGAGAGTTTAGCGAAGGAACTTTCCACTTTGTTTTTCTCTTATTCCCACTTGGACTTGCCCGCTTTCCTTGGGAACGTGCTTAATTGCCAACTCTGATCGTAAATAAAGATCATAAAGAAGACCTGTCTAGATTTTCCGTATTACAGGATCAAAGAGAGGGGGGGGGGGGGGAGAGAGAGAGAGAGAGAGCTGTCGAAAATGAGGCCGAAACGAACGAGGTTCTCTCGATCTTTCCTATTATTGTCGTTGTCGGGCATACGTTCGCTATGGCATTAAATAATAAAAAGATAAATTCTCGTAAATTCTCATGTTAAATATAATCGCTCAATGTCCTAGGAACACTTTTGGAACCTAGAGCGGCAGCGGCCGTAGGCCAGTCCGGGCTTATGTCTCTCTACGATGCCATGTTCGCTCAATACGGCGTGAAGCTGGCACAGGTGTTGGTAACGAAGCCTGACTTTTACAACGAGGAGACCAGAAAGAACCTGTTTAGCACGTTGAGCGAATTGATCAGTCTAAACATAGTGCCAATCATCAATACCAACGACGCGGTCTCGCCACCGCCTCACGTTGACGAGGAAGTAGCTGGCGGAGGTGGAAGAAGAGGAATATCCATAAAGGACAACGACTCTTTGGCTGCGATGTTGGCGGCAGAGGTCCAGGCCGATCTACTCATTTTGATGAGCGACGTCGACGGTATATACAATCTTCCCCCGTGGCAGGATGGCGCCAAGATGTTGCATACCTTTAGTTCGGACTTGAGGGGTACGATAAAGTTTGGACAAAAGTCTAAAGTCGGTACAGGTGGTATGGATTCGAAAGTAAACGCTGCCCTATGGGCTCTGGACCGTGGGGTCTCGGTCGTTATTTGCAATGGCACTCAAGAGAAGGCAATCAAGAGCATCATGTCGGGTAGGAAGATAGGCACGTTCTTCACGGAGACCACCGGCTCCTCGATGCCCGTCGAGGTCGTCGCCGAGAATGGTAAGCGTCCACCGTCCATTTCTTATTATTAACTCAATGACCAATTTGATTCCTTGTAAATTGATTAATCCCTCGCATCCCAAGCACGCGTTGCCAGTAGAACGTTGCAAGCACTCCGACCGGACGAACGAGCTAACTGCATCAACGTTCTGGCTGATTTATTGGAGACCCGACAGAAAGAGATCCTAGAGGCAAACGGTAAGGACCTTGAGGCTGCGAGCAAGACCGGTCTTGCGAAACCTTTGCTCTCGCGATTATCCCTTTCCTCCGCTAAATTGAAATCTTTGAGCGCGGGTCTACGGCAAATAGCGGAAGACTCTTTGGAGAACGTTGGCCGTGTCTTGAGAAGGACCAAATTGGCCGAAGGATTGGAACTTAAACAGATAACCGTGCCGATCGGTGTCCTTCTCGTTATATTCGAATCGCGACCCGACAGCTTGCCGCAGGTAGCAGCACTTGCTATATCCAGTGCCAACGGACTCCTCCTGAAGGGCGGAAAAGAAGCTACCAACAGTAACAAGTATCTGATGGAATTGGTGAAGGAAGCGCTCGGTACGGTGGGTGCCTCCAACGCGATATCTCTCGTATCGACGAGAGAGGACGTAAGCGACCTATTGTCGATGGAAAAGCACATCGACCTGATTATTCCACGCGGTAGTTCTGATCTCGTACGTACCATCCAAGAACAGTCGAAGCATATACCGGTACTCGGTCATGCCGAGGGTATCTGTCACGTTTACGTCGATAAACAGGCCGATCTGGATAAGGCCCTCAAAATTGTGAGAGACTCGAAGTGCGATTATCCGGCAGCTTGCAACGCCATGGAAACGTTGCTAATCCACGAGAGCCACATGAACGGGTCCTTCTTTACGGACGTTTGTAACATGCTGCAAAAGGAGGGCGTGAGTAATATACATATGTGTGTGTATATATTCATATATATATATATATATATACACATAGGCCGCATTATACAGACCGCTTTAATCTCATTTACGCTAATAAAGAATCTTCATGCGCAACGTCCAGGTGAAGATCTACTCGGGGCCAAAGCTAAGGGAATTATTGACGTTCGGACCGCCTGCCGCGAAGAGCATGAGAACCGAGTACGGTTCCCTCGAGTGTACGATCGAGGTCGTCTCCGATATCGAAGATGCTATAACTCATATCTACAAGTACGGGAGCGCGCATACGGACGTCATCGTTACGGAGAATAACGAGAGGGCGGTTCACTTTCAAAGAGAGGTCGACAGCGCTTGCGTATTTCATAACGCGAGCACCAGATTTTCCGACGGTTATAGATTCGGCCTTGGTGCTGAGGTAAGAGCCGAAATTTGCGAGACAATTCTCAAAGGGAAGGAATTTTACTCGAACGAAATCTTTCCTTTTTAAGGTTGGCATTTCAACGGCTCGAATTCACGCACGTGGCCCGGTAGGAGTAGACGGTCTCTTGACAACGAAATGGATTTTGCACGGAGACGGACACGCTGCTGCGGACTTTGCCGAAGGCGGCGACAAGAGTTGGTTGCATCAATCGTTGCCTTTGAACGAGTATAAATGAATCGAGTACGACGGAGTACGACGAAGTACGAAGCTCGAGCGTAAACGTTGTCAATTATTTTAAAACGATACGTGATCGATAAAAACAATCATTTACTATCGTCCGTTGTAAAACACCGCCATCTAAGACACCGTTCGATTTTCGTACTTTACGCTTCTCTAGGTCTGCGAGGCGAAAGAAAAATCCATGGGAAGAATTTCTATTAGAGGAAGGCTACGATAAGGATTTTTCCGGAACGACCGGTAACGACGAGTGCTTAAACTATAATCTCTTTCTTTCTCTCCCCCGCTCCCTCCTTCCCCCCCCCCCCTCTCTCTCTCTTCTCTGTATATAATGTAAATAAAATTATGGCTAATTATGCTAATTATTACAAATGAAATGAGACGCGAGCGATTGCACAAAGATTAGCACAAGAGTAGTCGTGGCCAAGTTAGTCAACTAAACTTGACGTTAACTCGACGATTCCGAGCAATTATTTCCCTACCCTCCCCCCGCCCCCCTCCCTTTCATTGCAATGAAAAAGTTTGGTCGCAAAAAGTTCGTTAATAACGCAACGATATCAAGGGCTAAAAATTTTCAGCGATTTTCGCCGACTCTATCGCTCGCTCGAGTAGAAAGAGAATTGCTTCCTCCAAATTCTTCTCTATTCTTACTCGTTTTCCTTCGTCGTTATATTACGTCGACTCTGCTCGGTCTTATTCTCTTTTTAAATATTGGACAATTACGCCGCGAAATATATGCATGTACGTATCTTATGCGTTAAGAAAAACGTTTTGAGGAGAATCATTCGTTTACTCGTTAAAAAGTATCGACTGATAATGCAACTGCGATATATTATGTAAATAGATGATTCTCGCCTTGAATATCTCGAACAGCTTTCACGCGTATAAGTAAATATTTACATAAATTGGCTTTTATCGGGGATGACGTTAAGACGGTCATTCAATGATGTGCCATAACGATGGTACAGGGTCCAATACGTTGCACTCCTAGATACAGTGGCGGAATACATTTTCTACGTCGGACGATATTCGAGATCGAAAGTGTTTTATCAAAGTCTATTCTTTTATCTCGTATCGAGTAAAAACGGAATGTTCCGTCGAGCGTCTATTAGCAAGATTTTCTTTTAAGAATTTCTTTTAAAAAAGAAGACGATCCACTCGCCGAGTAAATATAATTTCGACGCGACGAATTGACAAGAGGTGATGCGCGCGTAAAGACACTTTTATTACTTACATATATCGACACAATACAAATAATTATATCTTTCTTTCTTTTGGTTTTTGCCCAGTACTCCATAGCAGATGTCTTAGATATTTTCGGGTGCCCATAATTTAAACGTTCTGTCGTACGAGCTAGTCGCGATGAATTTGTGATCGGGAGATACATCGACGGACATAACCTTACCGTCGTGCCCTGGCAAGGTCTTTAACGGTTGCCAGGTCTTATTAGACCAAATCTTGGCCGTGTTATCGTACGAGGACGTAACCAGATACTGTCCTTCTCCTCTCTGATATTTCACGTCCGATAACAAATTCGTATGAGCAGGTATCGTGTATATGCAAGACCTTTTTCGTAAATCCCAGATCTTGCATGTATTATCCTCGCTCGCTGTTGCTATGTGATAACCATTCGGTGAAAAATCGATGCCCAAGATAGATTTTA
This sequence comes from Vespa crabro, assembly GCF_910589235.1. Taxonomy (NCBI): domain Eukaryota; kingdom Metazoa; phylum Arthropoda; class Insecta; order Hymenoptera; family Vespidae; genus Vespa; species Vespa crabro. The sequence continues at coordinate 104,079 of NC_060975.1, forward strand.
AATGCCCTTCCATGAACATGATGCATCTACCCGTTCGTAAATCCCAAACTCTACCGAAAGAATCATGTCCTCCGGTAGCATTTACGCTGCCGTCCCACTGAAAGCTGTTACATATGATAGATTACTATGCGCTCCGTTATATCGTAAACAACTCGTACTCGCGAATACGAGTGAGATCGATTAAATCGCTCGAAAGAGAAATAGAAGAGAGAAAAAACAAAAAATAAAGATAAAAATAAAAGGAGAGAGAGAGGGGGAGAGAGAGAGAGAGAGAGAGAGAGAGAGAGAGAGAGAGAGAGAGAGAAGAAAAGAAGTTTTCACTACCTCATGCAGTGTACGGCTCTGGCATGACCCTCTTGATGCAAAACTTCTGCCTGTTGTTCCAAATCCCATAACCGCCAGGAGGCATCGTAACAACAGGTTCCAAGAAATCTCCCGGATGGATGGAAGGCTATCCTCGAAACTCTATGAGGTTCGTGTCCTTCGACTTCTGCTAAAGGTTCCTCCCCTTTACCACCGGACCATAATTTGACCGTACCTGTAAGAACGATAACTCGTAAAAAGCTCGTAAAAAGGTTCCTCCAAATATCTACTACCCTACGAGATCCTAAAGATTCGTCAAGCGTACCGTCCGAAGCGCAAGATGCCAATACGCACGTCTGTCCTGCGCCATCCCCTAAAACCTCTTCGGAAAGCGAGACATTTGGATGAAAAACGATGCAGCTAACGTTGTAGGTGTGTCCCTGTAGTGTTCGTAAGAGAGTACAGTCCGGTACCGACCATAATTTGCATAAGCCAGACCACGAGGCTGTAGCGAGAATCTTCGAATTTGGGCTAAACTGACAAAACGATATCGGTCTCGTGTCACCGATTTGCGAACAGTATATAGATAGAGCTTGTAGCTTCTTTAAAAGTTCTTGTCTACGCGCTGTACGCGTAGCACCTGGCAATTCAAAATCTTGTCTTGCTTTTTCCAACCTAATTTTTGCCCTGGCCAAAGAAAATGCTGTAAACAAACTTATCAATGAGCATATGCCTATGTTTTTTGAAAAGAAAAGGAAAAGACATGTGTGTATACATATACATATACATATACATATATATATATATATATATATATATATATATATATATATACCACGCACGCACACGCACAAATAATAACGTCGAAAAGTACAAATTACTTGCTATCCAATAACGAGCTATTTGTAGAGATTCCGGCCCTTCGTGATACCAAGTAGATTCGGTGTCTCTTTCGACCGTGTGAGCAGGTTTCTCCTCCTCTTCGTGTTTCTTCTTTATCGCGTCTTCCCCAAGACTAGCCAGTAACTCTCTTAATCTCGTTCGTCTATCCGCAGGGCCTTCGCCGAACAAACATATGGGCTCGCCCAACTGTCTTAAATTCTTTTTTACCTCCGAATCGTCCGTGGATACATTGATCTGTCTAGCTTTCTTTCTACGTTCAAACTCTTCCAACAACGCTTGCCTATCTTTAGACATTTCATCTTCCAATTCCATGTATTCATTGGAGATGTGTATATTACCGGCCAAGGTGGATACGTTGACAGCATCATTAGAATTAGTAGCTTCCTTTTCTTCTTCCGAACATTCCGCCGCAGCGGCAAGACGGGTACGTTCCGCTTCTTCGAGGGATCCATAATGTACAATTTTTTGTTTCTTCACGTACACCAAATCTTCGTCGTCCGACATTATAGAAAACTATTAACAACCGATTATACATTTATCTCTTTCGAAGAATTCAATAGAAATAGTTAAACACGCGATAAACTTTATAATCCTAACCTCCAAAATGAGCAACTCGATAAAATATCTTACCTTAACGCTTAATATCTACACTCTTGACTTTACCCTTGTAATTAATAATCTTCTCGCATCTGCTATAATATCCTTTAAATACAAAGATACGCTTTTATATTTGCGATTAATATTGAAATAATACTTGTGCTCGTAACATTGGGATTTTAAACAAGTACGAAACCGCCAAACAAATGCGTCGTGAGCGCACGCACTGCAGCCAAATACGCAACGAAATAATCACTAGCTAATGAGAAAAAGGGATGGCCTCGTATACCTCGTTTTTAGAAATAATTCTTATCTCTTATCGTCTCGAAAAGTAAAACTAAAAGGTAGAGAGCTTCTTCATTATCCCATGTCTTTTTATTGTACCTCCGTGGTTTCTTCCAATAATCCCTATGCTAGTTTGCAAGTAACAAATTCGTGAAATTTATCGTGACAATCACTTTGCGAAACATTTTCAAAAATAGGAACGATAAAGAAGAAAATTCGAACGATTAAGCGGATATAATGGAATGTTTTAAAGAATAATTGAAAATATTAATGACATAATTGTATAACGTTGACGTTGATGGAATGGAATAGAAACGAAATGCAGCCAATTATTAGCTGCGGACGCATTATTCGAGTCGCGTTTACAATTGAATTTACGAATACGTCCCATACGTAATATCGATTGGCCAAGTCTCATGGCATGGACATGCTTGTTGCATGCTATCGAATGAAGATGATTCGTTAAACGAAGTAACGATAAGTGTGATTGACACGAGCAAATAGATCGACAAACTAATTCGTTCGCACGTAACGCGAGTCGAGTCTAGGTTGTTTACGTTCTCGTCTCTCTCTCTCTCTCTCTCTCTCTGCCCCCACCGCCCCCTGTGTTTATGCATTCTTATTTATGTACGTGCGCGTATAAGAAAACTAGTTGTTTCAACAAAGCTCCGTTATAATCGTGTAGATTTTTAGATCGATTTAACTAAACTAAAGAGGTAAAGCATACGTATATTATATGCGTATGCACGTATGGACGCATATATTCGTATAACGACGCAAGTAGTTTTTCCGTTGAACACTACGCGATGTTAGCGTCTTGTGCATTTCAGCCAAAGTACGGCCTAGCGAATCGTCGATCGACGAGAGGAGAACGTCCGAGGGCTTTACTTGTCTAACTCTCTCGTTGACGATGATTTCACGAGCAACGGAGAAGAAACGTGCGAGAGAGAAAGTTCCGAGTCGAATGTGAAGAGATAATAATAATATAAAAAGGGACGATCTCGAGCGATTCGCCTTTTTGCTGCCTTTCGAAGGATATTCACAACGTAACCGTTCCTACGTGATATTATATATATATATATATATATATAACCGTATCATCGTCGACTTTTCGAGCGGGAAAAATCGAATTTTGGGGATGGCGGACTTTGATGCGATTTACGAGGAGGAAGAGGAGAACGAACAAAATTTGGAGGAGCATTATGTGACGATGGTGCCTGACCCTATAATTATTCGTGGCGCTGGAAATATGACAGTGTAGGTCTTGTCATCCATCGTACGTGCGTATGCGCACTTTCTTTCGAACAAAGAGGCGCGCGTGGACGTTTATTTATTTAACGAACGTCGTGTAACATTGTAAAACTTTGTTAAATAGGTTTGGGCTTAGCAATCGTTTCGAGTCAGAGTTTCCTAGTGGCCTGGTATCGAGAGTAGCGCCGGAGGAATTCAAGGCAACCGTTATGAGAATAAACAGTGTATTGAAAAAGACATTACCGGTTAACGTTAAATGGTTATTCTGCGGTTGTGTATGCTGCTGCTGTACCTTGGGATGCTCATTGTGGCCGGTTATTTGTCTGAGTAAAAGGGTAAATCTTTCTTTCGTCGTATAATTCTTCCAGAAAAGTATTCCGTTCGTAGCATATTTCAGATAATTTTCTTCCTATGTTTTAACAGACGCAACATTTGCTTAATAAATTGTTGGAATGGGAGAACGGTAGACTGTATCATAAACTTGGATTACATTGGCGATTAACTAAACAAAGATGCGATAGCTCCTCCATGATGGAATACGTAAGTTAAAGTTAACAAATGGATGACGCGCGTGGATTTAATTGAAATAAACTCGTCATTTCCTTTTTGCAGGTACTTTTAATCGAATTTATTCCAAAAATACCAATCTATAGACCGGATTAAAAATTCGAATAAGTAACAGTTATGACTCGTACAATCGACGAGGATAGGATATGTGTGCGTGCGTGCGTGCGTGCGTGAGTGTATGTGTATTATAACAAAGGCACTCGATTAGCCAGATTCGTTATATGTAATATTTTATAGAGCGGAGAAAGGCAGTAGGTATCGCAGTAATGCCATAGATGTTTGGTGGAACGCATATTTTTGTAAATATTACGCGTAGGAGGCAATACACGGTAAAATGATAAGATAGGTATACGGGCAAAATAGCAGATAGTTGTCGATTAACGGCGCGATGTTGCATCGTCGATGGTGCGATATATAGAGAGGAGGTGCACGAGTTAAACGTATTCCAACGTATTTGATGTTACTTGATTTCGTCATTGACGAAAAATGTAGCGTAAATCGAGATCCGTCTGCGCGTTTTATTACCATTGATAGATACCTTAGAGTACGATCGAAATACGAGCCATTTACACTCCCATCTTTCATAATAATATGAAAGAATCATGTTGTTGATATCTATCCATTGACGAATCGACGAGAAGAGATGAGAAGGTATTTTTCGTTTATGCAAAAATATGTTCACCCATCCTTCTTCGTATAACCACTACTATCGCGGGTATGACGCGTCAGCGTTTATTATTATTATCATTATTATTATTGTTATTATTATTATTATTATTATTATTATTATTATTATTATTATTTCGAATTTTTAATCTACTCTTACTTACTTGATATTGTTTTAATATCGAGGACCTATCGGCTAATTAGTATTTCAATTCTCAGGTAAGAAATTAATCTCAATCAGTACAACGAACATATTAAATTTTAGGAAAAAATAATGTAAAAAGTGAAAATGACTCTATAGACAATTTTGCGTAATTGCAAAATGTATCGGATTGAGCGTAACTTGTACATATGACTGTGTGTATACGTATAGATTTACATTACGTATGGGTTTAATTTCTTACCGCGGTGATACTTTGAGAAATTACGCTATCTATGTACAGCTTAAAAATTAATTTCAAATACAATTTTAACCAACTATTACAAAATGAATTCTCTTATAGTATAGAAAATTGATATGCTTATGCGCTTAACTTGGTATTGCTTACCGTCGAAAATATGAAAAATGTTGATTAATTAACGATAAGGACAGTCATTTACAATTGACGTTGGCACAAAGCTTTGGAAGAATAAATATTGATCGTTTCTTCTTCGTATTACTGTCGTAATCAACAACGTTGTCATCCTAAACAATATCGATAGACTCCACTTCTGTGAATAGGAGCGATGTACCCGGGCGTGCATATCTCTCTCTCTCTCAGGTTTTATTTCTTTTCTTTTTTCTTCTTTTTTTTCTTTTTGCTTTTTTCCTTTTTTCTTCTTTTCTTGTTTGCTTCTTTTTCTCTCCCCATCAAAAGCGACGATTACGACGCAATTAGTTTTGCTATATATATATATATATATATAATGACAGAATACAAAGTGAAACTTGTAATTCGTACACATAATAGATACCTTTGTTGCTAATTCAGTGGCTGTGAATGAAAAAGAAAGAAAAAAAGAATATTTTTCCAATTGTAATGTACACTTTAAATATACGCATTTACCAACAATTTCATGACACACTTGTATGAAATGAATAATGCTAATTGTCAAATGCTAGTCACAATTTTCTGCATTGGATAACTATTTTTTTGAAATTTGTATTTAATATCACGATACAATAAAGGTTCGATAAGAGTCCGATATTTAGAGGATTTCTCATATGCAGGTTTCAATTGTCGTCTTGTGTTGGTGCATCCACGTACAGGTACAGGCGCGCGCTCGCGCGCGTGTGCGATCGATAAAAACCAACCCACGCATACTTCCGCTCCTATGACAATCCTATCCCAGCCGATCCTATCCGTCTGCTCGCGATGGAACTTTGTAATATATCCATATAGACGCGTGTGGTACACCCGTCTGTGTCATACATGCTGGTATCTGCATTAAAATGATATTTACCAAGAATAATTCGATGTTATGATAATTGACGACAGGTGCCTTTGCAGCTTCTAATAACAGGAGATCATCACAGTACGTTATAGCGTTACAAAGTGTCCGATGGAGGATGTGCGATCGTGCACATACGAAATCTAATATTTTTTTTGGACTATTCTATAAGAATTTTTTCATTTAAAATGTTTTAACATTATTTTTACCATTTAATTATTAGTCGTTCGTAATAAAAGTTGATTGTAAATACGTTTACCTTGGTCTCTATTTATCTTAAAATATATTTCATGCTCATCTTGAAAGTTAATAAAATATTACTTTTAACGATGCTCGTGCCATTGGAATCGGCCCTAACTTATGATTCTTCAAATATATATTCTTCTTTCAGGTAAGAATTAATAACATATCCCTAAAGCTATTTTGACTTCTTTAAAGGAAGAAAATTATATTGTATCCTGTTTGACAAATGTCCCGTGTAGAAAAGACAATGTTGTTTTAGGAGCTACGACGAATGTCCCTTGAACATAACTGTTTTGGACTTTTTATACAATTTCACTGTGCCTGATTTGGAAATAACATGGCCATGCGAAGCACGCTTTTATTGGTTGTCGTTGCAACCATTTGTTAAATTTGTAAGATTTTTACTCAGCTATGGGACTCCATTTATTATAATCGTTGGTAAGAAGGTAGCAAATTGTAATTGACATAATAGAAAGGATAAACCATCGTCTAACGTCGTAAAAGTTATATTACATTGTACAGGCATTATATTAAATACCATATCCTTTGCAATATTGAATACGCCGGTGTCGTCCGACTCGAGCTTATCGTTATATCTAAAGGTCCTTGCTATATCCGACAATGGTGCATTAATATTTAATTATGCAGTAGGTATAGCGAAATCACATTTTACATTTGTCAATGATCTTTTCATGGTAAGTGAAAAAAACTTGCGCGTTATATAGATGCGTCCGCCTGTATATATATATATATATATATTTATATATATATATATATATATAGATATATATATATATATATATATAGATTCACCCATAGAAGAAAGTCATCATGTCATTTTCTTAATACGTACAACTTATATCCACAGAACAGTCAATTTCTCTGCGACACAAATTCCATAACAATGGAACTTTTTCAATTTACGTCCACTTGGTTGGTCGTATCGCTCACATGGGCTCGCGTCATAGCAATTATTTTCCCATTTGGGGCACATAATAGTAATCCTGAACGTTCCGCGATTATAAGCATTACTACTCTGGCATGTGTCAGCTTTGTAATATCGTTAACAAAGTTATATTCTGGAGGTAATAAGATTTAGCAAAGGATTATAGATTTCCATTCCAGCGGATTGACGAATGAAAATTCATGTCTTCCAAATAAAAATAATTCTAGGATATGAAACGGACAGTGTTTTTGAATTTATACCATGTCAAAAGAAAATCAAACCATGGGGTAGCGCTATGTATTTTTATATAGCATTGTCAACATGGTTACCATTAATTTTTATATTTATTGGCAATGCTTTGCTAGTTGCACATATGAAAAAATTGGATACACTTCGCAGACAATTAACCCGTAAGTAAGAAATTCTTAAGCCATAACGTTAAGAAATTTTCTCAACTCTTCGATCAATGATTAAACGCAAGATATTTCCTTAGGCAGTTTCTCTCAAAAGATCAATAAAACGAATAAAACGAGCAGAACTTTACTGGCAGTCTCAATGGTATATTTAATTTTGCTATTACCACTTGGAATAGTTGAAACTTTAGAGCTCTACTGGGACGTGATATTGATCAAATATCCAGAAAGGGACATGAAAGAAAACAAAGATTATATTAATTGGTAAGAGAATGTCGGTCTAAAAAAATGTGCATATGTCTATGTGCGTATATACTTTCCTAATGTTTTAGGTTAGAAGAGAAAATGTTGTTAAAGTGGTGTCGTGGACTATTCTTTCACATATACCATTGGAATTTTGCAAGTAATTTCTTTTTATATTGTCTTACGGGGGAAAAGTTTCGAGGGGTTTTGATAGAAAAATTAAAGAATTGCAAAGTCACATTAACTTCGAAAATATCGCCAAAGTGTCTTCGGTGGTGCAAGTGCGACGATCGATTAAAATCGATACGAACTCCGAGTATATTACTTATCAAAGTTGTCACGTTCGACGAATCTTCCATTAATGACAACATTACTGGCCAACATAATAATAATGACGTTGTTGCATCGATCACCTGATCTTGACAAGTCGAATTGACATTTTTCTAGTTCAACGATCAAAGACTGCCATAACTGAGAACTGAAGATAATTATTTCAATGATTAGCTCCAAATCCAATGTGTTCTATTTAGATCAATAGTCATATGTAATACAAGATAAAAGTGATTATTTCACGATATGGACAATTTATTTCCATTAGCATTTTATTTTTACATGAGAAATTTCTATACGAATGTAGTAAAATATCACAATATATGTCGTAATCATTTAATTTTTAACATCGAATTATGGATTATGTTGAAGATAGGTTAATTTTACATTATCATCCTAGCAGATATTCCTAACCTTTTTTGTCGTAACTAATTCGGCAAAGAAAATTTCTGGTCCCGATGTAGATTCCTAAACTGGATACGTTCTTCTTTTCTTTTTTTCTTTTTACATTAGAGCTATTAAAAAAAAAAAAAAAAGAAAAAGAAAATGGCAATTTCGTATCCGTTATATCATAACTTGATAATCTAATACCTGGTGATTTTAATTAATATTTTCACATCGTTTAATTATATTAACATTATATACCGTTGTTATTTACTATATAGTTGATTACAATTAATTACTTGCAGAATATTATTCTTCCTGTTTTATATACTGAAATAAATAAAACATGAAATTCATAAAGACTATGTATTCTACTCGTATATACCTAACTGGTATCACTCTTTGTCTGGTAACTGAAGTAAAACAAATTTCATAAATTCAATTATATCATACAGTACGAGAGATAACATAGAAAGTGTATATCTCATTACCAACAAAATAGACATATATAATATTTCAATAGCATTTCATTTACTTTGATGAAAATATCCAGAACTTGTGGAAATCACGTAACAAAAAACTCATAAACTCAAGAAGCTTTTCAACCGTACATAAATAGTAACAATTTTGATGTTTTACGGGCACGCACGCACGCACGCACGCACGCACGCACGCACGCACGCACGCACACACGGAGATGAAAAAGTACAACTTTTCCAACTACTCTAATTTATATACCAAATGTTCCATACAAGAAATGCGCGCGCGCGCGCGCACACACACACACACACACACACACATATATACATGATGCTATTCGAATCAATTACCAAAGTAATAATCTGATTGATCAAATAAAATTTAAATATTACTTTACGCATAATATTCGTACACAGAGCGGGGTGTACAAAATTAGTATTAAAAATCAGCTCGACGCAATAACTTGGATGGTACTGATAAAAATACTCGATAAAGCTGTATAATGTTGAAATTGTTAAGTATTATAACAATATTCACAAACGAATGGAACTTATATTAGATTCTCTTAAGACTATAATGAGTTTTACTAAATACAAGAAGTAATAATAACATTATACTTTTTTATACTTTATAGAAAATAATTTATAACAAGATATATTACAACGCTATGCAGTAGTTTTTAACTTTTGACCGCAGAGCATATAAATAATAGAACCTATCTCGTTTCATTCGATTGTATAAATACGAATTGTGATAAAAACGAGGGGGGAAAAACGAAAAAAGAAAAAAAAAAAAAGGAAAAAAAAAAGAGAGAGAAACAATTACAATTTGATACATATTGCAAACATTCGCGCGAATATAAAGATATTATTAAAAATCTTCTCCAATACACTTTTGATTAATATATTACAAAATAGAAAGATATTTTTCATTGTAATGCTAAAATTGACCTATCAAGAAATAAATTTACTTAGAAAATATGCTCTTGATATAAGGCAACAGTCGCTTGAAATATTTTCTCATTATTATTCGTTTAATGGGTGCGGCGTATAATTCAGTCTTCTTTTGCGCGAGTAAAATTTTATAAAAATTTACCTTTTTTTGCCATAGAGATTTGAATGGAAATTTTGTATTAAAACGATATGTATTATCAAACTTATCGACGCCTAAATTGCTATCCGTTTAAAATACCAAGAAAAGAGATAGAAAAAAAAAAAAAAAAGAAAATAGAAAATGTTTGCAATATCAAAGGATTTATTATATCCTAAGGGCCAAAATCTCTCGTAAAACGTGATTACGTTGAACGTGAAATACTGTATGGAACTCTATTCACATAATTAGTTGGAAACTGACCTTTAATACCTTTGTATTCGCCGTATAACCAGTCGTCCGATAGTCTCGACAAAACTTTAATTTTGGCTCCTTCCTTCGATAAGTATAATCAACATTTTTATAACGCACACATGCGTAGAAAAAATTTGTTATATATGTATGTATGAAGCATGTTATTTTTGACAACTCACCTCAAACGGTAGATCCTCCGGGGTCTCCCCTTTAAAAGGATAGAGGGCAACGACGGTGTTGTCCTGCAATCCAGGCAAAGGAATCTTTATATCAAGAAAATTAATTGGAAATATTCCTTGTCGACTTCCCACCCTTCCTTCCATCCAATCGTCATTGACAACTCTTATCAAGGTGACAACGTCACCTTCCTTCAAGGGTAAATCGTCCGAATGCGTCACCGGAAAATCATAAAGCGCAATACCATAGGGTGTTTTAGAACTTTCCTAAAAACAAATGATTTTCTTTTACTTATTTAAAATATGAAAATATTAATACAACAGTAAGATATAACGGAAATTGAAAGCATATGGCTATCGCAGGTATAGATATCCATTGTATAATACCTCGAATTCGTTTTTCGATCGGACAAAGTATTCCGAGGGTGGTGCCGGTGGTGGGATCGTTGGCATCGGAGGTGAAGGCTCGTCTTTAATGTCATCGGCCCATACGTCGTTAACAGAATACGACGAGTTAACGGGTATCGATTCGCTGAGAGGTCTATCTACACTAGTCGACGGTCTTTGATTTGTCTTTTGGTCCAAATGTTTTTTCAATATCTTTGGGGCCGGTGGTTTCGGCGGTTTCGGTCGTATTATCGTAGGTACGGAATGAATCACTTTAGAACTGGTTTCTCCAAAAGGCACTTGCTTCTTCCCCGTAGGGCTGTCATTGAAGGCAAAAAAGGAGGTATCTCCTATTTGCCTAACGTCCTCAAGGGCCCTACTACTTTCCTCTATCGGACCAAATGGATCCGACATCGGCTTCATTTGCCACGGATCGTTGTTTGGAAATCTTTTATTGGACATGCCGAAAAAGTCAAAATCGTCTTCGAAGGCACTTTCCGTCTGGGACGTATTACCGCTGCTCGTAAAGACGGAAGGATTGGAATTACCATCGCTACCAAAACTGTCTATGCTAACCCCGTCGCTGCTAGAACGAGTGGTGAACGTCGGAGAGCCGGGCGGACTGAGATCTATCAGGGAGAAAGTTCCGTTTGTATTAGAAGACTGCGACTGGACGTGGGATAGATTCGAAGTAGAACGAGACGTATTGGAGTGTTCCTGCTTGGCCGCTTTCCATGCAAAGAAATTGGTCAGAAGCTCGGTTGGACGGGTCTAGGAGAAAGAAAGAAAAAAAAAAAAAAAAAAAAAAAAAACACAAAATGTAAACGAGGATGAAATGACGTCTAAATGAATTGAAAGGAAAAACAAGCTCTTACGGGTCTCTTGGACTTTTGATCCCTTTGACTATGCGTATTATGGCACTGATTGAACTTTGGAGGAGGTGGACGCGGCGGCGGTGGTTTCTTCTTTTGCACCGTTGGTTGGCTCATCAGGCTCGTCGAGAAAATGTCGTTTCTGATAAAAATGTAACATAACAAAGGATTGACATTACTCTTGGAATTATATCCTACGTATTGTTTCAAAGTTTAAACGTAGAAAGTTATAACGTCGATTTATACATTTGCCAAATGCAACGCATTACGCTGCTATTGCAACATGCCTGCTACTGCTCTGTACCATGCTCGACCGAATCTGCCTTTACGTAAACATAATTTCTACGTTACGATATTTGCTATAATAGGATAACGTGTGAAGGATATAATGAGGAAATTAACGCCGATGCATAGAACTTACGTGCTACCCCAGACGACATTGCTTCTTTGTGCAAGAGCATTGACGGGTGGACGAGGGGCGGTACGCGTAGGGATCCGCATCTCTGTAAATAAACACACCAACGAGAAATTAGGATAAAATTGTACGGTCGACGGGTAATGTAACGTCGCGCGACATATGTACCGCCTGACACCGATAAATACGACGTAAGCTTTTAGCATAGGATGCGCGACCGTCCCCGACGCGGATGCAGTGCCGTTGAAAAAGAAAACCGCGCGCGCCCGCACCTACAAAAGAGAGAGAGAGAGAGAGAGAATAAACGACAATTTATTATTATACCGTACGCCCACTCGATTCGCGTTAAACCATTCACGCACGAGCCGATTATGTGTACGTGTACGTGCGCGCGCACGCGTATTCATGTCGTATTCATGTCGTATTCATGTCGTATTCATGTCGGTCCGACGACGTACCGCGCGTAAATAATAATTTTGACGTATACACGCACGCAGCATCTGTGCATGCGACGAAACGGCAAATTCGTAGAAGCACGATTGAGTTCGACCGATGTATCATCAAACTGGATTCCAACGAATACTCTTATCGCTCACCTTATCCGTGTACGCCTCTTTTAGATAGAGCTATAGTCGAACGATAGAAAGAGTCACGAAAAGATCGAGAAAAAATGATAGAGCGAGGATGGAATCACGACTCACCTGTTCTCACGTTCGCGGCCATTTTTCGATCGACGCGCTGACGACGCTTTCTCGTCCTCGTGGCGGGACAAAACGATCGATTTCGACTTAAACTTTGTCAATTCCTTTCTCTTTTTTTCTCTCCTTTTATAAATATATCTCCGCAATGTAATTTACGTACCTTAAGAATTGCCGTCATTCATAATATCGCTATTCGATGGTTATCAAGAAAATCCTTTTTTTTTTCGAGGAAGAGAAAAAGAAAAAATCATACGCTTCGGATAGACGCGCGTTCGAGAAGGTTATGGCATTATCCTGCATAACGAATTTTCTCCAATCTAACCTAATTTAAAACATTTACGTTTTTAGTAAGGATTATCAAACGTCTTACCAATGAAATTGTCGGAGACTTTCGACGTTCGTTATGACATAAGACAAATTCGTATCGGCGATACATCTCATTTTCTTCCTTTGTTTTACGATCCTCTAATCGATCGAGGATTGGCCGTTCCTTCCTCCACGTCAATACCCCTAGTGGCACGGCCAATCAGAGTATCCCGTGCATCTGTACACAAGGCAAGGCAAAGAATGCGCGCCATTATTTAAATTTGCGTTAACGTGATGCTATCAAATGGCATTTTTAAAGATACACTTTGATGTATCTTTAAACTCAAAGTAAAGAAAAAACTTTATGCATAAACCCAAAGAGAATGGACGTGGACAAATAAGATGGACGAGGAACAAAAATAGAGGTAATGTAACTTAGGTACGTATGATCATGTCGTAAACATCACTTTATTTCGCCTATGTACAGAAACGTCGTTATTCTTCCTAATTAAAGTTATTCCTTTCGTTTAACTCGGTAGGATTATCGTCGATCGAAATTATATATACATATATAGACCGTTTATGAAGGTTTGCATTCATTATTGTACCCTGACTAAAATGATAAAGGAGAAATTTTGCTTTTTTCGATGTTGACACGTACGCTCATCCCCCACAGACGAAGAGAGTGGTGGTTGGATCGACGTTGGAGATATCACGTTGGAGAAAATCATTGAGAAAAATCGGAAGTAGAAATCGATCTAGCGAGTTTCTTTTTGCCCTTTCTTCTTTCTTTTTGTTTCTTTGTTTGCCTGTCTTTTTCTTTTTTTCTTTTTTTTTTTTTTCTTTTTTCTTCTTTTAGCCTTACTCTCTCATAGAGACGTTATACAAAATGATTCTTTTTTTAAAGATTTATCAAATAGAAGAACACTTGGTACTTTCCGAACGTCGTCGAATCGGTCTCAGGACATCGTGCCCTTACTCGCGGCACGTAGAGTGTCAGATCCTTCGAGAACATTGCCTTTTTTCTTTTTTCCAAAACCCGATGCCTCTGGGCTCATCTCCTAATAAATTATTCTTACTTTTGCACAATTTTCGTATCTTCGTCGAACCGTAAAAACCGTTCGAATACCCTGAACTATGGTGATCGATATATTATGATCGAAATAATTCGTACTAACGAATTGCGCTTTTAGATCGCAAAGCCGATACGCCAAGACGATAACGTATCACTAATATCTAACGTGTTTTAATCGACTTTTGTTTCCCCATCCATCTCTTATTACGAGCGGCAAAGTAGCCGTACGTGATACGATCGAAAGATTCGAAAGACCTGGATATTCCTTTCGTAAAAAGAGAATATTTTATCAGCGTTTCGTCAATGATACACACGTCGTGTGTATCTTTCTTCGATATAATATACATGTCCATTCGACTTTGATCGTATCGTGGTGTAGGAAAAAAACGCGTCTCCTCATTCTTAATATTCGACAAATCGCACGTGAATCTTCTTCTATCGTTCTAGAGAAACGATGAACGAGCAAAAGGAGATGGTACACGAGGATGATGACACGAAATATACATATATTATACAATATAAAGAGCGGATCGGTAGCCTCTGCGTGTAAAGAGACGATGATCCTCGGGGATCTTCGCGCGGTTTTTTCTTATTGTGTGTGTGTGTGTGTGTGTGTTTGTATATATATATATATATATGTATATGTATATGTATATATGTATATGTATATGTATATATACACACACATGTATACGACACGCGCGCGCGCGCGCGCGCACACACACTTTTATTTTTCCCTTCTTCAAAATAATATGCACATGTCTTTCTTTCCTTAATTCGAAGATTTTTCTTTTTAAAAATAAGACGCAGAGCTGGCGCTATTAACGCGCGGAATAAAGGATAATAATCGTCTCTTCTTCGAAGAGTCAGTCTTGTCGAGGATCGTTAACGAGCTCCGGTACGATCTGGTCCTGAGAAGCGGATCTCCCCGAAGGGAAAGTAGAGGAAGAGTACGTGGATGATGAAAAGGATGACGAGGGTGCGGACGAAGAGGAAGATGGAGGCGTGGGCGAGGGCGAGGGCGAAGGCGAAGAAAGACGGAGAGGTTTCGAGAGCCAAGGATGAAGCGGTACGTCCTCGGCATCAGGCCTCTCTGACGGTTCCTTTCTCAATAAGGATCGAATGAGACACCTTGCGCGAGGACTGAGACATTCCGGTACGGCAAATTGCCCTCGTGAAATTTTCGCAAAGAGCGAAGCATGTTCCGCATCGTTGAACGGATAACGGCCGACCAGCATCGTATAGAGGAGAACGCCAAGCGACCAAATGTCAGCTGCCTTTCCGGAATAAGCTCTTCCCGATCTGAGAACTTCCGGTGCAACGTAAGCTGGACAACCTCGACGATCGGTCAACTTGTCGTCCTCTTTATCCACTATCACCGCATCTTCCAGGCTCTCCAATCGTAGTTGCGTTCTGAAAATCAAGAAAGAAAGGTTACAACTTTCATAACGTATCCGTACGTATCTATGTATATACAAAAAGGAGTGAAATAAAGGAAAGGAATTGGAAAGGAGAGCGCTTTCGTCGACGTCGCGCAACGCGGAAGTCTCGAGGTGCAACGACGCGCGCCTACGTAATATTCTCTTTCTAATCTCTTAGCTAATAATACAACGCAACTCTACGTACATTATTGCTATTCCAGGTTATTTGGAGGAGAAAAAGCACCTAACCTCGCGCTAACGTCTTCTCGGTATATGCGTTAGGATCGTCAACTACGCCATTTATCATCATCGGTAAAGACGATGATCTACAAGTCGAGCGTCGGCCTTGATTTCTCGCCAATCAGCCAGCCGGCCGACCGGCGACCAGCGGCAACAGCCATATCATCTCGTGCATCCTCCGTCGAGTATCGCTGACGGCGTACGCACGATACGTAAAAGAGAAAATATCAAGAAATATTGGCGACCGGCGCCAATCGTCTCCTCTCTTTCTAAACACGACTCGTCGAATCTCTTTCCTTCCTGCGTGACTTTCTCGTGAAGATAGAAGAAGAAGGAGCTCTTTTCCGATTGCGATAACAAAAAAGAAAAAAAAACAAAAAAAAAAAAAAAAAAAACAAAAAAGAAAAGAGGAGACGCGATCTTGAAAAGAGAAGCTCAACGACCTCGACTCCCGTCACCGCCGAGTCGGAGGCCTACAAGAAGAAGAGAGTAGAGAGAAACGAATACTCGGATGGCTTTCTTCGCAAAACTTTCACCGCACGAGTAGAGGGGGGAGAGAGAGAAAGTTCAAGAACCCCGATGGTCGATTCTACGCTGTGCCTGACTTTTTCTACTTTTTCGTTTTTCACGAGATCGAAAGAGCGGAGGCCCGAGGAATAAGCTTTGCAACGAGTTTGCAAACTCGTTGTGTTTCGATTGAGAAACACAATCCGGAATCGGACTGTGCCCAGCGGTAGGTGGTAAAGTACGACGACGAAATTATCTCCTTCCTCGGCCCACGATGACACGTACTTCTTAATCGTTGCATCTTAGTCACTCCCTATCGTTCGCTTGAAAAAATTTATTATATTCCCTAGACTATCCTTGTGGCGTTTTGCTGCTATGCTAGTTGGAAACAAGATGGGACATTGCGCGACGTGTACAACCGGACGACTCGGATCACGCGTTTCTTAATTATACCCGGCCAGTTTCAAAACTCTTCCAGTCGATGAACCAATATGCTTTTCTGCCTTGCAACATTCTCGGTCTCTCCGGTATATAGACTCGGCGAAGGAGAGGAATGCGAGCGTGCAAGGGGCGATTGGCCAACCACGCACGCCCGTTCTCGCTCGACGATCGATTTATGCTCCGCTTCGATCTCTCTCTCTCTCTCTCTGTCTGTCTGTTAGAAATGGTATATGATTTAGTTTAATAGGTATTTTAACGTTAAGTCGAATTCATGGCTGCCTATTATCGTTCGAAGGGAAGAAAAAGTAGTTTGTATATCTTATCAGATAGGCAAGGAAAGAAAAAAGGGGATAATTTTGCTTACTTGGCTTCGTCGGCAAAGACAAACTTCCGAAGTTTGAGGTCCCTGAGGACGACGCCGTACTCGTGACACGTGGCAACGGCCTTGGCTGCCTGCCGGAAGAGTCGTCTCGCTTCGGGCTCGCGCAATCTCCTACGTGCTCTAACGTAAGCGTGCAAATCTCCGTGATGGCCCTCCAAAAGGAGATAACGACGACCACCGCTACCTTCGACGATTCCAGCGAGTCCACTAGCAGCGTCCGTTCCTTCCAATCGAAGATGTGCTTGCAACAAGGCTTCGCATCCTTTATCACCTTGACTCAGTGCCTGAAATTTCATCGAAACCCATTTAGTTTTCGATTATCTATAACTTTTTTTCGACGCCGTTCTCATCTCAGTCGTGTCGAAATCCAAGCCAACCCGACGCGCTTTCGAAACATCACGGCTACCATTAGTTTAATAAGGGCGCGGTGCGTGCATTCTTTAAATCGTAAATCGTCGTTGGCCCGATCAGAAAAATGAACAATTTTGTCAGAGAGAGGAATTGAGAGAAAATCCAAAATTTCCAATTGTCTACTCCAAGGATGGCGGAGGCGGGGAGGTGGGAGAAAGAGCGAGAGCGAGAGCGAGAGCGAGAGAGAGAGAGAGAGAGAGAGAGAGAAGAAAAAAGGAAGCGGGCGACACGCTCGCTTGCGAAATAAAACGTCGCTGCGTTGTCTTTCGAGACGACGTAATCGTCAATTAAATCAAACGGCCCTGGCTTTAGTAGCGATTACGAGCAACGGGTTAGGGTCCGACGTCAACGTCGACGAGGCAAGGTGCAGCCTTGTATTTGTTCGCGGATCGATGATGATGTAAGCGACTCATTGTATAACGCTCAGCGATTGTAAAATGTTAATGGAAACGCGGAGCAACGCGTCGAGAGAGACCGCGAGGCTACGTAAGTAAGTGCGAAGCCTTCTCGAGAAGGCTCTTAGACCGCCACAACGTTACCATTCTCTTCTCTTACATATAAGTTGCGGACTCGCGCTAGATTGCAACTTTGCCGCCGTCTTTTATAAGTAGAGATACACGAACGCATATATGCGTAACACACACCCTCGAGTTCGTTCAACTTTGAAACGTTACGTTTTTTCTTTTTACGCGTTTACATCGATCTCAATAGGGAAAGTATATTGATTTTAATGCGATTAATTTTAATACCGCTTGAAACGCGCCCTTTAATAGATTCAACTGCTATGTGAAGAGATTTCGAAACGACGTCTTTCTAGCTCGGCAAATTGTAAACGTGGCGGAAACGAGAACAGTGGACCTTGCTGTTTTCAGGAAACGGGCGAAACGATCGGCGAAGCGTCTTATTTTGACGCGTTATCATCTTCTGCAACTACGTCTGTTTTCGACGTAGATGGAAGATTACGTCATTAGAAAAGATGGGCGTCGTTGAATTATTTTATTTTACCGTTATCAAGAGGGAGTGGAATATCTTTAAATCGATTAAGAAGTAAGAATCGATTAAAAAATCGATAACTAAGGTGAGAAACTCGAGAAGAGAATCGACAACAGGAAATGCTTTTACTCGATGTCTATCGCGTCCAAGATATCGATTAACGTCATCGATAATAAAAGAAAGAAAGAAAGAAAGAAAGAAAGAAAGAAAGAAATCGACAAAAGAGTCGAACTAAAGATAGAAACGTTCGAGGTCCGCTTTCCTGGAACGCAAGACCCGGTCAATGGCTCTCTCTCTCTCTCTCTCTCTCTCTCTCTCTCTCTTGAGAGAGTCGCCAAGCGTTTCTATGGTAGGCCAGGCGCGTTACTTTCTAACCGTGAGAACCTCGTTAATCTCCGCGCTCTCGTATCGCATGTTCCGTGATATAGGCTCCTGTTTGGTCTAGGCTCTTTTAGCAAAAGGAAATAAAGAAAATAAGAACGTAGCTCGTTAAAAGGATCGCCGTCGTCGTCAACTACGAAGGCAAATGAAAAATATTTGATCATAAGATCTGACCGACCTTGGCGACAAGCTGTTGACCGGTTTGTACGTCGACGCATCTGTAAAGGGCACTGCCTTCCGCCGGACCAAGAAGAACGAATCTATCCCCAAGAATGGTTGGTCCGTGATGCTCGACGTTCCGTGCCGTTGGCTCGCAGCTCGAGAATCCGACGAGCGGAACGACCGCGGTTGTATTTTCGTCACTGTTCGTCGCCGCCACCGTCGCCGCCGGCACCACCGTCGCTTGTTGTCGTTGATAATGTTGCTGATACGGATGCTGCCTATAACGATGATGATGATGATGATGGTGATGATGATGATGATGGTGTTGGGATATTTGCGATTGTTGCTGTAGCAGCGGCGGCTGCTGCTGTTGCTGGTGCTGCTGATGCTGTTGAGGTTGCACCTCCTGATTATTCGTATTGACCAGGAACTTTCCATTGTTGGAAATACGTGTCGTCGTTTGTAGAGGATGCTGCCTCGTGGCCGCCACTCTCATATTGTTGGCTATCCCGTATTTAGCGATATCTTTCCACTGTCCCGTAGCGCGCGCGCGCGCACACACACCCTCCCCAATGTTTCTTCCTCCTTTCCCTCTCCTTTCTTCTTTTTTCACTCGCTCGGTAAGAGATCCGCGGATTTTCTTCTTCGTGCTTCGAGATATTGTCGTCGAAGATGAAGAAATAAACGTTTCGTTTATAATATTTATCCTTTTGAACACACTTTTAACTCGTCGAACACCGAACGCGGAAGAGGTAACTTTTCCGAATTGGCACGGTGCGTGACCGTTATTGTTATACGGTATATAGAATAGGTCTTTATCGAACGTACGCGTTTGTTAAACGACAACTAATGTTAATACCGTTAAGCTCTAGTTTCTTCGAGGTACGTCGCGTAGATAATGTATGTACATTTATACATTTGTGTACGTATGCGATTTACGTATTCACGCGTCCACTTTTATATACATATAATGTGTCTGTCTGTCTGTCTGTCTGTCTGTCTGTGTGTGTGTGTGTGTGTAAAAGAAGGTAGGAATACACATATGCATGTATAGGTATATCGAGGAAGGACCCACGCGGTCGTCGTTACGGTGCCTCCTTGCGTGTTGGGTCCTTGGACGGAGTGAGATCTTCGTTGAGAGGAACGAGTTACTTACTAAATTATCTCGTCCTAGGTCGGTCGCTCTCTCGAAGGTAAAGCCTGTGAAACAAAAAGGGCATCCTTCAATTCCAAGTTGCACGTTCGACGAATTCCTCGCAAACGAGAACGCCTTTTGTTCAAACACGGAGAAATGACTATTAATCGTGGAATTTTATTCGAGCTCGAGTCGAACAGAAATTTGCCAAAAGTTTTCGATGAATAAAAAGAGGACGATCGATCCCAACGAGAATATCTCTTTCATTAACGATCATGAAAATGATGTTTCGATTAGATATATATTTGACTTTTTAGAACGAGAAAAGAATAACTCGAAAGCGAGTTCCGTTCGTCATCGTCGAATAGAACGTCCTACTCGAATGATTCACGGACAGTTTCAAAACGGCGACGACGACGGTTTCGACATTCGTCCTGCCTTGTGCGCAATTCCTACCGCAAGAGAGAGAGAGGGGGGGGGGCGAGGGCTCGTTAAGGTCAGGGATATCGGTTCTACGCGGTCGTTGAGCCGTTCTCGGTCCTCCCCCCTCTTCCCTAACAAACTCCAACGATTCTTCACCTTTCTTGATTTTCTTCGCCTTTTCTCGCAGTCCCTTTCGTAGGACGAACATTTTTCAAGGAATAATCCTATCGAAGAACGTAAATGAGCTCATTTATATTATGCTCTTTGAACGAAATAAATTATCCTCGTTCGCACGATTTATCGAATTTCAAGAGAAGGAAAGAGAGAACTAGCGTAATCGATTTCGACTTCCGGTACCGGGGCTTTTAATCGTAGACTTTACCGTAGCTCACGATACGGTTTCAATTCGCAAAAATGAGACTCTCCTTCCTCGGTCGAACGACGCCATTCGATTCTTCCCAAGGTCGAGCGCGCTATTCGTTTTCGTTCGCGCCGCGTTATTCGAAGCAGGTATTCCGATTCGATTATTTTTCTAATTTGATCTTTCGACGCGGAAGGTGCTTTCTTTCAAAGTTTCCAACGGAGAATTGTACGTCTCGGAGAAATTACGACGACGACGTTGCGATAGTCGCGCGTACACTTGCGCAAAAGCAGAGTCGGTCCCGAGATCAGGGCCGTGCAAACGAATCGTCTTCGCCCCCTATTCGCGATAACACGACTCGCATCAACATCCTCTTCTCTCTCTCGAGATCTTATGAAACATCGGCGAGCGAGCTTTTACGAAATATACTCCTCTCTTTCTTTCTTCGAGACGATTACGTTTTCTGACCTTTCTTCTTATTACTTTTACATGGATTCACTGGATATGTTGCAACGCAACATAGAGTAAGAGCAAATGATTCGGAGATACAAACAATTGGGAAATAACTAAATTGGAACTCTAATGCGACGATTGGTTTTTTTGCTGAATCCTAGATCGGATAAATATTTAATATCAAATATGAGGCATCGTCCAAGAGTAAATAGATGTATTAGCGATCGTCTATGCAAAGATCGAAAATTCATCGTCTTTAATCGAGAGAGAGAGAGAGAGAGAATCGTTGGATTCTCGTTCGATTATAAACGTGTAAACGAGCGTTATCGAGGAAGAAATGTATTTACGTCGCACGCAAATCATTAATATTCCCTCCTCTTTTAGTTTTCTTCTGGCTCGCGCATACGTTTATATTGTGTCCTCGTAGATGATGAGAAGGAATATGTGGAAAAAGGCGTCCACGAAGAATCGGTTTTATCAATGATTTATCCCTCGCGTTCGAATTAACGACGATAGAAAAATAAATAATCGCGATGAAAGAAGTTGCAAGAACAGGCGAGGCGTGGCGCATATACACGTAAAACCAAGTTCTCGTAACGCATTCCACCTGGCAAACATCGCGGAAAGTCGATCGCGTAGTAGTTTGTATCGTCCAACGATGATGCAAGAATAGGAATGTCGAGAACTTTGAGAACGTCGAGGAATCTAAGACTGTTCTATGCGTTCTATCGGGGCAACGATCGCTACTACGAATCGCATCTCAGAATTTCCTTCTCTCCTACGGGATTCGAGATTTTGCTCTCTCGGTCCTATCAATTATCAATTCTCTTCTTTTACTTTACGTAACGCGTAATCGTAACTAGCTGATTAGAGCTTAACCAAGAGTAAAGCCTGACGTAAAAGTTTGACGAACGATTCTTGACAATTGAATTCTTCTCGAGATACGTTTGTAAAGATGTATTTTCTGTCCAATTAGTTTGCCGGCGTATAATTATCGTTCCGAGTTTAGCCATGGATAAGAAAAGAAAAAACTAGTCGATCTTTTTCGATAACGTTCGTCTATTTATGGAAAGTAGATCTCGTTTCTAAGGAATTGGTTAAAATATAAAGCGCGTATTAGAGCGAGATGAAAGATCGATCCATCTCGTTCGTTCAGATCTTTTTGAGAGCGGATAACAGCAGATATCCTTCGGTAAGGTCGTAATGGCGACTGACAATGAAAGAGAGAGAAATATCATCGTCGTCGTCGTCGTCGTCGTCGTCGTCGTCGTCGTCGTCGTCGTCGTCGTCGTTCCGATATCGACAGCCTGGCACTCGCATTAATAGCGCGCGAACGCATGACGCAATCTCGCGAAAGAAATTGCCTAATACGTTCGACTCTCGATCTCGAACTTTAAATTTATCAACAGCGCTACTTCTCTTATTCGAAGAAACGATGAAAATGAATTTGCCGGATTCTTTTTCGTCGATCGTTATCTCGCGCAAAGAGAAAAAGAGAAAAAGAGAAAAAGAGAGTAGGAGCCAAGAGAGAGATCATCGACCTCTCCGAGTAAAGGCGAATCGGTTTTTAATGGCACTTTTAGCGCCATTTCCACTTGGAAATAATGGAAACTCTCAAGTCTCATTTCCTCGCGAGAACGAAGAAAATCGGCTATGGTGTTCCTATTCTAGGGCTTCGTTATCGTCTCCTACTTTTTAACGCATAACGACCACAAATACTCTCCCGATGAATCATGCCTCGAGCATGATTCTCCTCTCGCGCTCTCCGATTCGAATGCTCCTAGCGCATGCGTGTACTTTTTCGAATGACCGACCACCAAACAACCGACTGCATCGTCTATCTCTTTCCGCTTGAAAGAACAAGGATAGACGCGACCGATTTTACGTCAACGAACCACTTCTTTTGATACTGCTCCTCACTCGTATTTATTTATTCTCACGATTTATCGAGCATATACTCGGAGCTATGTATCAGTTGTCGAAATGAGACCGAAAAGGATCTAAGAAGAGAGATGAAAAGAAATTCTCTTCTTTTATCAATTATAACATTACCTCTCTCATAGACGGAGAGATAAAGGAAAGAAAATATTTCGAGAAAATTACTCGGTCGATTACGTTGATTGCCGTATAAGATTATGCGTTTATAGTAAACGAGAAGAGCATTTACTACGTAAGCATTGGGGCATTCATTCGTTACGTCACGAAGAAACTGTAAACGAGTAAGCTGTAGGAATCTCGGGGCGCGTTGATCGGAAAAGGAAAGGAAATAAACGAATCGTTCCTTCCTACCTCTCTTTGGCGGAAACGCGCCGTCGGGAACGTTCGTCGGTGACGTTCGTTGGGAAAAATTGTTATTTCATTTTCGAAAGAAATGTGTCGTCGACTGAATTTATCCTAGGGAGAATCGGCGGCCATTAAAGCTTTAAGGCAAACACAACAAAGAGCGTCCTCTGTATCGCCCGCGCGTTTTCTCACTCCGATTAATTGAGATATTTTCGAGAAACGCATCTCGCGCATGATCCGATCGAACGAAATCCTAATCGCCGAGGGAGAGCAGAAAAGGAAGAGCTCGTAAACGTAAATAGATGGAAGTAACGCGAAGGTCGGGCATCGATCCGGTAATCACACTGCACTTTGCACCCAACTCGCACTCGGACGCGAAACTTCTTAATCCTTCGGTCTCTCCTCGAGGAGGAGGAGACAATTATTAATGAAAATAACAATGGACGGTTCGAAGGAGACGATACAAACGATCGATTTCAACATTTACCTTCGAATGTTGTTTTCGTTTCGTCGCCGTACGTTCCTGAACGGAGAATGCGGACTGCCCTCGGATTTTTATAATTTCCTCCCAAAAGACGTTGGCGGATATATGAAACCGCCTGGTTTAGTTGGTGGTGTGCTGCTGGTGGTGGATCGATCGGTAAAAGAGAAACACTACAGAGGGAGGGAGGGAGGGAGGGAGAGAGAGAGAGAGAGCAATGGCGAAAACTCGTTTCTCCTCGATGCTAACGCAGATATTCCTCTTATTCTCGTTCTCCTTGATGACGACGAGCTGCTCTCGATGACGATGTTAATGAGGTCGATCGTCGAGTCGCGAACAAACACGACTTTTTCTAATCGGTCTGTCAAATAACACGCCGGTTTTTCAGCCTTTCTCCGAGAGGAAGTAATAAAGATGGAGGGTGGGAGCGAGGTGTTAGGGCCGTGAAAACGTCGCGCGTTTACCAATGGGAGACGGTCCAACGCTTTGGGCCGCGACTCACCGCTCAGAAACGACGGCGACAAGAACAATACGAAGAACTAAGACCGACCGACCGCGCCATCGTGCACCCAACGACTGCGCTTAGCTCCTCGTTCGAGCCACCTTCGGCGCGCCCTTCCCTTCCCTTCCCTTCCTCCTCCGCCACGGCTCCGACGAGTGGAAGGAATGCGCATGCGTGCGGTAGTGCAGTACCGGCACCTCATACTTTTTCTCCCTTCGCCGATCGAAACTAATTATTTTATTATGCCGTTTGTTCCTTTGCAAGTCCATAAGAATGGGAAGGGAAATGGTTTCATTTTTACCCCCATTAGCCCATCTTTCGAGTCTAACTCATTTATCTTTTGCGCCTCGTGTACCGACCTTTTCTTTTTTCCTACGAATAATGTCTCCTTCGACTTCATCATCCGCACGGCTTGCTTTCTACTCTTCCAGATCCCTCTTCTTATCCCTTACCTTGTCTCGTTGCCCATTGAGAACCAACGCTTTCTTTGCTCGTTGCGCAATAGGAAGTAGTGAAGGAAATAAACTGACTTTTGGACGCGACCTTTAACAATTTTATCGTATATAATATATATATATATATATATATGTGTGTGTGTGTGTGTGTGTGCGTGCGTGCGTGTGCGTAACAAAACTAACGACTGCCTGCCTTGATTCAGCATTTATGACGAAAATTTGCCGCGAAATTTCCAAATGATCGAGTCGTTGTCAACGATTAAAACTGACTAACGACGAGAGCGAGTACATATTACAAAAGAAATCGAAAGCATTGCTCGCAATTACTCGAAATTGCGTGACTCGTCGCTTACGACGCTCTCGAACGTCTGTGCTCGCTTATCGTTCGATAATTCAGCTCAATGAAGAAAAAAAGGAAAAGAGAAGAGAAGAAAAAAAAGACGAACCAAAAATGGATCGTATCCGATCCGCATCCGTTTGAAAAAATTATTTAAACAGGTGATTATATAAAAGTCGAAAGAGCGACGCTAAGGTTTTGGACTTTTGGGCAACTTTTTGCGTAACGCGACGAAATCGCAAACGAGAAGAATAACTTTTTTCCACACTTTTAATTTGCTATCGAATGAGTTTATTTTTTTGACTCTCTTTTTCGAAAGGGTCCGAAAGATCTGGGAGTCGTCCCTGTTCGCGATAACACGCGTACATAGATCGGTTGACACGCGGCACGTCGCCGATACGGAGAAACTGAATGGCGCGAATTTTTTTAAAAGAGAATTTATTCGCCATTTTACCAATGAAAATATCAATTCCATACGCATAATTATTTATGAAAAAGTGTTGCTGCCTTTTCTCTCTCTCTCTCTCTCTCTCTCTCTCTCTCTCTCTCGAAATAAAGCGTTATATTATTCGTTCGATTTATTTATAAGCCCTCCCTGGTTAAATTTGTCAGAGAGGAGAAAAAGAAAAAGAGAATCGCCCTTGGCCTACCTTAACGTTTCTTAAAGAGCGCGGGAGGCATACGTTATCGTGCAAAAGCATGCGGACACTTGGCAATTACGTGAACGAAATGTATGATTTGCGATTAGAAAAATTTCATCTTCTTGTTTCTTGCGAGTTTGTCAAAAAAGGTTGTATGCAATATAGAATAGCAAAAAAGAATCGACATGGTTCAAAACTGCCCTCGTAAATAATTTGACGCAAGAAGCTATTATCCCGACGAGAAACCCTCGAATTATCTTCTTTGCGGTGTGATCCGCAAAAGATACTTTCGCTTCGATTTCGAGATGAAAGAGCGTACGCCAATGGAAGGCGCGCGATACACGAGAACTGTGCGCACACGCATGCACGCATGCACGCACGCACGCACGCACGCACGCACGCACGCACGACGCGACGCGTGTCCAAAGAGATACGGTCGATTGCGTGGCGTTCGAGCACCGGATCGTGCCAAGAGCCGAGAGAGGAGAGGCGCGCAGGCCTTCGAATTTCCAAACGCGTTCGTCGTCGCTCTTGCCGGATATTGGTCAACTTTCTGTTGCTTTTTTTTTCTTTCTTCTTTTTTACCCTGCCGCCATATACGAGTTCCTACGTATGCGTGGGTGTACACGGACGAGTAGACGCAACCCAGACACATTCGAGAAACTATAATAACGCGACTTTTCTTACTCGAGGAACCACGAGAGTCGATAAAAAGAGCCCGTTCCGTGCTCGACCTTGTCCGATAAATATTAAAGAGGAAACTTTATTTCTCGCGAGGATAAAAGTATTCAAGGATGCGGAGATTACGGCATTAACCGTTTGCGACATAAAGACCGTATCCGTTCTACATTTAAGAGCGCCTCCTTCTTAATGCGAATAACTCTTAACCATTCTTTCGCGCGCGCGTGCGCGCCGTCGTTGTTTACCTAGAAATTTTTCCTCTTTTGCGACAACGCAACCAAGACCGCGCTGCTAATCTCCTAGCGCTATAGTTGAAAAATCATAGTCGTTCCCGAACGAATCGCTAGTACCGATAAGAGAGAGAGAGAGAGAGAGAGAGGGGGGGGGGGGCAGGGTAACTGCGAAGAAAATCTCTCCGTTAAAAGTCTTTTCATCCTGACGTAGCAATGTACCCAGTAGACGTTGAAAGACGTTGAAAGCTTCTTCTTCGAAGAACTGGCGAAAGAAACGAAAAGAAAAGGAAAAAGAGGAGAAATGTCAAATTATAACGTTGATACGTTCGAAAACGTATCTTAGCGCTCGCGAAAGACGATCGTGCCAATCGATATCGAAGCTCGTACGTACAAGTATTACGTATAAAATATACGAGTTGCAATGAGTCGACACTGTAGCTACATATGAGACGAGATATGTCGCACAGGTTATCGCCGAACGTGTCCGGAACACGACCAAAAATATTGTATTTATCTAGCGTCGAGAAGACAACGCGAGATGCCTTCACTCTCGAGTATCGTCGAAGCGGAGAACGGGAATTTTTCTGCCTCTCCTTACTTTCGTCATTGTAAATTCGAAAAATCCGTCGATTTCTTCAACGAATAATGGCGTTCTCGTTGTTTCTCCTTCGATCGTGATGCGCGCGACCGTAAGACAATAATCCGTATGTACGGACTAGAGTACGTCACTCGGCATTAGACTCGATTACTCTTTCTAAGAAATAAAAGAGAATATTTATAAAAGTCGCGATAAAACATTATCGAGGAGTTTCGCGCGTCGAGGTGGAAATTTCTTCCGGCAAAGAGAACGAAGCGAGATTCGAAGAGATTACATCATTTCTTTGGTTTCTTTCGTAAACACGCACCGACGAGAGTGTGTGTTCCTCTCTCTCTCTCTCCCAACAACGAACCAGATCGTATTCGGAGAATACGGGACAGGAGACCTGTTACGAGCATGGAAAAGGGTGTGGGAGGGGAATATCAAGACGCGGTTAATTGGATCGATTGGATCAATCGGATAAAACTAATTGCTGCATGGACAACCTTTTAATCGATACGTTACTATCGATTCGCTGCGTGTCTACTTACTCGCTGTAAATCGAAGCGTACGTGACGCAGGTCATGCCTACCGCTGGAGACTTGAAGAAGCGAGAAAATAAGTCGAAATTTCTCTTATCTCGAACGTATATATGTGAACGTATATATTCGTTCCTCGATCGAATCGATGCGATCATTAAAATTATTCATCGGTAGACAATGGAAAAAGAACGGGAGCTCCTCCTGAATGCTTTGGCATGCGTTCCAAGGATCTCTCTCTCTCTCTCTCTCTCTCTCTCTGCGTATCGTTCGATAGGCTTTGTGAATGGCTCGTTCATTGACTCGCTAGTAGCGAGAAGTCGTAACTTTCGAGGACTTTCGTGTACTATTCACTTTGACTCGCTACGTTTGCAGCTTGGAAGATATTTTCCATAACGCGGAGCGTCTATCGATCTTTCGTCAAACGATTTGTTTGAAAAGCCTGCTTACGAAAATTTCTCTCGCGAGTATTATCTCTAGGGGAACGTTACACCATCGACGATAATTCGAGACTGAGCGTCTTTGGACGGCGATGAGCGTATATTATTGTAATCGTTGACAACTCACGAAACTGCATGATGTAATACCGTGAAGATAACCTTATACATCAAGGGAGGAAGAGAGAGAGAGAGAGAGAGAGGAACGTAGACGATCGAATTCGTTTTTTAGCTCGTAAATTTCTTGCATACGTGCATAAAGGCATGTTTATGCTTTTAGCCACGAAAAGTATCTACGATGACAATAAATGTCTCCTCTTCGTATAATAATAATAATAATAATAATAATAATAATAATAAATCCTATTTAAAAATGAACACGTATACCCAGATATTAGTTTCCTTTGGAATCGACTGCACTCGAAACTACTAGGTAAGTTATGCAGATAGCGTTACGCTTTTGTTTTATATACCACGTTGCACGACTCAACTTGTAACTTTCTAAGAGGCAATCGTCTTAATACATCGACCATATTTAAAATCATATCGAGAAAGTGTTGCCGGCACCACAGGAGACTACTAGCGGTCTAGGAGGAATTCGCTAGGAAGGAAATTGAAACGAGAGAGTTCGCGGAGAAGAAAAATTTGCCGCAAAGAGCAACGCGTAGGAAGACTAGCAAGAGCGCTCAACGACGCTCAACGACCTCGAGAAACGAGCATTGCGAGTCGTCTTTAAGACGGTCGATGAATCGGTCACGTTTCATCGATCTTTCTTCGTTTATGCCCAGTCTTTTCATGGCCAACCACCGCTAATAAAAATATATCGGACGAGCTCCTGATTATCGTCGACTCGTCAGGAACTACTTCCTGCTTCCGAAGAAGCGTTAAGTCTGTAGTAATAGGTGACAAGAAGCGTGTTCGTTGAGAAACGAAATTGAGGAAACGCGAGTAGAAACTGTTATCTGTCCTCGATAGAGATTATCCGTGTTCGAGTAGACGCGAAGGAACTTGAAAACAAAAGTTCTTCGCCAACGCATATCTATACAACACCTTGTTTCCGCTCTGCTAACAATAAATCCTCTGTCGTTCTTCCGGCATAGAGGCTTTCTTATTCTCTTAACCGAACGGTTAAAATAATCGATTTGAAAAAATATCGCAGCAACATCTTTCCCGTTGAATGAAAACTTCTATAAAAGAAAAGCGAAGAATAACGAGGAAAGGAAGCGTGCGACTTTGCTTTGTCCGTTCGAATTTTCGTCCCACGACGTGCGCACATTATATATATATATATATATATATATATATACGGATATCGCCACGCATACGTAGGAATCTATCTATAGTATCGAAAAAAGGTCTTGGAAATTCGATAGGCGTGAAAATCGAAGAGAAGCCTCCAGATACGATTAGGCTTGGCGTGCATTGTTGCGCGCATTGGTTCTCAAGCTTTGCTCGTAAAATCGAAAAAGAGAAAACCACTCGAAACGTGTAGTTTCGTCAAAGCCTCCTCGTCCACGACACATCATTGAACTTTTATCGATGACACTTTTGTGGCTAAAGTATTTCTGTCTCTCTCTCTCTCTCTCCTTCTTCCTCGAATAGGAAAACGTAGCGCGTATCGTATCGATCCCTTTTCTTCGACGACTCGATTCATCGCTAATCCACTTCTTTTCGTCGATTCGAAAAAGATATTTCTCAATAGTCTACACAGCCGGCGGGCAAACGAAAAGGAACAATATGGACGTTTAAGATATTTAAGCGAGTCCCAGAAGGTTGCATCAGCTTTCATAATATTATACAGATACGTCCAGCAAATGCAAAAAGACTTATCATCGGCAATAGAGTGACCCTGCAACCAGAGGATAGACAAAGTTTCACGTATAACTCGATATCACGCAATTTTCGAACTCGCATTTGCAAAGTTTTCGCTCTCGATATTTATTCACGTGTCACAATGGTTATCTTGTCGATAAGCAATCGAGCATAAATAATATAAAGGACAAATATGATTTTACTCTTGGAAAATATACTCGGCACGATGATAGCAATGCGTTAGAATAGACAAATATATTGGAAAGATTGACGATGATAAAAATAACGAAGAAATAATTGTAATTATTTTGTCGATGGGTATAAAAGGGAATTGTAAAGGAACGTCTTGGAACGCCTCGCTTTAGAAAATTGTATCAGGAGCGTTCGCGTCGCGGTCTTAGGCTGCAATTTGCGAAATGCGCAGACCTCGCAAAACTACCTACACATCTTGCACGTGGAGGAATACCGGTCTAAAGTCCGGGACGAGGAACCGACGAAAAATGCCTCGAACCGGTTCAAGCTCGTTTCGTTTGCGCCTATAAAATGTGCGGACGGAGGCGGTGGAAGAAGAAAGAAAGAAATAAGAAGGAGGAGAACAAAAAGAAAGAAGAAATACTGCAAAAGGGATAAGAAAAGCTACGAAGGTAAAGCTTGAGAAGAAGAAAAAGAAACAAGAGCTCCACCTCCAACGTCCGGCCTGTCTTCCTCTGCAACCTTCGTCTTATGATCGGGAGATAACATGGGGAAGGAAAGAAATAACGACAGAGGAGAAATTATTGTTACTAAGGATCGAGAGTCGGCTCTGTAAACATAAAGAAGTGTAACGCACTGCGTAAGTGAGTAAAGTTCGATTCGGAATGATCGTTCGGAAAGATGAATCGATGTTTTTCACCTTTTTCTTTGTGCTTTGTTAAAAATAAATTAAAATAAACAAACGATATTCTTCGAAAAGATAAATCGATCGGAATTCTTTCGGGTTTGCCGAAATTTCAAAATAATGTGCCACGCGCGCATCCTGTATAGCGGGCAGCTCGCACGCGTTTCCGAGGGGTTGCGGTTAATTTAAGTCGAGGCTGCTTTGCTCCTGTCCTTCCCTCCCCTGTCCCCCATCTTCCTCCCGAGCATCCTCTTCCTCGTCCGGTTTCTCTCTCGACGTTAATGCTGCCAGCTGCTCGAGGCAGCACACGTACACGTATATATACACGGAAATACACGGAATACAATTGGGCAGGATGCGAGCATCCTTTTCGAAATAAAATGGTAGAACGTCGTCGAAAAATCTTGTCGAAGTATCATCTTTCTTCTCATCGATTAACGTACTCGACGGCTCAGACGTCACGATCGATACGTAACGAATACAGGAAGTTTCTTCATGCATTTTCATACATCTTTGAATAAAGCTTGATGAAAAGTAAATTATCCAAACGTCATTCTCTCTTGCTTAAAGTCCATTTGAAAAAACACGAATGACGTTTCGAAAAACATTGTCGAAACATCCGTCTATGTACGAAGAATCGGATTTTACGTGGATGTGTTTGTGTGATTCATAAATCGTAAGAAATGTTTTTCTTGCGTAGAGAGAGAGAGGGAGGGAGAGAGAGAGAGAGAGAGAGAGAGAGAGAGAGAAGCACGCTTACCCGCTCACCCCGGAGATATCGTTAATGACTACTACGATTGCGTCAGACTCTTGTCGGGAAAAAAAGGCAAAAAGCAATCGATATGATCGCAAAATAGCCTGCGGTAGAAAGACTCCGTTCTCTATCGGCTATCACTCTGGTCGCGAAGCGGAGGTGTAGCGATTACGCGTACATAATACACATATACTTGTGCATAGATGAACGTCCGGATTCGATGACGTCGGACAACGAGAAACTTTCGATCTTGAATCGTTCCTTCGGAAAATCACATAAAACAATGATAACGGTTTATTTAGGCAAGAAACCTTTTGTAAATATTTGTATGTTTTGCTGTCACGTCCCTTCTTCTCTTCGTAAAGGAACAACTTTGTTGTCTCTTTTCTAATTGCTTATCAAAGAACGTATATCAAAAGAAATCGTATATCAAAAGAACGAACGATAAGATTATTTCGAGCAAAGTATATATACTTTTTTTCGGCCATGTTCGAATTTGCATCGTCTCCCTGCACGGTACGAGGGAACGTGGCTGTACAGTTGCGTTCGCATTAACGCAATAACGTGGACACGCAACTGGCCTGACTGGAAACGTTGCAACGCGAACGCGTGCGGAAATATAGGCGGTAGCGTTTCTCTCGCCATTGACGACACTTGAGAAGTATCTAGAATATTTAGTTGTTTGAGAAGAACGGAGACGAGCACATGTATATATATATATATATATATATAGGTGCTACACGCACCTGTTTGCACGACGATCCTTTCAAAATCGGCCAAATTCTTTGGCAAAATTATTGGTCAATCCCGATCGAAAGGACACACTTCGCTACGGGACGAATATCCCCTGACATAATGCTAATAACGATAGAAACAAAGTTCACGCGTTACTCGTGTTAATCGTAAAATGAATAACGACGATCAGTGTGCGTAAAGTCATCGAATGATTTGATTATAAATATCTCGTTTATCGTAATGAATGAAAAATAATATTTTAAGCGAGGACGACGAGGACGACGATTCCCACGTGTTGACTCGACGAATAAGCCGAAGCTGGACTGAGCACGAAACTGCGACGAAAGCTTTCTACGCGGATGAACGCGTTGCTCGCGTTATGTCCTTTCGCAATGTACTATGCGTATACGTTATCGTACGTGTATGTTTACATACTCGAGCGATCGGGCACGATACTACGATCCTCCCCTCCTTTGACCTTCGCCTTCCTCTTCGAGACACGTCGAGCTAGCCCGGCGTATGATAGATCACGAGATAGGCATTGATTTCAAGGTCGCGAGCTTTTCTAACGTCGGTGTCCAAGGACCAATTATCGAGGACTATCGCGACGAAATCACATATTATGTGATTATTTTTCGATCAAAAAAGGATTCCCTACTCTACGACCGAGGCTACGAATCGTACTATAAGCCGTGATATCTCTGCCTCGTGAACGTATCCTTGCTTCGATGACCCAGTTACACGGTTTAATTCGGCTAGCCCTCGGAACGTGATAGCAATTACATAAATTTATACGTACATTCAATTTATACGTTCTCTTCGATGAAAAATAATCGATTTTATCTCTATATCTGTCTCTCCCCTAACGTGAGTGAGGTAACACTTTGGTCACACTTTTTCACGAGGAATTCGATCGGAGAATGATAATAATTGAGAATAATAATTGAGAATAATAATTGAGAATAATAATTGAGAATAATAATTGAGAATAATAATTGAGAATAATAATTGAGAATTCGCGACGACACAGGGCATTCGCGCGCCGGCCAAGAAAGAGATTCGTGAGTTTATGAGGACGCAAGTAGCACTCCCGAAGAATAATTTTCGCGCGGACTCCGTCCGTTTCTACCGCGTAACGTCCGCGATCTATCCGAAACGAGACAAATACTCTTAAAGGATAATGACATCCGACAAGAACGTATTCTTTCCCCCTCGTCGAGAGCATTAATACGTCTTCCTCCTCTGTCTCGTCTCCCGACGATCCAGTTTTGCGCGGTTCTTCCTGCTCCACCGTGGGACTTTTTTAGCAGCGAATTAGAGAC
Source organism: Vespa crabro (assembly GCF_910589235.1). Taxonomy (NCBI): domain Eukaryota; kingdom Metazoa; phylum Arthropoda; class Insecta; order Hymenoptera; family Vespidae; genus Vespa; species Vespa crabro. The sequence continues at coordinate 138,373 of NC_060975.1, forward strand.
GACCAGCCGGATGTACCGTATATCTACCGTACACACGCATATACATACATACATACATACATACATACATACATACGCATATACGTAATACAGTTTGTGCAAGCTCGCTAGAAAATCATCCGACGTAAACCTTGAATATTTATCGTCTCTTCAAACAGACGTGAGATATCGTTTTTAACGATCGAGATCGTGCGGATCGAGATCTCGAACTTGTGTTCGTCGCCCGTTCGTACGGAAGAAAAACGATGAAAGACCTGCGAGCGGATATCCTCGGTTAAGTATAATTACGTTTACAAATGATGATTCTCGTTTCTTTTATTCTCAACGTCGTCGCAATAACGAGTCTCCGCCGTATGTAGAGTCAAGTACATACGTCTTGATCGTTCGATTATAATGCAAAGTAGTATTCAGGTATATATATATATTCCTATCGCGTATGGACGGACGGTCTCGTCGAGCGTCTACGAAAACGTTCACGTTTTCTTATCGCATCGTTATTATTCTTTATTTATTTAACGGCGACTTACTTCGATAACACGATAGAAAATCAATCGGGTCCGATAGAAAGATACAAAGTACGCCGGTAATGTAGGTTTTACGTATCGATCTAAGAGCGCAGCCCTTTTTTTTAATCGAACGAACGAGATTACATTTGTTTCAAACGGCGGCGTATATCTCGATCGAACGTTTATCGATATTGCGCTTATCTCTTTCCAGGAGGTCGAACGTTGAATTGAAAGGAAGGATCTTCTGTGTTTTTTTTTTTTTTTTTTTTTGTCAAACTATTCGTACAAACGATAAGATCGTTCTCGAACGTTTGTCACGCGTTCGTCGATGATAAGGTCGCGCAACGAAGGCCGCGGCGAATCGGTGAGCGGCAATGACGCGAGCACGAAAATAGTGAATGGCCGGCCGGCTGAGCAAACAGAGATTTTGACGATCGGAGGAAGGAGATGAGATGAGAGGAGAGGACGAGAGAAAAGCAGCGGCCTAGCGACGAGCAAATTGGAATTCCTAAGGTCACGTCCCGGAAGTCGCGTCATCCGCTACAAGATCGGCTTCCGTTACGATCGACTAGACGCGATGAGGTTCGTCCAACGAATTCGTAAGATCCAATCATTTTCGGAATCGAATTCTTTTCGATGACTCGATCTCTCTCTCTCTCTCTCTCTCTCTCTCTCTCTCTCGCCGATATAACTCGTCGACGATCGCTTTTTTCTTTTCTTTTTTCTTTTTTCTTTTTTCTTTACCAACTCTTTGATATTTTCGCAAGACAAATTCTTTTGAATGTAGTCAAAAGTCGGCGGCGGACGTTGTGCAAGATTTGTGAAATAAAGAAAAGAAGAAGGAAAAAAAAAAGAAAGAGAAAAAAACAAGGAGAAGATAATTTATGCTTCGTCAAACAAGAGAAGGAGACGAAGCGAGATGAAACGTTGTTCGCATAACTTTGGAAATATCTCTAAACGTTCGTTATATCAATCTCGCTCAATTCATTTTCTCTCTCTCTCTCTCTCGCTCGCTCGCTCGCTCGCTCGCTCGCTCGCTGCTCTAATGAAACGTCATAATCCTATGATCCTGTAGAATGAAAATGAATATATAAATAAACGCGTCGTCGTTTCTTAACGATTCGTCGCGACTCTCTAACCACGTCGAGGCGATTCGACAGCGAATTGACTTTAATCCTCGGTTATTTAAGAAGGAAGAACCCTTGGTACATCCCTTGGTACATCCCTTGGTACATCCCTTGGTACATAAGGCGGTCCATTTGTGAGGACGACCGAAAACGCCGTTAAGCGTGGAGAAGCGGATTTAGCCGAGGATTAAGCCGTCTTTAACTTTACTGCTCTTTCATATATCTCTTGGTATTCTGAGGAAAAGCACGTATATACCAAAAGGTAGCAATAGAATGGAAGGACGAAACATCATTTTTCCATTTTCCTCGGTCAAGAAAAGATTTACGATGCTAACCATACTTTCGAAATTATCCGGCTATTTCGAAGGATTCCTTCGTCACTGCTGTTCGAATCTTTCAATTAGCACATGCCTGTGTATAATATATACGAGTACATCGAACGGATATATTATTAGCAAAGGGAGAAGTTTTCAAGGAAGAGGGAGACTCGAAAGTTCGACGAGGAGCATAGGATATAGGCCGCGTCCTGACATAGGCACAGCTATAACGAACGATACGCGCCAGTACGAGAGTTCTTTTGTCGCGAGATCTAGTCGTTGATCCCAACGAGCCGAGCTTAGCCGCCAGCAGAGCAACGAGCGACGGAAATTCTCCTTTGTGTCGTCGCTCGTGAGATCGTTTTCAATTATATACGTTTGTCGGCAAAGGAAGATCCTCGTCTAAACGAGCTATGACGTTGACGCGCTAAAGTCTCGAGTCCGGAAAAAAGGGATTTTCCATGGTTCTGGAAAACGTTGGGAATTCAATGAACCGGATGTACCGATCGGCTTTACGGCCAACTTCCGGAGTTATGTATCGGCCACGTTCGAGGATAACCTATTATGGTAACCATATGAAGCATCGACGTGTCTCTTCGGTCTAGCCCCGCTCGAAGAAAGAGGAAAATAAAGGAAGAGAAGGGAAAAGGATGGAGGAAAGGATTCTCCCAGCTGTCCCCTCGTGGCATTGACCGATTCGGCGCCATACAAATATTTATCCTTCCGCCTTCTAACGTCTGATCTCTTATCTTATTGTTAAATTCGTGTGTTCCTACTAAACATTTTCCTCCTGTATATTTAGACGTTACAACATAGAGGAAGAACATTCTTGAGAAATTAGACACTTCTCAGTGGCAACCGTACGTGGCAACGTTACGAATAATCCCAATGGAGTTAGAATAATCCCGATAAAGGCATCCAATTCCCCTTTTTCGATTTACACGGGATAACATTACGTGCGCACATACGTACGTGTATTGAGGATGATGTCAACTCGCGCTGACTAATCGTCCCACTCACGAACCTATGCATCATAGAGGAGAGACCTTACGGTTTGTGGTACGTGTTAGCCCCCTTTGTTCGGACATTTTCGTACGAATTTGAACGATCCTTCTTAACGTCGGACGAGAGCTAAAACGAGAGCTAGAGCGAAAAGTCGTAGAGCTGCGGCAATAACGACTACACGGTTGCTTCATACGGCACAATTACGGGCTCGGCGATTATCATTTTTCCTTCTATTGGCAAAATTATTGTAAACTCGTGCGTGCTAATACCTTTCCGTTATCATTCTCGTTTATTCGGCATTAGAGCGCATAAAAAATTGGTATCGATAGAGATTAGAAGACTAACTCTTCTCATCTTCTACCGCTCGATATATCCACGAACAACGTGTTTTACCAGATTACGATATCGGTAATGTCGTACCAATTTACCAATAATTCATATTACCGATATGAATCCGCAACGCATTAATGTCTGGAAGATGCAATAACGTCACGTGTCACGTTGGCCTAAAGACGGTTAATTACGACTCGACGATTAACGATATCTCTAAGTTTTAACGAGATCCTTGATACGATACCATTTTGCATTTAGATATCACATGCGTAAGGATCCTCTCGTTGGGATTATGGGCATGGTAAGGATCCTCTTGAGCTTGGGTCGAACGCTTGGCTTAATCCGATCGGCGCGTCAGGAAAAAATCTCGCGATCGCTTTATCCTTTTTCCCCTCTGAGATATTTCAAAAGAGCAACGGGGGGGAACCGGTTTGGTCGGCGCGTTTGGCAATACTCGCGTACATTAAAAGCCATTCTTTGAAAAGAGATTCTTTGAAAAAGAAATGAGAAAAGCCGAACGAAATTCAATATTTGTCTGCACGGTTAGGCTGCCTGGCTCGCATACGATTGGTATATTTTTCTCTTCTACTCGGTTTCTACCGCAAAAAGTTGCGCCGTCGCGATCCTTCTCTCGTTATCTCCGGAGTACGTGCCGAGTATGCGTGCCTTCGCGCAGATGCCTTCGTTCACGAGCGCATCTGCTCGTCGGGCAAGAACGAAAAGGAGAAGGAAATTGACGCGAGAGAAGCCCAAGAGAATGCAAGGAAGCGTTGTGCTCTACGAACGCGAGATACTCGAACACGCTCCACCTGCCCCTCTGCCTGTGGTGCGTGTGCTTCTTGTATCCACCTTTTTTGGCCTGCCTACGGCGATCCTGCTTTAGCCGTTCCGCTTTTCGTTTGATTACCTTATGGCGCACCCAGACCGTACCTGAAAAAGGCCTGCCTATTTTCTACTTCCTTACCTGACCTTTCTAAACCTAGACACACTCTCTCGGGAGTTATTTTCAGGGACAAGCCCAAAATCTTGCCCTACGTTTGTTTCTCCGCAAACTAAACATTCATATAATTCGGCGGGTACGAATAATATCGATGTAAAAAAAAATGTGCAACGTGTCCCAATAAATCTTGATCCTTTTCCCTATCGAATTGCATTATTGCGCTCGTGCAATCTTCTCTCGGCGAGAATCGCACCGACACCGTGTCGAGTTTCGCAAACGTAGGAGGAACGTACTCAAATCTATCGTCGTATTGTTTGCGAACTATTGCGACACGCGCTACGTAGGAGGGCTTTACATAATTGTAGGTGTGTCATTGAGAGACCTTCGCGAGTCCACTTTTCTCGATCATTTCTTTTTTATCTTCCTTCCTTTTTTTTCTCTTTTTTCTCCCAATCGGTTGGTCCGACAGGAAGTCAGGGTCATCAGGTGCTACTCGATATGACAATGTTAATTCGTCTAACTCGGTGTATCGATGGGCTTATGACTAATAAGCCTCGACCGATCGTTAGAACGAAGTAGATGACTAGGCAAAGGAACGACCAAAGAGAGACAGAGAGAGTGAAAACTTTTTTCGCGTTTCTAACGCAAACGCATCCTATTCTCCTTGTGATCGAGCTACGTTCGTGAAGGCTAACGTTTATCTGGGTCGCGGACGTTTCTTCGTACGAGTCTCGCTTCCTTGGATCCTATCCTTCGATCTTTTGTCTTCATCGAAATGACATCGTTGTTCTTTCAGCAGACGACGCCTTCTCCCCCTCTTCGTCGAAATAAATATGATATCACTGTGTTGCGTGTATAGATCCTTAAACAAAAAAAAAAAAAAAACAAAAAAAAAAAAAAAAAGAAAAGAAAGGAAAAAGAAGAAAAATCGACTGAAACAAATGCGTGCATACTTAAACAGCTAAATGCGATAATAAATATCTGGTGTTATTGAACGTTTTGCTTCGACAATCGAATGAAAATTTTTCGTCGTTTCCATCAGATGACAGCACCGTCTACTTCATGTTTAGTCTCACCGAGATCTTTCTGGCACGCGACTCGTTTTACCTTCGATTATCGCCATTGAATGAAACATTCTGAAATGGGCTCGAACGTAAAGGGATAAAAAAAAACATACATATACAAATATATATGCATAAAAGAAAATTGGACGTTCTTTGGATTAAGATTAGGATAAGATTGAAAGATTACGGAAAGATAACGTGCTCGCGATGCGAGTTAGCAACGGACATCGATTGATTCTTTTAGGATCGTTCGTTGGTTCGTAACGAGCCACGTAATTCCTCTTCGAGTAATTTCTATAATTCTAAGGACGATACGATTATCGTTCGTAAAGCATCGCAAGAGGCTCTGCGAGAAACACGATTCTCTCTTTCTCTCTCGCTTTTGGCAGCACTGTCTTCTGTCGGTCGAAAGAATCGAGCATACTGTGGTAAACGAGTACGCGCATAGCTAACTCCGAGCGTATACGCGGCCGTCTCCGTCGTTCATTGCATCTCGTCGCAAAAGCATAGACATACCTCTTTGAAACTACGCTCGTAGCAGATATACATATATAATACGTACGTGCACGTGGTCCATGCGTGTCCACGAGTCGTGACAAATCGTTGACGGTTAACATAAATTTCTCTCTTGAAAGTTTCACAATCCTCCATAATTGCGTTAGAGATCACATACTGATCGACGACTGTAAAACATAAATATCTAATCGATTTGTTGTAATCTCTTTGATGCAACGATTGGAGACAAACAAAAAAAAAAGAAAAGAAAAAAAAGAAAAGTGAAAGAAAGAATATTTCTCTAATCGAAAAGAGAGAGATCCTCGAGGAGCAGGGCAGATCGAACGTGGGCAATTTGTAAAATGTCGAAAGATCCGGAGGGGACGGAGAGGATGAAAATAAAGGCGGATCCGGGCGCGAGCAGATACGGGAACTTTATGAATTACTACCAATTTCATAGCGCGGAAGAGCGCGTGCGGCAACTTCCGCGTGACGTCTGGCAGTCTGTTTGTTCGGACCGGAAATACGTGGGGCTAGACATTGGCTGTAATGCAGGGGTAAGGGCAGACAGCTGTCGGAAACTCGCGTTCGTAAATCGGCACGCGAGTTCTTTTTTCCTTCCTCCTTTTCGACTTTTTCCGTCGGCGTATGAAAGAAAAAATTAAGAAAAAAAGAAAAATCTTTCTCGTGTTAAACAGGAACTTACGTACGAGCTATACGATTTTCTCAACGTTAATTCGACAAATTCCGAGGGCGATAAACCTGACATCTTCGTCCTCGGTATAGATCTCGATCCGATTCTCGTCGAGAGATCGCGCGAGGGTAATCCTCGTCCAGATCGGATCGCCTTCGAGCACTTGGAATTTCTTACGTCCGATTGCGATTCGACGATCTCGAGATATCTCGAGGAACTTGGTAGGTCTCGCTTCGACGCGGTCTTTTGTTTCTCCATCTCTATGTGGATCCACCTTAATCACGGAGACGACGGCTTGGTCGAGTTCTTTCGCAAAGCATGTTCTATCTGCGACACGATCGTCGTCGAGCCACAACCTTGGAAGTGTTACAGAAACGCTTCGAGGAGATTGCGATTGGCCAACTTGGAAGACTTCCCTCTGATAAAGAAATTGAAACGCAACGGCGACATGTCCCACCAAATAGAACGAATCTTGACCGATCTATGCGATTTTCGAAAAGTCATTGTATCTTCTGCCAACGATTGGGAAAGAAAAATTATGATTTTCGCGAGAAACTGATAATAATGCCAATGCCTCCATATGACAATGTACAATCGTATGTAAACGTACCGATTATAATTACGCGTTTATAAATAAAATAAAACAAATTACTTTTTTAAAGAAGATGTCTTATTAATTTCCGTAATTAAGGAAGGAACGATCGATACCATGAGAGGATATTTTAATAGGAGGAAGAGAAGGAGGTAGGCGAAGCGTACGTTATAGGGTCTGGTCGGGGTGTAGGCCGGCAAAAAGAGCATTAAAGTTACAATTGTTTAACGGAAAGGATCGTGAGAGCGACGCAAGATGGCAATACCGTACGAGCTTTTTCCTTTCCACCAAGTGTGACGCGTATGCGCGCAACAACAAACTGATCGTGAGATGAACTCTGCGAGCAAGGTAAGCGAAAAAAAGGCGCTCATAGTCGATGATTTTAGGCACTTTCCCGCCACATAGTGTTTAACGGTCGTTCTCTCCCCACCGTTCTACGTCTTCCTTTTTCTACCGCTCTCCGAGTCACGTGCATTCCGCGCTCTCTCCTTTTCTCTCTCTCTCTCTCTCTCTCTCTCTCTCTCTCTCTCTCTCTCTCTCTCTCTCTCTCTCTCTCTCTCTCTCTCTCTCATTTTCTCTGTCCGTCTGTCCAACAACAACGATGGAGCCTGCGAGTGGACAAAAGGTTATGTTTACGTTTATGTTACCGATTAGTTATCGCGAAGAAAGGAGAATATTTTATTTTTCCTTACTTTCGTATACTCGTCGAGGATAAAAACGAAAGATCGAGTTCTTTTTTCATTTCATCGATATCTTTTCGTTGTACTTGCAGGTCGGTGAGATTTTCACCGCGGCTGGAGCTGCCTTCAACAAGCTCGGCGAGTTGACGATGCAACTACATCCAACGACGGACTCACCGGCAGGGTAATTTCAAACTGAAACATATACATACGTATATCGCCTATTAATCCGTAGGACACACACGCTCCTACGTAGTAGTACTTTCTTTTCTCTTTATTTCTGTCGATTAGTACGCGCATACGTTTGGCGTTTCATCGTCGCCATGATGGATGGCGTCTCGTGACGCGGACCAATGAGACCGCGTAAAGTCGTAGCGAGGCGCGCGCTTTTCAAATAGCGAATTAAAAGATTTTTCTTTTATCGCTCTTTACGATTTTTTTTCTTCTTCTTTGGAAACTTACACACACACACACACACACACACACACACACACACACACACACACACACACACACACACATATATATATATATGCATAGATATATGTATGCGCGATGTATGTATGTACGTCCTGTCGATAGTAAATGGACTGACGAGGAAATTGAGATGCTCCGTCACTCGGTAAAGACCTTCAGCGAAGACTTGAACAAAATAAGCGAACACATCAAGGGACGAACGGTGTAAGTTGGGACGAGGCCGCGTCGAGACGTCGCGACGGTCTCTCAATTTCTAAGTCAGGCTTGACGAGATGTTGACCAATTCGTTGTATCATTTTCAGCTCACAGATTCGGACAACGTTGAAGAAGAAGGCTTTCGAGGAAGCGGGTGTGCCGATAAGACAACAAAGTCAACAGTCTACGGTGGTGCAACAGCAGGGATCTAAACAGCAGCAAAGCGCTGGTAATCAAGGTCTGATCGGAAAGTCCGCAGAAGTTACATTGAACATGTTAAATGCACCCGAATCGGAGGTGGACGTCGAAGGACTACCCGAGGATTGTCAAGTAAAGCTCGAATTCGAAGGTGCCACGGAAGAGGTAGCTTCTTAATTTCAACGACGTATTTTTCTTGTTTCGTTTTAACCTATAATACTTAAGATATTAATCGTCTACACTCAATTAATATCAAGCGAGGAGCCCGAAGCGAATACGAAAAGTAAGATCTTTTATAAATAAATTTTATCGAAAAAACATTTGAAAACGCGTATTTCTTTCGACGATCCTTAACAAAAGAAAAAGAAAAAATCAATTGGAGGAGAAAACGTTAGTGTTGTTAGAGGTGGTAAAATTCTCTAACACGTGGATTATTTTGTCTTTTGAGTTGGTAACCCTATTTATTAAGCCAACGTTTAACCTAGAAACTTTCTCGCGCGTCCGTTGCAAACTTCTCGTCGATACTGCTCGGCTGCTGTCGGACAAATACACGGGACAGATGGGTCGGTGGTAGCTTGTGTAAGTACGACGCACGAGCATTTGACAGATAACGAACGTGGAACGATGCAATTTTTCATTAGTTTCGCTCGTTCGAGCAATTAATTGTACGAGGAGAAACGCGCTCATTCGAATGAATTATATACGTATAATCGGACGCGAAAGAATTGGTCCTTTTAATCGTTTAAACGTGAAAAATTAAGTCGCCAAGTCGAGCGCGTTCAAAGTTCGTACTAAGTCTTGTGATGACAAATTAGCCTGATACGGAGCGCAAAATCGCGATCGAGCCAGCAACAGCAGAAGCAGCACCTGTGGAGCCTCGACCTCATCCAAATAGAGAAATAATTTCGTTAAAAAGGAATATTATTGGGCTAATTCGAGGGGCGCCTCGACGATATCAACGACGAGATTGAGGAAATCGAGGAAATCGAAATGGAGGGTGAAATCGTAGGGAGTCCGAATCAGATTCTGAACCAAACCGTGGACCCGACTCTGGACCGTTCTGAAGATGAGATTGCCTTGCAAGGATTTTGTAGCCCGAAAAGACTACCTTACAGATTTCTCGGATTGGCATTAATGTGCCTGCTTGGTTTCGGTACGGCCTCTCTAACACATTTTTCAAGTTTTTCTCACGCGCGAACTACTTTTAGTAGCCATTGTTTACTTTTTACGTCGAAACAAAAGAATCAAAGAAGGAATAGGAATAACGTAAACGTTTACATGGCATCGAACATTTCTTAATGGATTTGCACAAAGAAACATTTCTTATTAATATCTTATCGTCTTAGCTGTCTTTATTCTCTCTCTCTCTCTCTCTCTCGCATTCTTCTTTCCTCTCTATCCAATCCACCAAAGTTTCATCCTTGCGATAAACATTGATGTTAAATGTTGCTAGATAAGCATTAATCGTTTCTTATTTTTTCTTTTTCTTTTTGTTACACGAACGTCCATATGTTTCATCAGAGAACAAAGTTTGAAGCGATTGCGTGGTGAAACTTTGTTTGATTGAACGCGTATGCTCGTTCCTTAGAAAAATGATAGAGAGAGAGAGAGAGAGAGAAAGAGGGGTGGGGGGGGGGGGCGAGGGGGAGTGCCAACGATATAACGAAACTCGCAGATGGTTGGAACGAAAGTGACCTACTTTTCAGGAGGAAATATTCTAATTTGATAAACGACCTCGAGAATCGTAGTTTATGGCAAGTTACTCGGATAAATCGTAAAATCGTAAAAACGCGGTTCGTTTTATCCGACGACATTAATTTTTTTATCGACATCGGTTCCATTTGCTTTTTTCACTAATAAAATACCGCCGATCCTTAATTTTTCTTTACCTCGAGAATTCTCGACTATTACTCCCCCTTTATGTGTTTCAGGATCCTATTTTTGTTTCGACAATCCCGGTGCGCTGCAGGATAATTTCAAGACAGACTTGCAAATGTCAACCAGCAAATTTGTCTTGCTATATTCCATTTATTCCTGGCCTAATGTAATCCTTTGCTTCATCGGAGGATTCTTGTTGGATAGCGTCTTTGGCGTTCGTTTGGGTACCATCATATATATGGGACTTACCCTGATCGGACAGGTCATCTTTGCCACCGGAGCTATGGTCAATGCGTTCTGGTTAATGATGATTGGAAGATTCGTTTTCGGGTACGTTTACCACCATAGAGAATTTCTTGACGATATGGTAATTGGGAACGAGCAAAGATATACAATACACGTCCATACGTTCTTTTTATTCGACAGAATAGGGGCGGAATCATTGGCAGTCGCCCAGAACAGTTATGCCGTACTTTGGTTTAAGGGAAAGGAACTGAATATGGTATTTGGACTACAATTGAGCTTTGCTCGTGTTGGATCTACCGTGAATTTTTTGGTAATGGAACCAATTTACAATTACGTGTCTCAGTATTATACGGGCCCAGAATGTATCGGCGTAGTTCTATTTCTTGCCGCTATTACTTGCGTGGGCTCTATGATATGCGCTTTCATTTTGGGTCTTATGGATAAACGTGCTGAAAGATTGCTAAGGCGAGGAGAAGGACAGGAACCGGAAGTAGTTAGTCTAAAAGACGTTAAAGACTTCAAGCCTATATTTTGGTTGATCGCGCTCATCTGCATTGCTTACTACGTAGCGATATTTCCTTTCATCGCCCTCGGAAAGTAAGTACCGCGCGTTATATACCAGAATATTGGACGATATAATAAGAAATTGTTATTTTCCTTTCTTTCCAGAGTATTTTTCGAAAGGAAGTACGAGTACGATCCTTCGAGCGCTAATACCGTTAATTCCTTGATTTATTCGATATCGGCGATCGCATCTCCAGTTTTGGGCTATCTCGTGGACAGAATAGGGAAAAACGTTTTTTGGGTCTTTCTAAGCATATGCGCGACGATGGTGGCCCATGTCCTTTTAGCCTTCACATACGTCAATCCATACGCGTGTATGATACTCATGGGATTCGCCTATTCGATGCTTGCTAGCAGCTTATGGCCTTTGATCGCTCTTGTTACGCCGGAATATCAATTAGGAACTGCTTATGGCATGTAAGTTGTTGTTGTTGCAACGTGCGATTCTAAAGCCGAACAAAAGACATTGTATCATCATTTTATATTGTACTTGTATAGCGCTCAGTCCGTACAAAATTTTGGTCTTGCTGTCGTTTCCATATTGGCTGGAATCATCGTCGACAGTGGTGGTTACATGATTCTCGAGATATTCTTCCTTGCATGGCTTTGGGGTGAGTTCGTTTTACATCAAATTTTACATAAATATTATCGATTGGATTTTTATTATCATCAAATTGAATTTAATTGTAGTATCTTTGATAACCGCTGCTGCAATTTGGGTGACCGACATGGCTACGAGTGGTGGCTACTTGAACATGACACCGGGACAACGAGAGAAATACGAAGAAATTCGGCATACCCCGGAAAGCTTGGAGAGGAAGAAATTGTTGTCGCCCGAGTCTACTTCGGATCTATCGGTCGATGATCTTTTGCAACCGCAATCCGACATCAGTATCAGAAATCGCTACTTATCTCGCGTTGGTGCAATGGTATAACGTATAGAGTAACTTTTTACCAATACAAATCTACCCTCGTACCTGCCTCGACGTTACCGTCGATAAAAAAGATATTTAATACTCGTTACAGGTACCACCGCATGCAAAAGCACCCATTCATCGGCCGCTACGATGATACTCTGCATTTAGCTGAATATTATATGTATTCCTTTGAAATCTCGCTAAAACATTCGTTGTCTTCCTTCTAAATAGTGCTAATCTGTGATAATTTCTTCAATGGAATATTTTTACGTTCGACGTCGAATGTTATTTCATTTGCGGCTAAGTCGACCGATCAAGATTTTATATTGCCAAATACGTCAAGTCGATTAATGCCGCGAACCGTGGGATATACAGTAACGTATTAAGTTTTCACGATGACTAACTATGAACTTTTACGATCGCTCGTTTGCGGGACACCTACTACGTGGATTGATCTCTACCTCTGGTTTTGTTCGCAAAGCGTTGTTACAAATAGATATGAGATTATTCGTTAAATTATATATATATATATATATACGCGTGCGTGTATATATATACATACATATATATATATATATATATATATATATATATATATATATATATATATATATTTTGTTATGTATATATGGATGCGCATAGACGTATATACGTAAGATGCTGTAAACGTGTGTAATATATACATATATATATATATATATGTTGTTGTTGTTGTGATGTGCGAGAAATAAATGTACGACGAAGAAAAGAAAATAAGAAGAGAAAAGAAAAATAAGAAATAAATGTCTCGTTAGTTTTCTTGCCCAACACTAGCCTAACGAGGAAAAAAAACAAGTATATGATTTTATTCTCCCTCCCCTCTTTTCATGCAATAGAAGAAGAAGAAGAAGAGGTGCCGATCGTACTAGGCTCGAGTCAGAGGAGAGTGGCACGAGTGTATTATACCGGTAAAAGGTACGTAAGCTGAGCCTGTCTCATTTTCCGATTGTTTTATGATATCGTTTTAGTTGGCTCTCGAAATGGGTGTTCACGACAATGCGGACTCCAAGTACAATGTTATGGGTACGTCGAGTTTTTCCAAATTAGCACCGAAACGACCGAACACTGTCGTTTTTGGGGAGAGTCCCGCCAAAGTACAGAAACACGAGGAGAGTAGTGGTTCAAGTTTTTCGAATGTCGAGAATACTACAGAACAAGGAACCGCCAGTGTGCATCAACAAAGAAAATCTCTGCCAGTTTATCGGCTTCGTAAACGGTGAGATTCAAACACGAGAAATATAATTTTTTCTTAACCTTTCTATTTTCTCTCCCCCTCTCAGATAGAGAGGGAATTTCATTGTATCTTTTCTTCAAAGAAAATTGAACAGCGCCTCCGTACGGTGAGTCGATTGACGATGGCCATTGTAAATTCATATGCTTACCGATAGATAGCGTTATTCCGAGGGCGCGTCTATTCAAAGATGTTGGTAACAGGTGGTTTTGAAAATCGTCCTCGTCCTCGTCGTCGTCGTCGTCGTCGTCGTCGCCGTCATCGTCGATCGTTCGACAATAGGATAAATAAAATTGATAGTAATGTGATATTTATAGACTTTTGGAGGAGATACGAAGATACAGTACGTTGATCATTATCGGAGAGACCGGTAGCGGCAAAACGACGCAAATTCCACAACTGTTGCTCTCCTCCGGAATAGCTGGTGTTAGCGGTCGCGTGGGTGTAACGCAACCACGGAGGGTCGCCGCAGTGAGCATAGCTCGTAGAGTAGCACAGGAGCAGGGGGTAGAAACTGGTAAGCTGGTGGGTTACTGCGTACGATTCGAGGATGTGACGTCACCTCAAACCAGGATCAAGTACCTGACCGACGGTATGATGGTACGGGAAGCAATGACCGACGAGATACTCTCGGATTACTCGGTGGTGATATTGGACGAGGCTCACGAGAGATCCGTTCAGACGGACGTCCTTCTAGGTGTTACCAAACGAGCGCAGAATTTGAGGAAACTGAAGAACTTGCCGCCACTGAAATTGCTGGTCATGTCGGCGACGATAGACGCCGATAAGTTCGCCAAGTATTTCCACGCGCCTGTCCTATATCTCGAGGGTCGACAGCATCCAGTGAAGATCTATCATGCTGTGAAGAGTCAAGAGGATTATGTTTTTTCTAGCATGGTCACGGCTTTTCAAATCCACCGGGAGACACCGGCCAAGTAAGAGTTTCGTCATTTCTTTCGATAACGAGTTGTACACGTACATACTTGCAGTTACACATATACGTGTGTGTGTGTGTGCGCGCGTGTCTGTGATATATATATATATACAGTTATATATACTGTATATTATATATATATATATATATATATATATATATATATATATATACATATATATATATATATACACACAGTTATATATAACTGGCGGTAGGGTGAAGGATTACAAAAATGGGGCTGTTGTCATTTCCAGCGAAGACATTCTCGTGTTCTTGACCGGACAGGAAGAGATAGAAACTGCCGTAGTTAATGCGAAACAGGTTGCCAAACAGTTGGACGGCAAGGGATATCCACCGTTGAAGGTATTTCCACTCTACTCGGCTCTACCGACTCATCAGCAGTTGGAAGCCTTCAAGCCGGCCCCCACGGGAATGCGAAAGCTTATTTTCTCGACGAACGTTGCCGAGACGTCCGTTACGATAGGTGGTGAGTCCTCCGATATTATTAGATAGCATTAGATCTTGTCGGATGTAGATGGACAGATAGATGGATAGGTAGGTGGATAGGTGGGTGGATGGGTAGGTGGATAGGTAGATGGATAAGGTAGATGAACGGATAGATAGACGATGAGTGTGGCATAAACGGCTTCGTCGACCTAGGTATTCGACACGTGATCGATACCGGCGTGGTCAAAGCAAGAACGCATCATCCAACGACGGGACTGGACGTTCTGAAGGTGGAACAGATCTCAAAGGCGCAAGCTTGGCAAAGGACAGGAAGAGCCGCTCGCGAGGCACCGGGAAAATGTTACAGGACTTATACAAAGGACGAGTTCGAGAGGATGAAGGAGATGCCAGTGCCGGAGATACAAAGGTGTTCCCTAGCTGGAGTCGCTCTTCAGCTTCTCGCCATTGGCGTCGATATTACTAGCTTCGATTTTATGGAGAGACCACCGAAGGAGGCGGTCGACGTAGCGGTGACATGTTTGGAAAAGCTCGCTGCCGTGAAAGGTATCGATTCGAGTTATAAAATCGATAGGGACCTCCCATCCTCTCCTGTTCAACGTTCTCTTCTTCGACCGACTATCCTCCTTTCACAGGTTCTCCGCCGCAATTGACTACTTTAGGAAGAACGATGTCTTTGTTCCCTTTGGATCCTCGATTTACCAAAGTGATTCTAGCCTCCGTAGAACATCGATGTCTCGAGGAAGCTCTGACGGTGGTTGCCCTCCTGTC
Organism: Vespa crabro; assembly: GCF_910589235.1. NCBI lineage: Eukaryota > Metazoa > Arthropoda > Insecta > Hymenoptera > Vespidae > Vespa > Vespa crabro. The sequence continues at coordinate 154,044 of NC_060975.1, forward strand.
CGGAGAATCGATATTTACCGATCCACCGGCCAAGAGACAGCAGGCTTATGCCGCCAAGTCACGGTAATTTTCGATTAAACTTTTTCCTTATAAATAAATAGCCAACGATCGTAACATTACAGATTCGCCTCTCCCGAGGGGGACCACGTAACCTTATTAAATGTTTTTCGTGGTTATACGAGCACCGGCAGTCAGAAAAAGGTTTGGTGCCACGAGAATTTTCTACACCATCGGAATTTGGAATATGCCACGGAGGTACGAAAGCAGCTCGCTACTTTGGCGGAACGTGCGAATTTGGATAAGGCCAGCTGCGGAACAAATACGGAACAGCTTAGGAAGGCTCTTCTCGAAGGGCTATACGAGAACCTAGCGGAATTACAAAGGGATAATAACACCTACGTCACGGTAAATATCGTTAAAACTTTTCTTCCATTCAACATGTATTGATAGATAAATAATGAATCGTTTGATCCTGAGGATATAAAACGACGTATAGATCGTCAACGATCGAAAGGATATATAGGACTAATCGAATGTTCTAATTCATACGCATAGGTAAGCTCGAAACAGCCGGTGGCTATACATCCATCCTCGACGTTACACGGTACGAAACCATCTCTGATATTGTTCACGGAAATCGTTGCCACAGGCAAGTGTTACCTCCGTGATTTGTCCGTCATCGAGAATTCCTGGCTGTCGGAGAAAGGAGTCGTTGCGGTTAAACACGAATGATCGATTTATATTTTAATCCGATGACTTTTATCGATACAGTCAACAATGAAAAGAAACGTTCCACGTATCGAATAAAAGTTTTATCCAAGTTATTTACCATTTTACATATTCTTTTTATGCTAGCTAATCTGATAATTAAGGTCCTATATCTGATAAATATTTACTCGTGATTTTTCAAAGAGCTAACACACACGATCTATTCGTGGACTCGCCATCGGAATTGCAAATCGTCCCCTTTCAAGCTAAAAAGGTTAACGTTCAAACGTGTTATAAAAAGGCTTACTGAAAGAAAAATCTTTGCAAAGACGGTGTACCATTTTGACGTTTGTCTAATCTAATTTTACAGATTATCGGAAATAAGGAGAGGGGGAAAGAGGGAGGGAGGTTCGCTTAACTAATAAAACGTTTAATTCAACGGAGAGCCAAACGATTTGTTTGACACGAACGACCGATTGAAGCTTTGGAATTGTCCTTCTCCTCCTCCTCCTCCTCCTCCTCCTCCTCCTACTCCTACTCCTCCTCCTCCTACTCCTCCGTCGACGTCGACATTGTTTGTGAACGAGTTTACAGGCTTCTCTACAACAGGTGGCCTGGAAATAGAATCGTTTTCAATTTTCTATAACTAACATTGATCGTCGTGCGAGCATCGAAAACGAGGATCGAAAATATCCGAAAGCAATTTCGAAAAATCAAAAGTTTTCGTAATTGTTACGATATCGGACGGCAAATGGTCAACGATCGATAGTTTTCGAGAGGGTCCGTCCATTCGAAAAATATTGAATTTCGATAGAAAGAGTAGGAAAGTGTTCATCGATCGTTGACCGGCGCTTATTTTACACATTAAACCACATTGGCTAGTGATAGACGTTGCTCTTCTTTTCCTTTTTATTTGGTCAGCCTCGACTACTTAATCGAATTCATTAAGGGCCACTGTAAAAAGTCGTTTTTATGGTCAAGCGTCCATAAAATGGAATGCGTTTCGCGTTAATCTCGGCTCTTACTCGCGACCGGCCGATGCGGAGAAATCCCAGCTGAAAATTCTCTTGCTCGGCGGATACAATGACCTCGGCTGTTCATCTATTTTTATCGCCCTTTTTTCTTCATTTCTGTTCTTTTCTTTTTTCTTCTTTCTCCTTTTTTATTCTTTAAGAAGGACGTCGATGAAAAAACCGTTTCTTCGGTAGTCATTGTCCTTTCGACAAGGAAGAGCCTAAAGGTACGTACGTACATACATACATACTCGTATATAGTAAATTCCTCTTTTATTATAGGACTGATAGAAAAAGATAAAGGAAAGGCTGAAGAGAACTAAGACATATTTTGCGTGCCCTTCCAACATTCTCCTCCCTCCCTCCCCTCTCTCTGGCCTTCGTCGAATCGTCGAAGCTGAAAATCTAATATCGGATCTAATCGTCGTGGAGTTAGTCGTAAAGAGGGCTCGCGCAGGCATTCTCGCGTCCTTTATATCGAATTATCGAGCGCCTTAGTTTCTGCGCTAAGGAAGATGGCTGTTTCTAGGACTCTTTCTCGACCCGAGGAAAATCGCATTCTTGTCTGTCGCATCCGTGACATCCGTGATCATATCAGCATGATTCTCATAGATAGATATGGGCAAAAGACGTACTACGTGCGCAATAAGGGAATGCCTATTATAAGATTATCCCTATCATTTTATAAGCTCGCGTAGATTATTTACAATTTTATGATTCCATCGAATCGATCTGTTGTCCAACGAAGAGTATGATCAGCTACGTAAGCATTTTAAATGTCCAGTTAAAAGTAGCAAGAAAAGATTTTGTTAACGCACTGAAATATGCCGCTAGAAGTTTACCTCGGTAGTAGTTGCGTTGATATAATCCAGATATAGACTTTGACGGATCGTAAGTAATACTAAATAAAATTAATGGATCAGAAAATCTGAGGTTCGTCTTGGAATGAAAGCAAAACACACGTTTCGTGTCGTTACGCGTCAAGCGTTTTATACGAAAATCAATAGCGGCTGTAAAAAGCTTTATTTCGATGCATAAATCATTTTTAAAAAAACATCATGTTTCACAGGCACGATTTAATTTTATTATTTCTATTAATGGCCATACATCCTTTAAAAAGGATCTTGTTCCTGAAAATCGGTCAAGAATTACGTGTGAACTCGTTGTTGGCGTAAACTATTATAGAAAACGGTGGAAGGGGCGATGAACGGTCTTAAGCTTCCTCGTCTTCCTCGTTTCGCATGTTACAGTGTTCTTTTCTTCTAATCGCGCGTTCCTCGTAGGCAACCCGACTATTTCGCTTCTCACGGAATTCACTTTTCCAGTCTCGTTATTTTCTCCTTCCTAATCTTCTTTCTCGTCCATTTAGTCTCTCTCCTTGGACTTTTTTTTCTTCGATCTTCTGCTTTAGCCTCTTCATGGGACGAAACGGAATTAAATTCCGCGGTTCCCTTTCATTAATTAATGGATATCGAGCGTAGGCCAAACTCCTCCTTTTTCTCGTGCGCCGCGTTGAGCGATGCTGGACGACGACGACGACGACGACGACGACGACGACGACGACGACGACGACGAGAACAAAGGATTTCTTCTCTCTCTTTTTCTTAAGTCAAAAAGGATTCGATTAAACGTTTATCGCGTCCGAGCGCCGACGAATCGAACCCGCGAAGGATCGCTAACGAGCCGCACAAGCTCTTTGGGATTTTTCATTTACGTTAAAGGACTCGTTCGAAAAACTTTTCCTTTTTCTCGTTAAAGGAAGATATACTTTCGACCCTTTTTCCATTAAAGAAAAGCGATGCTCGAGAATGGAGAAAACGCACGTTCACCTTTCTCGGTTTAGCGGTTTTCCACGTCGAGAGAAGAAAAAAGAAAAAAGGTAGAAGAAAAGAAAATTTCAAGAATTTTATTAGGACAACGCCGACGCAAGCAATCAATGGAAAGCCGAGAAGACGAGACTGACAATGAGCGAGTCTCGTCTTAACGCGCGATAGAATTTCATTAATGTTATCGCGGAGAGATAGAAGAAGAGGAAGAAGACGGCATTATACGTGCCCCGAGATAGAGGAAAACTCGTAAGAAGATTTGTCCGAGACGATATCAAAGTCCTTCGGATACGAGAGACTGCGCCGAGAAAGAGACGTCGTCCTTGAAAATCAAATGGGATGGGAAGAGAGTCGCGAGAAAAGTAGCTGACGTCTTCTCTAATAGATTTCGTTGATTAATCCAATCGTCGCGATCTGTTATACCTGTAATGTGAGGAAACGAGAGAAGGTACCTAGAAGCGTTGAAAAGGAATCTACCTAAATGTATCAAGAGAAATGCATACGTCTTAAGTAGTGGAATATCTTTTAAACGATTCAAGATACGAGAGAGTAGCTATTAAAAAGCCGACTGGATCTTTCTCTTGACTGGCGCCATACCTCGCTTGTTCCTTCTAATTAAGAATGAAATATCGAAGAGTTTGGACGCGGATGGTTATATTTCAAAGATACGTGCAATGTGTGTCGCTTCTTCGATGAATGGACGCACGGTAGCCATAGGTAGGTATACCAAGATTGAAAAGACAGGAAAATAGGAAATAGATAGGGAGGCAGACTGCCTTTCTCGCGAAAGATGCAAAAGAACGTACGAAGAAGAGCTTTCATGCTATTCTTCCCCTATCTGGGTTCTTATTTCGAACGCCGCGGTCGTCTCGACTTTCTTTTCTCTCTGCTTAAGAGATTCTTAATAATGAATATCTCTTTGAATGGAGCCGGGCCGCGATGTTTTTAGAAAGGCGCGCACCGTATCCGAGTATCTGCGAGTGATCCCTCCCTCTTTGCTCCTACTTTCTTCTTCTCCTTCTTCTTCGTCGAGAGAAACGTGTACGAGAGCGGTTCCAACCATAATGTCAACAAACCGCGATGGGAAAAGCTTTCGCGCGAATATACCAACCACATACATAATTGACCGCTTTTATTTCCCTCTCTTTCTTTCTTTTCCGTGCGAATCTTCTCCCTCCCTCTCTCTCTCTCTCTCTCTCTCTCTCTCGCGAACCCTGCGCCGTAGAAAAGCAACGAAAGAGAAGCATCGGCAGGACTCTATGAGATCCGGCCATATTCTTCTCTCTATAACCGAGCACTCGTTTTTCATTTTCTTAGAGCGCTCGGACCCTTTCACGTATGAAAGCTGCCCTATTGTAACTACCGATGTTTGCGCAATCCCCAAAGACTACGAGCTCGTTTCACTTAACCATTTTCTAGCTGGTGCTGGAACGGTCCTCTTCAGTGCTCGTCTTCTTCTCGACCAAGAACGAAGAGATATTTCTTACTCCTCGAAAACTCTCTAGAAGAAGTTTGATTCGATTTCGAATTCGCTAGCTGGTTTGTTTCAATATTCGATATCGATCCGAGTCCGAGAGCCGAGTTTCGCGGGGTCAACGACGATGTCGGGGAATGCTACCGAGGATGAGGAAGAGGAAGAGGAACGGGAAGAGGAAGGGGAAGAGGAAGAGGAAGTCTAAGCGGAAGGGCAGCGGTTATAGCAACAGGTGGTTTCAAAAATTCATTCCTTGCGTTCCGACTATATCGACTACTAGCGTAGACCCATCGACGCCTCTTTCCCTGTTTATCCCTCCTTACATTCCTCATCTCACCCTCTAGCTCTCGTTCTCTCGAAGGTTCGATCCGTTCTCTTTGAGCCTCTTAATTGTGCATCTCCAAGGCGAACCAATCCCATCGAGGTAGCGTCCCTTCCTCGAGTGAATTCGAGTATATCGGTCTAAACGATCGCCAACCCTCTCCGTATTCTACGTAGAGATACAATGGTAAATTGTCCCCGTGATGCGTTCATTCCCCTAACAACAACGGGGGATACGAGGATATGGATTATTCGTTGTGTAAATCGGATCACAGCCACGAATATATCGTAGATCCTAGTTAAATTAGTGAGGAGACGTACTGCCAGCTAAACTCGATGTAATTTGTTCGTATTGGTAAGAACGAATAAGATACTCGAATTTTCATCGGGTACACAACAGTTTTATTAAAATTAATATTCGAACGTTCGATCTCGGTTACGATATTATTACTACTTAATATTATTTTGTAACTTTTTACACAAACACACGCGTGAAATATAATTATAATAAAGATAGTTGATCGTTTTAAAAAAACGATCCCTCGATAAGATGTTACCCACCCTCCCTATGCCCTGTCTATCCACTCGATCGTCTTCTTCAAGATATAGTCTCTGGTACATCTGAGAACCTCGCTTGAGTCTACGATATCTATTATCAGTTGACCCATGCGAGCTAATACAGTTAAAGTCCTTAAAATTTCGATAAAAATTGGATGCTCGGCCGTCGTCGATAGGATACTCGTAAACGATCGACCGCTTCGAGCTTTCGAATTCTTTCTCAAAGATCGCCGATCTCGATTCTGTTCGAAGGTAACGTTCAAAGTGTCCAGGTTGCGTTCATATTTCTCTACGGATAACGACAAAGCCGTCTCCGTCGCCGTTGTTTCTTCGCGATCGCTTTTATCGAAATACGTGGATCGACGAGCCATCCCTTTATCTAGAACGGAAACTTTTCGAGAAGACAAAAATCCCAAATGCCCTGCTACGTCCGTCGTATCCGTCGAGGACGATGCTTCACTCGAGGAAGATTCACGATCCATAGTTAACTTTTTATTTAACAAGGAGAAAACTTTCGGCTTTACAGAATATCCTTGATAAGCGACTTTGACGGATGCAGCAGCAGCAGCAGCAGCAGCTTCGTGGTCGCTCCAACGACGTGAACGTTTATCGCTCGATCTCGAAGTAAATTGAGAAGGATAATTCGGGAGAGTCGACCAATGGTTTAAACCATTTTCCAAATTACCTTCCTGATCGATAGTCGCTCGCTGGGAAAGAGGATATCTCTCTTCGATATTCGCTCGAGAAATTTCTTCGAAATCCTTTTTCGAGCTTCCTTCTTCTACGTAATTCTGACGAAACGATGATTTAGCATCAACGCCGTACCGGGAAGGATTTCCATAAGAAAAATCTTCTTCGCAGTATCTCGAATCGTTCTTGCATTTTCTTCGAATCGACATTTCTTTCAAGTTCGTTAACTCGTTCTCGATGATACGCGAGATGAAATCGGTCTCAATGTCGTTCGATCCGAGAAAATAATCGGCCCAGCAATAACCCAACTTTATTTCCTCGCGATAAGTCTCGTAAATCCAGCGACAGTATTTCAAGGTCTTGTGCAACAAAGCGATAGGATCGCCGTTGCTCTCTTCCATCTCGGCTCGCCCATGGTGCACCGCGATCAAGAGGAGTATAAGGAGGAGACGTAGCAAGACGGACGACGACGGTAATCCGCGTACAAAGCTCTTCATCCTCGCGTTTCGTATTTTCAGGCACGGTGCATAAGCAAATTTTCGTTTTGTCCTCTTCTCTTGTCTCGCGTCATCCCCTTTTTTAATCCATCAAACTCTCGTCTACGAGTCATACGAGGAATTACACTAATTTCTTCGAAAGTACGAGTTTATATTTTAACGATAAATTTCGTTCAAATACTTTCACTTTTGATAATTCTCGTTCGATCGATCGCAACGATAACGATTAACAACCGTGAGAACGGCGGTACACCGCGGTTCGTGTCGACATGGAGAGGGTGTGTGGGGGAGAGAGAGAGGAATATAAAGACGTTGAATGGATGGAATTGGATTTGCAGGACCGCAAAGCGACGCGTTCGAAATGGATTTTCTCGTGGTAGAACCGCACGACAGACTGACTAGGCCTTTGCGAGGGATCCTCGATATATTTCTTCGGTATATACCTAGGTACGTTGGCGTCGATTAGTCATCGTGGCAAAAGTTTACAAAGTGCCTAATCCTGTCCGGTAGGATTCTTACCCGACGGACTACTCCCCGCTTTTCAAAACTTTAAATGAGGATAGACGTGGCAGGTAAGTCACACACAGTTAGGAGGGGAAAAATTGCTATTTGGGACAAAAGGATCGCATTCCTAAAATTTCTCTTCTACCCCCTCTCCTTACCATTTCCTCGTGCGTCCCTACGTGCTGGTTAGCGTATCGCAATATATATCGATATATATATATATATATATATATATATATATATATATATATATATATATATATATATGTATATATATATATATAATGTTCCCAAATATGATTTAAGCATGCATTAGGAACAAGTTTTAGCAAGCTTCGAATTAAGAAACATCTTATGCGAGAATTACTTATTTACATTTCGACGTTCGGCTTCATTAGCGCGGATTAATCGGTTGTAATTTGCGAGAAAGCCATGCATTATGTGCGCTCGTATACAGCGACTGAATCCCATTTCATTTCGATAGCAAAATGGACGGGGTTTCAACATTTCCGCGATTTCTAGCTACGTAAACGAAGACAAGGGGAAATAATTAAGTGGAAATAAGAATGAAACCGAGGCTATTTTCGAATAAAAACGAAAAGGATAGGAACGTGCAGATGGTTGGAAGGAAGGCTTAAATTCGAAGCAGGCTGCGATTCGTCGTTCCACGTGCTTCGCTCTCTTCGCAAAGTCTGGCGTTCTTCCCAAGCGAACTTTACGAGGGCCAATCTCCGGTCCGAAAATCTTCCCTTCCCACCCGACTACAACCCACGGTCTATATCTTTGAGGCTGCCATCCGCCCTTTTTCCGCCACCTTTCTCATCGACTTTTCCTTTTTCTTTTCCTTCATCTTTTTTCTTTTTTTCTTTACTCTTTATCTCTCTTTTCTCGTCGTCCTAGGAATCGAGTCTACGAGAAATAGGAAAAGAAAGAAGGAAATCCAACGCGGTGTAGCTTAACGATACGCTATTTTCTCCTATGCTATTGGAATTGCTTCGAAGAGAAATATTTTATCGATTTTAAGAACAACACTTTGGAGCTTCATCGACCGATTCGAACGCATAAATAAGTTTGCAAACTCGAATGAATATTTCGATCTACGAAGAACAGCGTGATATCATTTATCTGAAATCGTTCATAATCTTTCCCTTGATACTCGTTATCGATATTAGAATCGATATGTTCGAGGCGAGTGACGATCCATTGATTTATTTTCGGTTCGAGCGGTAAGGTAGCGAATTAAGATCGGAAGTCTTAGTTAAATCTCGGTGGATTAGCTATATCGGATGGAAATAGTAATAGTACGCGCTGGAACTGCATACGTTCTCATTCATGGAACGTCATCGTCCGACGCGATTAAGCCACGCGTCGTATGTCACGATCGTTTACGTTTCCGCTTGTCGTACCACCTGTCGTTGATATATTTCCGGAAGTAATGCCAGCCGAGTAACGATGTCTACCTTATCGTCTATGTAACGAGCTCGATCCTAGGGACGATCTTATCGAACAGCCAAGTTACCTATGACGCGTTCGAAGCTCACGACGAGCGCGCTTTCTTTTTTCTTCTCTCTCTCTCTCTCTCTATATATATATATATATATATATAATATCATTTTCTCGACTGTCCGGAGGATTAAAAATTGAAAAGAATCCTTTTTCTCCGAAAGAGAGAAATTTTGCTTTTCACTTTTCTTCCGAGTAACGTAGTACTAGATTGCTTTCTCTTTCTCCCCCACCCCCTCCGAGATCTTTAACAACTCTTCCCAAACATTTTGCAAGGATCTTGGTAAAAAGGAAAGGAAGGGAAGAACGCGCAAGGCCGATAGAAGCTGGTAGCAAGGAGAAAGTTACTATTCGGTAAAGTAACCTCTTGGTAAAATTTACGACGCTCGTATATTATTGCAGCAGAGTCGTCAAGACGATCGTGTCTGCGAGAGGCCATGCTTTCCCTCGGACGTGGCATCGATTTATATTTCTCGACCGCTGTGCGAACGTGTTCCCTCTATTCACCTTCTTTTCCGTCATCCATTTTTGTTCCCTTTTATTTCGTACGTTCGTATGTACGTACCTTCGTACACGGCCATTCATTATCACGTTATCTCCATTGCTCGAAAGGATGTTTAGAAAAAGATACTCGTATTTCGAGTCCAGCGAATTTTTACGACTCGCCTTCCTATACTTTTGCCTTCCATCCTCAAAGTATCTACTTCCGATTCGTAGGAAATGAAATAATTTTATGGTCTCCTATATTTCTCTATGATAGAAATAACGACGAGGGTAAAATATACGCGACTTTGATTTTATTTCCCGTTTGTCCTCTCTCTCCCTCTCGTCATCCCGTTGATCGCGGCAACAAGGAGATTTTGTAAATTGGACGAGCGCGCATAAGTGGATAGTTTTGTGCGTGAAATACTCTGGCGAATAGAAATATATCTTATATATATATATATAGATAAATTATCTAACACGCAGTCGCCATCCAACTGGCTTCACGAGATAGAATCCGGGAGCTCGGTGGTTGCTTGAGTGCACCTATTGTTGTCTGGCCTTATTTAAATTTCATACTTTACGACCTTTGTCCTTTTGTAGCCGGTCTAAAATCTACGCTCAACTTTGAAAGTTCCAATTTCAAACAGGGTCGTACGTCTTTGTTTCCCTTCATTGTTCAAAGTGCGATCAGCGACGCGTTAATAAATCAAAAATTTATTTCTCATCTTTACTCTCTCCCTTACGAATAAAACAGACTCGATATCTCGAAAACGGTAAAAGTTTATCCTAATCGATGGAAAAGCGTTTATTTTGATAGTAGCGGAGATTTCTCGCGGAGGGCAAGAATCACTGAACCGTGGCCGCACCGTGGCCATCATCGAGCTATAAAACTTTTGTCCGCGCTTTGCTCGAGAAGGAGGGGGACGGGGAGAGAGAGAGAGAGATGGTGAGAGATAGATGGTGAACATAGGAGTCTCCCGCGCGCGGTTTACTCTCTTCGCGGGCCGATTTATATTGGCACCCCCGGAACGCTTTTACGTTGCTTTCTCTAGAGTAGACCGACACGGAGAAACCATCGATGCGAACCTTTCACGTCGCTAGGAAAACGATTATTATTTTTCTTTTCCGTTTCTCACCTCTCGCTTTTTGTTCTCTCGATAACGCACTTTTTACTTTCCACGTTTATTCAGTTATTTTTACGTTATCGAAGAATTTTCCTTAAAGCGTCGCCCTTGCTAAAGCATCTACGCGAAAATCTAGTAAATAAAAGCGATGGAACGCCTAACCGAATTGCCGAACGAGAGCGATCGTTCGATAATAAGTAACGAAAATTCCCGAACCGCACGAATCCAAGCTTTCTCGTACCCGTTCTCGTACGCGCTCGATAACGTTCGATTCGTGCCCGCATAAATCGCGTTATTCGCGCGTCCCAAGCGTTCGTTCGCGGCCTAGTTATTTCGTTCGTTCGTTCGTTCGTTCGTTCGTTCGTTCGTTCGTTCGGCCAGTTATCAAATTTCTTTCCTCGTCAGGGAAATTTTTGGCGCAGCCAACCTTTACTACCGCCACTCACCGCAAGACAAGTACGCCGAGCGTGAACCGTTCGAAGAAACAACAGGGTGATTTTTTCGCTGTGCGCAAGAAGGTAGGAGGAAAGGACGAGCCATAAATCAGCTTTTTCTCGCAGCTACTCCTTGTCGCAGCTTTTGCCGTTAAAACGATTTGCGAGTTCAAAGCTATTGCACATTTAAAACGACCTATGCCGAGTAAAACCAAAGAGGAACGAGGATTAAATAATGTAAAGGCTCGAAGTCGAGTGGTATAAGAGTTTTAATGTTACGAAACACTTCGCCTTCTTATTAATCTCACCTCGAAGCGTCGACGCACTTTCATGCTCGAACGCCATAAAAGCGTCAGGACGGCGGCGGCAACCGTAAATCGAGCGGATTTTCCTTCCTAGTTTCATCGTTCTCTCTCTTTTCCTCTTCAGTCCTTGGCGGTACGATGTTTACAAATTAACTACTCTCAAGTTACACGTTAATTAACGGCGCTTCTTTACAGCGTAAATTGGTCGTATCCGATTTCTCGATCGTTTACTTTCGCCACTTATCCTTTCTCTCTCTCTCTCTCTCTCATACACACACAAATCTCTTGAAACAAGCGAGATCGTATCGCGTGCTCGACGCGGATTAAACGATCCTCTTTTTTCTTTTTTTTTCCTTGGTCCTTTTCAATTTATAATCACGGTTTGATCGACGAGGATAGGAACGAGGTTGAGGTTCGACCAAGGAAAAAGTCGCCTTGTCGTGCTCCTAGGTCGTGAAAAGTCGTGAAAAAGGGAAGTAGGATCGTCGTTGAGAATGGTATGCGACGAGAACGAAACTGACCATAATTAATCTCGCGGTAATCTCGCGAGGAACGGGCGATCGAAGAGGGTGTTTGGAGGAAGGAGAAGAGAAGAAAATGGGAGAGGTCCGAAGAGAAAAAAGGAGGAGGAGGCGGAAGAGGATGGAAGAAAAGAGGGTAGCCGTGTCTCGGCGTTAGCTCTCTGACGAGCAGAAGAGGAGCGAGCGTAAGCTTTCGCTCGTTAAGGGTCGTAAATAACGGAGACGTCGACGATAACGAGGCAATTTCCGTCGAGCCACGTTCTCGCGCACGTTCGCGCTTCGGGCATCGCACCGGACGAAATTGTTATTTCGATTCTTCTCTCTCTCTCTCTCTCTCTCTCTCTTTGGACTCTTTTTATTATCCTTCGGTGTTCACGATTCCCATCCGGCATTTAAGAGTTCGTCGTAGACGGACATATTGTTTTCTTAAAAATCAAATAAAACTCTTTGGACGAGTCATATAGATCGATTCCCGTATTACTCCTACCGTCATGTTATAGTTCGTTAGACGTCAGCGATGTCAGGCGTTTCGGTCTATCGACTCTTTGACGAGGCTTTCTCTTTAAAGTCAGTCAAAGGATGAGAAAGAGAGAGAGAGAGAGAGAGAGAGAGAGAGAGAGAGAGAGCCGTCGAGAAAATCTGACGAAGAAGTCTTTCGTCGTTAATTCGATCCCTTCGATTCTCGGTTCTATCCAAAGGAAGAACTCTATCCGAAGTTAATCAAATTTTCCGCTTCGTTTCGGTTCCACCGACTGCTGGTCGTTTCAAGCGGTGAGCTGAATTACTTGCCTGTTCCGAACGGTCTGCTCGCCGGAGGCAGTGAAATTTCAACGATGCCGCGAGAAGTCGTTAATTAATTCCTTCTTTGACTCTCTCGATCGATATAAGATAAGAAAAAGTTAGCAGGCTTATTCTAAGGAGATAGATAGATAAATAGATAGGGAGGGAGAGAGAGGAAGTATAGACGGACAAATGGTTTGATCGGTCGAATCTCGACGAACGGAAAAGCCTCGAAAAGGTTGAAACGAATGACACGGCGTATGGATGGATCGGAGGAAAGTAGGGTTGCTAAGTGGTAGGTAGTCGTGGTTATTCATCCAGTCTGACTTTCGTCATGGTCCGTGGATCACGTCGGATAGCTCAAAGAGAAACGAAAGGAAAGCCTTCGGTCTCACTCTTTGCGAGCTGCTCCGAGAAAGGACCTAGAAGGCGAGAGGTGTGCACTAGCAGCATCAGCATCGGCAGTAGAAGACGAAGTAGAACACGCGAGGAGAAGACGAGACGAGACGAGACGAGAAGAGAGAGGAGTAAGTGTAGGCGTAGGTGGGGGTGGAAGAGGAGAGTCGGAAGCAGCCGGGGGTTGCCGTGGCGTTATCGACCGGACTGGTGGTCGGTACGAAAGCAGGCGTCGGCGCTGTAGATGCCCCGGCTTCCTCGAGTGCCGGACCATCCTCCTCCATCGCCACTTCCACCACCAGCATCACCATCGGCATCAGCATCGGCATCAGCAGCAGCAGCAGCAGCAGCAGCAGCAGCAACGGCGGCGGCGGCAACGGCGGCAACGGTGGCGGCGGCGGCGGCGGCGGCGGCGGCGGCACCACCACCACCACCACCTCCATTGCCACCTTCACGGGGGTCGTACGACGGCTCCTCGCGCGGCAGTAGAGCCCGGGACAGAAAGCCAATCGCGCGCACCCTTGCTGCGGCTCGTCTCCCTGCTCGAGGTGGTTGTATTTTCTATCACACACGTCCATCGCAGCTTTCTCCCGCGAAAGTGAGATGACGCGTTAGAATCGATCATCGATTAAAATGATCGTAATAGTGCCGGTGGTGCTGGCAGGTGTTCTCGATGGTGATGTGTCCGAAAAGACTCGTCTCGAAGAGAAAAAAAAGCTTCTTGACACGCACGAGTGCGATGTGAAACTGGAATAGAACGTGTGATCGAGCGCGAGGACTTTTTCGTCGTGTCCTCGAAGGGATAGGCATCCCTATTGCATCGCGAGATCCTAAATCATGTCGTAACACGCTCGAGGATCTCATTCAGCGGCTCGATGCTGAAAGAAGGATCGTAGCAATCGGATGGAAAACATCCGATACCGAAAGGTGTTTAAAGTCTTAAGCTAAACGATATAAAGATGTTATATTCGCTTTTGCGGTACTTGCTACCAATTTCCTTTCCAAGTTACGAGTCTCGCGCGAGAGTTGGCGAATAAAATGGATTCGCCGCGCGCCACGGAGTTTGGTTTCCGCCAAGTTGAAGCGCCGCCACTGCCGTCGGTTTAACTTTGGATTAGATTAAAGTTAAACGAGCCGTGTAAATCTAGGATTACTCGCTGCTCTCTTTATTACTCTTTTTCGTTTCTTACGTTCAATCGTTTCCCTAAACGAAAAGACTTTTGCAAAAGATTTTTCTTATCTAACGTTAATAATTATCGAGACATCGAAGTTCTCCCAAAGATCGAGCTAAATTAATCACGTGGAATCTCTTTGAAAAGATTTGCCGACGGAACGTTTTAACCCACTTTATCTACGTATATCGTTCTACGTATAATATCTACGTATTACGTTCTACGAGAACGTAAAATCGACTTGAATAGGATTCTTCATTTGTCTATTCGAAAATTTTCTGAATAATAAGACAACGTTGCCGCAGGATCGATAGAGAAACCCGTTAAGAGTTTTAAAGCCAACGCGTACGCTCGAATACGAAACGATCGAATAATCCGAGATAGGATAATTAAGGGATATCGAGGATTGATCGATGGATAGTTAAGAGCGGTTTAAAGAATCTTTGCCTTTTTTCTCTTTGCTTTATTTTCCTCCAAGATCTTTTCCTCCTTATATTTTTTCGATATTTACTCAAATACTCTGGAACGAACGTCACGCCGCTAGCCCGTAATATAATCCGAGGACAGATCGATCCTCTTTTCCAACTTGCAAAGCCTCTCGGATAGAGACCGAGGAACTTGGAAGGAAGCCTCTGACGGATGATAAGTTTTCTATGGTCGTTTCACCCACGCGTTTATCCATTTTTATTAATTTGCTGTGCGAACCCGACGGGAGGAAACTTTCCTCGAAAGCTAAAGCGTTGATTTTCTTCTCTCCGACACCTTATTAAATTTGATTATGCGAGAGAGAGAGAGAGAGAGAGGGAGAGAGCGAGAGAGAGTCGGTCCATAAAGTCGATTTGAAATATTCGAATCATTGAGTTTGAGATTTCTTCCTCGACGATATAACGCCGTAATAATATCGTGTATACTACCGCGTGCGGAAGAGCCGCGCATAAAATCGTACGACCTGTTTATCGAATCTCTTCGGTTAAATTTAAATGCATTCGCCGTGCCGTTGCTTTCCGATATCTCGCAATGATTTTCCAATGGAATGGCAGGTTTGTCAAACTACTCGAGCATAATACTTTCTTTTCGTTTCATTTTGAATAATCTCCTCATTACGTTCGCTATTTCGTGAAAAATTTCGAGGGCTCTTGGTAAATCTATTGGAATGTATGTTATATTTTTTCGTAGGACTCGCGCTTTGATTATAAAAATTGAAAGCCCTTGCATTAAAAACAGACCTCCTTCTCCCTCTCTCTCTTTTTACACACACACACACACACACACACACACACACACACACACACACACATTATATATATATATATATATATGTAGATATGCATATATGCATATAAAGATATACACACAGACGTGTCGTGTCAACGACAGCCGACCTATTTTTTACGTATCTCCTCGCTGTCTCTCGTATCATCGGAGACGAAGTACTCTCTGATTTTTTTGTCTCTTTCTCTCATTAATTCCGCCCGATATTTCGTTCCTGTCATCTCGCTCGACCTTAATTCGAAGTTATCACTCCGGGGACAAGGCATCGGCGTAACGACGAGTCTCCGTCCTTGTTGCAGACGATCCTGATGCGCGGTGGTCTCTTCGATAGAAGAAGATAAAAGGAATTCGTAGGTCTCTCGATGATCCTCCCATTTGGAGGGATTGTTCGTGGAGGGACCGGAGGAAAAGAAAATTAAACGGGGAAGTTTCAAGAAGTAGGAGGAAGAGGAAGCGGAGGAGGAGGAGGACGACTTCCGAGCTCCGCGACCGCTCGCGGAGGATCGTCGTCGTCCTAGACGTACGAGCAGGTACGCCCTTGAGAATGGAAGTGAGGATTCGCGCGGATAGGATCAGCGTGGTAGCAGAACCGAGCGGCGGATATCGAGAATACGAGGAGAGTGCCCGAGTTGTGGAAGAGAGGAAAAAGCTGGAGGAGACGGAGGAGGAGGGGGAGGAGGAGGAGGAGGTCAGCGAGGTACGAGGAGGAGAAGGAGGAAGAGGGTGGGAAGGGCCCCACAGATGCGGGGCCCGGCGCGGCGGCGAGTCCGCGGCGGCGTGACGCGATGCGGACGTCCTCCTCCTCGTTTCCGAGGAAGAGGAAGACGAGAGAGGAGCCCGAGTCGGGGACTGGAAGAGAGTCGTTCCGCGAAACGCTCGAGTCGCGAATCCCAAAGGATCTCCTCGAGTTCGAGGATAAGGAAGCTCTTCGGCAAAGTTCCCGAAGGAAAAACGCAGGTACTAGTCGCAGATTGCCGACGGCCTTGCTATTCGCGCTCGTCGGTACTTTGCTCCTTGCCGGTCAATGTCGAGAAAGTCTCGCGGACGCTTTGGCGGCCAATCAAAAGTACAGTACTCGTACGGTCACGACGAGATACGGGACCCTTCGAGGAGTCGTCGCGAGATCGTCGCCGAACGTCGAGACCTATTACGGCGTGCCTTACGCGACACCGCCGCTCGGAGCTCTACGATATATGCCACCCGTCACTCCGACGCCCTGGCGTGGCACCAAGTTCGCCGACACCCTACCACCGGCTTGCCCTCAGAATCCCCCGGAACCGGACGAGAGCCTACCGAAAACCAGGCGTGCCTATCTTCAGAGGATAGCGCCTCTCTTGGCCAATCGGAGCGAAGACTGTCTCTATCTCAACCTTTATGTTCCCAAACCCTTGCACGGTGAGTCGAGTCGCCCTTCTTTTTCTTCAATCTTCTCTTCTTTTTCTTATAGCTTCTTCAAAGGGAAACGAGTAAAAAAAGACGACGGCCGGCTCTTCCCTTTGTGACGTCACATATCGAAAGACTGCGAAGAGAAAATTTGCATACTCGACGAAACTCTCTTCTTGGCTGCCTTTCCGAGAGAGAGAGAGAGAGAGAGAGAGGAACGACGCTTTGCGATGACAGAGACGCGCGCGAGCGACTCTTGGCAATTGCCGAACTCTCGCACGCTGCTGCTTTTCTTCGCATGAAATTTCTCCTTTCATTCTCTCTCTCTCTCTCTCTCTCTCTCTCTCTCTCTCATATCTTCTCTTTCATATTTCCTCGTTTATTTGCTTGCTTGCTCGCTCGCGCGCACACGTTTCCTCTCGCTGCACGTAGCTTTTGAAGCACGGAGACAGCAGACGAGTGAGTAAGAGAAAGAGAAAGAGACGAGTGCTTACGACAAAAGAACGCATCGATCGGTCGCCGTGCGCTGCGACGCTTCTCCGATTGTGAACTGAGTGAGACGTCGAGACACGAGATTCTAAACGACCATCACGACGACGACGACGACGACGACGACGACGACGACGACGACGACGACGACGACGACGAGGACGACGACAGCAGCAGCAACAACAGTAGGAGGAGACGCAACACCCCCGTGCGTTCGCATATCAAGTTTCTTCTCTAATCAAAAGTTTCGCGATATTTTCGAAGCGTCGACTCGTCGCTTACTCGCGTGTATGTACTTTATTGATATCGGTAATTTATAGTAAAAAACGAAAAGGGAGGAATCCCGATAGCGACAGAAATTGGCCAACGTCCAGTAGAGCGTGCTCGTGGAGGTAAACGGCGAGAAACAGCGCTGCTGGCTCTAGGTCAAGAGAGAATAAAATAATGGCTGGCCGAGAGTACGTTTTTTGTCCGTTTCGGTCAGCTTTCGAAATCGTCGAAAAGCACGTTGACCGTGGTTGAAAATAAGAGGAAAGTAACGGAGGCCGTATATATCCCTCGAGATCTTGGAGGAAAATTGGCCTATGGGAAAAAGTTTTCACGCGAACGTCGAAAACAATGAGAATTTTTCACGATAAATTCTTCGAAATCTTGAACGGAATTACGTACACGTTATCTTATCCGAGGGATCCTAAGGGTTAACGTCGAGACGGCCTCGATTTTGCATATTGACTTGAATTAGTTCGTATCGTTTGCGCTCCTAGTTTTCCTTTTTTAAAGTACGTAATTACGAATAGAAGGCGACGAAGAAATTTCAATGGTCAACGAGGAGCGTAGATGGTAAAGTCCAAAAAGTCCCATTGGATAACAACTTTTTCACGCGAGCAAATTTTTTGCACCCTCGATATTACGAATGCAAATAGAAAGACCAAAGAGGAGGACCTCGATGGCGAATGGTGGATCGATTAAAGAGAACGCGATTCGTTTCTTCCGCTTGTCGTCCTCGTCGTCGGTTCTATCTTATATCATCGCATGGACCCATCATTTTTCCGTGATTTAAAATTGATCACATTTCATCGCTCGCTACTCTTAATCTCCAACTTTACACTTTTAATGACGAACGTGCGGCGTCGTTACGAAGGAGGAAATCGTTCGACCGAATATATATAATTGATGTCTTTCGTTGTTCGATAGATAGGCGGAAATCTTTGCATTAAAACGGTTCATTAATAACAAGACGAATGAAAAAAAGATGCAACAAGGAAATAATGCCAATAAATTTGTTTCCTTCGTATAGAACGTAAAAAAAATTGTGGCGATCGAGTTTCACCGAAAAAGGTCTTATTTCAAAATGTAGAGAGAGAGAGAGAGAGAGAGAGAGAGAGAGAGAGAACGATAAAATATAAAGAAGAAAAAGAGAGAGAGCGCGCGAATCGTCGAGCGAGCGTAATTTCATCTCTAGTTCGTCTCTTAATCCGCGAACCAAAGGAAGCACTTTTTTCCAGGGTGTTTCTTTCGCTCGATGGTTGCTTGCTCGAGTTTTTAGCGAATGCAACTGGGCGACGAGCATCAAAACTCGGCAATGACGTTTCCTCTTCGTTTCGGCCATGCGTAACAAGTTTAACCTTTTTCACGGCTCCTTATTCTTCCGATATAAAGTATAGCACATTGTGTAACGAAATTTTCCTTTTTTTCTTCTCCTTCGTGTTCTCGCCGAACCCATAAAAATGTTGAGAGAGAGAGAGAGAGAGAGAGAGAGAGAGAGAGCGAGCAAGTCCGAGGAAAAGAACGATATTAAAACAAAGTTTATCCATGCGAAATATTACCAAAAGCACCCTGCTTCTACTTTAGAAAGAGTGAAAAGGAGAGATATGATATTTCTCGGAAAAAGGAATAATTTTTATAAGGTTTTTTTCATATTTCTCTCCTCTCTTCTCCTCTCGCACCAAGATATCCAAGGTAAAAGCGCGTTTAGTGTTTTTATCATTGCGATTATTAAATTTCTTTTCAAAGACTACGCGACGCTCTACGGCTCTTATTACTATTCTCGGATAAGTATATACAATATTGGAATATTACTAAAGAGCATCGATCGACAAGTTAAACGTTTCTCCGATTGTAAGTCCAACGTAAACACACGGTACATATAATTGTTGTCTCATTGATTTTATCGAGACGTAAATAGTCTTTCTAAAAGATGTAACTTATTTATAACTCGATACATTATTTAAATAACGGACGTACGCAAGAATGATTTTCTTTGTGACGTACGAATATACAACGAAGAATATATTTTATCGAAGAATTTTCTCGTAGAAGGTTCTCATTGCAGTCAAAATGACAACGACAGAGGCAGATGTAATTTTGTCAGAGGTGATACGTCAGTACGGTTCATTGTCAAAACAATGCATCGATTAGATTACGTTTTTACATTGATCGGTTTCGTGGGCGACTTCACGCAACGATAGAACGTCGTTCCTATTAACGCGAGAGACCGATAACTAACTGATCCAATCGAAATATTAACCAAGGTTTTTTTCTTTCTTTTCTAACAACGTGTTTAGACGTACATACCATTCATATAGATTTAATCGAATATCATCTGTCTGTCGAAAATCTGCTTGGAAAAAAAGCCTCGAAATCTATACTAGCTCGCTCCTATTTTATTTTCGTTCGATCGATCCAACGGACGACGACAGACTGAAGTAGTAACTTAATGTATTTTCAATTCTAAGAGGTTCCAGATGTATATACCTACGTAGTAAGAAAACAATGACGAGAAGAGCGTCCTTTAACGAGGTTATCGCTTTCGGGACTCTCGCAAAGTCGAATGTTTACGTTTTTTGTAACAAAAGAGAAAGAGAGAGAGAGAGAGAGGAAGATGAGCAAAAAGGAAGAAACAACGTGCGAAGGATGTAAGAAGATTCTCCTTTGGGAAATGAAAGGAAGGAAAAGAAGATGAAAAAAGAAAAAGTATCGATAAATCGACATCGAAGACTCGAGATGGACTTTTAAAGAACGCGTTGTCTTCTCAATTCCGTTGTGCATTGCAGTCGATTATTCGATTCACAAGAGAGAATCTGCAAGCACCGCGGGAGTGAGGTGACCTCGCGACCAATCGACACATTTTCTACACGGAAGAAGAAGGCAAGAAAGAAACGAGTTTGACTAACGTTCGTTAGAATTAAAAAGTAATTGCGAAAGCGTGCTTGTAGTAGGTGGGAAACGATTCGAGGGAAAAAGTCGGAAGGCAACTATTAAAAGCTTTTCGTTGGAAGAGAAAAGCCGGTCTTTTTCTTTTCCAGATAAAAGTTCCGTCCAACTTCCGTCGCACTCGCACTTTCTTATCCGTACCGAGCTAACAAATTTCACGGAGTAACGTTTCTAGTATTGCTTTTCTCGAACACAAGCTCGACGTTCCTTTCGCTCTCGATCATTTTGCCAAAAGAACTTGCCAAGAGAAAAGGAGTAAACATATACGAGTGGACGTAACTATTCTACATGGGGAAAAAGAAATAAATACAAAGAGCGTCATCTCGGCAACCTACCATTATAAAAAGCATCGCGCTCGGAGCGCGCCCGATATTTCCTTCCAGCCTTTCGAAAATGAATGAGATATCTCAAAAAGCACCACCCCTGGATCTTTTTCCGATCGCTTGTTCGGACTACGAGCCCTACCACGAATATTCCCCCCGGTCCCTTCATAGAAATTACTCCTACGGGAAGAAAAACAGACGCAACCTGGATGCTAAAAGATGGAATTGCAGTAGCTAAATTTCTACAATCCTCTCTTCACATTCGAACGGTTGAATATATAGGAATATGTAGGTAGGTAGGTAGGTAGGTAGGTAAGTAAGTACTTTTCCTGTCAGCGGCTTGATTTACTATTCGTTGAAAAGGTCGCTCGTTCGAGCTTAAATAAGATGGCTAGAGCGTTGGCTGCTGCGTCCATTGTTCTCGATAGTGGAATGATATTCAGTAATATAAATGGTAGACATTACGCGAAAACGTTAAACGTTTTACGCGAAACAATTCTAAAGATAGAAACCGTTCGACTCGCTACTACTATTCAGACTATTATTATAATAAAGACGGAGGAGAGAGAGAGAGAGAGAGAGAGAGAGAGAGGAACGATGGGCCGCAGCGGTTCGATAAAACGACCGAGATATATCTTTTCGCGTTTGCAACGTTCAGAAAAAGAGGTAGAAGGGAAGGTGAGATTAATTCCCTTTTCCCTTTTCCACTCCCCTTTTTTTCTTTTCCCCTGTCCTCTTTTTCTCGCATAATACCGCAAAAGGTAATTAAGAAAGGTCGATGCGATTTAATTTTTTTCCCCTCGTCGTTCCGCGTCCGGAAAAGTAATATTTTTCAATTGAGGCCGCACTCCGTTCATCTCCTTCTTCTTCTTCTTCTTCTTCTTCTTCTCATCCTGCTCGCAATAATGACTTTCGTATCTTACGTTCGGTAGCTGGAGATAATAAAGTTCGCCGGCTGGTTCTACGAGTTCTTTCGATAGTTTTAGAATTTCAAACAAGAAGCTAATAAGCGTGCTACCTTATCGTTAATTACGTTTGCGTAAATTAATTCTATTCTAATTAGTACGAATGTATTCAAATTTGCGCGTACACAGAAAACGCGAAGACACGTTTCACCATAAAAATGATCATCCATCTTTCCTCTTCGTTCGATGACAACGTCGCGTCGATTGAAGAACGTCCTCCTCCTTCTTCGTTTCTAAAAAAAAATAGTAAAAACGAAATTAGCTTCGATCTCATTTCGATTCTTTTGTATTTTGAGAAAAATGATATTTGAACAGGTTTCGTGCTCGTTATTATAATCGTTGATACGAGAGGATCCCGTAGGTAAATGACTTCGAGATTGGAGGTGGTCGGGACAAAATAGTTGGCAATAAAAAGTTTGAGGTCACTCGTAAACGCGCGATCGAGGAGAAGGGACTAGGAGAGTATCGTGCCCTAACTTGTCTCGAACGAGTGGAAGGATGGAAAAGGGAGGACGAGGTAGAATCATGAAACGAAGCTATCGAGACACCACCGTTCTAGTTGCCGCCTCGCTCGATCTTCTATACCTATCCCGTGCACCTCGAGCTTCGTCTCTGCGCGCACGTGTGTGTGTGTGTGTGTGTGTGTGTGCGTGTGTGTGAGAGGAAGAGAGAAAGAGAGAGAAACTAGTAGGGTGAGAGGTATCAGAATCCGCAACAGGTGGACGACGTCTCGTCTCGTCGCGTCTCGTCTACCATCGCTTACAATCTCCAACATCGTGATTCGTCCTCAAACGATTATGCGATTTCATGAATTATTATAACACATAATCGACGAATTCACTCGAGCAGTGTTCACTAAACGGTATCCTTGTAAAAAAAAAAAAAAACCAAACGAAAGTATCGATTGCCGAGGAAATTTGGAAAAAGTTTGTCAAAAATAAAATTTGTCAAATTGAGTACTACTCATACGGCATGCTAATCGCAAATATGGAGAGAAAGTCTAAACGAGGCAAAATTGGCTCGGTCCGAACAGTCTCGAGTGAACTGAATTCCGATGATCTTGCTTTTATACGTGCTACGAAAACAGGTCGATCCTTTTCAGGAAGCGCGAAGCTCCTTTGTTACTCGATAATGGAGGAACGCGGAAGATATAAATATATTTCTCGGACCGCGTTCGAGTTTATAAATAAAACATCGACTATTCGCTCGCATATAGTTGTACTCGCGTGTACAAGTGCATAAAAAGCTATCGAGAAACGTTCGGTGAAAGGACTTGGGAGAAAGGGGGGGGGGGGGGGGGGAAAAATGAGAAAGGAACATTGTAGCGCGAAAATTTGGAGGAAAGAATTTATATAGCCGTGCTCGTGCGAGGCTCGAAAATTGTTAAAGTTATTGTTAGGGAGCATCGTTCATTTACGAGCGTGATTGCGCACGTGCATTTAGCAAATGCACACATTCGTTATGTCGTTCAAGAACGTACCGACGAAATTCCGTCGTTTAGCGATGAGATAGTTCGTAACTCTCACCGAGACCAATCTGCGTTAGCTCTCAACTTAATTGCGACGATGCACTTTCAAAATTAAAACTGATAATCGTTAGAGAGAGAAAAGTTACGAAACAAAAGTGCAATTATGAGGGAGAAAGAGGGAGAGGAGTGGTTTCTACGTTTAGATATACATGCAACGACAAGAGAAGCAGCTTTGTTCCCCCTTTTTTCGTTGTCTTGTTCGCGGATTCGAGTGACATTTTTTCCTCTCGCTTTTCGAAGGGAATTTTACGCCTGGATTTACGCGACTATCGTCGACGATACGATTGGAATCTTTTGATCGTTCGGAAAGGTAAAGAAGAGGAGGAAAAGAAAAAAGACGGAAGGCAACCGCTTTTATCGTGGGTTCATCGCGAGGGCTTTTCCTGGGCTAAAGTAGAACGGATCCGTGTATGCTCGGACGATCGGACTTTTCGCTCCGTTATCCCCCGGTGAGAGTGTGTATATATAGCAAATGTATATCTATAGCAAACACGATCGTACATATATACTTTTATGCACGCGTATACATGGATACATATATTAGAATGAAATCAATCGACGAACGTTTTCTCCATTTTTTATTTCTTTTTTTTTCAGTTACGTATGACACAAAAATAAACAAAAAAAGCGTCGGATCATTCTCGTTTCGCGTAATATTAAAAAAACTGGCACATACGTGCGAATCCATTTGTTTCGACGGAAAACGCTGCGTTCATTCTGCTCGACACTCTCTATTCCGGTACTTCGAATAGCAATTTTTTCTCTTCGAGCTACGATCTTTCTCTCTCTCTCTCTCTCTCTCTCTCTCTCTCTCTCTCTCTCTCACATCGAATAGAATTGGACAGGCCCTGTAAGCGTGCGAGAGAGATAGATAGCGACCGAAAGAAGAGACCCAACAAAGATATCAAATCGAACAAGATACGTTTTATTGTTGAAACAGAAAACAAAAAGCGAAATCGAAAAAGTATAAAATGTCTGACAAAGTTTTTTCCGTGACGATGATTCGCCAGGAAAAAGTCATTGTCCTCTATCTCTATTCGTCCGTGAAAAGCTCAGGTTTGGCACTTTCCCCGCGACTCGAACGACGATATCGTCGAGCCATCGTTACTACCGTTGTTCATTTTACGGGCGACGTGTCACAAGTCCAATAAACATAGCCGCGACATGCCGTCGATCACGAGAACGGGCTCGCGATTCGATTCGATTCGATTCGATTCGATTCGATTCTATTCTATTCGATTAGATCTCTCTACCTAGCTTCCATTGAAATATTTAGGAAGGAAGCCGAGAGTGCTCGAGAGATCTTTAATTAAGATCATATACCAAAGGCAGAAACTGAAAGGGGCTAGGGTAGTAGTACGATTAGATTCTACGTTTATAGGAATTCAGAGAGAATAGTTTCGAGATCGGCATCATCGAATCTTCGATCAATGTCGCTTTCCACGAATGCTTATTCCGTGAAAAAGGAAAATATGTCGAAAGCTATGCCAAGACCGCGAAAGAAAGAGAGAAAAAAGTAACTCATCGTCGATGAGGAAACATTAACGAGCGCACGTTCGAGGGAACAAAGCACGTCGTCCTTGGTGATTTCGACGATACTATCTCATTCTTTTCCCTTCCCTTCCCTTTCTTTTTCTCTTCCTTCCTCCCTTATTTTTGTTTGCTTTTCCGACATGATATTCCCTTGTAATATGTATATTCCAGATAGTAGAGAGTGGAAACAATGGCGGGTCCATTTTTATGGCCGATGTATGGTCAATGCCATGTTTCGATATGTCTATATGTGTGTACAATTTCCTAGATTTTTCTACGGTTTTATATGACTGCGTATGAGGGAGAAGTACAGGTAGAGCAGAAAGATGGCTACTTTTTCATGTACGAAACCAAAGTACATTTTGATGAAGAGCCAGTATTTTTTAACGTTTCAGGTAGTACTACGGATTTGCTGCCAGCGCTTCTCCTCATTCACGGTGATTCCTATTCGTGGGGTGCCGGAAATTCGTTCGATGGAACCTCTCTGGCCGCTCACGGACGTCTAATCGTCGTTTCCATCAATTTTCGCATCGGCGTGCTCGGTGAGTATTCCCCTCGAATTTCCTTTCGTTTTTCTTTCTCTTTTCCTTTCTTCTTTTTCTTCGAAGCAACGACGCCATTGGCCTAGTCGCACGCTAATTCTCATCGTCATTGGCTCGAATCTCTTTGCTGGAATCTCCGCGAAATGAGAGAAAAAACTCTTGTCGAAAGACTCTGGCACTCTCGAGTCCGAGCAAATAAAATCGAAAAGCTCTTCCGGCTTTTACCTCGATAAACTCTCTGACGTTTAGAGAATAATCGTTCTTTCTGCTAAAGTCGCGAGGACGATATCCGAGGAACGTGATTCTCCAGAATCACGTCGAGAATAAAGACAAGGGAGAAAGACGACTTAAACGACGTAGTCGGCGGCAATGGTTAATCGTCTTTTGAATATTTCACGAGCTAATTTTCCTGCTGAATGAAAAACAAAGAAGATAGCCTTTGGTCAAGCTTCGCTTCGGCGCATTTTTAACCCGAGATTGTTTTTTCTCTTTTTTATGTTCAAGTTTTTAAATCTCTCTCTCTCTCTCTCTCTCTCTCTCTCTCTCTCTCGCTCCCTTTCTTTTTCATTTTGAGCTTGAACGTATGAACGGGTCTCGACTTTTTCACGTTTCATAATAACCGAATAAAGGAAAGAAAAAAGCAATGTTTGCAAAGAGGAAAGTACGTATTATTACGTACGACAAAGTCGACCACGTTTTCACCTTGGAAAGAGGAGAAGTATGCCACCGCGTGAGATACCGATACTGGTCATTTCTTTTTTATTATCCATGTGCTTCGAAAAGAGCGAGAAAAGTGTTTGAAGAAGAGACGAATCTCGGGAAATGGAAGTGGAAATAAAAAGAAGAAGGAAATGAAAGATGTGGGAAAAATTGGTATTTGAGGATTTCAAAGCGATAGCGGTAAACTACGAAACCTTCAAGAGGATACATTTTTATGGGAATTCGCACTGGCGCGAATAGATATTTGAATGCTAAATTAAGTATAAGGATAGAGAGAGAGAGAGAGAGAGAGGGGGGGGGGAGAGAGAACTATAGATAGACGGAACTAAAATGTTTTGAAACTCGAACGAAAAAAATAGGATATTCGCTGTCGTCGAAAACGTTTCCCGCGCGCCATTTCCCAAGCACGCTCGATTTCATTTGAAACTCGTGAGACTTTGCAAATTTGGTTTGTTTCAACTTTCATACATTCGTCGTTGAGTTCGTTCGTTCGTTCGTTCGTTCGTTCGTTCGTTCGTTCGTTCGTTCGTTCGTTCGTTCGTCGGTTCGATCGATCGGTCGCGTTCCAAGCTGTACCAAATTAATTGATTGTCTCGAGAACACGTTGCTACTTCTCGTATGCATATACTCTCTACGTTGGTTTTTCCTACGAAATCAACTGTTGCCAAGTCAGCTATACCTTTTTTATAAGTCGATTACATTCGCTTTCTTCTTTTATTTTTTCGAAAAAGCTTTCGGTCGATAGTTAGTAGGCCAGAGGCGATCAGCGATGAATTTTAAACATTGCTTCGCTCACGAATACATTTCGTGAAAAAAAATGAGCCAAAAGCAAAGGAGAATGCTTGGGTCGTGATCGGAAAGCGGCTACGCACGGCTATTTCCAGCTGTATTCGCGATAACGGGAGGAAGAGAGAGGACGAAAGACGAGATAGCCCCTTTTTCTTCTTCGTTCTTTCTTTGTTATAATGGAACTGTCTCGCGTGCGTTTTGTTCAGCCAACGAACGAAACATACCCCGCGGCTTTATTCAATGGCACGTAATAGTCGCGTGAGCGCGCGAGCATGCTCGTCTAATTCGATTCCTTTTTCTTCTTTTTTTCGCGTGCGCCTCTTTTCCAGCTCCTCCTCCTCCTCCGGTTTCTTCTTCAGCGCCTTTGGCTCTATTTCTTTTCTTTCGCTTAGAAACTAGAGGTAGACCTACGTATACACATACTATACGATTACGACGTGTACTTACGTTAGAATGTATAGGCGAGCTTGTGTGTACTCTGGCGGCTTACATCCGGCTTCGTTCCTTTCCCGATGAAGACTCGGCCAAGCCCGAATCTAATCTGTTTATTTTCTTTTTTTACCTATTCTCTCTTGTCCCGTTCTTTGCTTTATAATCAAGGTCAACGATTCTACGAATCGTTCGTCTCGACGTCAATTAACCTTTTCGCCGAATTAAGTGTTGCCATTAAACATCTTATATTATAGAAGAATGGTTAAAAACTGATAGATCGGCATTTACTTTTGACGATAGTTCGCGAGATTTAAGAGAATTGCGATTTAATCGCAATTAGTGCAATATTTAAGCGAAAAGACAAGGACGATAAGTCAGATAGACGAATGGTAGGTAGAAAATGAAATCTAAAACGCAAGAAACGCTGAGCGATATGTTTCAGTTTCCATGAAAGAACGTAATTTTCGTGTTCATGATAAGTGCATTAGAAGCGTAGACGAATAGGACGATGAAAAAGGTGACGGTGTCAAAGCAGATAGGACGACGCAATCCGGTTAGAATAGATTTCTTTGTAAAAGTTAGCTCGACGGAACGATTACGTCGATTAGGAAAGTTTACGAAGTTAAGCCGAAGCCTCCTACCTTCTAATGCCGTGACCTCGGGGGAAGGAGAGGAAAAAAAAAGGAAGAATAGAAAAAAAAAAAAAAAGAAAAAAGAAAATAAAGCACGAGCAAGAGGGTCTAATGAGCTCGACGAGCTTACGAGGGACGGCCATCTCTACTCGTTCCTCGTCGTTGCGACGCGCAAGGCAGACGCAAGGAAGAGGGGTACGGTTCGTACGTAAGCGCATGCACGCTCCTCTGCCCGAGTTCTTAATTAGAGCGTTCAACTCTTCGATATTGGTGATCTAAATTCGTATCGTGCTTTAAAGCCGTAGAGAACGTGTCTTTCCTCGTACGACGAGGCTCCACGGCAAATGTAATTTTTATTGCCCTCCTTTTTTTCTTTTTCATTGTTGTGTACCGCGAATACGCGTCCTCAAATATACGATGTAAATTTCAAATGCTCCGTGTGTACTCGAGAGCACATTATTCTTTTTTGACCTATTTCCTCGAACGCGTGGACACCACGTACTCGAAGTTTCGATCATTAATTCGCGATGATATCGGTCCCAACGTTTCAGCTTCGGACACGTTTTATGATAGAAGCATATTTTGCGCTCGCTCACGGTTTTATACATTTTAATCGGTACAAATTGTCGACAGGATTCCTAAAGACCGGATCGAAAGGAAACGCTCAAGGAAATTACGGACTGATGGATTTGGTGGCGGGACTTCATTGGTTACGCGAGAACATCGAAGCTTTCGGTGGCGATTCGAGAAGATTGGCACTACTTGGTCACGGTACCGGAGCAGCACTGGCCAATTTTTTAGCCGTCTCACCGATGGCCAAAGGTATTATTTTCGATCATTTCATACGATCGTACGAGACAGTTCGCGGCAAAGATTTATCCTTTAAATCGTTAATACCTTTTCACAACTATATTATCCCGTGCGTTTAACGAACAAATAAATAAATGATTATCTTGCAGCCGTGCGTACTGAATCGAATCGATGACTTAACGAGCTCGAATTAATACGCATTATCCCACTAGGTATTTGCATTTTATTCGAATAGATTGAAATCAAATCCACGCACGTATTATTTACGTATATAACGGCACTAGGATGGCGTGGGAAAAGGAAAAAAGTCCTCGAAAAGAACGTATCCACCAAACGGAAACTAATTACGTGAATTCCAAGTTTTAACGAAGCACTTAATTGTGACGGCACGTTGGAAACCTCTGCCGTGAGCAACAGAAAAAAAGAAAAAGAAAACTCGAGCGGATAAAAGAAAAAGTTTAATTAACCCCTTGGAAGGTGGAAATACAGCCGCCTTTATGGCCGTTGACGAAAGAGCCTTTCTTTAATATACGATATGAAAGTTCATTACGCTACGAAAAAGGAACGCTTTCGTCTTCCCTATCGTATAGCATCGTATATAGAACGAACGATATATAGAACGATAGTTTCTCTTATCGCGCTTCACACGTCGACGCTTTTCGCACAATCTGCCAAAGGATAGAAAAGAAGCTGGAAGACGTTTCAGAGAGGGAGAAGAAAAGAGAGAAAGAGATCGCAGCATAATCCGAAGAAAATTCCACGATACGTAGGCGAGTGTGTCGAAAAATCAATACGTTCCTAGCCTTCTCCCTCTCTCCCTCCCTCCCTCCCTCTCCTCTTTCACCGACTTTCTTCCGCATCGATGATTTCGTGCCAACCGATCGAGACAATGAAACGAGTGGTAAACGATACTCTCGATGATACGAGAAACATGATTAACTATAGATGGAGGTATTATTAGTCAGTATGATCAATTCGAGATTACTGGAAAGTTGGTCGATGTGGCCACGTGTTCGAGAGACTCGCGAGAGTTATCTCTTAGTTAACCGAGCTCGAGTCGAGATTTGGTCGAAGGGGAATTCGAGAAAAGTAAAAAGAGTACGATTTACAATAGAGTATCGGAAAAGAGGTCGAGGAAGGAAGGAAGAGAAAGGCTTTCTCTGGGATACACGTAGTTATCATGTGTTTGCGTGTTTGTGAGCGAAAAGTAAAGAAAGAAAAAAAGGAAGGAACGAAGGCATACGTATAGATATAGCATACGTATAGATAAGGGATAGAGACGTCGGTACGACTACACCACGAGAAGTGAGTGGCTGTCGAGGACGATGGTGTCGTCATCGTCTTCTTCTTCGTCGTCATCGTCTTCTTCTTCTTCTTCTTCTTCTTCTTCTTCTTCTTCTTCGTCGTCGTCGTCGTCGTCGTCGTCGTCATCGTCGTTGGATACTAGAGACCTTAACAAGCTACCTAGAGTGTAGTCTTCCGTGACTCTGCGACTCTGAAAGCCGAAAAGACGAGAGTAGAGGGGGAGGGGGAGGAGGTGAGAGTGTAGAACGAAAGAGGGACGGATAGGAGGGGAAAAAGAGAATCGTGTCCGTTCCGTTCCTAGATTGCAGCCCAATTCCACTAACGAACCAACCCCTGTGCCTTCTCTAATATCCTCTTCCTTCGTTTCGCAATGTCGAGTCACCCTTTAAAAGCCTCCGCAAGGGTGCCACGATGAACGAGCGATGTCAAGGCGTGCTAGCTTTTCTAAATATATTCCCTCCTCATTTCTTCTTCTTCTTCCCCTTCGTTGTACGAGACGTAGGTACATTCCTTCGTCGTTCCTTCTGGAAAGACGAAAGAGAGTTTGTTATTTTATATCCAACGTCATTCAATGAAATATTCCTTCGAAAGTCATTTTCGTGACTTAAAACGAAAAACTAAACAAATTGTTAGAGTTGGTCGAGAGAGTGATACTGCTCGGTGGTTCGGCCCTTTCACCGTGGGCGATTCAACGCGATCCGCTTACGGTGAAACATCTAGTCGCCGAACAAACCGGCTGTCCCGCCGACGACGAAGTCGACGACATCGCACCGTGCCTTCGTTTGCGAAGCCTCAATGATCTTCTCAACGTCAAGTTCGATCCGCCAAGATTTACTTCCGGTTTCGCGCCTTTCGTCGACGGAGCCGTCCTGCCGCAACCGATAAATCAGGTTCGCATATTTTTCGATAACTTTTACGTTTGCTGATGGATCGAGCAAAAGTCTAAATGCAAACAAATTTTGAAATTTTTCCTAGAACTTTCAGCCCACTGCCTCTTCCGCGGGATTGATGCCCCTCGTGCCAGGACCCGGCGCGGAATTTGCCAATTTCGGCAATCGGGATCTCTTACTCGGTTTAACGTCCGACGAAGCTTGGGTTAATCTTACCGACGAGGATCTACAGGTAAAGAATCCTTCTTCCTTCTCTCGATTCCTTTACGCTGCAGTTACGATTGTAGACGTGTGTGTGTGTGTGTGTGTGTGTGTGTGTGTGTATGTACGTACGTACGTACGTACATACGTACGTACGTATATATATATATCGTTTCCATCGAATACTCAATTAATTGTGCGAAATATATCGCGTTTACGTTAGCAGGACGCGAATGGAAATCGAGTCTGTAATCCGATCGAGTTCGTAGATTTGAAAGGATACGCGAACTTCGTTACCTATACGTGCGCTCACGTTTATGGATTTAATTGTAATTGGTTACGACTAATTATAGAACAAATAAATTTCGATTGGAGTAGCCGACAGAAATCGATTCTTGCTATGCGTCACATTCGCGAGACCGTTCACATTCGCGAGACCGCGCTCGAGTTCTCATCAAACTGCGCTTAATCGTACGCGAATGCGACGGAAAACGAAACCTCATGTACGCGCATATGACACTTTGGGACTTTCCACCTGCATAGAGGGAAAATAACTTTTAATCGGAAGGGCTTGATTAGCGGCGCGTTGAAAAACAGTAATAATAAATTGTTCGAATCGAAGAGATCCGACGTGGCGACGTCAGGCGACGTTACGGAGGGTAGAGTAGAGTATTTTCCGTGGTTCGAACGAGCGTCAACGGGGTTTTTCGTCTAGGCGAGATGGAGCGAGAGAAAGAGAGGAAAAGCTTTCGAATTCGGTAACAATGCCGAATGGCGATTTGCCTTTCGACTTTTATCGAGATTTCTAGCGCACTTGGGGATCGTAAAACAAAGGGCACTTTTACAAGAGAATAGAAGCTTCGATATATAACGAAAGAGAGCGAGAGAGAGAAAGAGTGATTTCCTTTCTCATTCTCGTCCAAGTTATTAAACTTTTCGAAGCCAATCGGATAGGCACGAGTAAAAGACACGAAAATAGAAAGGAAACCTTTTTCGTGCCGTAGAACGGGCTAAACGAGACCAGGAGGGATCGCATCCTTCGCACCTACGTGCGAAATACTTATCGTTATCACCTGCACGAGATCTACTCGACCCTACGCAACGAGTACACAGATTGGGAGAGAGGAGAGCAAAACGCCTCGGCTATTTGCGAGGGTCTTTTGTCGCTTCTCGGGGACGGTCAAGTTGCAGCGCCTCTCCTCAGATTGGCCCTTCTTCATTCTACTTCCGGTGGACGCGGATACTTTTTACACTTTCAACCGGGCGATCGACCTAGTCAAAAAGGCGAGGAACTTCCCTATCTCATGGGTATACCTCTTCTTCGAGGAGATTTCAGCTTGTATTCCTTGGCCAACTATACTCTCGCCGACGAGAACCTGTCCAGGCTACTCGTACACTACTTGGCCAACTTTGTAAGACGCGGGTGAGTTTTCTCTATTATCATTTTATGATATTCTCTCTCTCTCTCTCTCTCTCTCTCTGTCTCTCTCTCTCTCTCTCTTTATCGTTTTTCTTTCTTGTGTGTGTGTGTGTTTTTTTTTCTCCACCTTTACAGCTTCACGGCTATACATAGATGATAATTTGTCTCCAATTTTATCGTGATCTCGCTCGTGCTAAAACGCCTCAAGAGACATATACCTACCTCCATAGTTAATGACATCCTGATATTAACGTCTTCGAGTATTTCGAATCTATAGGGTCGATTTATCTACCTAGAGTTAAAAATATTTAACTATACGTTTAATCGTTTATCGTTATAGTCGTTCATTTTTGAAATATAATATGGAAACTGATTTTATGATAGCGAGCTCGTTGCAACGAGAAGAATATATTATCGTGTTACAAATCGATGAGTCGGAAGGGACGATGGAGCCCGCCTGTTCCTCGTGGGCGAGGAATTCTATTTATTATCCTTCGATTAAAACATCGCGTCGCGCGTTTTACGTTCGCTCGAGGTGAAATTAATTTTTTCACGATACGACGTATCTTATTCTTTCGATTCCTCGCTATTTGGCCCAGTTTCTGGCGACATTGCAACGAATAACAGGGTGTTTCGTGGCAAAGCAGCTGTTTCAAGTTTCGTCGAGAAGCGGTATTCGCAATTAATGGCGTTTGCAGAACGATCAAAGGAAATTAGTTCGATATCGCGCGTGCCCTATAATTTAGTGCCGTCTCAATTAGCAGTCGCGATAGCTACCTTAGCTAGTAGTTAGGTATGTATTCGGATTCAATATGGAACCAACAACTTTGCACAGCTTACTCGATTCGCGTTCGGTAGTCGCTTCGAGTAGTCTCACACGTCCCGGAAACCGATTTACTCTGACTTGAGAGTTAATTCCCTTAGTTCCAACCTATGTATATTTGAAGAACTCGAGTATCACGTCCGAATTGCCTTTCATAGACAGTCGATGATAGTCGATAGGTAATGCGCTCTTCTTAGCTGAGCAAGTGAGGGGGCGGGAGAGAGAGAGAGAGAGAGAGAGAATCTGCGAAAGGGTAGTCGCCAAGATATAAAGTTGCTCCAAGTACTGCGGTACTCCGTGGAAGAGGTTGGATCCCCTTCTCTAAGAGGTACGACGCCGAGAAGCACAGCTGCTATTCGGAGCTCGCAATTCCAAAGTTGCGATCGCACCGTCTCCTACCTCTGGCCGTGGTTTCACACCGTAATTGGCGAGCAACCTCCAGGCTTCCCACGAAATTAGATTTCGGCTTCGACGTCGTATTCGTCGATAGACGCGAAAGGAGGGTTCCCGCCCTCCCCCCCCCCTCTCTCTCTGTTTCTCTCCCTTCAAGGAGACACATTTCGAGGACAATCGATTGGGACTTTTACTTTCGACTTTTTTTTCTTTTGTCTTTGTCTATCATCTAGATGCGTTAGAAAGGCGTTCAATGAAATTACTTTTGCCTTACTCGCGTGGCCTTCGATCGCGCGAATTAAGGACTTTGTCGAGAATTTTAGAGACGAAGGCGGACGACGAATCGTATGCTTTCAGAGATCCAAACCGAGCGAGTTCTTTGACGTCCGGTACGGAGAGTGGCCTGACTAGTCCACCCTTTTGGGAATCGTACGACTCGATAAATCAGCTTTATTTGGAGGCAGGCCATGTGACGAAGCTGCGCTCGCACTACAGAGGTCATAAGATGTCACTTTGGTTGAATCTGTTGCCGCAGCTGCACCGGCCCGGTTACGAGATCAGCATGCGTCATCATCATCTGGCGGACAGTTCGAATTTGTACGAGGGCGCGGTACGTCCGCAGAGTACGGCCCTGCCTTTGCCAGCGCCACCATTGCCTATGCCCTCGCCAACCGAGCCTTCCTCGGTGTCGTCGCACACGTCGACATCGACGACCGAATGCACGCCCAACGCGACCGCAACCACGATAGCGAGTACTTCGAAGACACAGTCGCAGCACTCGAATCTTGGCCCGGGACCCAACAATCTCCTTCGAAAGTTAACTTCGAGTTATTATCAGAGCTACACAACCGCCCTCACCGTAACCATCGCCGTTGGGATATTTCTCTTGCTCCTAAACATCATCATCTTCGCGGGTATATATCATCAGCGCGACAGAAACGCGTCTGGTAATTCCGGTCTCTCGGCTTTCGGCGACAAGAAGAAGGAGGAACTATTGGAGGCTGGTTGTTCCGGTATCGAGATCGGCGGTCCACCTGGAAAACAAAGATTGTCCTCGATGAATCTGATCGATTCTCCAGGAACGAGTCCTCAAGGACACAAGGCCAAGCTCGTACAAGAGTTGGAGCTTCAGCTTCAAGAATTTCAATGTTCTCCGCCACCGGGCGGCGGGAAGAGGGTCCTCGAGCCACCGTCCTACAGTAGAAATCCATGCGTACAGAGAACACGAACACCCTCGCCGTGCATCGACGCTACCATCGCCAGGATGCAGGACGACGACAATATGATAGACGGTGTCCTCGACAGCGACGACGACGATGATGATGACGACGATGACGATGAGGACGACGACGACGACGATAACGAGGAACTTCCGGAACCACCGCCACCTCCCAAGGTTCCAGCTCCCAACGTCGGTCTCACCTGTCCTGGTATTCTTCGTCAACCTGGAACACCCGGTAGCGCTAAGAAACGCGTGCAGATTCAAGAGATATCGGTTTGACACGCTCCAATCGGGCGATATTAGAAACAATTGAAAAGTTCGATCTACTTGACGCGGGGCTTTTTAAAGAATTTCTTTCTTTGATATAGTGCGCTACGAAAGTGTTCAGTAGTTAATTATACGTTCCGAGAGCGAAAAGGAGAGCTTACGCTAACAATAAGTATTTACAAGGAAAGGGACAAGAATCGAGAGAACTCGACAAATTTCTCCTACCTAAAGAGAAAGAATTTTATCGTCTAGTCAAAGATAACGTCTCCCGAGAGAGATTAAGTAGACGTTCTCAAGGATTTTAAAGATAGCTACTAGCACCCGGAAAATTTCGTCTTCCGATGAGTTTTCTCTCTCCCCTTTCTTCTCCCTCCCTCCCTCTCTCTCTCTCTCTCTCTCTCTCTCTCTCTCTCGGGTCGCGTTATCGTGGCAGTCATTGCTGCGACGCGTTAGGGATTGATACGGTCTCAGGAAGACAGAGAGACTACGCGGACACGTTTCCTCGATGTTCGCTCATCCGGATTTGTCATAGCACTAAGTGGAATTATTCGAGGAATTGGAAGCTACGAGCCTCGACTTTAGGTTTGTACCGTGATACGATATATATGTATATATATATATCGTAAATACACACACGCGCGCGCGCGCGCGCGCGCACACGTATACACACACACACACACACACACACACACACACACACACACACACATGTATCGAAAAATATGAAAAGAAATCGTACGGGATCGTTTATCTGGGCGCGAACGTGAATTTGTACGAATCCGATATCGCAAAATCCTTTAAATTCCTCAATTGTCCAATTCTCGACGTATGTATCGTGTCAGCGAATTGTGATGTAGTTTACGAGTGTGATTGCGAGAAGCCACGAAGAAAACGATAGAAAGTAAGAGTGAAAAGGAAAAACAATAATCATATAAGGAAGAGGAAGTTGATGAAATAAAATTGTATAAATTATATGCACTATTGGAAATACGATGTCGATCTCGATGACGATGCTTGAAAAAAGCAAAGAGAGCGTCCGGGTCCATCCTAGTATACTTCTTTTCTTTTTTTCTTTTTTACTGGGGGAGGAGGGAGGTGCTTACTCCGAATGTACTCCGTTTCCGGTATTTAATGGACCGCTTTGCGTTTTACGAATCCTTTGTGAATGATTTTATATGGCGATCGAAAATAATATTGTGAATTTTTTTCGATCGAAACGCTTCCATAACGCGAGTTACAACGCGTCGCTTACGATCTATAATAACGATCTGTAAAACGACCATGGGATTGGAGACGCGAAAGGAATAGAGAATGCAATAGAAAAAAGGGAAAATACAACAACGAGAAAATGAATACGCGAAAAGACGCACAACGCACCAAGAAGTACCAAAAATCGGACGAGAGAAGTCTTCTCCTCGTTCTTCCCTCGAGTGACTGCCGTAAAAATGACATATAAGCCTATAATAATATAGAGATTAAAAGAGAAGGAACAAGAAGACGTTATGAATAAAAGATCGTTGTAAGCACACCCCCTTCTTTTAATGTTTAAGAGAAACTTGGTAAAAATTGGAGAGGAAAATAAAAACCCGTGCGTGGGGCCATACGTTAAATGACGTGAGCTAATTGATTATTAAAACTTAGCTTATAGTCCAAGGGACACTCGGCCGTCGTAAATAAGAGATAGGATGAAAGAAAAAAGAAGAAAAAAGAAAATAAAGAAAAAGAAACAAAAAAAAAAAAAAAAAAAGAAAAAGTTCTTTGTAATCCGAATGTCGATCGCGTACGCCTTGCGTAAGCCTAACATGAATGAAACAAAGAAAAGGAAAAACGTAAAAATAATCTATAATAAAATATTGCAAGGGATAATAATAATCGATTGACAGCGGCGCGCTCATTTTTCCCTCGCGTAAAAAATAATAAATAATTCGAAGTAAATTCATTTCGATTCGATCGAAAAGAAACTAACGAAGAATGGACGTGCAAATATTCGATTTTGTACGCGTACACAGGATTCAAAAATAAAAAGAAATGGGAGGAACACACACTCATATACATCTATCAATGTTTGGAATGTTGGGATTTGTTTAAATAAATACTTGAAGCATTTAAAACGTGATCGATCTTGCAATTTTCTCCATCCCAATTTACGTATATAGACTCTGGACAACTGTATCCACTGATTTTTTTTTTTTAAATTTCGAGTCATTCCCTCATCACGATCGTCTCGCATCTTCTCTCATTATTTTCGATTAATCTTGAAATTTCGCAGGAGAACGCGACGCAACGACGCAAGAACAACATAATATAAGAAAGAGAAAGTGAATTTGTTTAAGGGAAAAAATTTCTCTTTCTTTTCTTTCCTTATTCCTCCAAGGTTGCAGAAGAGGTGCACGTACGTAGACATACCTATATACGTAAAATTTTATTGCACGAAGAACACGGAGGTTACAAGAGTTATATTTTTCGTGAAAAAGCCGGAAAATCGTAAAGCATATAAGAGTGTTGTAATAAAACGTACGTATGTACATACGTTAAAACTCGCGCGCACACAAACTTTAATGGAAGGTATAGCGACGTTTTTTGCGTGACGGTCATTATAAAAGAGACATCCGTATCGTAACGCGTATGTACACATATGTACATACGCTCCTACAGACGTTGCTTCTTACTTCAAAACGAAAGCCACGCTAACTCGGCGAAAAATATTCCTATAAAAAGAGTCGAACAGAGAGAGAGAGAGAGAGAGAGTCGGAAAAAGGAATATAAAAGAAAGATCGGCGAATAATGTCAAGGAAGTCGGCACAAACGTAAGTGGTCTTTCCTTCCTTCTTGTGGGATTCTCGTCGAAGGGTTTTGCTGTACTGAAAACCTAGTAAAAGAAGGGAGAGTAGTTTTTCGTCGTCGAAAACGTCTCTATTCCGGTTTCCTCGGCCTCCTTTCCTTCTCCAAGGTCTTTGCGACCAAGTAAGAGGATGAGGAGAATGAACGAGCCTCGAGACAAGGACTATGGTGGGGTGTTGCCCTTAGGGGAGACTACCAACAGGCTCAATGTTTTAGGGTAATGGAAAGTTTCCCTCGTCGTTGCTGGGGGCGGAGGCGAGAAGAAGGAGAAGGAAAAGGAGGAGGAGCGAGAAGAGCAATCTCAAGAATCGTTTCTAGGCAAGGTATACCGCTAAAGTGACACGTGCAACCAACGCAGAGAGAGAGAGAGAGAGAGAGAGAGAGAGAGAGAGAGAGAGAATAAATAGAAAGACAAAGATAAATAGATAAGTGGTAGGAAGAACAAGAGAGAGAGAAAGATCAAAGGTTTGCCGCGAAAAAGAAAAAGAAATAAGAAAAAGGTAAGAGACACGATGTTAAAAGTCACGAAAAAGAATCACCAAAAGCTTCCCCTATGATTTCGCTTCTTTAAAGTTCTCTCTCTCTCTCTCTCTCTCTCTCTCTCTCTCTCTCTCTCTCTCTCTCTCCCGCCCACCCCTTTCTTTTTCTCCCTACCGAGAGTCGTAGGATCGTATCGACGTCTTTCGGAGGAGATGGCAGCGACGACGTCGGTGGCCGAAGCTCGTGCTTTAATGGGGTGCTTTCCGCCTCTTGAGGGTCGGAACGAACGAGATCTGCCGCGGGCTGAAGTATAATTAGTCATGCCATACAGGTTCGTGGCATAGACCGAGTACCAACCGCTATACGTTAGCTTTCCTTCGCGACTAGCCTTCCGAGGACGTGCGCGCGCACACACGTACCCTACACCTTTTACCTAACATGTTGTGCTTGGATGTAAATGAAGTGCTCTTTCTACGTGTGTACGTACGTAATGAACTCACCATTCGTCTGTCCGTAGATGTGTACAGAATGGAGAAGAAGAACGTCGTCGTTGTCGTCGTCGTCGTCTGTGCGAAGAAACTAGCGCATTTCCTTTGAATTATAACGCTCCGGTCAGCTCCGCATTCCTTTCCTTCTTATCGTTTCTTCTTTGGAAAGACACGAACAATGACTAAACGTACGTTTCACCAGGTATTCGCACATCGTTCGAATAAATGTCAACGAGGTAAGCGAAGAATCTGAAAAAGAAAGCCAATTTATATTGCGTACGTCTACATATATTAAAAATATATGTACGATTCACATTAGAAATTGTTCTTCGTGAAAAGTAAAAAGCATGAGAAAGGACAACTACCATTACTGTAGAAAAAGAATCTAACTCGAAAAACTATCTAACTCGAGCTACTTTCGTAATCATCTGCTCGGATATATATGTATATATCGATTCGTCGATTGAACCGACATCGACGAACGACAAAATAGAGAACGAAAAGAGAAAGGAGAACGGTGAATCGCGAGGATAATGAGATAACGGTGATTCGTTTGACGAGACGGGTTTTCTTCGAACGTCAACGAGACTCGTTGCTTCTACATTCGTGGAACTCGATAAAAGCGGCGCATATAAACCGCCGGAGCGTCGTCGTTAAAGCTAACAAAGTGGATTAGCGAATACCATGGCGTAAGGGGTGAGATGGGCTGGATGAAGCTGGAAATGAGAGCTACCTCTCACCGGAGTTACCTCCTATCCGAGCTCCTTTATCTTCCTTTAAAACGAAAGAGGATCCGCTTGGTTCACCTACCTCTTGCTTTACTCCCCCACAATCCTTCCTACCTTACAACAATGCTCACAATAACTTTCGGAAAAGAAAAGAAGGAAAACGACAAAGGAGTTTCCAACTTGCGCACGCGTCTTCTCCGAGAGACACAAAGAGAGAGAGAGAGAGAGAGAGAAAAAAAGATAGACAGCTTCCTTTGCCAACTACTACATTACGAGCTGCACGAAAAATGAATCTAAATTATTTTGAAGTATTAACGAACAACTTTGATCGACGTTGAAAGTCAATATCGATATAAAAAAACAAAAAAGGAAAATAGAACAACGTCGGAACGAGACAGAAAAGCTTTTGAGAAATTACGAACGTTTATCAAATACGGTATCTGAAACGTATTGTAGCTTTTAATATACCTACGTTGGACAGATTAGTCGTATAACGCGTGAAATTTTATATGAGAGAGAGAGAGAGAGAGAAAATTGTGCAAGTTGTCTCTTATGCATAATTTGTACCTCGAAAAACAACGACGTCAGTTCGAGCTCGTTACGTTTCCATTAATTACGTTCGACGTGCTACATATGTAAATCTCCCGTCGTAGCTTTAAATCAAATTTGTCGAGATAATCGACATAACTGGGGGATTTCCTAATCGAATCATAAACAAATGTTCAATCTTGATGAAAAATTACATTCTCGTTCGTTAATTTTTCGATTACGAGATCTCTTATCAAAGAGAGAAAGAGGGCTATTTCCGATCTTGGATTTTTCAATTCCCATCGGTATTTGAACGATTCGATTCTCGGTTCTTCGGCCTACCATACGATATATCGTTCTTTCGTCGTGCCGATAAAACATCCCACAACTTATCCGAGAACTGTTTCTCCTTCTACCGCGAATACACCTATACGCGTATCCTAACCATCGTATCTTTTTCGACCATCGCGTATTCACATTACTATCTTGTATCTCCTCTTTGTATCGAACAACTGTGATCGATAGGAACGTACTCAAACTATCGTCTCGTCTCGTGGATTCGCTTATCTCTTTTCTTCTTCTTTTCTCCCCTCGACGGAGGAGAGAAAAGGAAATCCTTCTCCTAGAATCGTACGATTTTAGAAAAAGCAAATTGCACGTTTTCTCTCTCTCTCTCTCTCTGTCTCGCTTTGTGTATTTAGTTCGAAAGTGGTAATCAGGGCATCGATCGTAGCGCCACAGCCTCCAGAGCAAATATTTTCATATAGAGAAATTTTCATCGGTCGATAAGATTTTCTGTGTTTACACGATCCACTATTTCAGGTTTATAAGTAATTAATATCTATGCGTAAATATGCTGCCTCGTGTCAGCGTATGGAAAGAAAATCTTTTCGGACAACCTATCTGTATTATAGGGACATTGGCACATAGACGTACCGACCTGTCGGCGATCGTTGACGATGCAATCGTCTCGAAAAGAAAAAAAAAAAAACCTACTCAGACAATCTCCGACCTATATAAATTCTTTTTACGTCGATCGAATTTTAACAAAGTTAGAAGAAAAAAAAAAAAAAAAAGAATCGAGCCAAGTTTTCCTTACACGCACATAGACATTTATCGAGTAAATCTCAGTCGCAAAAAAGTCGCAAACAGGTTGGGAAAAAAGTCGTAAAACTTACATTTTTTTACATGCGCATTAAAGGAAAACTATCGACTCGACTTAATGCATAACTTTTAGTCTCTAGAAAGAAAAGAAAGAAAGAAAGAAAGAGAGAAAGAAAAAAAAAACATTCGAGTCGGTGGACGGTGAAGACATCGAACGTGAAAAGGTACAATAGACACATTACACCTCACGTGTCATGAATTTTTAACGTCGACGGTGGATACGATGATCAACGTTTGTCGTCGTATCGAAGAGTTGTCAAGTTTACCAAATCGATACGAGGTATAAGCATGCAAAGTTCTAAGTTTAGTCGAGCTTAGCGATTCAGGCGTATACGCTCGACGCTACCTCGAAAGGCAGTTCAATGGGAAACTTCGTTAAGGGTGTATGCGACAAAGAGCGATCTAACCGATTATTCTAAGATGAACCCTTTGAGACATCGTGATGAGTAAAGAGAAGAAAAGAGGGAAAGAAGAGTTTTGACGTTGAAACGACCGTGTTGTGTTAAAAATCAAAGTGGGAAGCATTCGTCCTGGCATGATCATCTCGGTCTGGTCCGAAAAGTAAGTAAAACTTATATTATTTTTGTCTCGATATTCTGCTTTATGTCGAAAATAATAGGTGGTTATATTCGAAAGACGATCGTGATAAATGTAGAATCGAAGGCATCGGAGGTATCGTCCTCGTCGTTTCTTCCACGTTCGCTCGTTCCATACGCAAAGTCAATAACAAGTTCAGCGATCGACCTCGAATAGGACGTTTCCATGGAAAGGTGAAAAGAGCATTTCGAGGGCCGTTCGATCGAGCGCACAAGTGTTGATGCGTGCGCCTGCGAGTTTCAGAGGGCATCGCCTCGCAGGAATTTCGACTAATTAACTTTGCCGATAGTAGTCTCTCTCTCTCTCTCTCTCTCCCTCTCTCTCCTATCTCCTTCGATCGTAATTTATGACTCAACGTTGGTAGGAAAAATGGAAAAGGTAAGCCGAGCCAGGAATCGTACTTTTCGTGTTTTTTGTTATATATTATAGGGAGGAAAAGATGTAGAGAATGATAAGAGCTCTTACCGTAAGAAAAATAAAGGAAAAGGAAAAGGAAAAAGAAAAAGCAAGATTCATTCGTAGCCGTTCTTCGCAAGCACAAGAGGCAATTTTCTCGTAGACGAGAAGCGAAACGGTACTCGTACAATATCGAGAATCGACTCTCGGAACAACGTTGCAAGAGGCTCCCAAGTCCGTTGAGAGCCAATCGGAAGAGCGGTTTAACCAAACGATCGATCGAAAGTGTATCGCAAGGAACTAGACGATGGTATAGAGCGAGCTACTAAGGGTTTCATTAGCTTTGTCTTTCGCTACCTTTGAGCGATCCACTCGGAAAATTACGTATCGCTAAACCAAACCTATGAATGCGTCATTATATTTGAAGACGACGATGACGACGGATCAAAGTTTACAAGCGAAACGGAATTTTATGGATGATCGAGAACATATTAAATACAGGGAAAATGAAAAAGAACGAAGAGAATATTGAATGAGATATGAACCAATTAAACTTAAAAAAAGAGACCAACGACATAGAAATATTTATTACATTTGATTATTTCATTTTATTTTACGAGCTCGAAAAATTCATCGATTCGTTTCACGAATCTCGAGAACCATCGAACGATCGTTGCCGGGAGAAAATTTTGACGAACGAAGCCAATTTCGCGAACGGCCAGGAGAGAGAGAGAGAGAGTCGTGTCGAATTCGAAAACAGCGAAAAGCGACGAGTCAATGGTGCCGGTTACATCGTAGGGTTAGCTCGTCGTTCGTCATCCTTCTAACACTCCCTCGACGCCACGTTGCGAAGGAGACGAATGGATGGATGGTTATTCAGAGAGAGAGAGAGAGAGAGAGAGAGAGAGAGAGAGAGAGAGAGAGAGAGAAATCGGTAGTCCCGATATCAGAGACATTCCGGTGTCATAAGTATTTGGCAACTCTCTACATCGTTTTTGATCGATAGATAAATCGATAAGATGGAACGGCATTATCATAAAAGTAGAAAAAACTTTGGTGGCTATCGTTACTTTAATGACGCTCGTATACGATATTCGTATCGCATGGAATGCGTTTGGATTTATAATAGAGCCTTCATTAAGTCGCTTTTTATTTTTATAATCATTTGCTTCCTCAGCGGGAAACACTATCGACTCGAAAATGAAACTCCTTTGTTCGATGGTACTCTTAACGGGCGGCATATTTGCACAGGTGAAATTCGTCCGTGCCTGCTCGGAATACTATTCTCAAAGATCGCAAAGACGCGTGGATGGAATACGTAAGTACATTTTTGAAAAACGTATCGTACGTTTTTCTTTTCTTTTTACTTTTTTTCCTGAGAGAACCACCGTACAAATATTTATTGAAAGATAGAAAAATAAAAGAGGTAGGTTATTTAAAAAAAAAAGAAGAAAAGAAAAAAAAAAGGATAAAAAAAAGAAAAGAAAAAATGAAAACCCTATTAGATCAACATCGTTTGTTAAACGAATCGATGCGTTCTCGTTATCGTTTCAAAGTTTTCTAATTAATCGAATTATCGAATGCGTCCCATGCATCCCATGAAAATACCGAAAAATATGAACAAATTTATTTCGATTAACGATCCGTTCGTTAGATTATTCGCCTCGACACCTGTGGAATATATACCGACGATT
Organism: Vespa crabro; assembly: GCF_910589235.1. Lineage (NCBI taxonomy): Eukaryota > Metazoa > Arthropoda > Insecta > Hymenoptera > Vespidae > Vespa > Vespa crabro. The sequence goes on from NC_060975.1 coordinate 198,424, forward strand.
CGTTCGGTTAAATGTATTCCTTTACTTTTTTTAGTTTTCATTATGGGACAACTGTGTCGAATGTAGGTGTAGATTCACCTACGTGCGTACGTGTTTACACCGTAGGTAAAGTATTATATCTCTGCATACGTGGGTCGAACGAAAAGACTAAAAAGAAAACGAATAGTACGCTCGCTGCACAAATCGCGGCCTGTGGACAATTCGGTCGTAGGGATTTTCTCTTCTCAGCATTTCGACGGTATAATTTAACGATTCGTCATCGCCCTCGTCTTTCGGATAGAGGTAAAGTAATTCCGAGAGTGTGTAGTGAGTGGCACGTGCGAAATGGCACGCGAATTATTTTCGACTTCTTCGACGTTTCCTCTTCGACCAGGCTATAAAAGATCGTCGATATATTTAGAGTACGCTTTTCTTTCGATCTAAAATTAAAATCGAATAAACGGAAAGGCAAAAGCGAAAAAATTGCGATGGCTGATTAATATAATAATATATATAAGACATAAATATAACCTCGGTTGTTCGTTAATAATTAAAGTTTAGACTCTGTCATTATCAACCGATCACGTAAGAAATCATAAAAGAAGTTTGATACGTTAAGTGGTACGATTTTGGCAAATCTTCCCTCGGATAGGATAGGTCGTGGGACAATGCTTTCCGATGAGAGATCATGTTCGGTAGAGTTCAGTCGACTATACGTCGATGTCGAACGCCACGGGTTTTGACACGAATGCGGATAACGGGGAATACTCGATAAATTATTCTCGACGACACATCGTTTCACGGAGATATAGAGCGAACGGTGCACGCGTCCAAGAGAATCTCGTTCACGCTTCTACTCTATGCTCGTTCGCTCGTCTTCTACTCCTCCTCGAGCTCTTCTTCCTCCTCCCTCTACATTCTCGTGACACCGTCGTCTCTCTGTTCCCCCTTCTTCGTCATCTCGCGCGATAATGAGGGCTAATTGGCACCGACCGAGCAGAAGCTCGGTCCTCCTTTAACTCGTTCCGCTTCGCTCGCTAACGTATGTATCAACTCTAATCCACCTGTGAATTCCGTTTCCTTCTAAACCAGTGGCCTTTGGCTATCGTTTCTTCGATTGTTTTACAATTATCGTTCTCTCGTTGACGCGACTACGCTGTTAAATAATACCTATTCCAAAATTCCTACCCTCGTCTCATTCTTCTTCTTTTCTACCTTTTCCTTATTTTTATCCCACATGTCTCTCTACCTTTGCGCTGTTAATCTTTCACAAAGATCCGTTTCGCTCCCATCGGCGTTGACGCAAAATCAAAGTCTCACATGGTTCCCAAGGCGACCTACTTCGCGTAGAAACTTGTAAAACTCGAATAGAGCTTGTACCTTTGGTGGCCAATACGTTGTATACGCGTTAGTACGGTCACATGAGTATACGACGAAAAACAGTTTCACGTGAGATGATTATCGGAGCGCTGTTAACGAGAGATAACTTATTTACGATAATTCCTTTCGTTAGCGCAAAACCGCGAAGGGGCCAGGGAGTTTCCGAAAAAAAAAAAAAAAATATATATATATATACATATATATAAGAGAAAAAAAAACTCGCGATATTTTTTGGAAAATTCCAAGTTCAAGGACAAATGAACGAGTGGATTCATTCAGTTCTTAGCGATGTATCGCGATTATCTACGCGCCGTTCTCTTCCATCGCTATGAAATTTTATTAATCTCTGCGTCCGACGAGTCGGTCAGAAGGACGCATAGACCCTATCTATTACATCTATTATGCAAATGTGAAACATTTATCCATACGCGTCTAAGGAAGGAAAGTCTTGTCCGTGACCAATGTCATCTTTTCCGTTATCCTTCGTATCAAGAGAAACAATAATCTTATTCGGTAATTATATTCGGTGTTACCTGGGTTCTAATTTATAAAACGATCTACGAATGAAATCAAATCAATTTATTTTCGTAAGGTAATCCTATTAAAGGGTCAAAAAAAAAAAAGAAAAACAAAGAAAGAAAGAAAAAAGAGGAAAAGGTAAAAATGAATGGACGGTAAGTATGACCTCGTGTCGATAGTGTAGGTACGATCCTAAGATCGTACAGCATTGATCGACATTCTGTTTTGATATGCGCATGTTTTTGAATAGGAGAAAGAGGAAGAGAGTTGAAAGATCTTGGCGACGAGAGCTAAACAATTGAAAAGCTTTTGCCTCGAGGAGAATCGAGAGGAAAGAAGAAAGAAGAAGAAAAAGAAGCTTCGAAGGGCGCGCGCGATTTTTCTCTGTCCGTACTTTCCCGTCTGTTTCTCACCTTCGGAATGATTACCAGTTGAGGGAAGAAGAAAGCGAACGGGTGAGATAGGGGGAGAGAGAGAGAGAGAGAGAGAGAGAGAGAGAAAATGTGGCAGCTGGACTACCCATCCGGGGGTTGTCGCCGAAACCACTATACTTTCCATCGTGCTCTGGCAGTCCTTTATCTCCGGGTGATATACGAGGGAATGCACGTCCTGCCTTCTCTCTCTCTCTCTCTCTCTCTCTCTCTCTTTTACTCTGGTAGCATCACCGACATGTTGCTAGCGGACTTGCCCCCGAGGCTTTTAAGCTAATTCGAAGTATCGCTCGTGCCAGCGGCGTTTTCCACGAAACTACACGTCCTCGTTCACGTTCTCGTCCATGTCGAGATCTTCTCTCTCTTTCCCTTTTCCAACCCCTCCCTCGTCTTCGAATCGAAGACACTGCCGGGATAGCTTCGGATTTCTAAACCTTGAAAAGAAAGTCCGAAAGAATGCTTTCTTCTTCTTTTTCTTCTTCTCCTATATGTTACAATCCGAAACTATTTTTTTACGTTTTGGATTCTGTCATCGTGTTTCTCTTTGTTCGCTCGCTCCATTTTTCTTTTATTTCCATTATTACTGCTATTCCCTTTCTATAAAATTTTTATAAATGTCTCAAGATTTTGGATAGAATGAAACTAAATATCTAGCAATATATTTATTTCATCTGGTCTTTTCTTCTTCAGATTTATCGTGTCTCATTCCATTAAAAAACAACGTTCTGATTTATTGTATTTGAAATAAACTTTTATCTAGAATCATTATCTTTTATCCTCTTTAGAATCTTTTTAATAAGTATAATCTATTTGATATATTTCTTTTCTCTTACATATCCACTATCGTAATATCATTGCCATGGGTATAATAAATTTTATCCGTCTCTCTTCCTCCCTCCTCTCTCTCTCTGTAGCAATAACTATAGCAAGTGTCTCGAACGTAGGAGGCTTTTACCAGCACACGAGTTCATCTATTCGCATGCGTGTGTACGAGCACAGGGGTTAACGCGAGATGTGAAGGGGGAAAGAGACCAAAGGAGAGGGATATTTGCAATTCCAATCCTATCTTCGACCTCGTCGTCGTCGTTGTCGTCGTCGTCGTCGTTTCTCTCTCTCTCTCTCTCTCTCTCTCTCTCTCTCTCTCTCTCTCTCTCTCTCTAATGCTCGTTTCCGAGGGACGAAGCAGACGATTCTCGCGTGACTGTCGACGTCCACGGAATGTCCGATGAAGGACGAAAAATCGCAACCTATTGCCAGTCGCGGGATATATAGATGTACATATGTATATATGTGATTCGAGTCGAACCAAGAGGAATCGCTCGGAGGATTTTCAACGTTTTCTTTTGTTTCTTTTAGCGGGCGGCTTGCTTTCTTGTTCGACGAAAGAAAAATGGACGACTTTTTGGCGAATACGATTGCCGCAGAGTGCACGTATGCGTGTAGCGCGCGAGATCCATACAATACGCGTCGGAAATAGACCGCGAGTTTTTGACGTTCGAGATCGATTTGATTTCTGTTCGAGAAGTAAAGAAAAGTTCCCCGCGTGATTCTTCATCGTCTCGACGATCCATCGTTTTTTTTTATTTTCCTTTTTTTCTCTTAGTTATTTATTCCTTTGGATGAGACTAACGTTGAGTTTATACGATCGTTTATACGTTCGAAAGAAATTCATCGAAATAGAGAATTTTCATTTTTCTAAACGTATTATAGTACAATTTCTTATACATAGAAAGTTGATTAGATAAGAGTATAGTTTTTTCGATAACGTGCGTCCATTTGACATTGCAATAATCGTCAAGGCAGAGAGAGAGAGAGAGAGAGAGAGAGAGGAATTAGCTGTCGGCAAGATCGGCGAAGACCAACCAAGAAAGCTCGTCCCTTGAAATTTTCAATCAACGCTTTCGAAACGCGCAGCATGTAGCGTAATTAATTCCCAACACTGACCGTAATACCGAGTACAATCGAGTCGCGAACATGCATCGCGTTCCAACGTGGCAGGAAGATGAATCGCGTCAGCGGATTAGAGACAACGACCGCTCTCGACCGCTTTCAACGGACGCCCTCCTCCTCCTCCTCCTTGCTCTCACTATCTCGTCGTCCCTCCTCGATCCAAGTATCATCAACGAGAAATGATTAGTCACGAAATGTAGGTATCGTGCTCCGAATGTGCACAAATTGTGCCAAAAGATGTCGTCTCCTCGAAACAATAGTCGTTTTTCTTTTCTCTGCTCGATCTCCGTCCGTCGTGCAATCGTAGATAACCGACGACAACGTATCGTCCTATTGTCGTACTTTGTGATTCGATTATTATTAATGATGCAATTCTAATACTTATTCGTATCGGAACAAAATACCACGTGATCGCACTCACGAGATTCGGATTAACGTTAATCGTGTGCTTCTATTTGATTGCTGACTCGCGATAAAAAGAAACGATACGACGTAATAAACGAAGAATTCGATGGGTGGAAAGACGAGAATGTTTTTAATCGATTAGGTAAGATCTCTCTAGAAATATGTACACAAAGAAGAAAGTTTGACGTCTGACTGGCAAAAATTAAGCGAAATATCGGAATAACGACGACGTCGACTACGACGACGACGCTTGTTGTTCTGATCAATCTTGATCGATCGATCGATTTTACTTATTCTTCAAAGCAAGAGAGATAAAGAGCACGAGAGGGAGATCTAGGTTATCAAACGAAAAGTATTACTTGATCGAAAAAGCTAATCGCTGCGTCGAGACGACGATAATTCTACTTCTCTCGCTTGCGTGCTACGCTTCGAAATGCTATTTCTCTCTCTCTCTCTCTCTCTCTCGATGCCGGCCAAGTATAATAAGTAAATACGCGTGTGCAATCGAGCGTACGTTATTCGCAAAGTTGAAACGCATAGACATTCAAAGTTTTCTATTCGACGACTAATCGTCATTAATAAACATCGTTATTACCCTATCTGGTACAAGTAAAAACGAAGGAAAATCGTAGCATCGATGAAGGCATTATAGTAGTATCGAGCGAGATTTGTCGGTAAAAAAAGAAAAAAAAAAAAAAAAAAAAAAAAAAAAAAAAAAAAAAGAAAGAAGAGAAAACAAACAAACAAAAATACGAAACGTTCTGTTAGAGCTCGTAACCATGACGAGTTAGAGGCTCTCGCCCATCCATCGAACGGACTGTCAATGAAGCGTCCAGCTGCGCCCATCCTGTGCTACGTTGAACAACGTGGTAGTAAGAATGATTAGCGCACTGTCGACGACGCACACCATACGCGTACGTGAAGTAGGTACTTTTTACGTAGCCCCACCATTCTCATACGTATTACATACGTGGAGTCGCACAAGCAGGCACGTACATACGTATGTACGTCCGTACGTACGTACGTACGTCCGTACGGACGGACGGGCAGTGTCCGCGACGGATATTTCGCGACGTTTAGTCGCTAGTTAACCGCGCTCGACGATAACTCGCCTCGCCTCATCTCAATTCGCGAAAAATGAGATGCGCGCGTTATGCTTCTGTCAAAGAATCGAACATATTTTGACCATTTCCAGCGACAGCTTAGAAATAGTTGGGAGAGAGCGAGAGAGAAAATAAAAAATAAACAAGAATCGAGAAAAGTTTGAAAAGTACGCTAATCAGATGAACAAAGTGAGAGATCGACAATACATCGTCATCCAAGTCTCGTGTTCGTCGTAAACAAGGTTTACGGAGTATCGTCCGAGTGTTAGACAAACCGATGGCAAAAGCGGGCCAAGGTGTGAAAGACGCGAATCGTAGTACGAGCGCGCATCGTTGGAAAACATTAGCGACGCGATCGTGGTCGAGAGCGTGACACCTTCCTCGGAGTCTTACATTTCTTTCTCTTCTTCGAGTCGAGTCGAGTCGAACCAATTGCGACGTCCGTTCCTATCACTTACGATCGTTTATAATACGAAGCTGCACGAGAGAGAGAGCGAGAGAGACAGAGTTTCAACGGAAAATGGAGATGGAGAGTAAAACTGCGACGAGACCGTGCGAGGAATTAACGAAAAGACGCGTCTCGATAAGCGAGCAAATCTTCGGCGTGGATAATCCTGCGTTCGAACATCATCGTCGTATAAGCTCCAGTTCCGAGCACAATTCGGATCAAGGTAGAAGGAAGTCGATACTTCATCATACCGGCAGTAATTACGACAGCGTCGAGAATATACCGCAGCACAACAAGTTCGATCTCGCGGAGAATGGAAGGATGAACGGTAATAGGAAAAAGTCGGCCTTTAGTCTGACCAGTTCCATTAGGGATAAGATCGAGTACTCGGAAGAACTCGAGAGGTGAGAGAAGAAAATCTATAAAAGTTCAAACTTTTCAAACGAGATACGGATAGCGACGAGATGTGGTCGATACCTACTAAAAACTAGTTTCTAACTAAAGGAACGATATTTGTTTGTGTCAGGTCGTGGTTGTACCTATTTTGCGCCCGTTGTCATGGACGCGACGATACACCATCGTGGGAGCCACCTGGATGGAAAAGAGCCTGTCCTCAGCCATTCTGTCCGAGCTATCGAAAGTTTGCGAGAGTTCTTTGCCTTTTCCTACTCGGTCTGCTAGTTTGGGGTATCGTCTATTCGATAGCCGGAAAGGACGCAGCACCCGGAGGTCCTCTCTTCGGTCTTGCCACTCTCTGCATAGCCGCGCACTTTGGAGGATGGCTCTTTTCCTTGACGACTCTACCAGCTTTGATCGGGATGCTGATCACGGGGATGATACTGAAAAACGCCAACCTCATCAGCATCGACGACCGTTATGCCATCGTCGTCTCCAACTTGCGGTGAGTTTAACTTCGTAGATCCGATTTTTCATCGTCGAGTCGCTCGCAATCGTTTCGTTAAAGAAAAGAAAAAAAAAAGATAGAAAAGTAACGAAAGAGGCGGATCTCAATTGTCGTTTCAACTCACGCGTAGACGTTGCGAGAGACCTCGTTCGTCGAGCCTCGATCGAACAGATAGTCCTAAGGTGCCCCCCTTTTTTACTCGGAGGTCCGACGTCGTCGACGTAGACGGTGATTCTTCTTCGTGGCTCGCGTTGAATATCAAACGGTATTCTCTCGGAGTGGATCGCAATATATATCGCGTATTCGATATGCATCGGTTGACGCGACGTTTACGATCGGTAATGCTCTTCTCTTTCGATTTTTCTTGAATAAATCGAATTTGCGAGCTATATCCACATATTGGAAAATAATCGATCGATATGGCTCTAGACTGATCGATCAGACGTTTAGTAGTACGTAAAGATATAGATATTTATCGAAAGAGGGAGAACGAGAGACTCGATAATCCTGCCGTGTGTTAAGAGGAAGCGACGAGATTATTCGGCTAGGCTCGCGAGGTCCCTCGAAATACGCGCGTATTAGCCTTCGCGTAATAGCACCGCGTCGTAATGCGCCGGCATTAAAGCTAGTCTAATAACGCACGATACTCGGAGAGAGTAGGCAGCAACAGCAGCGGCAGCAGCAGCAGCAGCGGCAGCAGCGGCAGCAGCAGCAGCAGCAGCAGCAGCAGCAGCAGCAGCAGCAGCAGCAGCAGCAGCAGCAGTAGGCAGGCAGCTCGGCACTAGCGACACAGACCTCCTCTCTCTCTCTCTCTCTCTCTCTCTATCGTACACTCGCCTGGTTAGAACCTTATACTCGAGTGCTCGGCTACATCAAACTGCATAATTACGATGGAACTCGGGTTGCCGTTCGAAACGCTTGCGTTCTGACCGCAGCCGTCTCGCGTTAATACGCTTCTGTCGTCTCTCTCTCTCTCTCTCTTTTATGAGATTAGATAACGAGTACGATCTCTGCCTCTGTAATCTCCTTCGATGAGATCGATCGACGTCTTGCCATGCCAAGATGTAGATTATGCTATTGTCTTTCGATAAAACGAGAATACCTAATATCGGACAAAACACTGTTACGGCCGATAGGCAAATGCACGATCTTGCATCGGATTTTGATGGATTAACCGAGGGAGAGATCATGCGAAGACGAACGAATAAAAGGATTCGAACAATGTAGAAAAGTATTCGTTTCGGAGAAGAAAGGCACGGTTTCGTAGTAAAGTCGAGTAAAGTCGAGTAAAGTCGAGTAAAGTCGAGCTCGTCGAATATATTATATTTATATAGCGCTAGGATCGATCGATTTTACCATTTTATAACGTATACGAAATTTATACGTGTATGTGCGTTTTATAAAAGCACTTGTTAAAAAAGAAAAACGTGCGTAAAGTTTATTTCGCTACAACGAAACGCGATCTTTTTTCAATTTTTTACATACTTTATAGACTCGGTAATAACGAAAATTTATTTGATTTCAAATAACGTTTCAATACTTTTCGTATAAAATGAAAACTTTTTTCTTTTCTTTGACTTTTTAGATCGATAACGAACGAACGATAATGCTGCGAGCTTTGATTTCGATTACGTTTCAGAGTAAAATTCTCGTCTAAAGGACGAACTCGATGAGGACGATATGGACGGTAACGTTTCGAGAGACATTTGCATAATATCTCGATAATTTCGTAGGTAGAATGTTAAATAAGAATACGATCTAAACTTTCCTCGACTAATGCCTACCTAATTTGCAGCCACTGAAATTTCTTTCACGCGGCTCGTCTCGCCTACTAATATTCACGATCGTTTCGATACACGCAAGCGGAATCGACAATGGAGAAGAAACGATGCACGAGAGTCCACGTGCTCTTCCGTACCGTTAAAGTAATTAGGATAATATATCCTAGGTGGAAAATAAATCCAATAACTTTTTTCTCTTTCTTCTTTTTTCCTTTTTTCGTTACGTAAAACTCGATAAATGCCTCGATAATGCCGTACGCTATTAGAAATTGAAGAATTTTGATAAAGAGGACGAAGAAAAAAATTGCAACCTTTTTGGTTTGCTGCTAGGGTACACGGTTAAATTAAAAATAGCGACGCTATAGGAAGTTTTCCCGAGAAAGAAGGAGAGAGAGAGAGAGAGAGAGAGAGAGAGAGAGAGAGAGACGGTATATTTCCACGGTGACCTAAACTTTTTAAGAGTGCCTTCGTGAAGTTGTTTTGTTTACGAAAGGGTAAACTCCGTTGGTACACCCTTTTAGTTTAGCGCGTAAATTTTCACATTATGCGCCTTTTATCCGAGAGAAATAGCTCGCGGCGTTTCTCGTCGCGAATACACGAATTCAGAAATCGATGAGTATAATTCGCATTTTTATCGATTCGAATACTTGAGAAATCCTTCCAAAAAAAAAAAAAAAAAAGAAAAAAAAGGAAAAAAAGGAAAAAAAAGAAAAAGAAAGAAAAAGAAAGAAAAAGAGAGAAAAACGACAAAAAAAAACAACTTTGCTCAACTACTACTTAGCTCGGTAGCTTTATCTAGCATTATAATAAAAATATAACGTTATCTTGTAGGATTACGAGGCGCGTATAAAATATCGAAAAATATCGCGAAGGAGATAAGTAAAGTTTTCAATAGTTCCACGATGCCGACGCGACTTTTCGAAGAATAATAAGAGGATCCTATCTCTACTAGGAGAAAAAATTTGAGGCCGAAGGAAGGAAATTGTAGAAGCTACCAATGTATAATCTGGTGCGAATACTCTACTTGAAATTCTCGTCGCATCAAACGTATTTTTATCGCGAGTTATAAAGAAATTCCCCCGTGAGAATCTTGCATTCTGGTAATTTTCGCGCGACGTAGTTTCGCGCGTAACCATGGTTTTGCTGCTTTTTCTCTTGCTCGAGAAGAAAAGAAAATGAGAGAGAATTAAAGAGAGACGAAAAGAATGGAAGGAAGGAAGGAAGGAAGGAAGAAAGAAGATGGAAAGGACAGAGACTAAATGTGGCATTCGGGAGCAGTCTATAAAATGCCTGTAGGAGCGTACCCGGGAGACGCCCATCCGCGCTATTCCATCCTGTGACTTTACACAAGGAGAGGAGACGTAACGGAGAGAAGCTGTCGCTCTTGCTCTAAATTTTCTCTTTCTTCTACATTTTATTCTTTCGCTGTATATTTACATCGCTTTTAGAGGGAAAGAGAAATTCCTGGTGAAGCGTGAATCATTGAAAGGCCGAAGCTATACCATGGATACATCTTATAGGAAAATACTAGCACGTGGACGATGGGAGACGAATCAAAGAAACTATCTTCCCTACTTTTTCTACGTTAGCCTCCAGTAGAATAGTTTACACGAAACTCGCGTTGCCTAAAAATATCGTTTTATCGCGAATTACAAAGAAATTTCTTTGCCTAGGGTGGACGCGAACGGTTGTATGCTAGAGAAAACATTTCGACGTCTCCTCATTTCGTCTTTTAAAAGGTAAAAGCAAACGTCGCGCGCGATATTTGTATAGAAACACGATGGTAAAAGGAGACTGTCCACAGGTATATATGTATTTATCTAGGCATCGCGCGCGGGAATCTGCATACAAGCATGTATATATACGCGAATTTCCGACTATCGCAGTGGCTACTTCGAACGCAAACAAACTCGCTATCTGTCGGTTTACTCTCGATCTATACAGCTGGGAATCCACAATGTTTCTTCCAATCAGACATTTCGAAACTACGATGTATCAACATTTTCTTTAAGTATTCGTCTTTATCCAAGGGATTACGAATAAAACGAATAAAATGAATAAAAGGCCAATCGAAGTCGTAGAGAAAAAATAAGTAACGATTCGATCGTTCGCTCTTATCGGATAGATGCAACCCTTGTGACACTTTCGATAAGCTTTCCGAGGTCGAGGTACGAAGCACTTTGTTAGATCGCATCGCGATGAAACGCTCGATTCGGTCGGGCTTTCGTATTATAGGTGCACACGACGGCTTGACCTACCTAAACGAGCGTGCATCTCGATCGTTTAACAGCGGAACGCACCTATTCTAGTCTCTCTGCGTTTGCTAAGCTATGACCACGTCGAAACGCGTAGTGGATGCTTTCTACCTTATGTTAACATCGGGCAAAGCGCGCTCTCTCTCTCTCTCTCTCTCTTCCAATTTAAACACCCTTGTGTGTCTACCTGTCGAATGCTCATCATCGTCTTTTATCTTGTTATTAATAAGAAGATATAATATATCATAGATGTAACAGTAGGTACGTTAAATCGATCGAGAAAATACGATTATCTCCGAGTTATACTCGCAGGATAGAAAGCTAGCGGAGTAAATCGATTGGAAAATATTTATCCGTAAACGTTTACTCGGTGACAACTCGACCAGTCACGTTTTCCTCGACGTTAGCTAACTACTGGAAGGCTCCTATCTACCTATCTACCGATCTATCTATCTGTACAGAAAAGCGTTAAGCAAATAGACTATTTACAATCGAAGATCAACGTCCGAAATTGAGTGCGTTTTTACGGAGAAAACGGAGAATTCAATAGACGCGCGGTGCACGATGCACGACGCGCGGCGCGCGCCTGTGCTTTGTACGTGAGACGCGGCGAGTCATCCTCGTGAAAATCTCGAAACATCGTTCTCTCCATCGTTCGATCTACAGCCTACAGCGGAATCTATTACGTCTATGCAAACGGTCCAACTTTGTTCGAGAGAATCGAAATTCGAGACTTCGAGTGGACACCTGACGACGGCGTGAGAAACGAAGCAAGCTTTTCGTTTTTCTTCGAGAGTAATAATTATTCCTCGATAAAAGGAAGGATTTTGGTGGCAAACGTAAAGATAAGATAATGATGAACTTGAGAAAATTAGTGTGGGCTGTGCGTCGCATTCCAGGGCATCTTAGATCAGGTCGCACATATACCTACGTACAATAATATTTTCTTCTATGCTCGGTATATTCTCACACACAAGACATCGCAAAGACCTCGAGCAGTACTCTAAACGATCCTCCCGATGATGGCGATTAAGAAGAATGTTGCTCCGAGCTCGAAGCAAGACCTTGTTATTTAACGCACCACACGCGCATTCTTCGTGCTTCGCTCGAATTCTCGTGCTGCTTTTATGTAACTATATTTTCGTCCTGCGATTGTCTCATTTTATATTATATAGATAAAAGATCCCAAAAGGAGTTTCGAGAGGAGAATTTTTTCCCCGATAGAGACGAGCTTCGTCTCTTAATTCCGTTCGTTTAACCGAATGAATCTATCCCATTAGTACGAGGTACTTCAACGTAAGAACAATATTATTTCCCCTTCGTTCTTTATCCTTTTCTCCTACTTTCCACAATGTCGTAAGATAACTCGTATAATTGTCCGGGAAGCTTTTCCCCCTCCTCCTTAAAAAAGCTCTCTTACGTCCTTTATAATCGCTGAGATTTTCCACGCGAGACGACAGGGTATCTCCTAGAAAATTCGGTTGCTACTCTTTCTTAATTTTCTTCCTTTTTTCCTTTCTTTTGGTTTCTTTCTTCTCCTATTTCTTACGGAGAGTCAAAAGGAGGTAAGAAGAATCATTAAAAATTCATGAAAGTATAAACGGTCAATAAATTCTTACATCCTTGGGATCATTACGTGCATATGCGATCGAATACTCGTAAACGTCGAGGGAGAGAGAGAGAGAGAGAGAGAGAGAGAGAGAGAGAGAGAGAGAGAGACAAGAATAAGGACGCGTGTACGATTGCGAAACGTTCTTCGTAATTCCTATTTCTATTTGAGTAGAGATGGAAAAAAACGAGGAAAATATATATGAGCCGAAATTTTGGAACACAATTGAAAATTCATTTTCTACGATCGTGCTTGAAAAAAGAAAGCTACGCGCTATGACTAGCTATGACGAGACAGACGGGTGGGGCACGAGGAGACGCTCGTTGAAGGTACTTTTTCTTTCGTTCCGACGATCGACAGGCTTGGTCTGCGTCCACGGACGGCGATCGTAAATCAGAGATGCGCGCGGCATAGCGATAACGAGGCCTTTCTTCGATAAAGAGTTTTCTCGCGAAAAAGAGTTACATAACAAATTATGCCTCTGTTACTTCACGAGTGCGTATTCTTGAGAGAAAAACGGAAACGTATGTGTGATACTGAGAGAGGAGGTGGAGATTGCGCTTTATATCGACGATTCGAGAGACGTGTCGCATCGAGACGGAGGCGGTCGAGCATCTTGCGCGAATCGACGTTATCGGGGAACGCAAAGGCATGCCAGGAATTTCGTCGTTTCTGGGTTAGGAGCGTTAAGGCCGATTCTTATAGAGGCGAATATACGCTCTCTTAGTGACTGCTAGCGAATAGTTCGACCGCGCTCGATAGTCTCGACGATCCGTCTTTATATTCTTCAACGAGTAAGAGACTAAATTACTCTACTTCTGCTTCCAATCGGACAGGGTCGTGTACTCTTACGACTCGTAGAAAGAACTGCGGGTATAATAAAAGATTTGAAAGCAGAGGCGTAGAGCCAAGTAGGCTTTTAGGACGACGACGACGACGACGACGAGCGTCTGGAAGAGCAATCCCTCTTTTCATCTTTCTCGATGTTTGACGAAAATCGCAAGATCGGCAACTCTGTGCACGCGACGTTCTCAATAATATTCTTTGATAGGAATCGAGAGGAAATATTGCTGGATCGAGTTAAAATTCAACTTTTTCGATCGCGTTAACTTACGTTTCGATGATGTACACCTGCGAACGCAGAAAAATGCTACGCGATGAAAATCCTCTCTCGTTTGGTCGAATTTTCACATGCCAGATATATCTCGTAATATCTATCGGGTATTCCTAATCGAACCTGGTAATGCGTAATAAAATAGAAGCGCTATCGACATCGCTTTGTTTCCATTCGGACGAGCGTATAATCAAGTACTTACTTACTTACGTTGTATCGATCGTAAATAAATAAAAGCGAGCAAATATATCGTGTGATTTGACATTGTGCTACATCGTACGATCGATGTCGATGTCGAAAATTCAGAGGAGCTTGTCGCGGGAGAGATCGTTAAAGATTTCTCTCGAAAACGATCTTTTTAAGCGAGACGTGGCTGCGTAAGTTGGCCGAGTAAGGTAAAAGCGCGAGTATAGATTTTACGATAGGACAGATGGATCGAGAGTGAGAACGATAAAGCTCGCTCGCAAATCCGTGAGAACGAGCGAATCCTTCGTTTCTCTGGGATTTCGAAGGCGAGTTCGAGCACATTCGTAGACGTCACTAGTGTTCACTAGTTCGTTCGTTTTTCTTTCTTCTCTTTTCGATTCTAAAAAAGCAAAAAAAGGAAAGAAGAAAAAGAAAGTAAAAAAGAAAAAGGGAAAAAGGCGAGAGAAAAGAGTGGGGGAAGTAGTCGGGGGAGAAAAGCTTGACCATATTTTCTTTTTCATTTCTTTTTCAAGAGAGGCGTTAATCCCAATTAAAAAAAACATTGCGCCTCGCGTCGGCTTGATTAAGGCATGAGAAACGCGAGAAACGACGACGGATGACGCTCCGGAGCTAATGAAAACGCATCTTTCGTCCGCATCGCGTGGGTGTGCATTAACGCGCAAAAATACGAGCTCATCGATCGCATAGAAATGGAAATTAATCCTCCGAGATAGTTAAAGATGGTGACGAAACATTTTCTCTTTCTCTCTCTCTCTCTCTCTCCCTCTCTCGAGACAACACTATCGATAAGATATCGAAACATTCTCGCTTCTGATACAATTTCTCGATATCGATAAAAAGATATATCTATCGCGTGACAACCGAGTACCAAAAGTATCCGAGGATCGTTCAAAAGGTAAGAATTGGAAACATTCGACGATTAAGATTCGACGAACGGAAAATAATAAACCGTGTGATAGCCGAGAGAGAGAAAATTTTTCGTGGCGTTTTGACGTTCGCACTGTTAACGAAAAAGAAATAAAATGTAAAAATGAAATGGGTAAAGGTCTACAAAATCGACGCTCGCTCTTTGGAGTTTGGAAAATTCGAGCTCGTTAAAATCGATCGAAGGAGTCGAACTTTGTAAAACCGGTTTAGGGAGGTGCACCTTCGGAAACTTATCCTATTAGGAGTTTCACCTTCAAAGAGGAGGGTAGGGCAAGTACACGTTCTCGCTACGACTAGGAGAGAGTGCCGTCCGACGCGAGCAACGCTAAGACACACACCGGCAATCTTGAAAGCTGAAAGTCGAATTTACAGCAAAATTAAATGTCGATGCCACATATAATCGACAATAATAACGACTGACGAAAATACGAGCTCTCGATACATCGTACGTAACTTCGTCGAAGCAAATATGAGGAATATCTTATCTGGAGATGTTGACAAAAATCAAAATCGAACAATAAAAACACATAAATTCGTTGACCTAGATAGAAACGATGCCGATAGGTAACTTTTGCGAGGAGATAACATTGGAAATGTTCGCGCTACGACTATCGTTAAGCCACGTAAATTCCGATATTAAAAGTCCTCCCGATACTTGAACATTCGTTGTCATTTTTAATCTCAAACTAAACGATCGAACGACGAACGAATCAAACGATACGAGAGCTAGGAGACGTTACTTTTTTCTATCTTTCTACGTATTTTATTGTCTAGGCTTGTCAGGTGAAATCAATATTTGCGACACGTTCGAGGATATCCGAGAGATGAAAACATTCGTCATTGAAATACGAGAAGAAAAATAAGATTGGAATATTTTTGCTTTGTAGAAAAATCGCACTCGTAATCATCCTAACCAGGGCAGGATTGGATCTCGATCCAATAGCATTGAAGAGACTGAAAATCACCGTTCCAAAGTTAGGCCTGATACCATGGTTCGTCGAAGCCGGTATGATCGCAGTTTTGACGAGATATCTCATAGGATTACCATGGATCTGGGGTTTACTACTCGGAAGTATAATAGCAGCCGTATCTCCAGCCGTTGTGGTACCTTGTCTCTTCAGATTACGCGAGAAGGGCTACGGCGTCGCAAAGGTAAATTTCTCCTCATCTTTATTATCATTATCATCATCATCATCATCATCATCATTATCGTCACCATTATTATTATTAATAGTAATAATTAATAACGGTCGTTAAAGGATCGTAAGGTACTCGAATCGATAATTAAAGTATTTGTACCTTGGAACGAAAGTAATGCACGAGGAATGTCGTGTCAAAGGAAAATTCGCACGCTCATAATGCGTGTAACCTCTACCCCGTTGTATCTCATAACGCCATAAAGTGGCTAGCTGGCAGCAGCGGGTAGACAATTTTCGAGCGAATATACCGTTGCTCAGGGGAGAGAAAGCAAAGCAGCCATAATTAAATCCTTTTTTGTAACGTGTGCGTTTTGCGGCTACCCGCTTGTGTCCTTTCTCTCTATTCGCTTTACCCCGTTCAAACGTTTTTCAAACCGCAAACAAAGAATAAAGTGCCGAGATTTTAATCCGCCTTTGATAAAGAAGAACGTACAGCGTACCTATATTTTCCATTGTCAATGCGGAAAATGCATTCGAATGAATTTTAATACGGCCGATCCACGAATTCGCTTTGGCTTTGAAGCAACGATGTCTGAGTTTACGGTGTCGACTGCGCGAAAAAGAAAGAAGAGGAGGAAAGTAGGAGTATAAGCAGAGTTACACTTTATTTCGTTTCGATGAAATGCGCGCCCTCCGTGTTCGAATATTTCCCCTATAATACAATAGAGTAGGATAGGATCGAATAGAATAGTGTAGAATAGAATAGAATAGAATAGAAGAGAATAGGATAGAATGGATATATATACAATTCTTTTTGTCTTTTTATATCCAGACGGAATATGGATAAGCTATAGTGAGTAATACGAAGAAAAAAAAAATATATATATATATATGTGTGTGTGTGTATGCGAGCATAGAGTAGATAGATAATTAGGGAGTAAGTTTCTCCCTTAGAACTTCCATTTGCCTCCGGTGCACATGTGCCACAGGTTTTCCGCAAAGTTGCTCCATTACGTTGAGAGAAGTTTGAGTTTTCTCGAATACGCGGCAAGAAAAACGCGGACTGGACATAACCTGTCAAGAACAATACGCACGAGCTCGTCTCGCAGGAGACATTTTTCACAATAATTACATATAAATCTAATTCGCTGTCATTACTTATAATTAATAATCGTTAATAATAAGCTGAGGGCTCCTAACCTTCGGTCAAACGATTTCAAAAGCTTTACTTTCCAACTTTTAAATTGTATCTACTTTTGCAAGATGGCATTAGTACGAGAAAGAAATAGAAAGAGCTCAACATAAATTTCTAAGTTAAATCGACTTAACTCGAGTCGCCAAGTTCCCGTAGATTAACATCCCATCTACTTTGCCTTTTTCAAAACCTCTTATAGAATAACACGTAGCTCGCAAGTTTTACAATTTACTACGTTGCACGGTCTTGCTTCGATCCTCCAGAAAGGCACAAATATTTCATATCAAAAGGGGTACAAATCAAATTGAAAGATTTTACAAGCTACATCCGTAATAACGCCGACGCGCACGGCAATTGATTTTTCTCCTTCGGGTTCGTTTTTCCATCGAGCAAGAGAAGGTCGAATGGTTTTCCTCGAATGGCGTCTCCACTAGCACGAGGATGTACGATATTACAGAGCGTAATTACTCATTAAGCCATCTCGATAATACGTTCTTACGGAAAATGACAAGTCGTTAGAAATTGGAGAGAGAGAGAGAGAGAGAGAGAGAGAGAGAGAGAGAGAGAGAGAGAGAGAGAAAATTTCAATGACAAGACCGGTACTCGGCCGTACCGCGCGATCGCTGTCGTCTACTTTACAACTCGACGCGCCAATGGGCATTGATTTTCAAAGCACGAACCACGAGAGTAGTCGCGGAACGCGTTTAATCGGACCGAGCGCAGCACGCGATCGGAACGCGTCCTTTAAATGGTATATACTACGGGATAATCTCTCTCTCGTTTTTCCTTCTTTTTTGTCCATGGAATTCCATTAATAACGCGAATAACATCGGCGTTGATTCCGCTTATAAGCGACATCGCTATTTAATTTACATCGCCGAGCTATAATGGACGCGGAAGTGTCGTTAGTTTAGTGACATTATGACACATTTTCAGTTTACAAAGGGGAAGGGAATAAACGATAAAGGAAAGGAATTTTGTATAATTCAAGTTAGAAAATGGAGCGGAAGCTGTTTGCAGACTGACGATAGATCGACTATCCTTCCGAATGCGATATTCATGAGAAGAAAGGATCTAAGGAGTTTTTGCTCGTTTGCAAATCTACGAGAATCAATTCGATCGCGTATCGGACGGAAACGTGCTCGACGTCCTTCCCACCCTATAAGAACACGTTTCCTGTAGCATTCCGAGTCTTTCTTCTATGCGCTCCCATGTATTTACCTTATACGTAAGACGGACGAGGAAAAAGGAGAATGACCGAACGGAAAGCGAAAGCGTATTTCGAGCTGCGCGCGATTTTCCCTAATCTTTTAACGAAACAAATTCCACAGGGTAGAATTCCATTTTTTAGCCAAAGAACGGCAAAGTACGTCTTTCATTTGGATGAAAAGCAGCAAGCAACGAACGAAAGTACGTAGGCGTAGCTACAGATGGGACCCGCTTTTGATGTTTTCAGAGTAGAAATATTTCCGATATAAATAATACCACCACAAAACCGCCAATCCTCCCATCGCATCAAGCCACAAAACGTTTGAAAGCACAGTCTAGCTCATAGCGGGCCACGCTACAAATAATAACGATATTCCAGGCGAGTGAAATTTTAGATTTATTCGTATTTGCCGCGTCGCTGCTTAAACATTCATCAAAATATTCATACGATTTTCTCTATATTTCGTTATAACTCTAACCGCACGGAGGACCGCTTTTATCGCGTAACCGCGAATAAAATCGCCCTATAAGCGTATCGATAAAAATGATGAGTTTGAAGAAGAAGAAAAAAAAAGAAAAAAAGAAAGGAATCCGCTGAACGTTTCGTCCAGTCGTTTAGAACGATCTCTTTCTTCGAAATTTATGCGTCCTCGCTTAAGTATCGCGTCTAGAAATAGGATTCGCGCGAACGACCACGAACATTCTATTGTCGCGTCGGATTATATTCATCGAATACAATATCAAACTCTGTTGGACAAATTGACAATTTCTCCGACTATCGGCTTTACGGCCGAATGTAGTTCGTTTCGGAGAACTAATTAAAAGAGAATAAGGAAATGGAGAAAATGTCGAGTAGAAGTACATAGCTGAGAATGGCGTTCTATAAAACTGAACGGAAAGTTGGAAAGAGCGGTCGGACAAACGCTAGTCACGAATCGTCGTCGTCGTCGTCGTCGTCGTCGTCTCGGAAGAACGCATCAGGAAAATCGGCGATCTCAAATCCCGAACGAACTATCGTCGTCGTTGGCGATAGATAGCCTGGAGGAGATTACAAGCGAGTCCTCAAGTGTCGTTTCTCCTTTTCCTTCGTTCGTTCTTAGCTTTCATCGACTAACACTCGACGGATTCTTTTCGGTAGCGACACCGAACGCTGACAAAACTTTCCGCGATGATCTCTCCAACTTCCGACTCCATTCTTCCGACGAGACACCGACGATCGCAACGCGGAGGCGAAATGAAATTACGCTCGATAATGAAGTTTACTCGATTTTCCAAGTTTATTTTTCGAGATATATATATATATATATATATATATATATATATATATATATATATATATAAATGGATATATACAGTATACGGGGTGCCTCCCCCAAGTCGAGCGTTACTTTCGTTAGGAGAGGAAAAAATGTATCCTAAAGAAAATCTCGTGTTAATGAGATGATATACGAAGCTTTGAATCAAAGAACTTCTTCCCCTGACATTTGGGTCAACGTTATCAACGAAAAGCAATGAAGGATAGTCGAAAGTTTATCGAGTTGATTAAACTACTCTGTAAAAGGAAATGCATCTTTCATAGAACCATAATCGAACGCGCGCGCGCTTTATGGCATATCCTTTTATCTATCGACAAAGTTTTAAACGCGTCTAACTATTTTTAAAAAGATGAAACTCAAAGATAAATTCGTCGAACGACATCGTCTGACATTTCCTACTCGTAGATAATATTCACGACTAAAGTTGCTGGTTTTTATCTTTTTTTTTTTTTTTCTTTTTTCCCCCTTTTTTTCAGGGTATCCCGACGCTGATCATAGCAGTAGCTGGAATCGACGATGCTGCGTCGGTCGCAATATATGGCATCGTAAAGAGCGTCATGTTTTCTCACGATGCGCTTTGGTATCAGATTCTTCAAGGACCTATCGCTATAATCGGTGGTCTCGGCTTCGGTATACTCTGGGGTTGTTTGGCGAAATACGTTCCGGAAAAGGGTGACGTGAGTATTCTCTTTCTTTCGATTTTCCTATTCTCCCAGTAGCATTCTCCCATTTAATGGAAAAGTTTAACGATACCTAAAGTAAACTAGGAACCTACGAAGGCTAATCGAATTTATTTTGTTGCATTATGAAAAAATTAGATTTGCGAAATATTTATAAAGTACGGAAATAAATGTTTGCAATAAATGTCAAAGAGAAATTGTTTATATACTCTTGCAACAAAAAAGAGATCTTTTCAAGGATCATTAGACAAATGAAGGCAACGCTATCGAGATAATGTCGCTGTTATTAACGCGTTGATCGTTGCAATTTTCTTAGAAACTAATTGACGGAATGTGAAAAAAATTTTTCACGTGTTTTTCTTTAGATAAGAAATTGGAGTGGTGCTCGTTTCGAAGGGATTATAACCAAATACAAAGCGTCGATACGAAAATTTGTCAATTGCGTAAAGAGATTCGTTCGCAAGGCGAGAGACGGTCAACCATTCTCTCTCTCTCTCTCTCTCTCTCTCTCTCTCGAGCGACGTCTGTCACTCGTCTCGGCGCGGTAGTATAATAGGTCTTAATGCCCTCGACGCGGCACAACGTTTGTTCGGCGAACCGTGTGATTCTCGTCGTTACTGATTTATCGACGCCCTCGACTAGTCTCGCGGCGAATACGAGAGAGCGCGCGCGATTAAGGACACAGCCTCGTTAGCGCGGCTTGCCAACTGGAATATCTACAAGACCACGATACCGCTTTATTTTCTTTTTCTCCGTCTTATTCCTACTATTATTGTTCTTATCGTTACAGACATGTATCTCTCATTGCACGTCTATGTCTTTTTGACAGTACCCTTTCGTCTTAATTTCTTTCATTTCACAAGAGAAGAGGATCGAAGAAACGCGCGATAAATATCGTTCGATCCGTTCGAGCAACGAATCCAATATTATTTCCTCTGACTTTATTAAAAGAGAATAATTGAAAAGTGAAACACGTCGACATAAGTTTGACGCGCTTACGAGTTCGTATCAGCATTATAGTCGGAATCTCTTCTTAAAAGACGGACCCCAACTGTAAAATCCTCAAACAAAATATCATCGAGATCGAGAAGCTATACGACTAATAATCCCACCTGTTGGTCGACATATGTCGTATTAACGAGCCACGTACTCGTTTACGCATAAAGGTATAAAGAGATTCGATTATTGAACGTATCCGAGTACACGAAGATAAGAGTGGCGCGTCCGTGTCGTGATAGGGAAAAAATCTTGTTCCTCGTCTACGTTTTCCGCATTTCTTATATCGATTTTAAAAATTAATTCGTCCCACGTCGCACGGTCACGTTGTACGAGACATCTTCGGCAAGAGTTATACACTTCCAAAGGGAGTATCGCAATCTCGTGTAAACCGTCGAAGCAAATGGTTGCTTCCTCGTCCTCCCTCCCTCTTTTCTTCCTTTCCTTCTCGGAAGGAAAGAGAAAACGGACAAGTTTGGAGACGCGCATTATCCCGCCAGAAAGATCGATCGTCCTCGATCGAGTTAGAAGATCTCCCTCCATCCACTTGGAAGTCTTCTTCGTTCCTTTCCATCGATCGAAAATGCCAAAGAAACCCTCTGCTGGTGAGGTACGATAAAGTGCATTAATGACGGATAAAGAGGGTACTACTACTTTCTTTTAGTTTACCGAGTTATCCTTTTCATACGGTCTCTCGCTATCTCTCCGTTTCGATGATCAAGTTAGGGGGGGGGGGGGGGGGAAAGAAAAAAGGTGCACATTCCTCAAACAAGAGAAATAATTTCTAATTCGGAATAATTTCGAAGATATTCACTTTGACGATCACTATTTCGATTATTTATCCGGCTAGCGCTATTACATCTGGTCATTGCACTGCTGTTTATTTGTAGAAACACTTTTTCTTTTGTTTTTGTTTTTTTCTTTCTCGTGTAAACGACGTTAACGCATCTTTCTTACGGCAAAGAATAAATTCATCATTCGCATTCTTTCCTCGTAATCTATCGACGCGACTCGGTTTTGTCTCGATCGATCGAGTTGCAACCATCGACCGATTCGAAAATGGTCTTTTTCGCAAAACGAATTCTCGGTCGTTCGACAAGAGAAAGAAAACGTAGGAGCGAACGAAGTATAGAGTTTCGAATCGTTGAGTTTCTCCTCGTAGTTTTCCGTAGTCGGACGCGAGGGAAATAAATCGTCGTCATGGCGAAAATGGAAATCGATTTGCCGAGAAACTGATTGGAATTTGCTTCGTACGAAAGTATCGGCCCTTCGACGTCGCGATAGAATCGATATTTTCGTTTAACAAAGAAAATGTCTCGATTGAGAAAACGTCGCTATTTCGGTAAATAACCCGAATCGAATTAGTCTAATAGTTACTACTTCGATTTCATTGACATACTCGTGATACTCGTGAAAAAAAAAACGCGAAGTAAGCGAAAAGGGAGAGCGAAGCGGAGAGCACGAGGCGACGGCTAAAGTGGCACGGCCAGTGCGATTAAAAACTTTAAGGTTAAAAAAGCAGGGAAAAGGAGAGGACGAAGAATAAACCGAGGCGATTTTGAAAACGGAACGAACTTTTACTTGGTGCGAGAGAGAGAGAGAGAGAGAGGGACTTGTAGGTCGAGTTGCCAAGGGATATTCAACCACAATTGCGTTCTTCGAGTACGCTTCTCGCATACACACATTGAATTCAAGTTTATACAAATTTTGCCTTGAACCACCAATCCGATAAACTAGGCAACGGGAATGGCCAGTTTCGTACGGATTCTCGACGATCTCGCAAAACGATACGCAAATTCTAGTCGCGCGAGAAGCTTTCGAGGACAAGTCTAGATCTAGTCGTGTCGCACGATATAAAGGGTGAATCGTGTCTCTAGTTTTTATCCTTAAAATATCCTCTCCTTCTTACGGAATATAGAGAGAAGGGACTAAAGAGGCATGCATGCATAGCGATTACATAAATTATAACTTATATCGTACATCGTATCGCGTTCTCGAGAGTTCTCCTTATCTCTAACGACCGGAACCGTGGGTAATTCAGGTATGGGCGTTAAGCGAGTCACCCGGTATACGTATATACTCTCTATAATATATACTATATACGTGTTGTGTCGGTGCACGTTCGCGCGCGCAAACGTACGTAACTCGAAAGAGAAAATACGCGCAAAACAGGACAGTAGGTCAAACGAGAGGGTCGGTCGTCCACCCCTCTGGCCTCCTCCCTATATGCATCCTCGCAGCTGCTTACAAATCTGGATCTCTCGCACGGAATCGGATAAATCCACTTTCGTCGGATAAATCTACTTCGGTTTCTCCTTAGAAGCGAGAGGAGCGACGAAGGGAAGGTGACGGTGACGATGAGTTTATATTCTTGAAATCTAAATATACTGCGAGCTCACCGTAAATCGCCAAGCTCTCCGGAGTAAATCGCATAACGATTTCTTCGGCTTAATATACGATTTAATCTACGCGCGCCATCGAATTTACGATACGAATTTCGCGTTGGAGGTTAGCCATAGATACGTATGCGTTTACCTAGCTCTATATCGATTCGAGCGGTCGACTCGTTTCGTTGGCAAAGTATCCGTTTATTCCGAGTATGATTTATTTTTTGCCGATAGCTAATTCGTGGCCCATTCGAATAACAACGAAACGCGGAGAAGGCGAAACGAAAAGATGCGAATAAAAAGAAAGAGAGAGAGAGAGAGAGAGAGAGAGAGAGAGAGAAAAGCAGGATAGTGGGTCGATCGAGGAGAGGGAGAGAGAAAGTAGGTATACAATACCTATATTATCCCAGTGCATCCTCGCGAGTCAGGATTCTTCTTTGTATGTATCCCAGATGCAATAGCGGCGAGCTACGTGCAAAGTGCATCGACCCGCGAAATACGCGTTCCTACGAGAACGCCTATCTCGGCTTCTACGATATAAGATTTCACTCACCCGTTCCTTCGTCCTAAAACAGACGTTTTAACGCGTTTCTTTTCCATCAAAATAAAAAAGGAGAACAAAAATGAAAAAAGAAACGCAATTCCCAGAGACAGGTCGTCTTCCTTCTCTTCTCTATTGGTCTTCCTCTCGCGTATACATTGGAGATACAAGCGTCAAGAGTATTTGATATTCCTTGAAATTATTTATTGCGAGTTAACGAGAGACGCTATACAATTTTAATATTCCTTTCACAGTTGAGATCAATTTTCCTCGATTTCTTTGAAAGAGCTATCTTCCATTAACGCGGTAAAGAACGATATTAAAAACAATGATACAAAAGA
The DNA here is from genome assembly GCF_910589235.1 of Vespa crabro. Lineage (NCBI taxonomy): Eukaryota > Metazoa > Arthropoda > Insecta > Hymenoptera > Vespidae > Vespa > Vespa crabro. The sequence continues at coordinate 223,240 of NC_060975.1, forward strand.
TGAAAAATCGTTCTCTTATGTACAATGTAATACGCTTGACGTTGAGAGATCACAGTTACCATAAAATAATGAGCTAATAAAATCGGGAACGTGCTCTTCGACAATGACAAATAAAGCGGCTTACTTGAAAAAAGATTCGATTCTTTGGCTCTAGTATCGCGGAATAAATACCGCCGACGGGTCGACAAGATCGTCGCGCGTTAAAAGAAGAGAATATTGTTATTTATCAATGGCTTAGTAAGCTTCCCTTCGATGACGTTCGAACGTGCCTGTAAGCTGGCATAACGTAACGAAAAGGAAAAAAATAGAAAAAAAAAAAAAAAAAAAACAAAAACAAAACGAAACAAAACAAAAAAACAGAACAAAAAAACGAAACGAAACAAGAACGGAACGTGACTCATCGTTGTGTACAAACGAATATGCTCGTAAGAGGAATTTTATAACGTTGACTTTTTTTCATTTCAAAACAAAAACTGTGAGTAAGGTCGATATTTCGTTTGGATTAATTTACATAAAAATTCGAATCGTTCGAATTTTTTAATACTATCAAAGAAGTCACCTTATAACCCTACAATTGTTATTCGCCTTTGTACGAATTTGACTGCTATCAGTCGGTATATCGCAATAAATGCTCGATTTTTATTACGTCAAACTCAAAAAGGTTTTCGAGAGCCTATCGAATTCATTTGTTTCCGTAAATTTCGAATGCGGTGGACGCGACCCAGATCGTTTATCAACCATCCACTGTCTCGTGTCGAGCAGGTGTGCACCACGAATGCGAGAGAGAGAGAGAGAGGGGGGGGGGCGGGCAGAATTCTATGTACGTAGCATAGCGGGAAGAAAAAAATGTGATGAATGGCTATCAATGCGAGTGTTTACATGCAATTCGATCGGTCGACCGTCCGTTAGTTAGACGGCAACGTTTTTACTATAGATATGTTTATTTATTTTCAATCTCCTTCTTTTTTTCTTCCTCGATGCATCCATTCATTCCAAATCGATGAACTTTTTCAATATTTGCCATGCATTAAAATACTCGATGAAACGATCAATGACGTTTGTAAAAATAAGTTGTATCCATCGTACACGTCCTATCAAATGCGTACGCCTGAATATATACGAGAGGATATTCTCGATATAGCATAATGTTTAGCCAATTTCCATATTAATGTAAATACGCTATACGTCACGAAAGGCATTATCTCTCGACATCCGGACGGACAAATATCGATCGCATGCACGCGGATACGTGTATGTACATGTATACCTACGTATTTACGGACTCACCAAGTGTCTCACGAATATTTCTCATTCTTCGCGCACAAAGGTACATACATGTACATACATGTGTGACATTTAACTATTATTCCAAAGCAACGTCCTACTATCGAACGTTATAAAAGTAAGAGCTCCGAAAATTGGATTTCTCTTCTCGTAGATCTTTTTAAACGAGAGGCAAAGGACAGAGAATGCGAATTTTGTTTCTTTTCCGAGTAAACGAGACGAAAAATAGCGTAAAGAAAAGTGTCGTTCCACTCTCATGAATTGCAAATTACGAAAATGAGATAGAGAGAGAGAGAGAGAGAGAGAGAGAGAGAGAGAGAGAGAGAGGAGGATGGCTCGTAAAGAAGCGAAGAGACGAATTACGTCGATAGCCATCCAACAATCCGTCGTGCTTTCATAAGAGCGGAGCTAACTGCGAATGCAGCAACGCCGGTCTATGAAGCAGTTCATTTTGCGAGAGTTGCAGCCTGCTACGATAATGAAGAAGCCAACGAAGAATATATTTGCTCTACGATGCTCGAACCGAACTCTTCTCTCTCGCTCTGTGCTCGGATGTCGCGTGAAAAAGCAAACATTTACATATTTACTTTTTCGCCTGACATCTGGTCGTAATAATCTGTGACGCGTTACGGAAACGTGATCGTTACCGACGACACGTTAAAAAAAAGTCATTCGAGAAAAAGCAAGTAACTATCTATCGGGTATATTTTAATCTTCGATAAATCTCCAGAAAAGTGAGATAATCGAAGTTGCGCGAGAGAAGGTAAAAGATTCGTGTACGCTTTTGAAGGAGAAGAGTCTCAAGACGAAGGAAGGATCGACTTCGAGGAAAAATCTAAATCTTTGCGACCTCGCCTTTGAAAAGCTCCGAGAGATCGAATCCCAAATACGAAAAGCCAGGGAACATGAGTTACGAATTGAGTTAGAAAGTCGAAGCAACGCCTGCTTAAAGGACAAATTTTTTGTTTCTTATTGCGATCACGTCGCGCATACATGGACGCGACGCGGAAAGAAAAGGATAGACGAAAATAAGTACACGGAGAAACGTAGGACGTTCATCCGTTTTCGAAATATCGATTGCAACGAATTTGAAATTCAATGCCTGCGTCGAAAGTTGCAAAGTTTCGTAGTCGCGGCGATGGCGAAGGCGCCGACGACGCCTATCGATTTGGGCGAATTAAATGTTTGTGTACGGATTCGGTCAGAACTTGGTTGCCGCATTGGCACCTGCATTGCCTCCCTACATCGTCCCAACAAATCTAACCGCATCCTTTTCTTCCTTTTCTCTCACGTACATTAGACGTCGCCAATTTCAATTATCTTTCTACGACTTTACGAATTACAACGTAAGAGATACTTAGCCGCGTAACCAGCGTCGTTACCTACATTCGTTACCGGGCTACCAAGAGACCGTCTGGAATTTCTCACGATTACGCCAATTATCGTATGCTCCGCCCTATATCGTTATCCTTTAGATCCTACCCAAGAGTTTGGAATTCTTTCTTTCTCTCTCTCTCTCTGTCCCCCTCTTTAACTCGCGACGATTTTTAATCGTTCGCCGAGGACGACTCGGAGAAATAGTCGAAATACCGCATGTTTGAGTTCCCTCGAAAATACGAGGATTATACGCAGGCTTTGTGTTCCGCTACCCTTTAATACCACCTGTTTCGAGTTTATTGAAGGACGCTCTTAGAAAGTTTCGTTGGACGGAGAACGAGGACAAGTGGCTTATGTTGAAAGTTTGCGGGCAGAATTGTTTGCAAATTTACTATCGTATTATTTTATGATAATATTGTGCTTTTACGAGAAACCCTTGGAGAAAAGTAAAACGTTAATTTTTATCCGAGGACACGTCGTTTCGTGGCTTTGGGAAACTGATCTCCGCCCTGAAAACTTGTCCGAACGAGATTTAAATTTTGAATGTTTATTTTGAGTGTTACAAAGTCTACGATTTTCAAGATAATGCTAAATACTTGCTAACACGATGAATTCGAGATCGTAGCTCGTTTAGTTTCCTGAAAAAGATCGTCCGAGATAAATCCTCCATGCGGAAAGCTAATGTGGTTAACCTTTTATGAAAAAATACGAATAACAAAGAGACAAAAGGAAAGAGAACGATGATATATATATATATATATATATATATGCGGTAGCACGGTGGTACAACAACACTTTGGCGCATCCAGAGCGCACATCCTATAACGATTTTCTTTCGTGTTTCCACTTTGCGTTTTTCCAGCCACGAGTTTTTTGCGACGACAATAAAACCTCGATTGGTACGTTCGTTGGTACGATAGAAAATTGGATACCTAGTGGGAATGTATGTATCTCTCTCTCTCTCCCTCTCTCTCTCTTTCCCCTCCCAGGACCAAAGAAATATCGTATTCACGAATTCTGTGATACATGTGAAATTGAATCCTCCTGGAATCGGCAAGAAGACACTTCCGTTGCGAGAGATAAGAAAAACAAACATTCAAGAGTATTACAGAGGGATTTCGAGGTTTCTTCGAATCAAAGCGAAAGTTACGACCCGCGTTGAAAACTGAGAGCTTTCTCGAATGACAACGAGCGAACGTTCTTGGTCCTATCCAATGAAAGATCGCATCTCCGACACCTCTATTTATCATAAAGCAAAGAGCTCGTCTCCTAGCTGATAAAAAAGTATATCTTAAATCATATTCGTCGTTCCTCTTGGCAGCATCTCCTACGATACATATCGAATGTACTACGGATACGGGCATACATATATGAAACATCTTTGTACCTTGCTCGCTCTCATGTTTCATGCATATTGCAAATATTTTCGAAGGCCGTGAGATATAAATTATCCATTCTCGAGGAGTAAAGCCCTCCTTTTATAAAACCGGAGGATTAATGTCCTTGTCCAATGTCTTTGAGGAGTAAATAAGATAAACTATACACATGTACGTATTAAGCGACATCGTCAAATCGAAAAAGTTCACGGGGTATTTAACGCGAGGGAACCTCTTTAATGGACAACTTCATCTTATTCCTTAGAAAGAAACTTGAGCTCGTTATAGGCCCTTTGTACGATGGCACGACGAGGAGATGTTTCTTTTTTTTCTCTCTTTCCTTTTCCGGAAGTATATTGGTCTCTCGCACACGTACGCATCTGCGTGTCCGTGTTCGCGTCTGTATTTGAAATGATCGATAAAACGAGAGAAAGAGAGGGAAAGGAACGGCGAAGAAGAAGATGGGTGTCGCGGAAACGCAATATTCCTCGACTTACGGCAATATCCCGACGCATTCACGAGAGTCTAGCGGGATACCGCGTACTTCTTTTATCGATGGAATCTTTAGTTTCTCTCACACCCGCTCTCTCTCTCTCTCTCTCTCTCTCTCTCTCTCTCTCTCTCCCCGTACCACCAAAATTTCATAACACCGAGCGTGAGTTGAATGCACGAGGCGAAAAATAACTCCGACGAGAATTTCTTTCCCCGTAGCTTTTTTCATTTTCTGTTCTTTTTTTCGAATTCTTGGAGGGAAAAAAGCGTCAGCAGGTATACGTAAATCCGACTCCATTATACTATCATGGTATACGACCATTCTGAACGCAGTTTTACAAATATTTCCGCACTGTACCTCTCGAGTAATCTTGTTCATTTAAATGTTAAGTCTACCGAAAAGTTCTCTGCCTGCTTAGCGCACAATTATTTTTAAATTCCTAAAGAAAAATGTTTTACATAAAACTGACAGAACTCTAAGGCTAAACTTTATATTTTTGTCCGTAAAAATGATATGTGTAATGTACCTGATTTCTCTCGAAAAAGATCGATTATATCGATTCGATATTTTGTCCGTATATACACGTTCCCAATGGCTCGCTCGTTAAAGAAAACTGAACTTGGATAAAGGAAACAATCGTCCACGGAAATGAGGTAGGATTTCAAACGGTTCAGTAGGTGAAGAAACGAGAGAGAGAGAGAGAGAGAGAGAGAGAGAGAGAGAGAGAGAGAGAGAGAGAGAGAGAGAGAGAAAAGAGGATATCGATTTGTCAAAGGTCAAGATAAATATGTAATCGAACGAAATTAAAGAGTCGACGAAATCGAAAGAAAAAATCGATAGCCTTGAGAGAGACCTCTATCGTGTTCTCACGCGTCTTTGACGATCGTTTTACCGAGAGACGAAACGTTTGATATAATAAAAAGGAACTAAAGATCGGTCCAATTCCTTTGAAAAAGCGCAACCCTTTAAAATCGTACCCTTTGTTTCTCGCCAAGGGAAGAAGGAGGATCGAACGAGTTTCGTTAAAACGAGCTGAAAAATTCAAAATTACCGAGATCGTATTCTTTCGGTAGTCTTTCGCAACGAAGCAGCAAATATATAGAGGGAAACGTATGAAAGCGTAACGACAGAGGGAAGGAGATAGATAGAGGAGCAGCGAGCGAGATCGAGCAAGGAAGAATGAAATAGCTAAGAACGCGGTGGTTCTACAAAGAGACAGGAAAGAAAATTTCTCTTCATTCATATTTCACGGTAGGCTAGGACGTTGGAATAGTGTTTGCTCGTCTCTCCCTCTGCACACACGTGCTTCAAAGTTTCTCGAGCTCGTCATCGATCCGTAGTTCCTCCCGTATGTACGGACCGCATATGCAAAGCCACCAGTACCACCCAGACCTCGCCACCTCTCTCGTCAACTTCATCCCCTTGCCCACCACCACCATCTCCTCCTCCTCCTCCTCCTCCTTCCCTTTTCGACGTTATACATCGTATACATGCAACGGTTGCTATCCATTTCCTCCTGTGCGACAACGAGCTTATGAGAAGCGACGCCCTGTAAAGTACCTATTAACGGCGTCCATCGTGTGCATAGATACGTCGATGCGGTTTGTCCTACTATGGTTATTATTACGTCCCAAGATCGCCCAATCATCCATCTTTCGTCAATCTTTTAATATTAAAGCGATTCTTCGATTTAACTCGTTGCAGCCCTTCATGGTGCCCTTAAGGGTATTGATGCTATTAGGAGGTGGAATGGTCGCGGTCTTTGGAAGCGAAGCTATCGAGCTCGGTGGTGCTGGACCTCTTGCCGTAGTTGCCGCAGCCTTCGTCAGCTGTTACTTTTGGCAAAAGGACGGTTGGGAAGTGGACGACGTAAGTACCCCGCACGTCTTACAATTATATCGCACGACGACGTATCTCTATGAAATAGAAAGGGGAAGTAGAACGGGATCACTTACGACGACCTATGGAAAGGGAAAACTCGAGTCGAGAGGGTTGTCACTGACTAAATGCCATTAACTTACTGCAAGTATAGCTCGTATTCCGTTCGCTTAATGCGACACGAGTCTAATGATTCGAATGGAAAAAAAAGAAAAAAAAGAAAAAAGAAAAAGTAGGACGAATGAAAAAAGGCCGAACACGAACACCCGTGACCACCGTCATGCCCTTTTTTTCTCTCTCCCCCTAATCGACGCCAAGTGGAAATGTTAAACGATCATTTTTCTGCTTCGTTACGAAATGAAATATCGCGCTCTCTGAAACGAAGCGCGCGCGCTTTTCATTTCCGTTCATTACCACATAAAATGCTCGATAAATTATTCTCTTTCCTCTTCTTTCCACTATTATCAAGAAGGATGGGAGCACTATACTATTCGCCTGTATTCATATATGTATATCCTGTGTATAGTTCGTTATCCCCGGTCCTCCTTTAACGACGCGCCGCCTTTCCAATATTCTTTTTTCCTCTGCATTCGTGGAAAATTAATTTACGCGTCCTTTCGCATCGATCGGTGTTTCGTTCCATTCGCTATACGGAATTTTATCGATGCGTAGCCAAATCGAAGTTTAGTTTTGCGCGTTCAATTCTAATTTGTTGATCAAGCTGACACGAACTTTTGCCGCAACAAAAAGCTAATTATACGCTCCAACTATTTATCATCCTATTTAATTCCCAATGATATCGTTTAATGTTTGAAACTAGAAATTAGGATTTTCCTCAATTTGTTGAAATATTCAAAGAATCGTGTCTTATGATTCTAAATTCTTTTGGAGGATCTTTTTATCGTATAGCAGTAACGTTCTCGACCCGGCACGTATTCGAACGTACGAGCGACGCGTATGCATGTAAATCCGTGCGACGCGAGCACGCACAGTCTTTTCTATTATAATATTATAATATTATTACAACGATCTTCTTTCATTATATATCAGACGCGAGTCATTAATTATGACTTTCGAAAAGCACATTTTAACGGAGAAAATTTGAGTTAATCAGATACTTTGAACGTTAAATGAGCTAACGATTGGTCGTTAGTTCGTGGCATTAAAGAAGGACATTTTGCTAAACTCGCCGAAGAAGGAAAAATCGTAGTTGGCTAGCTATCGTTCTCTATATCGTTTTCTATCTATGTCCTATAAATCCTATAGATCCGAAGGCAGCACGTATCGCTTGACGCCAGTGTGCAATCAATGTATTTCGATATTGGAATATGATTTTAGTTTGTAGGCGAGAACAGTGCGTTTCGACGTCCGAATGTTTCATGCTTATGCGATCGAGTTTGGACGGGAAGAAGCATTTTTGGGGAGGAAAAATCAAGTTGAACAAACTTCTTCGCGTTGAAAGAAACGCCTTGACATTCTCCTGGGGAAAAAGTTTAGCTTTACGAATTCCTCTCTTGGTTTCAAGATTGAAGAGACTCGACCGTTATCGCAAAGTAATCGAACGAAAGGCAAAGACGGACTAATCAATGGATTAAAATCGTTCGAGTCCCATTTTATCACTCGTAAATATTTCGTTCTTGACTTAGCGCGCACCGGTTATACACACAAATCTCGTCGCGCTACTGCATTTTGATGTAACCGCGACAGCAGTTATGCGTTATCAACGCTTCCCCAATATTGGAATATGGAAATATGGAAATACGGAATACGGTTCACGTGTACGTGGGACGTACCCTGTATTTGCCAGTACCCTTTCCATCAGCCACATTCGCATACTCCAAGTCTTTGCTCTGAGATGAAATCGCGATTAAACTCAAATGCGTGCGTGTCTATGGATTAAGATATGTAGATACGTTTAAACAAGTTTCGTTAGAGTACATGCCGTTGTAGTACCATCCACGTATATTCTATAAAACGAGATAGCTACTCGAAGAATTAACCGCGAGTCCAAATATTTGACGAGAAAATCACCATAGAGAGTTTGACCAGCAAAAAGATACAAACGAATCCAAGATTTTTCCTTGACCAACGAATTTTCCATTAAACTAAAAACGTGCTCGTTTTCTTAACGAGCTTCTCGTTAAATTCGTTCCGATTGAATCGATACTGAGAGGGACGGACAAAGGGAAACTAGAGATAGAGACAGAGAGAGAGAGAGAGAGGATACATTTTCCTTTTTACTCCCTTTGAGTAGACTTCACTTTCAACGCACTCAATTTTATCCTGCTTACGTAGGTACGAACGATCCGAGAACATTCTGTCGAGCGTTCTTACTACCATCTCTCTCTAGCAACACGAACGAAAGACAATGTTCGAACGAAAATTATCCGAACACGATATCGATTCTCGAGCTTCTCCTTTCAACATTTTTACATGGAAAAGCAGTTATCGAAGTGGTCGAGAAAGGGTTTCTCGAACAGGAATGGCAGACATAATCCGGCTAAATTTCCCGGAAAACTCAATGATGTACCCTCTAGTCATACCGACCGGCGGATTTAATTAGAGTTTAGCGCACGCTACAAGCTCGATCGCATACGTTTCACTGGCTTCGTCGTGTGGGTGAGACGATAGGACGCGATAAAACGCGATTCTCCTAGTAATCGATGATTCCAACAATTTCTATAAAAATTCTACCCGTGTAGATATTTGTCATTTTTTAGGATACAAACAAACGCGACATCGACCGATAAACGTATTTTGAATAATTTAAAATCGACTGGACCGAAATCACTACGCAAAGCAGAATGAATGGCTCTCTTGAAACACTCGATTATGTCTGTAATGAACAACCTTAGATAAAATTTGGTTTGTGTGATCAAGTATTTCTTGTATGCTTTAAGCCATTCTCGATTTACCTTTTCGTACTTTGACGTATCTAGATGATATAAGCTTAATACGCTCGGTCCAAGTTCTAGTTCAATGGGAAGAGAATAATACATACATACATACATACATGCATAAATATATATATATATATATATATATATATATATATATATATATATATATATATATATATATATATAGTCGACGATTATGGTTATAGGTGTATTTGGCCATATTCGTATCTAATTATCGGCGCATACATACCTTACTTGGAGAAAGGAAGTGCGGAAATCCGGTATATCGGATTCCTCTCGAATCGATAGAACGAATAAAAGAGAATACCTTAAATCTTTTTCAAGAAGGCGAGATGGAAACTTTATGATAATTTTCTCGAGCAGGATTCACCCTCTTCGAGAGAAGTGAGAATGGAAAATCTTTCGCGTTCTTCTTCGAATAATAGCAGAACACGGCGTTAAAAGTAAGTTTTCAATCGTGACGAAATATGCGAGCTGATTTTACTTCAAAACTTTTCACTACAGACGTTTCGATCCACGTAATTCTTTCCTTCTTCCTACTCGCACGATTAATAATATTATAGTCCTTTTGAAATATCCCGTATTATAGCTATATAACGTAACGTGCCAGTAAAATTTACGTAATGCGACCGCACGAACGAATAACACCAAGTTCTGCTATATTCAACTCTAGGCTAGGATAATTTGTAATAAGTACTGTTACGCGAGTTACGATATTATCCTTGTTAGCTTTAAAGGTAATAAGAAGACTCGGCAAACTCTCGAAGGAAGCACTTTTCCGACGGTAAAAGAATATCCGCCAAGGAGGTCCGAAAGTTTCAAGAAAAAGAGAAAAAATTATCGGAAGGTTAAAAAGGAAGAAACAGGGGAGAGAGAGAGAGAGAGAGAGAGAGAAAAGTCGTGCAAACGACTTTCCCTGATCTAGCAGAAAGGGACTAATAAAAAGAGATGGTAAGAATAGTAATAATAATGAGACTAATAACAATAATAATATAAAAATGAAATGTAGAAGGAAAATTGTCTCAGCCGCGAGATTTGATAAAGGCGGATACGAAAGAGAATACACTTAGCAGGAGTGTAAAGGAGGGGGGGGAGAGAGAGAGAGAGAGAGAGAGAGAGATGTAGAGAACGAAAGGAGGCATCGCAGTGACAGGAAACGAAGAGAAGGAAGGACGGTAGTCGTAACAGTTACCGGTATGTTGCAACTTACAACCGGGACACACCCCAACAGAGACTAACACCCCCCCCCCCCCCATTTCTACAGTCACATCTCTGCGTCCTATCCCCTCCTACAACTCAACGATGTACCACCGCGAGTATACGGCCAACTAAGTTTACTAGCATTTACTTGCTCGCCAAAAGCGGCTAGAAAAGGGGACTTGCTCGTCGATTCATGTACAAGCTGATTTCGCTGGGCTCTACTACAATCTCCCTTCTCTATGACGTTAGTTTCCGTATTGAGAGTAATATCGTGCGAATGGAGGACGCGACGGTATTAGTCCATTTTCCTCGTTTCGACGTAGTTTCCACTTATTTTGACCCTTCCAACCAGCGGCACTAACAACCAACTACATAGACAGGATAGTACTTTCTATTGAACGGAAATAATTCTTAATTCCAACTACTTTAATTACATTTTCTTGCCAACGGAAAGACGCGAACACGTTCTGTACTGGCGTACTACCAGTAGTACCTATTTCAATTTATTAGGTATCTACCGAATCTACGTACACTCTCTCACCTCGCGCCTAATTTTCTTCCATTTATATCGCACGATCTTGAAATGAAATTTAGAAGCAGACATCTTTCAGACTTGCGTAAAAATATCGGAAATTCTTTTACATCTCTTAGTTTCTCCTGTGAACTAGAAATTATAGATAGTTTGTCCTACGGAAGTAGTAACCATATAAAGTTCATATCGCATTCAGAATTTGATTACGTCTATCTAGGAGGGAAAAAATGGGTAGGAAAAAAATAGCGATTCTATCATTTATATTCATCGGGGACCCGGAATAAATGTACGTATGTATGTATCTGTGTATATATCAATGTTTCTTGATTTGAAAAATTCGCTCGTTGAAAATCGTTATTGCCAGGTCGCTGCTAGTGGAGTAAAACCAGGTGAGGAGTTTAATAACTCTACTTCGTAGATTGGTCGGTGTAATAAATCCATGAAAGTTAAAGAGGGAAAGGAAATTATTATCACGAGTGAACGATCCGAGAAAGTAATGAATTTTCGTGGATATCAGTGAGTGTTAGCTTTGCATATAAATGAAATGATTTTGTTTTTTAAGATCGTACTGGAGACTGGTGGATAATTTATCGAAACGGCATATAATGCAGGACGCACGAAAAATCTGTCTATACTCACTCGGTCGTTTTTGCTACGTGAGCGCCGTGTATACGTAGTATAACATAATAAAAAGTAATAAATCGACGCTGGATAGCGAGTGCATTTCAAAGTTACAAATCTCCATAAATTTTAATAGCCACTAGTATATACCTATATGTGATACACGTCTATGCACTTACGATCAAATGGGGAAAAAAAGATGAATTGATCTTTGATCGATCATGTCGATGCTCTTGAAATATGTTCGAACGTTCCTAAGATTCTAAGAGACAAATTATCGTCTATCGGTTCGAATTCTATCTCATTGGATTATCGATTTGAACTTGATTATCCATGCCGTTGAAATTCGGCATAACGTATTTCTTGCATAATTCAGACAGATTAATAGCAATAATTACGAGCGAACGAGTGCGCGTGTATCGTCATTAGAATATCCATCCGTAGGATCAATTGGACCCAACGTTGATGATTAACGTTAGCATTTCCTTAAAGTCCCTTATTGTTATTACGGGATTGGCATTTTCCTGATTATTCCCTATCGATGGATCGTGCAATAAGGCGCACCTTAACGTACGAATCCAAATTGGTACGACAGCTCTACTCGATTCCAACGAATGCGAATCGTATTTTCTCTTGATCAAAGGATAAATTCGCGTTTGAACGGAGGGTAACGAAAAGAGTTTTCAACTTGAATATGGGTGATTTGGATAATCAAGCAGTGAACCGAAGCAAACGAAGAAAGGAAGGAAAGAAAGGATGAGTGGAGTCATCGATCTATCAAAAAGAAACGGAAATTCGACCGCAATTAGGTACAGTACAAAGCTTCTATTAGATTTGCCACTCCCGAACGGCGATCGAATTATGCGAAATATCGAACGTGTGACGGATCGATCGACTGCGCATTATAACCGTTCGAAGGTATTCTCGAATAGAAAAATAAAAGTGGAAAAAGGAAAAAAGTCGAACAAGAGTCGTATTTCGATTTGAGATATGAAAGTACTGTGACAACCTCTAATTAACTTACTCCGTTGGCTCTGGTCTTAATTAATGGCATACCTTTCGCGTACATAAGCGACGCTGCTATTCAATTACGTGAAATCAGGCAACGTCCAGATTGACGGTACATTTCTCTTCGGGACCCCCCTCCCGTCCGCTTACATCTTCTATTTCTCAATTTATTCGTCGTTTCTCCGACCCCCTCCCCTCTTCTCTCTCGTCAAATTTTTCTCATAAGTATGCACCATTAATTTTGACGTATCCTTACAGGACAGACTAATTCGGATGATAATCGCAACCACGAATGGTACTCTGCTAGCCGTTTTTTGCTCGGAAACGTGTTTGTTATCCTTTCTCCTCTTCTTCTTCTTCTTCTTCCCCTACTTCTGCTTCTGCTTCTTGTTTTTGTCTTTTTCCTCGAGAGAAGAAAGAAAGCTCGACGGTGAAAGAATACGCGTCAGAAGAATAACGGTGGCTGTACTCGTATATTTGCATTTCTATATAAACCGTACTCCGTGCGCTTTGCCAGAGGAATTTTTGCTAAAAGTCAACGTACTCGGTCGACAAAGTGTCGCTCGGGAAACTAACTAACGGGGACGAGACGAGACAAAACGTAACGAAACGAAAGTCGACGGATCGTAAAATAATTATTTTCAGTTCAGTGATTCGTCCTGCTCGGAAATCGTTCGCAGCACGCAACTCGCGTTCGGGCAAAGTCGGAAAATCGGATTCATTCTAAACAATAGCCTACCGTAATACTTTATGTGGTACACAGGTACATAGACAATGGCAATTATCGTAACTTTGAACTTAACTCGATTCTACGCTAATTCGACTAAATCGTAGCGCGTACGTTGGTTGGTCTCTTCGTGTCTCGAAGCGTAAAGCTATCAAGGCACATGTAAACTTTTCCAACCGCATATATATATACATAGGTACCTGATACGGGCAAAATTACCGACTGCTTCCGAATGTATTAATCCGAATCAATCAAATAGTTTAGAAATCTTGCGTTAATACCATCTTATAATAAATTGCATAATATTAACGTATCGAAATGATTGTACGTGTAACATAAAAAAGAAAAAAAAAAAAAAAGAAAAAAAAAAACAAACGTTTTAAAATTTAATTCCAGTTAAAACGAAGATTTATACGCTGTATAGGTGGGATAATGGTCGAACGAAATATCTATAACGTTACGTAGTCGAGTTATTAACAAATATGATGTACGACGAGTAAAGAATGGCTAAACGTAACGTTCATTAAGTAATACGATATGCAAGGTGAAATATTAATAATATCGACGGTCCTCTTGAATGTGTGCGTCCGTTCTTTGGAAGCACTAGAAAGAGAATAAATGACGGCGTTATGAGCAAGAGCAGACTTAATTATAAGCACCATAGCGTGTGTTCCTAGAGTAACGGTTCATAATGACTATCTAGGATATAAATCCAACCACTGGCGCTTCTAAATGTTATTCTATCCATTGCATCCGGCGCGTCTTTTCCATTCTTATCCGCATATACCGTGTACATCTGTGTACACGCGCGCGCACACGTATGTATCCATATATATATATATATACATACATATATATATATATATCTAGAATAACGAAAAAGCGCAGAGAAACGTACGGGCTTATTATCTATCAAATATTGAAAGAATTTTCTATAGTTAACTTTTCGATGTAATTTTATCAAAAATTTTCGGGCATCGATTAGCGCAAATTTTCAGATGATCGGTTCGTTAACGAAACGAATAAAGAATTATGGCAGGATGATACTCACCACGTGACATCCAGGTGACTCGATCGCATCGAGGGGAGAACAATAGAAGAGAGGACCTTGATACTCTCGAACCGTCGACGATGCTCATCAGACTCGACGTTAACATAAACCCCCTCTTCACCTCGAGATATGTACCTACGTATAACGTAGTACATACGTCCTCTGCTGCATGGCGCCGTAATGTCGCAATAACGCGACGTATCGTGTGTCTTCTCAAATTAGCACCCTATAAACGATAATATCCCTTAGCTCGCAAATTTACGCCCTCTTATGCATAACATGCGCGTGAGACTTCAACGAGTGCGCATACATAAAGGAGGAAAAAATAGCATCCTATACACATTTGCATACACATGCAAAAAGAATGGAAATAAAAAGACGAACGCAACTCGTACACTTAAAGAAAAAGAAAGCAAATACTTTTACGATCGGAATCCTTGCGATCCATCGAGCCGCACTCTGCCAACTGATACGACACCGATAGTAATACGTATGTATATAAACGCGAAGAAGAAACGTTTGTATTTATATTTGAGTCAAATAACCTTCGTTCTTTCTCCTTGTCCTATTCCTTCTTCTATATATATATATATATAGATACGTATGTATACATTTAACCGTACGAACGCGATAACGGGCCCATTCGCAAACGAGCAGCGACAGAGAACGTTCTTAGCTTTGATCGATCGAAGATATCTTTTCTTTTTCCGAGACCAATTTGCGTACTGGCGTCTACATTTATATCTATACGCACGGCTGTATATGTACGTATCATGGGTCGCTTATGGTTACTAGTCATTACTCATTAGTCCTACAAATTATCGTAAAATACATCAGATCGAATATATCGGAAATATATTCGTTCGGAAATATATATACATGCATAAGAAAAAGGATTTTATACTATTATGATTAACGACGTTCGAAAGAGAGCGAAAGAACGACGGTCTTTTGTATCAAAACGTGCAAGTTCGAACGTAAATGACTTACCATAGGCGATGGCCGAGAATAGAAGAGGACGTAGCTGCTATTTGTCGGCAATATCATCAATTTTCTCTGCATAATTGGAGCGTTTAATAGAGGAGCACCGATCGTCGAAGTGAATCTTAACGAACGAAACAATCGACTGACGAAGAATCGTAACGAGTCGCGCGAAAGGGCGCACGCGATTGGTCGAAAATTCTTGACGATCGTCTAGTCCTGCTTCGCGATTCGTCGACGCGTCTCTTACAACGGATAATACCACGAGAAAAATGGACTCGTCCATTTCGGATTCTTTCGTTATATTTTCTCGATCGTTCGGGTATATGGACTCGATGACGCGAACTTAATGCCAAATCGTAGCTCCTTCAAGATTTCAACGAATAAAGAAATCGGAAGAAAGAAATATCCTATGGATAAAAAATTAAACGAGAGTAGTTTCTATGGAAGTAATAACGGCGCTCGACTCGAAATAGACTCGTCCGTTTCGTGATTGGTCGATCGAGATTCTCTTCCTTGATCGCTCGTTTTATACAGGGTGTCCTTAAAATAATGACGTACTTTATACTATATACGTTAGAATGCGTTGAAATACGTGTTGAGAAGAATTCTCTTCTGTTTCAGAATCCCGTGGCAACGTCCTTCGAGATCTTCTGGATGATATTCGAGCCGATTCTCTTTGGGATCACCGGGACGCAGATATCGATCGCCGAGCTGAAAGGAAAAACCGTCTATCTTGGGATCAGTTGTCTCATAGCCGGTATCGTTATTCGGATAATCGTGACGATATTCGTAGGAATTCGTAGCAAGCTCAATACGAAAGAAAAAGTCTTTATCGCTCTCTCGTGGATGGCAAAAGCTACGGTGCAGGCGGCATTAGGACCGGTCACTCTCGACGAGGTTAATCGGGATAACGCCGAGCAGGTCGAATACGCGAACACGGTACTGACTCTTTGCGTTCTTTCTATTTTATTAACGGCACCGACCGGCGCGATCATCATATCGTTGTCTGGTCCAAAATTATTGACAAAGACGACGACCCCTAGCGCACCGCCGGACGCTTGGAAAACGAGAAGACCCTCTATACGAGATATTTCGATCATCAACGAGGATCCCGATCTCGAAGAAACTGCGAGCGAAAGGAAACCTTGATTACTTTTCTTTCGACCTTTGCCTTCTTTCCTCTACTTTATATTCTTCTTCTTACGTTCGTTCGTTCGTTCACTCGTTGTCTTTTTATCGACGGATGCCTCGAGAAGGAAATACGTATCCTTGCCTCGTTCTCCGTGTATCGTCATTCTTTTTTTCTTTTTCTAGCTATTACGTTTTGTTTATTATCTCGCCGCGTAAATGGGAAGCTATGTACGTACATGTGCGTGCGTGTGTGCGTGTGTGTGTGTGTGCGTGTGCGCGTGTGTGGTGAGAGCGCAAGTACCTCTACGCGTATGTACACAAGAGTTCGAACTTTCTCCAGGAAGAGAACTTTATTTCGTAAGGTCAATGCGGACAAATAATAGAAGAAGAGAAGGAGAAAGAAAAAAACTTGGTCTCTTACGTGCATCCTCCTTCTCGATGGAGAAGATCGTAGTCCTTGAGAAAAGTCGTCCGATAGCATTCTTGTAGTTTCTATTTTTGCTCGGTTGTCTGATGTCGTGGATAAAAAGTTAAAATTTTTCCTCGAATTTGCCATCCTTTCGAGTACCGAAGGAATATAAACCGTGTACGAAACGCGACATACGAGTCCTTGTTGTACTATCGACGTTTTTTTTCTTTTTTTGTTTTCTCTTTTTTCACTTACTTTCCGTCTGATCCATATAACATATTTTCTCAACGAGGAAATGGACAAGACGATGTTGCATTTACAATGAAAATTATATTAAGAATGAAAAGAAAATAAAGTTATTTTGCCTCGTCGAATGATAACGAAACAATATTTTATAAAGTTAGGGAAATAAGATGAGAAAATAAGGATTATACGTGTATGTACATATTTGCCCACATCCAAAGGTTCGGTTTTGTTTGTACATTTTTCAATCGTAGAGATCTCTGTAGGATTAGACGCGTTATGATTATATAGATTTCCAATTGCGTGTAGATATTTGTACATATTTTCTGCGCTTACATGCCGCTTATCACCTATTACACGAGAGTGCGATGACAAAGATAACGAGTTAAACATAGTATAATAAGAATCCATCTATAATCTAGCGAGGATGATATTTTATAAACGTAACCAACTATTGAACGCTCTCAAAGTTAATCGACGATACGATTAAAATCATATATATGACGTTTCTTCGCGAGATAAGATTTTCGGATATATATATATATATATATATATGTATATATATATATATAATAATAAAAGTATTTCTGCGATAAGGATCAGTCTTTGAGCGATATCTTCTTTCTCCTTATCGTTCGTCCTGTTCCAAGAAGAAACGATAGTCTACGAAGAAAAGAAATAAAAGGAGAAATATGCATGGAGAAACAGGAAAATTAGTGCGGCTGGCACAACTTTCCGAAACCTCACTATTCTTTGCCCGGTAACTACTTCGGAAGTTCGAAGATGAGCGAAGGAACGAAGCTGATGAAATTGTGATGCTGCCGAGGATTCTTTTTCTTTTTTTTTTTTCCTTTCCTTTCTTTTCCTTGGGAAATCCAAAAACTACAAGTATCGTGGTAAATCTACAAATGTGAGTATAGTTGAATGAAAGAGAAACGATAACAGAGAAAAGAGAAATATTCTTCTAGAAAAATGACTTTTTAAACAAAATCCTTTGAGATACTTTTTATCCGCATGCTCTTGTACCATTTATATAATGAACAATTATCGTTTATAAAGCTTAGCCGTACGGTAGAAGGGAAAGCAAAAATACGATAGGTTTGTCGCATTGTATAAAACTATACGCTATCATTTAGGACACATGTCTCCGAGCGTGTTGCTTCTACGTAACAAATTGTAAAGACTCCCTCTTTCTTTCCCCTCTCCCTCATTCACCTCCATCTCTCTTTGGTAAATTTAATGACGTAATAGGATTACTCCTTGAGAACATCAGCTTACGTTACGAACGAGAAAGCCTCTTTGGTATCTTACGAGAGAACTCGATCTCGATTTCGTCTTCGTTTGATTCTATATGGTCTACGAGCTACGTGTTCGAACTAAGTTACAAGCGTGGAAAATGTATGAAGCAAATTGCAAATACGTTAAAAGCTTTTCCTTGTCGGTATAACGTAGAAGACGACTAGTTTCTCGAAAATGATTCATAACAATGTCCGATTCGAAGAATATACAAATATGTATGTCACTTCGTTCGCTTTCAATAACTAGATGATAGTTAATATTTCAAGCCAGCTTCTCACTTATCGTTTCTCAACTTTGAGAGATCTTGGAGAATCGTGTTTCCTCATAACTTTGCTATTTCTCACGAGAGACAGCTTTTTTTTTCTTCCTAGAGAATCGAGTATCCGACATCGTTACTCATTTACGAGGTAACAAAAATAATCGCTCGAAGCTTGGCTAGAACGTTACTGCCTGTACGAACGGATTTAAAGATTGCAGAAACATCGCTCGTTAAACTCAAACTTTCGAGCGTAAATATCTGCCATAAGAAAGTCGTAAATATCTTAAAAACTTTAACCGGACAGTTCCAGCCCAGTCGAATGATCTCGTGCGAGATGATCTCGCTTAGAGGACCAAAGAGAAAAAAAAAAACAAACAAAGAAAAAAGAAGAAAAAAAAAAGATAAAAAAGAAAAAGGAAAAAAAAACGAACGCAACGTCGATGGCGTCATTTTCTTAACTTTATACACAAAGATCTTTGTGGTCGAATTTGTTACTTCTTTCCTCTTCGTGGAACGCGTAGTACAACGTAATAATAATAGAATATTAAAGCGGAAGAGTTGAAAAGTTGGAGTGCCATAAACCAAAGGCGCAAAAATAACGCACGCTTTGAAGAAATCCCTGATTAAGTGTAATACTTCGATCTATGTAAAATGTTCGTCCGGTTTTCGTCATGGCGTCAAGCTCACTTGAAACGTAGACATAAGCGTGCTATTGCTAGCACTGTTTTTCACCCTACAAGTGTCGTGTACGGCGGTCGTTGCGTTGCTCGACAACCGTTTCTTGTCTTCAAACCCCAATCTTCTTCGTAGCGCATAATATACGCGGCTCTTTAGAACAAAGAGAATGAAGATCAATAGTCCCTGAAGGCAATTAAAGGTGTCCGAAGCATAAAAGAATTCTTCGCGCCATTTCAAATCCTTGGCGTAATTGTTGAGAAAGTAAGAGACAATCTCTAATATCCAAGATATTCCCATAACGATGAACAGCTTTATATTCATGATCAATCTACGGTAAATGAAAAAAGTCTTATAAATGTAGGATTTAACTTTACGATAATAACATCTTCAAGCACTTACTTGGTTCGATCGGCCTGAAATCGTTTGTTTCTAATGTCCGAAGGATCCGTGATCACTCTGTTTATCTCAGTCTTTACCTTGTTGCAATTTATAGATGTGATAACGAAGAAGACGATGTTGATTAGAAGTTGAAGCGTCAACGGTGCGATGAAGAACAAGAGTTCACCGTGAAGATTACTTCCAGCTACGAAGCAACGTCGAAGAAGAAAATGTTTCAAATGAATCTTCCATATGGTTGGAATAAAAATAATCTTACATGTAAACCAACAGCTTGCTCGTCCGATAGTAGGCCGCAAATACTTTGGGAAAAAGTCGGTGTGATCGACCACGATGCCTAGGACGGTAATCAAGCAGGCCAGGCCCCACGCGTACGCGCAGTACAACAAAAATCTTTTCCTGTGTCCTCTTCCTCTCGTCGATGTGTTTCCACGCGAACCGCTGAAGGAAAAAAGATAAAAAGAAGGGAGATAATGGCGTACGAAGAGACGACGAAAGCGTGTGAATCTTTTTCAAGGGAAACAAAAAGAAACAAAAAAAAAAAAAAAAAGAGAGAGAGGAAAAACGCGCGCGCCTCTTGCCTTTTTCTATTCTCGAGAAATCTTTGCGTTACTTGCGACGAGGAATAAGAATTTTTTTGTCGCTTGATTTTACTTCGCCTCCCGACGACGTCCTTGAGATAAAGTTACATAAAGGAATCCGACGTATTGTCAGACAAGATTATTCTCGATTCTCGGTAGACGGCCGATAAGTAAAGAAACATGACATCTCATGGATTTCTCATAGATCTCTCATAGATATCTCTTAGAATTCCGATAACTCGATCGCGAGCTTAGGCTTCGAACTTGGAAAAGCTACGTGGGACGATCGTCAGCGTGGTTCTATTTTCTTCGCGCATTTACAAATCTTCCGTATAGAATAGCCGCTTGAAAACACAAACAAAGTTAAGGCCGTGGAACGACGAGAGACAACGCACGTCCTCCGCCATTCGATTCGTCGATTACAAAAGTGCCGCTAGAAGAGATTCGCGAGTCTTCGCAAATCGTTAAATAAAGAAGCCAGGATATAAATATGCAAGAATATAAATATATTATATTTGCCAATAAAAGAGTAAAAAAGTCAATCCGTTAAAAATTTGCGATATAAAGTTTACATTCCTCGATAATATTTAAATCTGTCAATGATATCATATCGATTCGTATTAATATTTATAACTTGTATCGTAAATTCCATAAATGCGACGATTAAACAACTAAAATTCATCCGTGTTTCGTTTTAACGATGTTCTTTTGTAATTGAACTTTCATAATAGATCGCGATGAACGCGCGCAGTACACGATAATTATGCGTTAATTTCGCGAATTTTCCATAAACTCGTAGAGTAATTTGGTTACGCACTTTAAACGAAAGGACGGAGGGAGAAAGAGATAGAAAGGGATAATTAGAGTTAAAATCGCTAGAAACTGACCACGTAATACATACCAAATTATGAACGTATTCATAGCGACGTAATCTACGTTTACAACGCGTCAGAGTAAATTATAACGTACCTTAATATTACAAATATTTATGCAAACGTCGTCTCGCATTCCATCTTAAAATATAATCGTAAAATAAATGCCTTGGAATGAAAGCGGACCGCATCGTAGGTACACCATCACACTTTCAGCGAACGCGTTGTCAGAGTCGCGTTCATTAGCGCAGAAATTAGGGAGAGCCTCGGGTGCATATCAGAAAATTAACGCGAATGGTACGACTGCGAGATGTCGAGATGTCGAGATGTGAAAATTAAAAATGTACATATATATATATATATATATATATATATATATATATATATATACATATATAATATTTCCCCAGCTAGTCGTCTAATCGTGGTAATATTATAAAGTCGAGATCATTATTTCAATTAACACGAAGAGAAAGTTTTGCTAGGAGAATGTACGTTAGAAGATAATCCTCGTAAGAAGTAATTCTATACTCTCGTTTCGTAAAATTGAAACATTTCCTATCTTACAAAACGAAACTCGATATCGACGTAATATTTAATTAAAATATCTAAAGTAAGTAGCTGCGGATGAGGATGGAATATAAAAGGAAGGAAAAGAAACACACAGGATTCACGAGCCACGGGCGTCTAATATAATCCTTATCGATCGAAGACATCACGAAGGAAGAGTGAGTGACTTATCGAAAGCAATTTCTTACCCGAAAGTCCACCATATGTCGAAGCACATGACGTTGAGCCAGGAGAAAGCCGAGAGGAAAGAGAATAGCATCGCGTAGCCTGCAAAAACGGAAGTACGGGTATTAGTAGTTCGAACGCCTATCTCGACGAAAAGAGATCTTTAAATTCTATGTGTTCAAGATGAATAGGGAGAAAAAATTTGATCAAAATAAAATGATCGATCTTGGACGTTTGCGAATAATCGCTGTAATTTTAACTTTTCGGGAAAGAAATTAATAGGATTATTTGCTTTTTCAAAACTCTATACTCGAATGATCACACGCTCACCTAAAAATTTGCATGATACCGTGGCTGTCGATTCCTCTGGAGTACTGTCTGGAGTCAGCCAGGAGATCAAAAGCAGACAAACGAAAGCCAAAAGGAGGCTGCCGACATGGCACATGAGAGTCTTGCCATGGAGATTCTGGAGAACGGGTAGGCAAACGTAGACCACCAACGTTGTCAGCAAAAATGCGCAGCTGGTCAACTGAAGTACGCTATTAATGCTGCACCTGAAAGCATCAAAGTCGACTTGCCGTATAAAAGAAACGGTTTTCTTTAAACGACTCCCTTTGAATAGGACTTGGTCTATTCGAACCTTGCCTCCGGCCTTCTCGAAATACATAATCTTTAAATACTCTAGGTGCTATGACAAAACGAAAAGCAACTTGTGATCGAAAATGCCATTCAATTTGTATTTCTTTTATTATATAACGACCATTAGCTACCCATTCTTTTGTGGAGAAAGATAAAAGTAATAAAAATAAAATTGCAAATCGACCATAGGAATGTTCGAAATACTGGAAAAATAGAGTTATATTTCGACACAGGCATTTCGAGGTAAACGTTCTCTCTCTCTCTCTCTCTCTCTTTCTCCACTTGCTCTTACAACATGTTCTTTTCGTCTGCCATACGTCTATCGTTATTTATTCTTCTCTTGGAAGATATACGACTCGTTCGTTGTAAACGTCTGCTAGCGTTGCAAGTGCGAGGGGTTGCAAAAGGGACGCGAAACGAGTCAGCAGCGTAGAGAATCAAAACTCGAGCATCCGTTCCATAAAGGAATCGACTTTCCGAGAGAATTCTCTTCTCTACGACCGTGTCCATCCTCGTTACACGCCCACGCGCATGCACACATTGGACAGAGAGAGAGAGAGAGAGAGAGAGAGAGAGAGAGAGAGAGAGAGAGAGAGAGACGATCCGCATAAAGTAGAAAACGTAGAGCGACGAACGGGGATGTTCTACGATCGCCTCCATCTCCTCTCCTTCTATTGGATTTCGTGAAACTGAACTGCCTGCTTTAGTTGTTTAAACTCGGCAAAGTTAAACAAACCTTCCACGCAATAAACGACGCCCATCCATTGTCTCGAAGCGCGCGTTCGCACGAAACGAGAGGACGGATAGGGAGGGAGAGATAGATAGAAGAAAATGGTAAAGCGAGGAGATACTGTTTTCACGAGCTTAGATCGAAAAGAAGCTAAACCGGGATAATAATTATTCTCAAAGGAGAACTCTGTATCTCTGTTGATACAGAAACGGGTTAAGATCTCGGTCTTTGTAAAATTGATCGCGAGGATTATAAGATATCGCAAGACGAAACTCATTAACCTGCAACAACGAATAATATGGAGATAAAAGGAAAGGAAGAAGATGATATGTATGCAAGTTGTAAAGCGAAAGGTAGTAATATTAATAATAATATTAAATATACGTATATGTGTGTGCGCGCGCATGCATTTGCGTTCGAAGCAGCGTGATATCGTCAATGTAGGAATTTGAAAATAATAAATACCGATAGAAACGAGATAATGCAAGCGCGTACTATCGTTATCAAATATTCGCATTAATTACTCAACAATGATGATTGGAACGCGCGGCCGTAATCCCTACCACGACGATCATAAATAATAGCTCGTTCTCTGCGTTATGCGATAATACATTCGGCAAATCGTCCTCGTTAATTCCTTCATTTCGTTAGTTTTCACCTCATTGACAAATGCATTTTTCTAGCGTATTATTGTATCTTCTATACCGTATACGTACAAATAAATAGGATTGGAAAAAATAAATAAATGGAGACCATCATCGAATCTTGGATGACAAATCGAAAAGTCGTGCTTGAGTAGGAGAAAATAAAAGAGAGAGAGAGAGAGCATCGATAGTATCGTACCGTAGTCGACACGGTGGGTCAATATCCTTTGGGAAACACACGAAAGGATAAAGGCCTTCCTTGTAGTTGGAGCTGTTGTAAAAGATGTCCATGCAGTACTCGTAGTGACCGTAGACCTTGTAATCGGGCACGTCGATGTATCCTTCAGGGGTAATGCTCCAATTTTCTTCCGGACGCACGGGATACATTCCTCTGTCCTGGCACATTTTGCCAATGAGCAGACCATAATCTATATGGGAAAAGAAAAAAATAAGAAAAAAAAATGTCATCGAGTTTTAGTAATAACCGTAGAGGCCAACCTTCTCTGAAGAAATCTTTGTGAATCGACGAATTCAAAATCTCCTTGTGAAACTCGATCGGTGTGATCGAGTCGTCATACAATTTTTGACATTCTCTTTTTCCTGATATCAAAAACTGGTCCTCCGGGCAGCACTTTCTGATGCACGACTTTTCCGAACAAATTTCTTCATCTCGGCAGAGCCGTAGGATCAGTTTTCCGTTCGAGATCGTGGATTCCGGAGTTAGCTCGACGCAAGCGTTCTCTTCTGTCAGCTTGATCTCTTCTTCCCTACGTCCGTTTTGGCTCAACGACAGTGTACCCTAAAAATTATATTGCCGATATAGGATCGATCGTGCTGCAAGTATGTTTGCCGAGCGCGTATAGAGAGGAAGAGAGAAAAAGAGATGAGCCCGTATGCCCGACATATCGGATGAATACTTAATAAAACTTCCTTGAAATTTGTGAGTCATGCATCGGAATAATGCCGCGAGGAAGACGAATGGGAACAACGAGATGACTCGATCATAACTTTTTTGTTTTTCTACAAAAAAATAAAAAAAAAAAAAAAAAAAAAAGAAATCTTATGCGATATAAAAGCAAGAGCACATGAAAACACGGAAATCTCGAGATCTCTCCTTTTATTATCTTTTAATTAGAAAATAATAGTCGCGATATTTCCAACTTATGATTCGTCTAATTGCGATTACTCTTCGATATTAATCGGATATATTTCTGCATATTCTCTTTCGAGATAGAGGAAGGTTCTTGAGACTTCACCGCAGACAGGTGTATAGTAAGCAAAAGGAAAGAATCACAATCATCGAGAAATACAAAGAATCAAGAAAGTATACCGTCGTTATGTAACGCTCGACCGAACGTTCGCCTTGAAATTTGTAACCATTAACGAATACATTTTCTCTCCTTTGTGAGAATTCCAAAGCGATAGCGATCGAGTTCCAACGCGCGACATAATAACGCGAATAAACGCTATCACTGCGCATACGATTGATTACTAATTAACATTGCTACATAATATATCGTTAATAATGGCTCATAGTATTTGAATTAATTAATCACTCGGTGACACGCAACGCGCACAGGGCTTTGCGTTACAAGGTTGCAACGTCCAACGAATCCTTTGGAATTTCCAGTTAAAACAATTATTTTATTATTAATAATGGTTAACATGCGAATGCTTCTAATCATTTTTCAAAGAAAAATCGCTTGTGCGAAGATTGAGATGTCAGTACGAGGAATATCGTGACAAGGTTTGTAACGATAGTGAACGAAGAAACAGAAATCCCTTTGGCTAATCCGACATCGAAGGTACTTCCCGCAATGCGGTGGTCCTTCATCCTTGCGGAAGAACCGCGCCGTTCAACTACGGCACCGGTTCAAAGTATCCACCACGCCCCGCAGATTTTCCAACGATGAGTCGGATTTATTTACCGTGAGCGTTCGTTTCCGCAGCAGCAGTAACAACAGCGACTACCCTTCTCTCCAGCTCTCTTTTCCTTTTTCTTTTCACCGAACGTAGGAAGTTTTTGGAACTCTTCGAAGCTCCGACAAAAGATCCTCGTGAGGGAGCAAGCGATTCTACTTTCGTGCTACGAGGCACGTTCGATTAGCTTCGACTCGTCGGAAAGATAAAGGGAGGAGGGGGAGAAGAGAGAGAGAGAGAGAGAGAGAGAGAGAGAGAGAGAGAGAAGCAGCGGAGAATAAGAAATTCCCTGAGATCTCTCGCATAAGAGTCACTCTCCCGAGAGAAAGGATTATTTTAAGAGTATCTTCTTTTGTTATTTTCACGCGCAAAATATTTTCGAATCGATATTTCCGATGGGAACGATTGAGGCGACGAAAAGAAATATTTAAAGTGGTAGTGATGACAAATTTTTTTATCCAATCTATCTTCATTACTATTCGCATCTTCATCCAAGAGTTCGTGGATTTAAATGCCAATAGTATTATTAGTCGTTGAAAGTTTTTTTCTCTTGCGTAAGTCGCTAGGCTTACGTTCTTTTTCGCGTAAAAGTCATAGTTAGTTTCGAGAGACATATCTTCCTTCGTCATCCGTCGGGGATAAGAAGCTGCCATTCCTCGAATATTATCTTTGGAAGAAAAAGAGCCGGCAAAGATAAACTCGTGAGGCGTGAGGTCGCGAAGCAAGTCGGCTTACTGGTTGACTGGCTGTTGCGAGAGATTCGCTTCAAGAGAGATTAATGTGCCTGTCGCAACTTTGTTTGTAATGAAGGAACCGTATGAGGGATCCTACGACGATACGAGGACGACGTCATCGCGATTGGTTAACGAAATTCTCCGGCAAACGATGATGATGACGACGGCGACGTCGTCGTTAAGTTCCGCTCTCCTCGATCTCACGACGTGTCAATAAGAAAGGTGAATAGAGGGAGCTTGGATGTTAACGAGGATCAGCTTGGCTCCTTCTAATACGATCTTTGCTTATCTCGAGTGCTTTTCTTCTAACAACGACGTATGTTGCCCTCGTAAAAATCGATCCTCTACGAATATGTATATATCTTCGATAAAAGAAATCTTAGGGCGTTGTAAAATAGCTTTAATTTCGATCAATTTATTCAAAAAGTTAAAGCCTGCGAAAGGGAGTAAAAGAAATAAATTTACGAGGATAGTTAAACGAGAATCTAAGCCCTCGAATAATCGTTTAAATTTACCGAGCATCAAACTATCGTTTAACACGTACTCCCGATATCGGAGATCCTTCTCTTCTATCTTGTAGTTTAAAATTGAGAACACGTTGCTCGGAAGCAGCGTCTAGAGTCTTCCTATCCTAGTAGGGTAGATAAGAATTTCAAAAGGATGCTGTGTTGATACGCTGCCAATCCGTATAGATTGGATAATTCGGCGATTTAACTTTTAACAGGTGTTACGTTCCTCGCGACTAAAGAATAGCACACGATTGAAAGATTATCTACTCGATGTATCTCATTCTGACAACGACGTTCGCAAAACCAGTTTTTCTTCTTCAGTCAGGATACGCCTACGTATCTGATCGCACAGATTATTTTTAATCTCAAAATTACTCCATGAGTGATCCTCGGCCACCAAGGTTACAAGAGAATTCCCCGCAAATTAACAAGATGTATTTGCCTGCGTAATCGACAACTTTCGAATGATATTTCGATTCTTTCGAGTTCGATTGAAGAATCAGAATCCGGATATTTAATTCGACAGAACGGAATAACAAAACAACATATTTGTGTGTGTGTGTGTGTGTATACATATATATATATATATATATATATATGCACACATATATGTACATTCGAATGCACATACCGAAGCATTATATTGTCCATACGATGGACGTAAATATTTATTCTCATTCCATCGAGGTATGAAATTCTGTCCGTTTTGCATCGTATCGACGATAAATCTCATTCAACGTTGGAATCGTTTCTCGTTACTTTGATGTAACTCTCTATGTGCTTGCAGAGAATATTTTATGTGTATAAAATAAACATAGACGATATGTCAGAAATTGCTCGCACCGTTTCGTTGCACGACGCGTGCACGTTACCACCTCTTTCGCGATACGATCGTTTACCTTGACTTTTCGCTCGAAAAGTGCCTCAAACGAATACTCGAGCGATTTTATCTTGCATGAATGGTCTTATTTATAACGATTCTCTTAATGAAATTCTCAACAATGTGCCAATAATTCTAAGAGTCAATACAGCAAAAAAATTAAATGCACCATTTATTTTTACATCGATGTAGATGAAAAAAGTAAAAAAGAAAAAAGAAAGAGAAGTAAAAAAAAAGACAAAAACCAGGAATAAAAAATATCTTACTCGGAGCACTTTCATAACCATCGACTAAATTATTTATTCGATACTTTAATGATGCAAAATAGCACGCGAGTGTATCCGAGAGAAAGCTGTGAGAAGAAAATATGTACGTAGGTAAATGGTACATAGAAACGTACATGCACAGACGAGTATGTAAATAGCGAAGAGCGCTCGTTCGGCTGACATATCCGCAAAACTGTCATCCAAAATCCACACATGACACGCGTCGCACGTGTGGCGCCGTTATATAAGCTCGACCGCAAGAAATGACGTAGCAATGTGACAGAGTATATAAAGGATCGAGCGAATCCTATGTAGGAAGGTAGCTAGGTGGAAACGATGCGAGCGTCCGCGTCTACGTTGACGCATCTTGACACTTTGAGATGCGGCATCCTGCCAAGGATCAACGACCGCCGCTATAGGGAATCGTCACAGAGAGAGAGAGAGAGAGAGAGAGAAAACAAGAAACGCTACCATCGTGAAAAATGGTTCCTCTCCCCGCTACGTAAATCAATCCCAAACGAGATGCGTATCTTTGAAAAGATTCAACGTGACAGCAAAGAATATACATAGTGTAACATCGATACACTTTGTATTCTAGATAGATAGATATAACGTATTTCAATGTACTCCATTCTCTATTCATTTTTACGATGCATTACAATGTTGCAAAGAAAAAATGTAAGGATCATATTTTCACGCGTGGATCATGAAATTTTAATCGATAAAAGCCAAGGGAAACATTCAAATCCGGGACGGTCGAAAATTTTAACGATTATTCACTTTTTTTACGGCTCTTTGCAGTATCATCAAAAGTACCTATCTTCGATATACGACCGACACGTACCTTTACGATCGCACGAATAAATTAATGATTTAAAAGCTTATCGAAGATCATACCTTGTGATAATACCCATTATCGAACATTGGTGCACCTTTTTTTCCCACGCAGAATATAGGTATTATCATCATAGCAGGGGTAGCTTAAAAACGGGATTTTTGCTTTTTTGATTACGCGAAAGTTAATACTCAAGATGCACGTGTAGATCTGTTTATATCGTGCAAACTTGTAAATAAATCGTCCAAATACGGCAGTGTGTGCTCGATGCAAACAAACACTAGTAGCGGTAGGGAATATACGTATGCACGTAAAGCATCGTGGACGATGCGAATACCGCATTAATTCGAAAGGTCCTAATTTCAGGAAATTCGAAGGACTAATAAGAGAGATAGATAGATAGATAGATAGATAGAGAGAGAGAGAGAGAGAGAGAGAGAGAGAGAGAGAGAGAGAGAATACTTACTTTGAAAGTTCGATTCTCGAAGATCAAATTGCTTGAGTTTATACGAAAATCGAATATGACTCGCGGACAATTGGGTGGACCTCTCGTCACTCCTAGAAAATCGATCGAGTCAATAATCGGTAAGAAAGAAAAAAAGGGATCGTCCGAAGAAAGGAAGGAGGTATCGTTGACATAGGATATAGATGGCACGCAGAATCTCGTATCGGGATCGAAGAGGGTATCCTTCGGACAACATCTTCGAATCGTTGTGATTTTTGGAAAGGACAATCCAGTTGCTTCTTTCCTCGTGTCGTCCTCGTTCGAGTGACAATGAACGATTATTGGGAACTCCTCGTCGGAAGACTCCTTTCGGAGAATCTCCAAACAAGCTGGACTTCTGAGGAAATCGTCTGATCTGATCTCGTTGATAAAAGTCGTTGCGATATCCTCCGGTTTCTCGCACCTAGGAATACCTAAGTTGATGCCATTCGATAAAGGATGCAATTCCATCGCCTGGTTCGGTGCGGGAACGCAGTCCACCTTCGATCGGCCGGAAAAAATTTCTTGCGGTGGACAACATTTTCTCATTCGAAGCTCGTTGCTCGTCGATACTTTCACGGATAGAAAGATCAGAATGAGAACCAGATAATTTCTCGACGAGGACAAAACGAGCGGATATCCTTCCAAGTTTCTCTTCATTTCTCAATGATCTGTTTCTTTTCTTTTCTTTCCTCTTCTTTTCTGTTTTCTTCTTTTTATTATCCTTGCAAGGAAACGTTCTCCCTGACTATCGTACGACGTTGAACTGACGCGAGTAATAAAGTAAGATCACTTTCGTTGTTCTTTGCGTTTCTTCATCATTTTTCTTTCTTTTCTCTTTATCATCGTTTTCACACGCGTGTTGCGCACGCACCCGCAACACACACACACACACACACACACCGTATATGAGACAACGACGATATATGAGAATATTGAGTGATCTCTCTTTTGAAAGTTGGATCTCTAGTCGAGTGAGAAAACTAAAGGTAGGAGAAACTAAAAGAGAAGATTAACCGCAAACAAACGATAGAACAAAGTTGGTTGGTTTTTTGTTTACTACCTAATCATTTACTCTTCGGATCATTAGCAAAGTCGTTAGATATCGATAGCGTTAGGGAATCGGAACAACACTTAGGAGTTTTATCGTTACAAGTAAAAATTCGATCCCGTTTCGTTCCACGAGGAACCAAGATTTTTCCGTTAATCGCGATAAAACGAAGTAACAAACTCGAAACGAATTACATTCGTAAGCTTCCTCTCTGCGTTCTCGAGTCGAAAAGGAAGGAAATAAAATAAATTATTCCGCGATACCTAGGAAGCTAGATTAGAAGTAGTACTATCGAGCAGTCACGTAATTATCTTTAATAGGGTAAGTTCGATAAATTAGCCAGTAGATAAGGTTGGCACGAGACCGATCCTCGTGCTGAAAACGTGACGTTGAACTCTCTCCGGTATACCTTTGAAAATCTTAAAGCATCACCGACGATTTAACGACGATCTAACGACGGTCTAACGAGTGTTTTAATAAAATTTTTACTTCTACTTTCTATTCTCCCTTCGCGAAATCAATTAGACGCTCGTGAAAAATATCACTTTTTTTTTCTTTTTTTCTCTAAAATTCTCAATGAATAATTCGGGATTTTGTCCTTTCCACTTAGACCAAACTATCTACACTTTGCGATAATTCTTTGTAAGAATTCTTCAGCGTGCCTTAAATTCTAATCTTCGTGCACGATCTCGTGAGTTACGCTTCGTCCTTTCGAATTATCCTATCACGAGGTATCTCCTCTCTTTCTTTCACATCGTTCTATTTCCTAGTCTCTATTTCTTCCTCTTCTTTTTTTCTCGTATTATTATTCATCCACTGCTTCTCTCTGCTATTTCTCGCCGATAACTCTGCCGAGAGCCGAGCAAGACTTTTTTCTTTCCCTTTCTCTCCCGCTTTATCCCTTCCTTTTCCTGATTTATTATTCCCTCACGATCGTGTTCGCCTTTCAGACAAATCTTGCAATTTTCGTCGTTCGCCGAGCTCCTAGGCCCGTCCCAATCGTTATTAGTATTATCCTTGTTATTACTCCGTTTCTTCTCTCTCTCTCTCTCTCTCTCTCTTCTTCCACCCACTAAAAGCTAGATCCAAATCGGACCGAGCTTCGCTCGTTCCTCAAATTGCTATTCCTTCGTTTCCATTCATATTCACCGAGAACGAAGAGGCGTCTAGTAGCGGATCGACATTTGCTTTTCTCCTCTCTCTCTCTCTCTCTCTCTCTCTCTCTCTCTCTCTCTCTGTGTCTCTCCCCCCCGTAACTCGAAAAATATATCTTGCAAAATCTTCGGAAAGTCGTCTTTTTTGATTGAGTTTTCAACTCTGCTCTCAAACTGTCGACGATTGTCGAATCATTCGTAAGTGGCGATCATCTCTCTTTTTCTCAATCTCTTTCTTTCCTCGTTTGATCAAAGCGAGAATACGACGGAGAAGGCCGCTCGATGCGGTTAATACGAACGCACGAGCGCGACTGTTCGCTCGTTCGTTCGCTCGCTTAGCAGGAACGTACTGAAATTCAACTTGTCGAACGAAATAGGATAGGGAGAACGCGTCTCTTCCTTTCTCCAATAAAAAGCATGGTCATTTTCACCCTCTACTTGCTTTATCCCTACCCTTTTTTTTCTCCACGAGTCCTTTAGTATTTATTGCCTTTATAGAAGTTAAGCCGGTTTTTAGCTCAACCTAAGAAACTACCTGCCATGATTTTTTTTTCGTGACGAGTCTCATTATATTGATATTTCAAGTATATTTTAACGAAAGAAATGTCAAGAGGAAAACGATTAAGAGAAATCCTCCTAGCGACAATATCCATCGATTATTACTTTCTATACGTTTATCTTTTCCCTTTTCTCTTATCCGTTATCGTGTAATCGAGGAAAACTTGACAGCTGATCGGTATCGCATAGCGATTACATATGTCCAATAGGATATAAAAATATACCGACGCTTTTCACGATACGAAGATATTTTTATGTTATATGAAGTACGTGAAGAATATAACAAAAAATCTATTTTTATATTGTGGTAACGATAAAAAATGCATAAAGAACTTTTTGAAAAGGTTGCATCGAGTTTTTATACAAAAATCTATTGTCCGTTTTTCTTTTTTTATTTTATTTTGCAAATTCTCAATATGTAGTCGAAAATTCAGAGGACTTTTTTTATCCAGACTAAAAAAAGCCTCTGACGCGCATTGTACGTATATATTTCGAAATATTGAAAGTAGAGTTGTCATGTTGCGAGAACTCTTTCATTCTACCGTAGATGTATTTACTAGCGTTATCGTAATCAGTAGGCCAGTATCCGGTAGTTCGACGGTACGAATCGTCGTCTCGACGTTTATATCGATGTTCCGCGTTCTCTCTGTATCACATCATATGCATCAGACAAATATAGAGGTAAGTTTGTGATGGTGATGGTAGCGACGGTGCTGGGAACGCAAGAGCGTTCGCAAACATTCAACTGCTATTAATTGTTGTCGCGCGCTCATTAATGCAATTAACAGGAATTATGTTCATTGAGGCAGGAAAATCTGCATGACCAATTGGACTTTATGGCTCAGCCAATTACCTTAACGACGTATTCTGTCTTTCTCTCTCTCTCTCTCTCACCCTCTCTTTTTGCACATTTATCATCGATCACGCATTATCCACATTCGAGTAGTAAACCTCTTTCATTCCCTATTATTTTTTTCTTTGACAAGTTGCATCGAGATATTCTCCCATGAAATGAGAAGAAACAACGACAAGTTCGATCGTTTCCCTCTGAGCTTTCGACATCCACAAACAATCTCTCTTTCTACTTTCTTAACCTCCTTTTCTTTATCTTTCTCCCGCCTCTTCTCTATCCCATTTCTTCTCCATAGGGGGAATATCTTTTTTCCATTCGTTTCTTTTCCCTCTCTTATTTCTTCCAGGCACTCACTCTTGGCCCCCCTCTTTCGAGTCATTATCTTCTCGCCTTTTGTTCTTCCTTCCTTTTGTATTCATCTTTGACAGATGGGATCTCTTGAAAACATCGAAGGTCTACCTTCTTTCGAATTTTCATGATCATTGCTCGATCAGGAAATATGATAAAAGGGGATAGAAAAGATCGAAAGTTATATATGTTCAATGAGAACAACTGCTGCGAGTCATCGGTTCATTGATAAAATTCTCTAAATGTTATGAGAATTAAAGATCTTTCGTAACTAGTAAAAATATCAATTCATGCGAGACTCCCTGGATTGTTGAACCATAAACTCTGTAAAAGCACGTAGAAGATTTTCTCGTTTTACTAACAAGAAATGATCGTACGCCATACAGATAACAGAGGAAGGAGAAGGGTAATAAATAAAAAAAAAAAAAAGGGAAAGATACAGAAAGGCGTGTATCTATATATGGCTATTTTTCGCGACGCCTGGAAATCCCTAATGCGTTAACGCGTATTCTTATTCCGTGCAGCACGATGCACATGCAGTCGACGACTATCCAGACCGGGTACTCGCTTAATGTATACCTTTCTTCTATCCAAGTAAAATAATTAAATCAAGGCGGTAAGTGGGTGGGTTTATGCGCTCTCGGAAACACGTGGAGCACGCACGTACTCGTAAATTTCTTGGCGCATCGGCACAATGAGAAATAGCTTTTACGATTTCCTAATAAAACACAAGCGAACAATCAAGATTCGTCGAAGCTTCGACGTCGCACGTACAATTGCCTAAACAAACGTAGTCCATCCTAAATAAAATTGGGCGAGATAAGAAATCGGTAACGGAAGACGAAGCTAAGCGACGCTCGGCTTTGTATGGCTATTGTCCTTGTATTCGAGAGCTCGATCGATAAACTAATAGTAATTAACGACTTTAATAGATCCCCCTCAAGTTCGAAAAGGCAAGAAGATGGCCGAAGAAATTTATCGAGTTTAAGAACTCTTCGTGAAGCAATAAACCTTCCCTTCGCTTATATCGTCGAATATTGTTGAGGTCTAGTACTATTATTAGACACATAGACGCAGGTAAGGTGTATATATATATACATTATAAACGAATTAGAAATCGTTTTACGTTATCGCTGATTTCAATACTTTCCGAGTGGAAAATTTTTGGAAATTTTTTTTCCTCTTTCCTCGATATCACCCACGGTTTTTTTTTGTTATCGCTAGGAGGAGAAGGACGCTGTCCCGTTAATCCCGATCGCTTAACTTGCAAATTCCTGTTAAAATAAAGAAGAGTTCTTATCTTGGCAATTCTTTCTGAGTAATACTTTAGCTTTAAACTTTATCGTTAGATCCAACTCGCATCATCATGGTAACGTTTCCCGCGAGTTCCATTGAAAATGTCGTTGGGCAAACAAACGAGACGATTAAACGAAATTACAGAAACGGCGACGACGACCATGACGATTCCGGGCCGCTATTCTCCGGCGTCCTACAAGAATGAAAGATCCCGCCAAGAACATAATATTTCATCTCCGTGCAAATACGTATTTTCCCAAGGAAAAGGGCCGATTTTAACCAAACAAAACTATTTGATTAATTTCATAAGAAGTAGCTACTCGGAGGGGATTGTGCGGGATACGACACCCACGCCACAAACAATGGCGCGTCAAATTGGAAAGTATTTTTATTAAGAGGAAATGAAAAAACTTTTCCCGTCGGAAGCGGAAACATTTATGTATAATAAAAGAAAAACAAACTAACTAACGATCGAGACAGTGAAGTACGCTCCCTTTCACCTGGGTTACCGTTTAAAACAGGAAGAAACGAGCTCTCTCTCAAAGGAGAAGGAAGGATGAAGAAAAGGAGGATCGTTCTGCGAATAGGATTTATACGAATGCGAATAAAGAGAACGCGTTCGCGAGGCAAAAAAAAAGGGATAAAGAGAAAGATAAAGAGTCGGAGCAAGCGATGCTCAAGAAAAGCTCGTTGAAAAAAATGTTTCAGCTTGCATGCGAAGCGATGCAAGAGAAGGAAAGAAGAAAGAGAAGAAGGAGAGTGGAAAGCCCGAACGTATCGCTGAACAACGAAAATGCAGCGTAGCACGGATTTGCCCTCTAGACGGCCCTATCCTCGTTCGCCATTATGTGCCCTTCGCGCATCGCCGACTTTGCCCATTCTGCTCGCGAGTCTCCACGTGAAGCGCCACGTAGAATGGAGAATAACGATCTAAGAAAGAGAGAGAGAGAGAGAGAGAGAGAAAGCGAGGTTTTTCGAGTTAAGAAGTTAAGAGAATTTCTCGACTACGCTTTTGTGGAAAACGTCTTTCGAAATTGTCCTGCCAAGCGGAAATATTTGTACGTAAGGATAGAAATTTTCGTAAATTTCGCTTTTGAAGAAATAAAACGAGTCTACGCCAATGCATTTTTCTTCCTCGTCCTTTACCACTTCTATAATTTTACGATTCCTGAAGGTTGATTAATAAGTTGGCAACTCCTCGCCTACGAGAATCTCTCTTTTTTTTCATCATTGTCTTCATCGTTCTCCTGCTCTCGTCCTCGTCTCTTTTCCTAACCATGAAATGAGACTTGAAGTTGACAAGCCCAAAGAAGAAGCGGCCAACCTTCTTCCTTCCTTCCTTCCTTCCTTCCTTCCTTCCTTCCTTTCTCCTAACTAACGTTCTACTCGGTTTTGTTTAAAACAGAGATAACCTGAAAGGATATTTAGCATTTCCGACTGCTCTCCTCCTCGACCTCCGTCCTACTACTATCTAAGAACTCTCTCGAATACTTAACGGATCCTTTAAATAATCAAACGGAATAATAGAAGTGGAGAAATAAATAAAGAAGCGAGGCGTTGTATGCCAAAGAAACGATAGGACCCTTTGAGATGTTTCTTTGAAAAGTAACAGTACCGGACGACGAAATGAATCCTCTTCCGTAAATTCCTTAAACGTTTCGAACGTTTGCTATTCATCGGCTGATACACAACGGCCTCATAAATATTCATCGTCTAGTCTCGAAAACTAGAAACATCCCGGGTGTCTCTCGATATCGAATTTAAAGTAGAAAAGAGAGAAATAAAAACGATCCGAGCCCGATCACGGACGAATCTTTCAGGCGAAAATAATTTTAATAATTTTGAAATCACTAACATATGGTAGCACGCACCGGCGATCGTCTTATTTCCTGTTTGCGAGCTTCGAAGACAGAAAAATCCTGATTTTGGCGAGGTTCCAACGTTTGTAAAAAATTTACGCGAAGATCCTAATTTAGTTTCGCGCATAAACGAACAATTCTAAATGCCCCGTTCCTATCGTTAGTCTCGAACGTGATTGCGATCGATTAGATCGAAAAGAAGACGAAATGAAAACAAAGAAAAAAGATGAATAAAATGTTCTTCATTGAATCATACCTAATAATACATTATCGTTAACAATGGACTTGTCTATCTCGTATATAATAAAATTAATGGAAAAATTCAAACAGATACGTATCTATGACGAATTCAAGAGCTTCGAACGGCCACGAGAATATAAGCGAGAGTGATTAATCTCAATGCTCGTCAACGCCCACCGTATATGTATATGACGTTGCCACTTGAGGGTATTAGCGTAAAGAGGACGCGAACGGGGTTGAACGCGACTAATCGTTCCAACCCTCTGTCAGCCGACCTTTCTCTCTCTCTCTCTCACTCCCTCGTCCTCGCTCTTTGCCCCGCTGTTCTTAATTTTACCGGACGAATTTCGACCTCCCTACATCATGGAAATGGATACTACCCTTTTCGTGCAAATTGAGATCGTGCATCTTCCAACGCGACACTCGACCCAAATTCCACCATCCCTTTCGTGTTTTTAACCTTTACCTCGAGCCCAGATTTCATTTGCATTCATCGCGACAGACGGACGGATCGAGGACTCTACCGCTTCGACTTTTTTCTTTTTCCTCTTTTTTGTGCGTTTACAAGGGGAACGAGATATTTATATTATAGAGCAAATATTTGCTTCGAAAGGAAATCAACAGAGAGCCATAACGTGTCAATCAACCAGCTAGGTTCTATAGTTAGTTCCGACGTAGTCAACAGGCTGTTTCTCTCTTTCTCTCTCTCTCTCTCTCTCTCTCTATCTCTCTCTATCTATCTATCCATCTTTCTTTATCCCTCGCACACAATTAATTTATCGAGTTTACTCGGGCATTAAGGACTCGCGACAACGACATCTCTTTCGTTATTTCTCCACCCTTACTTTCCCATCATCCATCGTGTCGCCAATAATGATATCGAGAGTCAATTAGGAGCCAAGAAAATTGGCGTGTTTTCATGGCTACAGCTTGTTTTGTTTCTTTTTCTTTCTTTTTCTATCGCGAAGCTCGATTCTTCTTATCTGCCCCGCTTAAAAGAAATTACTTATTTCTTCGTTCAGGTGCTCGTTTTAACAACGACTTTTGACGTCGTCGTTTGGTCCATATGAACTATACGATATACTTTGGACGAAAGTATTTTCATTGATCACAAAAGCGAATCATAGTGTTATTTTTGTAGAAAAATAAATTTTCTAGAAACGATGATTGGAATTATATTAAGAGAGAAAAAAAAAAGAGGGAAAAGAAGAAAACGAATTGATACGAAAATATACGAGGGCATAAAAAAAGAAGTGTTATTGTTTGCGATAACTTTGTGTCCGAAATGACAGCGATAAATAAATATAAAATTTGTTGGGATTAACGTAGGCGAACTCGGATAAAGGTAAAAAGGAGGAGGGTAAACTAC
This sequence comes from Vespa crabro, assembly GCF_910589235.1. Classification (NCBI taxonomy): domain Eukaryota; kingdom Metazoa; phylum Arthropoda; class Insecta; order Hymenoptera; family Vespidae; genus Vespa; species Vespa crabro. The sequence continues at coordinate 261,664 of NC_060975.1, forward strand.
TGGCACTCCTCATCTTCATGGAAACTTCCCTTGCTCTCACAATTCCACTATCTCCATTCGAAAGCGTCGCTAACGAAGATTTATCGAGGTCAGCAACGAGTTACGAGAGATAAAAGCGGTAGGAGTGTATAGGAAATGCTCGTCCCGTCGCGCAGTTAAATGAATAGTAAACGCATTCAGATGCAATCTCGAAGCAACCCTTTAGTCGAAAGATCGAACATCTGAGAATCAAGATGGACAAGTTTTCATTAAGAATACTAATATCCGTAGATCCTTCGTTCGTCGATCATTATTGTTTACTCGAATACAAATTTATAGGTGCAATTCGTAATTTTCCCAATCGTTACGTTCGATGATTAATTATTATAAATGCTATTAGTTCCCGGAAGTTGTGCATATTATGTTGCTACTATATACTATTATGGATACCGCGAATAGATTGCAAGGGAATAACCGTCGTTGCATCATTATACGTTAAAAAAAAAAAAAAAAAAAAAAAAAAAAAAAAAAAAAAGAAAAAAAAAAAAAGATCAATCAAGATTCATCTCGATTGGATTTCTAAAGATATTATGATTAGTGTCATTTCGAAATCGGTATATTAATATTCCTGCAACCAAAGCACGTAACGTCGATAATTCAGTTATATCTTTTATCCGTCCACAAAAACGAATTTATATCGTAGAGAATTTTTCTCATGACTGCGACCGTAAATATTTGTAATCTATAAAGAAAAAATAAAAGGAGAGAAATAATTCTTATAATTTTCTTACCAAGTCTCAGCAATAATATGATTATTATTATTATTTTCGTCGCTAGGTGACAGCACACGCTGGACAAAGTTCAACGAGTGTAGCAGCATTAATTATCGTATCGCGCACCAGGTGGTAGCTCTTTCCAATAAATCTTGAATCATTGATTGCCATTGTCTTCGAATTGTTAATAAAATCCAAGATTAATCATTAATTAATAGCACGCACGCACCACAAACACATACACACACCCATACGCGCGCGCTGTGTCTTTATACGCAGATCGACTAACAAATAAATCGAACGAGAATGCGAAAGCAATTAGATACTTAATAAAACACTTTAGATTTTTTAGATTTAATACGATAGAAAAGAAAATGTGTAACGAGCAAGAAAATATAATAAAAACTGATCGAGAAAACGTTTATCACGATGGATACGATAATAGCACCAGGATCCGCGCCACTTTTAGGTTACCGGACAAGAGAAATTCGTTAAGGCGTTCACCGTTAACGTCGTATAATGATTAATATCGTCACGAAATACAACGTATTTTTACTTTGTCGAATTAACGGGAGAGAATATTAATCGGCTACTTTCGTATTCGTTAAAGTAAATTTTAGCGCTTCGCGTTAAAACCGTTCTCGCGGTAAATTCGAAACTAACGAACTTAGCCGAAGAAAGTCGACTTGGTAAGCGATATAACAAAGATGGCGCATTTTTTCAATAAAATCGAAGAGCAAGATCGAACGTATCAAAATGAAGTACTTATGTATCGTTCGAAAGAAAAAAGGAAAAAAGAAACTTACTATCGAAAGAAAAGGAAATTCTTGCGTAACGAAACGAGGCTCCCTCTATTACCATCTATCTTTGTCTTTCTTTTTAAAGCCTCTCTGTCTCTCTCTCTCTCTCTCTCCATTATTCCTCGACATCTTCAGAGCATACTAGGATTCGCTTTCTCGAACGAGTTTCGACTCTTCGCAATCGATAGCAATGCCTGCCGTATTTCTGTCATCATTTCGCTCGTGATATGTGGTTCGAGAGATCGTTGTGTATGTTCTATTCGCTCTTTGTTGCAATTAGCATTGAGAAGTAGGTCTGTTTTTTGGCACGAGAGAGAAAAATCGAGATAGTGTTCGTTAACGTGCTTCGCTATAGCGTAAACGAAGGAGAGGAGGATCGTTTGATGATCCAATTTAAACGTACGAACATTCGTACGTTTTAACGAAGACAATAGTAAGAGGGACCATATTAAAATGAAGAAGTGACCATAAGGAAAATCGAGAGAGACAAACGTCGACGTTTGTGACCGTTGATTCGACGGATAAAGAGCGAAGATTCTTGAATCAAGCGAAGGAGGATTCTCGAAACGTCATAGTCGTTTCCAGCGAAGCTGTCTTTCTCTTCCATAAGAGAAAGTTGAACGTGTCAACGTCCTCTCTTTCTCTCTCTCTCTCTCTCTCTCTGTCTCTGTCTCTGTTATTTTTCTTCGAGTAATCTCAACCGGTATCCGGCTTGTATCCGGTATGCGATCGTATTCGGGATAAAGATCCCACGAAGACGACCTTTTCGTCCGACCGAATGACAGGGAACGTTCCTGAATAATGCGGCAAGAATCTCTCGTGATAAAATAAGCGTGCATCTCGAAACGATTCGAAAAGATTTCTGACATAAAGAGATAGAAGAATAGTAAGAAAATCGTAAACGAGACCAAAGATTTCGATAACGTACAAGGGGGCCAGAGAGAGGGGAAGGATTTGAAAGAGAAGGACGAAAAGGGAGTGGATAAAGAGGAGTGAGAGAGCGACCGAACGAGAACGAGCGAGAGAGAGGGAGAGAAACGTCGATCGCGGTCGTAGGACGATGTTGGACTTCTGCGGCGCGAAGGAAAATCTCGTAACCGACGCAGTGACGTCGTCGTGAGGGGCTCGTCTCCTTGATACCAAAGGCACGAAGCGTCGTGCCATTTCCTCGATGTCGAACATGTTTGGCTGTCCGAGGGAAGCCGTGCGAGTCAAAGTAAAGGTACGAACGTTTCTTCAGTTACTTTTTTTAACCTTATATTTTCCCGCTTTTTTTTTCCTTTTTTTCATTTCTTTATTCTTTCTTCTTTTCCTCATTGTTCCGTCGAAGGTGCTTACGCCATTGGGAAAACATTGTTCTTAAGAAAATATTTATGATGCAGCTTGGCCAAGTGCAACGATTGAAAAAAGTCATCGAATATAATTTCAATCGGTGATCATAGGGTCTGCGGATTTGATCGTTTATTTTCCTTCGTTATATTCTATGCGACTGTTTCAAGAAAGATGGCTGGTTAACGAGACGGTATTTTTTTCTTCTTAACCCATTACCATCGAGGAAACGCGAAAATTCGTCCTTCGGTAAATGAAAATATTTGGTCGTATCGATCTGCTCGGCTTGCAGTCCGCGCTCTCTTATGTTCGTGCGCTCGCTAAGGATCCGAAATTAGCGCCTCCGCGATACTACTACTACTACTACCATTATTACTACCCTCCCACCGACACTGTGTTAATGCATAAATGGAAAACCTTTTAGGAAACGAGTTCTCTGAGAGCGAACACGTCCACCTATATATTAAAACGTAGCTACATTTTATTCGGCGTTTTATCGGGGACACGCAATTTTAACTTTGCTTCTTTTTTAGCAATGACTTTTCGCAATTCGCGAATGAATTGCGAAAGACACAAAAGCGTCGTAAAGATAAAACTCGAGGCGATCTCTCATTACATAGATTCGGTGCGATTCCATTTGGCGGCAAAATATCTCGTTATATGTTTCTTTCGTTGCTCCAGAAATGTCGGAATATTTGTTGTTCGATTCCTTGCACGCGCGTATCCGTCGCGCGTCGGGTTAATCCTTATCCGCATCGACAGGAACGTGACTCTTATGTAAAGAGGATCAACGGGATTATTGCTACGAGGGTTCTTTAAAAGGATATATCAAATAATTTCTCTTTCTCTCTTGCTTAGAAATGCGAGACCAGGCATCAACCGGAATATCGAAAATTCAGCGTCGATCCGCAGATAACATCGATCGAAGTTCTTCAAAGTATACTCATCAAGGCATTCGATATAAAAGGGTGAGCCATATAATAACGCGTACGATTAGAAAAAGTTCGAAATAAGACATCCGGATTAGCATCTATGCCGTTAACTAATTAAAAAAGAAGTACGTGCTCCTGCGAGCGAAAATAATTACTATCTTCGCTCAACGAGGAGATACGATAAAAATCTTTGGATTTAAGGCGTACCAATCATTAAACCTTCTTTTTTTCTTCCTTTTTTTTCCTTTTTTTTTTTTTTTCTTTCTTTTTTTTTTCCTTTCATCATCCAGGGAATTTACCGTTTCGTATCGAGCAATAGACGATTATGGCTCGGAAACGTATCTCTTCCTACTTTCCGATTGGGACTTGGACGCCGCGTTTATCAGGTAAGAACAACCATACAGTAATATTCTCGAGAACGATAATAAAACGATAAGGCGAACGATGAAACGCTCCGTTTCGATATCTCTAGTGCGTCGGAACCTTACCTCTATTTGCAAGTGAATCTAAAGCCTTTCGGTGAGACAGGCGATTGCGATTGCTATTGGGAACAGAATGCTCAGGAGGTGGCAACGAGACACCAGGAAACTGGCGGCTTTCCTTATAAAACTCCCAAGTTACCTGGCCTAATAATGAATAAGGCGAGTACGATTTATTATTATTATCATTATCATTTCAACTTTTGCCAATCGCATATACGTCGCATATACAGATGGAAAGAACTTTAAACATGGTGCAGCGGGCTTTGGGTAACTTGAGCGACGAATCGTCGCACCAACAAAGTGTTCAGCCTCCTAGGCCACCTCTGACGGACGCGGAATTTCGTCGATTTTTGGATCCCATCGGTCAGGTGATACATTCGAAAGAATTAAGGGCGGTTATTTACTTCGGTGGGATCGAGCCTAGTTTACGAAAAGTCGTTTGGAAACATATTCTCAATGTTTATCCGGAAGGTATGTCCGGCCGCGAAAGGATGGATTACATGAAAAGAAAAGCCCAGGAGTATCAAAATCTTCGTGAGAGATGGCGGGTATTGGTTCAGAAAGGTCAAAACGTTGGAGATCTTGGATATGTTACCGGTATGGTTAGAAAAGACGTTCTCAGAACGGACAGACATCATAAATTTTATGGAGGTTCGGATGACAATCAAAATACGGCGAGTCTTTTCAATATTTTGACGACTTACGCTCTCAATCATCCGAGCGTTAGCTATTGTCAAGGCATGAGCGACCTGGCGTCGCCTCTTCTGGTTACTATGAGGGATGAAGCGCAAGCCTACATTTGCCTTTGCGCGCTTATGAGAAGATTGAAGGACAATTTTATGCTGGATGGCATCGCGATGACTACGAAATTTGCCCATCTTGCTGAGGGTAAGATATTAACAATGGATTTTTTAATATTCTTTCCGTATTACGAGCGATTCCTCTTTTTCCTCTCCCCTTAGGTTTGCAACATTACGATCCAGAATTTTACGCCTATCTAAAGTCACACCAAGCGGACGATCTTCTATTTTGCTATCGCTGGCTTCTATTGGAAATGAAACGAGAATTTGCCTTGGACGATGCTCTAAGGATGTTAGAGGTGCTTTGGGCTGCACTCCCTGCGCAACCGCCTAACGGTGAACTAAATCTCGCCGAAGTACCTTTCCCACCACCTTCGCCACCGCCCAGTCCAAATGTAAAACACATTCGTGAGAACGCTTACACGAAGGTATGTGCGATTAGGCGACAAAGTTCATCGGCGTGCATAGCGGCCAATGGAAAACGAAAAAATGTCAGCATTGAAGAATCTGTAGTACAGCCAGCTGCGGAAAGGAACGGCGATATTAAGAGGTATTATTTCGATTATAATATTTTTGGGATGAAAATAATTTGATTATTAATTTGATATTATCGATTGTTCGTAGATCCAATTCTCCTTACGAGACATCTTCGGAGCCAGAAAATGATTTGACCTCAACCAAGAATCGTAGAAATTCCGAATCGACGGAAAAATGTTATAGTACGGATTCTTTGACCGGAAAGTCGAAACGCGTTAATCTGTTGGAATTGAAAGAAAGATTATCTCTTCAAAGTAGAGACCAAAATAAAGGTACCGAACAAAATGATACGCCGGAAAAAAAGTGTGTGCGCGTTGTGAAAAATTTGAACGAATTTTTAAATTTCACTAGCCTGAATCGAAGTAAAGTAACGCCTAGCGATGCCGAACCAGAACTTAGGTATGCCCTGTACAATGCATTTACAACTTACGAGGAAGCATAATTGATATTTTCTTTTCTTGTTTTTCTTTTTTTTTTTTTTTTTTTTTTTCCTTTTTTTTTCTTTTTACATGACGTACAACAGGCGAGTTTCAAGCGAGAGCGGTGTTCTTAGAGTTCTTAGGGACGAACCAAGTTCACCGGACGATCCGACAGATTTTTTTCCAATGACTACTTCGATGACAAGAGAATTAAGACTGGAATTGGAATCTCTCGATCGGCAAGTCTTTGGTCCTTCCCCACCGAGCGAACAACAATGTGATTGCGTTCTTTCGAAACGAGAAAGCGAACTAGCAGAAAGTGAAACGGAAACGGAACTAGCTAGGTGTAGTCCAGTGGCTGATGTGTTTGTGTGGGAAAATCCGCTACATACTTTGCAACAAAAGCATCATCCTGCGACTCCGGATGAGCAAGCTGATCTCGAATACGATGGAGAGATATTGGAAGATCAAAATGGTGTCAAGTCTGTAACGCCTATCAGATTGCTTAAACGAAATGCAAGGTTGCCTATGATTTGATTATTTTTTAGACATGCAATATTTCGAATTTGATGAGAATAAATATCAAAATTCTTTCTCTCATTCTCTCTCTCTGCCTCTCTCTCTCTCTCTCTCTCTCTCTCTCTCTCGCGCGCTCAAGTGGTAACACGTATGTACGTGCATTACAGATCTGAATCTGCATCGGATAGCGAGGGTACAGAAAGTTGGCATCAAAATACGGAGGCACCTGAGAGTCCAACGAAACAACCGGTTCAGGAGCATTGCGAAGAAGCGACAGAGCTAACAAACTTGATCCCAGCAGGAACCAGCGAGGATCAGTCGGGAGAAAGTTGTTTACCACCACCGCATGAATTTGGCGGTGGCAATCCCTTCCTAATGTTTTTATGTATTACATTATTGTTGCAACATAGAGACTTTGTGATGCGGAATCAGATGGATTACAATGAAATGGCTATGCATTTTGATAAAATGGTTAGACGACATAATGTGATTAGAGTACTTAATCAGGCAAGACAATTATTCGCCGGTTATCTAAGAAGACATTCCGTAACGTCGGCTATCGGAAAGTCGGACTGCGTGAACGTTTAAAAAAAAAATGTAGCATATTTTCCCGGAGCTCTTCCATTGAAGCATACGCGACGAATAAAATATATTACGTACTAAGTCTTTAAAAGGTTAACGTACCTTGCGCGCGCGCGCGCGTATCTATGCCAATAATTAACCTTTCATAACACTCGTTAATTGAAAGCTCCATTTTTGCAATATTTTACTCGACACGAAGGACGACTCCAACGAAGTGACACAAATTATTTGTCGCGTATATAAAATATATCGAATATTGACGCGCGCCTTGAGACGGCATTCAGCCTTAGCCGGCGAATGGCACGCGTTAAGCTCCGTTATGGCGTTCGCTTACGCACGACACCACCATATCTCGATACGAATGCACAATAAAACCGTCAGCACCGCGTCGATAAACCCTTTCAGCGAAACCTTTCGGCTGTACCTCGAATTAGGATTAATCCCTAGCTTAAATTTGTAAAGTATCTTTAACTACCTTAGCGGCTATATCTTAATTTGTTCTCAAACGGTATGCTTGAGAAACGACAATAAAGTGCATTTAATTTTATCTCTACTTTGTGACTATTAGACGATCTTTGTCCTTTCAAGAAGAACTTGAATAGAATTGTTTCTATTATATTTGTCGCAATTTTAACATTTAATTAATTTATTTATTTAAATTAACGTTAGAAACTACAAAATCGTTATCGCATCTAAATGACAATGCTTCGTTTAAATAAAGCATTTTAATATTATCGTTTAATTAAGTATTTTAATATTATGCATCGTACGTAAATGGGATGTTACATCGGATACTGAAATAATTTTTTTAATTATAGTATAGGAAGATTATCCTATTAGGGAATTTATTTTCGCCTGTTGGATCCACCATTTGATAAAATCGTCAAGATTCTCAGGAAGATATTCAGCGTGTCCAAATAAATAGAAATAGCACTGGAAAGGAGGAAATATTTTCAGTTAATTTATGTGAAACGATTTAATTTGTTATCTTTTCTCTTCACAATTTACTTACTTTTTAATTGGATCATACGGTCTTATGCTATTGTCATGGTAGACAGGATATACTTGTGCATCCTTTATAATATTTTGAGTGTCATACAAGAGGAACATTGAGAAAAGTATTAATCCACCGTATATAGATAGAGAATAAAGACTAGCACCCACAGCAGTAGTAGGTGGTAGGAAAAGCGTTCCCAATGAACTGACAAATACTACTCCCAAACCGATAGAAAGAGGTCCTGCCATTTTTAAGAATTTATCGCTGGGCGCACACATAGCTACAGTTGACAATCCACCTATTACACCGGAGGTGTACAAGGCGGCTCTCATTAACAACGGGCCACCCATGAAACATATTGGTGCGATAACAGCACCGATTATACCAGCATGAACCATCCATGCCAATTGTTTTATCCCCAAACCTTCCTTATAAGGAATACTTTGTGCCACTATACCGCTCCCAATCATTGCCATCATTGTGCCAATAACAGCGAGCCATCCTTGACGAGTTACCAAATTCATTATAGCAGAGGATCGTAAACATAAAGCGGCAGATGCTGCTGTAATAATGACAGATCCACCAAAATACATGTAAGTCGTTCTAATTCTTTCTTTTACGTACTGAGGCCAAAAGCTGCGTAAAAATGAACAATTGTATTAGCGCATATATAAATTAAAGAAGTAACTTATCTTTATATATATATATATATATATATATATATATATATATATAGATACATGTACATACTGCATTTGATCTATGGCCCCTGCCCTGCTATCAAGTCCCAATCCATAGTAACAAAGGGAGCCCAATCCAAATGCGGAAGCACCAGCGAGTATAATCTTTCCAACGTTAAATGCTAAAATATTGTTATCGATTAGATACATGACTGATGGAGGAGACAACGAGAAATTATTATTGATAATATAAGTAAGTGTCCAAATTTACGTGTTTCGGTAGCAGGTTGAGCCAATTTTTCTGCAACAGTCTGGTTTCTACGTGCTGTTCTCGTAAAAGCGGTACGTCCATCGTTGGCAAACAATCTCGAAGGTTGAATTTTAGTTAACATGGGTTTGGGCACAATAGGAGTTTTTATAAAACTCACTAGAGCCGGCGAGAGGCCGACTCGACAAACTCTAGCTAGCATCATTTTGTTGGTTTCACTTGTCCACTCGTATTATTTGTTATACGAAAAAGAAAATAGTTTAAACCTGAAACGTAGAAAAAACGTACTTAACCAAATACAACGAAAAAAATCTAATATTCGTCCTTATGTTGCACACGATTTACTTGATTCCAATGGGCGAGTGATCAAACTTGTTTGTTAAAAACGATAATTTGTAAGCAGCTCGGCTACTGATATTTAAAAAATTCTCGAAGTTACTTACATGACGCAACAACGGTGCAACTGTTATTTACAAAATCGAAACTCTGCAAACCACGTAACGATTTTACTGTTTCCGACTACTACGTGGCGCTCGTGTTATTCATGACACATGCGTAATAACTTATGCAACTTCTAGAACTTACTTATAATTTAATTACTTGCGCAATTAATTTGCAATCAACGTTTAAGAGAATGATAGCACGAGTAATTTTGCTTCAAAAACATATAAAATCGAAAGTACAAAATAATAAAATTCAGATTTCCCGCAAAAAAGAAGAAAAAATATTTTTCGAACGTAGCGCCGCCTAGGTCGAAATACATCAAACGACATAGACGATCGATTGGAACCCAATTTACGTCTACTTCATGTCGCATCAATGACAAGTGGAACGGAATCAATATTTTCGCATTTAATACTGTAATATTTTGCGTTTTTAATAGATCCAAATAAATCATTTGGACATGCGTATGAATATAGAGTATACTACGTAGAATACAAGGTATCGTTTCATTTTCCTACAAAAATAGGTATTACGATTTTTACGTCGCTCGAGCCGTTACTTCAATGCATATATATATATATATTTATTAAATTTCTATTTGAAATGATTGTATCACGAAGCCATCTATAAGAATAAATTTCTTTATTTTCTTTATACAAAGAAAGGGTTGACAGAGTTCTTCAATGAAGCTGGCAACGATTCTAGGCCACTCGATACAGAAATTCTCGGCGCCAGTTATTTACGACGAGACAAAGTCTATTATAATCTTCCATTTGGTCATTCGACATTGAATTTTGCAAGCCAAGGATAAAGAAAGCACATTCTTTTCATCAAATTAAATAATATGACATTCTTGTTTTTTATTAGCTAAGAAATTACATCTGGGTAAAAATGACATTATTTTTCTTTCGTAATATTATTTTAAAGAAAATTCTTGCGAATCGACGTATCTTCTCTCATGTATATATTCTAATTGACTTTTTCTTTTCTCTAATGCTTGTTCACCGAAAGAAGTTCAACGAACGGGATCAAGAATATACTCAATGTCTACGTTTTTAAGGTTTATTTTTTAATTTGTCTAGATCGGCGAACGAGCTGATGGAAGGTAATAGGCTCGAAACAAAGAGGTGGAAACGATAGGGAAAGGATGAAACGAGAATAAAAGGCATTGAAAAAAGAAGGAAAGAAAGCAAGCGAAGAAAAATATTCGATCCGATTCGAAGGAGAGAACTGCCAACAACCCCACGAGGCATTGAAACGCATGCGCGACGTATCTTCAACGAAGGGTGAGAGAAAGAGAGAGAGAGAGAGAGAGAGAGAGAGAGAGAGAGAGCAAGACAGAGATCGAACACCGAGAGTATATACTGTCTCGCAGTTTGCTCCCGTTCTTCTCGTGAAATTCTCTCCTTTCTATTCTCTTCGACCGTCTAATTTCCTTTGCATTCGCTTTAAGACTTATTTGTTATTATTTTGCTTTTCAAGTTCGAGAAAGTAAGGAGCTCCGTTGCTTTATCGACTATCATCGTTCTTCCCTCGCAGACGAATTCGTGGAATGCGAGAACGAAGACGCGCCTCATGATCGTCCCTTTCTAAGCCGTGAAAAGGATGATCAAGGGATTGGTACATTCGACTCTCCCGAAAGATATACTTGTCTACTATCCACGAATAATGTAAGTAACTTTTTTTTTAACGAGCGTAATTAATCGGTTATTAATATTGAACGATTTTAAAGTAAACCAATCGTTCGTTCGTTCGTTTGTTATTTTCTACGCGCGCATGGAAACTCGTAGATTCGTATAGATGACGTTACAACTATATACAGAAATAGGGTGCAAAGTACTCGCTCCATCGAGAATAGGAAGGAGAGAAGGAGAGTATTCTTAAATCGTCATTCTATTTTAATCGAATCGTATAAATTATTTGATTGCTTCGATTTGATCGGTATCTTTAAATGGTAACATTCTCTTTCGATCGTTCATTCCATTGTTCATCCTTTTGCCTATAATACACAATGTTGTTAATTTATAAAACGATGCGATCTACTTCCCTTGCTTAACTTAATTATTGTCAAAGATACTACGTGCTTACGTTAGTAGAAAAATCATTTTTAAAGCTGATAAAATTACAGCTTCTTTGTTTTTCTATGTGACTGCGGCGAAGGCACAATTTCGATTATGTATGGGAAGGCAGCCATATTCGTCGTGCTACGAGGGGATAATATTCTTTTAAATTGAAAGCCTCGCGTCAGCGTGTGTGCTTTTTTCTTTTTTTTTTTTTTTGTTCTTTTAACGTGGAACAAAGGTAGACTCTGTATTAATTAGGAAGGGACCGCTCTACGCTACGGAGCGGAACGCACAAAGATGAGAGTAGTCGATCGATCGATGCGTGACTTTCTACACGTTGACACACACGCACGCACAAATAAAAGAATAAAAACGACTATGCTTCGTTCTATCATTCTTTTTGACGTAGATGCGACGAGATCAAAATAAGGGACGATCTTTCATGAAATTTCTTCTCTCGACTTATAAAACACATCGATCGTGAAATTTGAGCACATGCATTTTCACAACGATGTAATCCGTTTAGTCGCGACGAAGATCGATGGTTCGAGGAAACCTCTCGATTCAAAACTTCTTACCAGTTTCTTGGTACGTAAACGTAAAAGGGGAAACATCAGTGAATTCTTTTCGACGTTCTGTAACAAGATTCATTGGTGTGCCAAAGAAATACGAGGTGTGGGAGAGTTAAAACAGAAGCCATGGAAAGAAATCGAGGGTTAGCGAGGGATTTTGAATAGAGCGAGCAACAGAGGAACAAGGAAAGATTAGGATTGACAAAATACAAATGTACCCATATAAGAAAATACTATAATACTCGTCCGTACTGAAACGAAATTGTAGACGAATAAGGATATCTCGTTAGTAGCTTAGGATTTTGATAAGTGAAAAAAAAGAAAGAAAAAAAGGAAAGGAAGACAATATTTTTGTTGTCGGTGATTTTATTACATATCCATGCTTTCCCAGTCGGAGAAGAGAGTAAGTCGGGGAGTAAAGGAGGGGTCGAAGTAGGGGTAGAGAGAAAGAGAAAGAGAGAGGGAAAGGAGAACGAAACGAGGGTGTTGGTTGCGAGTCGATAAACCACGGGAAACGCGAGCACCCTTGCGCACGGCTTCAACATGGCCGACGGTGAGTCCCATTTCCTTTTTCCATTCCTCTTACGGATAGCGGTGGTCGAGATTTACGCACGATCGATCTTTTTCTTTCTTTCTTTTCCTTTGTTCTTTATTCACGAACGTGTTCTTTTTCTTTCCTTACGAGCACGTATACTACAACGAGCCGAGAAAAAAATGATCTCGTGAGATCGAAAGAAAAGGCGAGTGGAATCGCGCATCTCCCTTTGATCCACCGGGTAGACCCGATACATTCGTCGAGTATAGCAATCGGAGACATTCGAAAATTATGATCTTTTCATTTGGAACAGTTTGTACAGTTCTTCTTTCTTTTCCAGACGAGGATTCGATATGCGACTCAGGGAGGCCATCGTCTCGCTACCTTTTCATCCAGGAGGATTGAACAACAAGTAAGTCTACCTTGGTGTCTGTTTTCTTTGGTTAAGTGCACTCAAGGCTGTATACCCTTTCGTTGGAGAAAATTAGAGACACGATCTCTTCGCTGGAACTTTCAAAAATCGATTCCAGCTATCAAGCGCAAAATGTTTTCTTCGCTTCTACGAAGAACACATGGATCGTCCATGATTTATCAGCCTTGGTAAGATTCTAACTCCGAACGATCATTGGACATATTTGCCCATTTCACGAAAGACAACGAGGATTTACCTTTGTTCGATCGTTCGTACGCTCTACGCTCGTCAATTTAAAATTCCTTTTAAAATCTTTGTCCTGTGAAGTACACCGTACAAGAAGTACACACGTAGAAGCTTCGACTTGAATGGAAAGTGTGAGTGCATGTCTACGGCGATCTAGCCAAAGGCAATTTTCTCTTTCTTCGCTTATCTAACGGCTACAGTTTAAATAGTATTATTTTCTCTAGAGTGTCCTCGCTTTTTTAAAGATCTTCTATTTTGTCCAATGTCGCTCGACGTAGCTTTTGAGTTTATCACCACCCTTCTGACCATCGTACTTTGCAAATAAGGGATGAATGACGAGTATCAGGAAGATGAAACAAAGATGAAGCGTTTCTTTCAAAGAATCAAACGAACGACATCGTATCGACAAGTAAATCTATAGACTTTGGCACATTTTCGTACAAAAAGAAGAATATTTTATTTATACCGTCTCGTTCTTTTTATTTCCTTTTTTTGTTACATTACCTACTATAAGCATAATAGCTTATAATCGGTAGATTTACGGTTGGTTGACAAACAGCTAAGCAACGAGATCGATCTATTTTTATAATACGTCGTTAATGCATTCTCGTTTCAATAACATTTCACCCGTACTATCAGTAGGTACTTCTCCTCTCTCTCGTGACCTATTAGCTCATTAAACGTACTTTAATGGATACACAGGAACAAATACTCACAGGGATCGATGAAATTTCGTGAAGTATATGAATAATACACTCTCCAAGGAGAGAGAGAGAGAGAGAGAGAGAGAGAGAGAGAGACACACACACACACCTAGCTGTATTTCCGCAGCGATCTCTAGATAGATGTATCTATATATGTAAATCTTTCGTTCATCTATAGATAGGCTCTTCGTGTTCAAGGAAAAAGCACATAGATGCGAGATCCTATATTTGTATCGACATAGATCGACATAGAAGCTGTGGATAACGGATCGATTCATTCGAGCATGTTGCTCTGTTCGCAGTCAGCTTCATAGAAGTAACGAGAATCAAGCGACGACGGAGGAAAACGATTCATCCTCGTCGACGGATTTCGGCTTGGAAGAAACGGTCGAGTTTCACGTCGCCGAGGACACTACCACGTGGTCTTCGCTCGCCATAGCGCGGGACAACATTCAGCTTGAATCGGCCAACAACGGACGCAACAACATCAACAATAATCTGACCACCTCGAGGATTCGTCGAAATAGTTCGATCGATAGTCTTGCCGATTACGAAGGTAAAGATTTTATGATGCATGAGGTAGTAGATTTTAATTCCTGACCTATAGAAGAAACATGTGTAGATATATACACACACACACACACACACGCACGCACGTGGCCGAGATTTCTCCTTGACATTGTTCGTCGTTACAAAGATGTCGCATTATTTCAAGTTCACCGATTAGAGTGCACCTTTGAGCGGTGACTAACATCATCCACTTTTAACGAGATCTCATTGAGAAGATTATCTAATGTTCCAGAGATTCCAAGTACGATAGAATAGTATTCCGTTAAAAGAGAAGACGCGTCAACTCGATACTGGGAGGGGTAAATTGCGCAACGGGAGGAGCAATTTAACGAGTCAAGTCGAGTCGAATAGAATAGAGTGGTTCGCAGAGAGAAAATTCGCAGTCAGAAATCAACGAGTCGCCGGCGGCCGGCCGGTTGCTCGTGAACCGCGATAAGCACCACGATGATGAGTCAGTCAAGAGCCGCGCGAATACACGATTATTCCGTCGATGTTCAACGAGCGTGAAATTTTACAGGGCGTAACTCTTCTCGGGAGGATTCGTCGTCCCACGAATTGACACCGTCCGAGTGGTCGGATCTGTCCGAGGAGGGAAATCTTCCGTCTGGTTGTTGCGGGATCGTTAATACCAACTATCCAGGATTTCAACATCTGGCGCCTTCATTGCTCTCGGATACCGACCTTACCGAAGACGAGCACGACAGCTGCCCGGATTATATCCGTTTAAATGACATCGACGGTCGCTCCAGCGAAAACGGCAACGAGTATAACAATAATATCGACGAGAGTATCAATCATCTTTGCGGACAGAGAAACGATCGAAAGACCTTTTACGAAAAGCCTAAATTTAATATACAGGTAGGTTTAAAGACGTCATCATTTTAACCAATGGATCCATCCCATTATACGATTTATTCGATCGTTCTCCTAATTAGATTATCCTCGTATCATTTTCAGGCTCGACTGTCCAGTTTAATTGGAATTCCTTTGAAAAAGAGAATGTAATTTGCTCGATCTTTGATAGAAATTTGCATATCGCGTTACTATCGCTACAAGTTTCCTTAATTAACGAATGTTAATGCAACATATAATGCTCTTGGTATTCTCGCACACGTGCTTGCAGACGGTGACTTCTCTGTACGAGTCAGTGGTGCCACCCTCGGAGAAGTGTATAAACTACGTGAAGAGCGTGGAGGTTTCGAGGTCGGAGGAGAAGGCTCTTTCGCCAGAACCGGTGATCATCGAGACTGAAAATTTCTTGACATTGGAATCCGAAGAACCGTTCCGTCATTCCGAGGAGATTCTCAAAAACGAACACGACAGAGAGCTGGACGTAGAGCTCGAGGTCTTCAAATTGTCGATCGGCGTGAAGGAGACGCTACAATTTCCAGAAATCGAGGAGATTTTAGATTCGGGAAAAACCAGCGAAGTAGGCGAGGTAAATGAAAGAGAATATTCTCTTTTATATATCTCGATCATTCTAAAAAAAAAGAAAAAATATTCGTTGTAACATTTGGACGTAGAACGCGTCAAGTGCAACGGCATGGTTAGTGTATATAGGCGCGCAAGAGCGAGCGATTAGAGCGAATGAGAGATCTAAAAGCAAAGAGTAGCGTTGCTGCGGGCGGTCCGTTGCGCTATCGCACGTGCAGAGAGGGAAGCGTTTTGCGTCGACTCGAGCCGGCGAGCCGGTCTCTACGTAGCTACGGTTAATAATGCGTTCGGCATAGCACTTATTACGATCTTGAATTCATTCGCAGACGGAGGATAGCGTGGTGGAGCACATCGACCTCATACGCGAGGCAAAGGAATTGCCTCGCACCGACCGCTCCAAAATAGGCAATCAAGCAACGACAACGTCGACGGCGACGGCAACGACGATCGTGTCGAACGGTTCTCCTGGGGACTCTGAGACTAACACCGACACCGAAGAACAATCAACGTACACGAAGCTCGAAGAAATTGATCTTCTCTCGAGCATCGGTCGAGACATCGGCGTTGATCTCGAAAAATACGTTCAGTCCGTTCCGGACGTCGTAGCCATGGAGGCCGTTGACACCGTGCGTGGCTCATCGCGCGGCTCTTCACGCGGCTCTTCGCGCTCCGCGTCCGGCAATCGCAACATGCTCAAGGATCCTGTCTCGGAAGACACGAACAAGATTTTAGATCGAGATCTTTCCGACGCGTCGAGCGTCGACTGTAGGAAGAAAGAAAAGATGGTGAGAAACCAGGCAAAGAGAAGGCAACAACAACAACAACAACAGCAGCAGCAGCAGCAACAACAACAACAACAACAACAACAACAACAACAACAACAGCAACAGCAACAACAACAACAACAACAACAACAACAGCCAGTTCGGTCGTCCAACTCGCGACGGCCGGATAAGCGAAGGGCCGATACCGAGAGCGGTCCAGGTATCGCTTCCTTTCATATTTTAACTCGAACGGGCTATAAACGTCGGTCGAGTAATCGCGAAGTAATCTCACATTGTTTCTTTTAAGTTGTTTCAAGAAAATATCGCGATTAGCGTAATCTAAAAGACAATAAAATCTTCGTTAGTCAAAGACGACGTATTCGAAACGCAAATACAATACGTTTCTTCACGGTTGAAGCATATCGTCGCGTGTATGCATAGTTTTTCAGTCGTAAAGTAAATCTTTTAAACGTATTTCGTTTTCGCTCTTGCGTTTTATCAGTCAAGGTATTATCTTTATCGATGTGTAAAGGTCATTAAATGAAACTCAATGGTCATCTAAGAGAAGTATAATGAAATAAAAAGAGGAGAACAAATTTAACGAACGATCGAATTTTTTACGATACCGGCGCATCGTTATTCCGTTATATTTAGTCCGCCGATAGCGGTGCCACGTCTGCATCGCCGACGTAAGATACTTTAAAAGTCTCAAGTGTAACCTTCTTTTTTTCAAGGTGGATTTGATGTCTTCAATATCGAAACGGCAATGCCAAAGATCGACTTGGATGCGATCGAGTCGCATTTGAGAGCTGCGCGTGAAGAAGAGCGACGGGTGAGTGGAAATAGTTTGACAAGAAAGAGACGCGCACAGATGAACGATATATAATGGTATAATTAATAAGAGTTTCCTTTCGAATTTCGTATCTCGAATAAGAGTGCAGCAAAATAAGTGACGTTCGATTTGCAATGCTTTTATAGTATCTTTTGAAAGGTACACGTAGAAAAGGTACACGTTTATAATCAGCCGAGAACACCCTTTTCAAAGCGCGTTATTACTCGTCGCTGATTGTTAAGAGAGCATCATGCCAAGTGGCACAACCCGGCACCAGGTCTGCCTCTTCTTTTTCTTGCTGCTACTTCAGACATTCTCTATTCACGTTTCTCTATTATTCTTCCATGGGCTTACCTGAGATATCATAGTTTTAAAAGGGTCGTGGATCGTATAACAGTCACGCCGTAATTCTTCGCGGATGTGCATCCTCGTATTTATTGTACATACATACATGCATGTTTGTGTGTGTGTACACATTTGTTTACATATATGTATGTATATATGTATGTCGCACGCTTAGATATACAGAGAGTAGGCGTGCATGCATGTAGGCTTTCGCTCGAGGCCATTGGTCAGGAACGGACTTAGATGTACGAAAACCCAGACTCGATTTATAATCTAATCTTTGCTAACACGAATGCACAGAAAGCATATAATCAACATTGTACTGTAGGAAATTTTGATAAGCGACAGTCGATAAACTTTGACGTTCGTTATACCGAAATGAAAACAACGAAGAAACACGAGGAGTAAATACGATCCATAGTTCACGGACGTGTAATCGGAAAGTTGATACGTTAAATTAAATGTGTAAACTTAAAATTGTTCGTGCATAAATTCAACCATGTTAACTTAGCAAAATTTTCAATAACGGTCTCATTTTTCATTCTCGCTGTCGAGATTCGATTTATTATGCACGATCTATCTTGTATATCTACATTGTATGTTAATTCGAAGACGGAAACGGAAGTGAGGAGAGGAAAAAAAATTGATCCGCGACAAATCCATAGATGGAATAAATTTGAACATAACTCTGTAATAATTAAGATTAAATTTAACGGGAGAAAATTTAATAACATCATCGTATTTTTTAAGTAGTAAAATATCTTCATCACTTAGTAAAGCTCTTCATTAGTAGGATCAAGTTGAAACATGTACTATAGTCGTTTGAAAGACGAAGATAAACAGAGAAACGTAACTAACCGAAAGTAGAAGTATACGTGGGTCAAGGGACGCGCATGATCAGCCAACCAAGACGTTTTACGTCTACCTCAAACACTGTTTATGTTCTTTTGTTGAAGCCGTAACGGGGAAATAATTCGCGAGAGTATCCTCGATAGTGACTATGAGGTAAAGAAGGATACATCTCGAAAGAAAAGAGAAGTAAATAGAAAGAGCTTTGAAAGCTTTGAGAAGTAAATGTATTACCTTAAATGTACTATTGTTACTTCGCCAGAGACGGGATCATTCAAGACTAAGTTATTCTTTTTATTTCCATTCATTATTATCATTATTGTATATTTGTAGAGAAAAGTGTGCAAATAATTAATAGAGAAAATAACGAAAATGCGAGGTAAAAGACCGGAGGAAGGTAGCGGAGAGCTACGGCAACAAGTGCCACGGTCGCGTCAACCGTGTCGACCACTTTCACCAAGGATCGTGAACGACTTGGCCAGACGTTAGACGCTCCTAGACAGTTAGCTACTCTCCAGCAACAGCAGCAGCAGCAGCAGCAGCAACGGCACCACCACCACCACTAGCACTACTATCGTCGTCATCAACACTACCACCACCACCGTGTTAACTCTGTGGTTAAGCCTAGAAAGAAGTGTATGTACGCCGAAAGAGAAATAAGAAGAAGAAGAAGAAGGTTCGGTTCGGTTCGGTTCGGTTAGTTTCTACGTTCTCTCTCGAGTTTGGTTTGTATCAGTGTAGCACGATTCTTCTCTCGCGTGCACGTTTCTTGGTCTCGTGCTCCGCGTGCTGTATCTCTCTCGTGACGTATTTATAACGAACGAGGACACGTGATTGGTAGGGAAAGGAAGAAGAAATAAGAAGAGAAAAATTCCACTTTATCGTCGATAAAAAGAAAGAAAAGAAGAACAATATGGGTAGCAGCAACAAGTCTCGAAGACATTACAAGAAGGATTCGCGTTTCGTGGCTGATCTCTACACCTTCACTTACGACGACTTTGATCTCGTAAGCTCAGGTTGCTCAATAATGACAAGTTACAGATGTAATGGGAACCCGACTAAGCGGGCGACAGCGTCCAACTATCGAAACGTAAAATTACGCGTCTACTTCTCGATACGATACCATATCTTTCGCTGCTTGCTCGGCAAGCCACTTGGCTAACTCTCTTCGTATACACGTCTACCTTAAAGACCATCTAGAACGTGCGATTTGAAAGTAGAGGTTCCTCTTTTAGGATAGAGAAAATCCTAGTGCGCCACACTTGGATTTCTCTCCCCCCCCCCCTCTCTCTCTCTCTCATTTTTTTTCTTCTATCGATATAATCTACAATTATCGTTAAATAGAAATCGATGATTTAAGTAAGCATACGTTGCAAAGAAAAAAAAAGACGTGTATTGATTTCGTGTTACGTTCAGTGCTTTTTATGACCTATACGATGAACTGTGGCCTTTAATCACTATACAAACTTCCTTTTAATTGGTTACAAATCCAATAATTGAAGACATAGTGAACATTAACCGGGTAGCTTGTATACGATCGAATTTTATTCGATGTATTCTAGTCCCTCGTTGCTTTAATTAGACTCTTGATTAACGTAAAACCTTTCTATAAATAATTATAGAATACACGCGCGTATGGAAAGATCATTCGCTGTCGCCTAGCTACGATCGTTTGTTCAAAGATGTTCCAGCTCGTAAAAATAATTTGATCGTATGATCGAACGTCTTAGGAAGATGACAACGAGACGACGAGAGCACCCGTCCCGGTACCAGAAGTCAAGGTGCTTGAGAAACCGAAAGAAGAGAAAGATCCTGAGAGGGAAGATTTGATCGCTCGATTCGATAGATTGATCCGAGGAGATCCAGATGATACGCTTGAGGTGCAATTTTTTTCTTAATTCAATATTCGTTCGTTATATATAACGAGATTTCCCCATTATATATGGAACTTTTCTTTATCCTTGGAACGAAGGTTTATTTCAAATATATAGGTTTATTTCACTCCTTACACCGTGTAATTTAAATGTCATACGTCTTGTTTATCTCTTGTAGAGAATATATAAGCTGTTTGAACGTAAAGGTAAGAGAGTAGTTTTGCGAGGTTAATAAAAAAAAAAGAAAAAAAAAAAAAAAGAATTGGAACGAGCTCGTAAAACGCGGCCTGTTATTAGCTGCACAAGTATTCGGATACGAAGTCGAAATGAAAGGCGTGCCTACGGCGATCAACGCCAACGGTCGAGGACCGTTTTCACGCCCGCGGGAATTCGTGAGATATATTGTACATACATACAATGAAATACTTTATTTGCCAACAGCGACGGAACGACCGTGAGGAGATTAGAAGAAGACTCGCAATGGGTCCGGACGCCGAAGACATGCGCGCTGAACGCGGAAGAAAGCCAAGCCTTCAGTCTCGTCTACAAAGTGGTTCGTATCGGTTCTATCCCTCTTTGCGAGCATCCCTTAAGGCTCGAACCCTTGCGATCTAAAGATAAGTCATGTACGAACCATTATATAAAACGCACAATATGACATTTTACGATGAATCTTCGTAACTCGTTCGATTGCTATTAAAATTTTTACCAGGGGGAAAAGTGAATGCGTATGTACGTTATTATTATACGTATATAATATACGAAAAATAATAATTTCGAATATTGTTATAAAGAAATTTTATTTGATAATTATTGATATTTTATTGAGCGTATCGAACGCGTTACTTCTCCAAAGGCATGAATCTTCAAATTTGCTTCATGAACGAGACACCATCAGACACAGAATCGTCATGTTCGGAGAGCGACGCTTTGCCAGGATCTACACCAATGTCCCGTGGATCGAAACAACAAGCGAAACAACAAGCGAAGCAGCAAACACCCGCCAGACCTCAAGTACTCAGCCTTCCACCGTTGAGACTCGACTCCGGTACAAATTCAGCACCGGTGGACGAGGCAGACTTTTTTGCACGCCAAGCGAGACTTCAAACGGAAGCACGCATGGCACTCGCACAGGCTAAAGAAATGGCTCATATGCAAATGGAAGTGGAAAGGCAAAGGCTCAAACAAAGTCCTATCACGGAAATGGTACGATCCAGCCTGGAAAAAGTAAGTCAAATAAAAGATCGAACGATTCTTTTTCATTGTAAATTTCAATTTAGAACTCGTCGATAATCGATTTTCAAATGATCTCTTTGTAAAAAGGTTGGCATTCAACTGGGGGAGGATAGGCGACGGTTGTCTAGAGTTTTACTCACGGAACTCAATGTCGCACAACTTCAAGTAATAGCTAATGATCTACACGCGAGAATCGCTGCTTTGAACGAAGCTCTGGTCGAAGGACTCTTGAGAAGGGACGATCTACATATGGAGCAAGATTCAATGCTCGTCGACGTCGAGGATCTTACCCGATACTTGTAAGATCTTTCGAAACTTTGGATTATCCCAGTTTTGTCACTTTTTAAATCCAGTATCTCTTATGAATAAAATCATCTTACGATTTTGCGTATAGAGGTGCCAAGCAGGAATCGATGAAAAAGAAACAACAAACGGCCGCGGCGAATCGAAACAATCAACAGACGACGATCGGTCAAACGAAGAACATGATCAAGCCAAAGTTGACGCACCGTAGTTTAGTCGCTCTCGTTAGGAAATAATCTTTTGCCACGAGACTACGCAGTCTCGTCGGAAATTAAACGAGCGGAGCTATTCACCAGGGACGATGAAGCTTTGCAGCATTTTAAAACGTTCGAAGAACAAAAGGGAAGACGAGAATTATTACAACCGGATGGATAAGAAAGCTGCAATCTTTGAACGAAAAATCCGAGGTGTGCCTGCTTAGACTTTTGCAGACAGTGTTTCAAAGGAAAGGGGAAAAAAAAAAGAAAAAAAAAAAAAAAGATTTTTTTCAGAATTTCCAAAGGTTTTTACAGCTTTGTCGTTGTCAAATCGCAAAGTAGTTTTACCTACGTACGTATATACATAGACGGTCAAGTAGCAACGAGCAAGATTAACTACGTTTCAGTCCGAGAGGTGCACTCTCTTTCTATATCCGGATCCAGACGATCTGATTGTAATCCACAACTATGCATGCATATGTTTACCGAGTGTATCGACATCGCCTTTATATAATAGTGCGCCAAAATAACGGCAAATCTCTTCTATGTTGTATATAAGTCGAGATTTTTTAGTGGATGCACGTATCTACGATTGTATTTCCTTCATTGTCGCGTACATAATTTCGTTCTTTTCCATGTCTTCCAAAAATTATCTCCTCCTTTCGTTTCTCTTCTTTTTCTTTTCTTTTTTTTTTTTTTTTCTTTTCTTTTCTCTCTTATTCTTTTTCCCGCTATGAAGAAACGTGTGTTACATATCAAACAGGTAGAAAAAATATGGTTTTATTAGTCGAATTACATCTTCGCGCCTACGAAGATTCATTTTTGTCGTTATCATTTGAACTAACAAAAGGGCGTGCATTGAAGGGAATATTAATAACCGTGCGAATTTCTTTTAGACAACGTCGTCGATCAATTTGCATATCACTATTCATGCATCCGAAAGTATATCGGATCTTCCTACCTTATGTCGCATATACGATACTTATGACAATTAATGAATGCATCCCTCTCTTGGTGGAAAGTAGTGAGATACGTTGAAGTAGGTACACATTTCTTATCCGTACAGAAAGTGCAGGATGTTACCTCACTTGGCGTGTCCTTCTTGCGAAGACAACGTCGTAACGATCTCTACGAAACACTCTTTAACACGCGTCGTACACACGAACGTTTCGCAAAGATCTATCTTAATTAATTCAAGAAGCGCTTCATCTACGATGCGTTGTCGTGAATGAACGCTAAAGGAGGCCGCTAATTAACTCTGGATCGTGCAGTCTAATTAGTTGTTTGAGCATTGTTTATCATCTCGAAACGATGAGACACAAAAATCTACGCCTTTTTATGTGATAATGGCGTAAACGTAAAGCACGATAAGGCAGAAGACAGTTTGCATGCACGTTTATACGATAATTGAATTTGCATTCCTTCGTCTCTTCGTTGATGCATTCATCTGTCGATCTTCGTATGCTTGGAGAAATAAATAGAATCTCTGATCGAGCTTTAACCGCGCATATAAAAGCACGAGAATACGTGATATTGTCGTGCGTGTACGCGCGTGGATGCAGGGTGATATGCACTTCGAAGTGCACGATCGATTCGAAAAGCAAGTGATGTAACAACGAAGGATTTTAATATTGTGAGGCCTTGCAAAAGATAGGAAGAAAAGTAACAAGATTCTGGATCATCGAGACAAACACAGACACAAGTACGAGATACACGCAGTAGAAGATATTTATAATATTAAAGAGAATAAAAAAATAAATAAAAAAAAGAAAAAAAAAACCTCAAACTTGAATCCATCCTCAAGGAGGACCGCCGTTGGACGATTAGATCGGCTGTCATAGAAAAGTCTACACACTTGCGTATTATCTACAAAATACTTTTAATCGTAATATTAATTAATAATATACAGATTGTAAATAACTAAACAATAATAAAATATGCTGTAACAAGTTCTCTTCCGCATCTTTCCGCATTTTTCTCTCTTCTCTTTTTTCGCGATATCATCGATTCTCCTTCGATCTTCGCAACTCGCGAAAGATTACACGCTCGAGACTGAAAGCGGGAAGAAGGCACAGGGTAATAAGTTGGATGGTGTTCCTTTCCGCTGAAATTCTTCGCTTTTCGTTCATCTAAATTCACGTTGCGCGAGCATCAAAAGAAAAAGAAAATTCCATTTCTTTGTTTGGTTTTTTTTTGTTTTTGTTTTGGAAGCTCCACGTTCTTTTTGTTCCAGATCGATCCAGAGAGTAGGAGAGGGAGCACCATGTCAATCTCGCGTGAAAGAGAAACACGAGGATCTATAGAAAAGAAAGGGTGAGACGCGTCGAGTCGCACGCGAACGATCATGTTTTCTTTTATCGCGCATCATTATGTGAAACGTAAAGTGAATGCATCGCAGAGAGTACTTTTTATAAGAACACAAGCGGCGACAACGCGTTAATACTCATACGCTTTTTTTTTTGTTTTTGTTTTTTATACGTGCTAATTTTTGTCGTTAGGTGCCACGTTCTATTTCAACGCAGGGCACGCACAATAGAATCCTAAGCGCCTCTCTCTCGAGATTATGCATCTTTTTTTCTTTTTTCTTTTTTTTTTTTTTTTTCCAATCCAAAAAGTATCGCGCGAACATTCGTATATTATATCATAAAACTTTCGTAGGTCATAACTGTAAATATTACATCTACTGTACAACGAAGCTCGCTCTTAGCGTTAACTTATCTTAGCACTTATCGTTGTGCTGATTTTGATAATTTTCTTTTTTTCTTTTTTTCGTTTTTTTGTTTTTGTTTAACCATACTTTCGCTTTTAACTTTTAACATGTCTCTTTCGTGACTGTTCGTATTTCGCGTTAAAGAAGAAGAAAAAAGAACAGACAAACAAAACTTTGGCAGCTGTTTTCGATGATTCGAGCAAGTGAAAACTTGCCTCTATGTTAGTTCGATGTAAGAATTTAAATATTTTACTTTCGAAAAAATATAAAATTTTAATAATACTATAAATATCCTGTGATAAACTCGTTAGTCTTTCGAGCAAATAATGCTCAATATCCAGCTTGATTCTACGCTTTAAGAGGATAAGAAACGAAAAAATAATGAAGCACCGAGCCGCTCTATCCCTTGGATATGGTGCCGACAAGTGTATATACAAAGAACATTCGATTTAAGCATTCATATACAAACTACAATGAATATGCGATATGCCTTTTCACAAGGGACACTAATAACGTAATAAAGTTTCAACAAATCGAGTATCTCGCGCGGCAAATGGATAAAGTCACTTGCCATAATACAATAAATTTAGTCAAAGGAATACGAGGAAGGCTGCATAACGTTCGTGTACATCACTTTGATTTCTTTATCGCAGATTGTTTTCAGATAAGCATTATTCGTCGACCTGTTATAAATAACGATTACTGTCATTCTTCTCTTATCCTTTTTCCTTTTACTTTTTTTCCCTTGATCGTACGTATATTCCGAAAAACCATTTCTTTAGACTCCACGTGGTATATCTAGTAACCCTGTTTTTTCCATACAGCTCTGGGACTTGATTGGAATTTCTTACATTGCTATTCGCCGAGAAATGAAATCGGCCTATCGCAGTCGTTAGTCATTTTTTGCTCCTTCCTTTCCACTAATATGGTATTTGTTAACAGTGTGTATTTGGATCGCAAATCCGACAACACATGTGTACTACAAGTGGGTAGACTCTGAAAACACGGCTTCTGGAAAATGTATGTGAGAATGAACTTAAAGAATCATCGGGTGAACAATGAGAATCAACCGACGCGACGCGTTTACTAAGTCGAACCTTAATTAGAGAAGGACTAAATGATAACAATCAAGCGCACTGACGACTGAAGATATTTTCAACGCGAGCTAAGGTCACTTGCCCATACTGGCATTCGCTGGTAAAGTCGCTGAGCGCTGTTGCACCGATAAATATGGCTTTAACGTCGATCTGGTCGATTCCCTGAAAAGACAGAAAATAGAATGAAGAACGCGGAAGCAATATTCTCATTGTTTATATCTACGCATTGAACAGCAAAGATGCGACATGTAAAAATGCATTCCCAAAGAAAAATAATTATCAATGCCCGAAATATAGGAAGCTCCAGAAGCATATCAGCGGTTTCTAGAAATATGCATATCAATAAGTTTTGATACAATTGCCCTGTTAACGTGATAAGCTTGTATGATCTTGAAGCTCGCATATTTCTTTTAAATGCCTCTTTTCATGCTTTTCTTTTTTTTTTTTTTTTTTTTTTTTTCCAGAAACGTCATTACATCGTAATACCATTTTCTATGAAAATATTATCACCGATCTTTTTACTATACAAATGCGTGTTTCATATGCCGGCATGCAGTGCATATCCATAAGATGCTGATAAAAGCTATATTTGATCCCTATTATCTCTTTCAATAAGACAACGAACGGAGTTATTATTAGCCAACCTGGATGGTTCCCTTGTCCTCATACTCTTCAAACAGATTTTGATTTTGCACTAAGTGAGATTCTCGCACTTAGAAAGTACATTGATTCTAATTTCATACGTTTAATATAGAAAGATAGTAGTTATGAGAAAGCGGAAAAAATCAAACGACTCTGACCTCTCTACACCCGCGATCATGCGATGCCACAATACACGAGAGCTATTTAGTCCCTGGCTACGCTGTGCTGCACGGCTACGCTACCTTGGCGAGACACGTTGTCCTGTCCCATCGACATGTGAATTCGCTTTATAACCACATTTTTGAATGCGCCTAGATAATCTGGAGACCCAGTATTTTTGTTCTTCTGGACTTCCGGCAAGGACCAACAATTCTCGTGCACTATTTGGATCATAATGTAGTTTACACGGAGCTATGGCATCTTCTTTCTTTTCCAAATGTTCCTTATGCACTTTTATGCGACATCCTACGTGAATAATGATTTGTGTAACATTAAAACTTTTAAGATCAGATTAATGCATGTCTTTATTTAATTTTATTTGTAGCTTACTTCGACATTCCAGAGCTGGAGATGGACGAAACATGTGCCAAAGTTGTTTAGAACAAACTTCGCACGTGGTTGGCATGTGATAAGATATTGAAACGAATTCATGGCCTTTTAATTGTTGTGTGCCAGGTTTGTCCGTAAGCTGTGGTAATTCTATTCCGGATAATGCGTTCCCTTCGTCGCCAGGTCGTCTAGCTTCACCTTCGCCGGCATAAAGTAACTGCATAAAAAATAACACGAGAAAAAATGTTATTTCAATCTACATACTCATTGCACATATTATGTGTTTATAACGAGGATTATAATTTACCTGAAAAATCCTAGGAATATCTTTGGCATTGGCGCGGATAACATCACCTTGCGTAACAGATCTAACGTGAAATACTTTACTCAAATCTAATATCAAAACTGGATCTGCATTCATTTTATCGTTTTCGCTATTATAAAAAATGATTTTCTTAGAAGAAACGACCACGTATTGCTTCTTCCAACCATGCCTCTTAATATTTTGCTTGTTTGGCACGTTTAACCAGCCCTCTAATCTCATTGAACCATGCTCCGATAAAACGGAATCTTCTGCATCATTTTCCACGGAAGAAACACTTGCTGTTTCTGAATTGACACTTGCGATTTTCATTTGCAACGTTTCGATCTCCGAGTCTTTCGAATCTAGCTCCATTTGTAGCCTCAATTTTGCTTGATTTTCCTCGACGAGTTGTGCCTGTGCAATTAAAAAGTATTAAAACACATTAGACATTCTTTTTAGAAATTCAATAGACAATCGACGCAAATTTAATATCATTTTACTTGTAAATCCTGGAGATCTTTTTGCCATTTTGCTGCCAATTGTCCATACTTTTCTCGTTCTTGAGTAAGTTCCTGTTGAAATCGCCGGCAGTCCTTTTCCTTCTTTCTCAGATCTGTAGCTGACGCCTTATTCTTATTTTTTCCAGTAGAAGAAACATCCTTTCTATTCATAATTTCAGCCAATTTGTTGACAGCTTGTTGTTTAAGCACTTGTTCCGTCTTGAGCTTACTACTGAGTTTTTCAATTTCTTCGGCATTAGACTGTGCTTTATTGAGTTGTTCTTGCAATTCTTTAATCCGTTTATTCAAGTCTTCCTTCTCTTTGATATATTGTTCGACAGATTTTTTTAATTCTCCCTCACTATCCTTAAGTCTGTTCACAATCTGTTCCTTAGCATTCAATTCCTGATGATGTTTAGCAACTCCATCCTTATATTCTAATTCCTTCATGGTACGTTCTTTTTCAAGATCTGCCACTGTTTCTTCGGCTATTGATCTTGCCAATGCTTCGCTATCTCCTCTGGTTAAAGATAATTGTAACTGATGAACCAAAGAACTACGTTCTTCCTCCAACTCTTGTTGCAATCGCGTTTTTTCCTCAAGTTCCTCGCGTAATTCTTGAGTTTGTGTTTTATAAAGGGTCTAGAAATAAGCAAATCAATATTTTACTATTTTGTTAGAACAAACTTGATTACTATTAGTCGCAAGAAAATAAACATAAAGATATTTACTGAAAAATAAGCTTCTGCTTCCAATTGTTCTTGTAACTCTTTAGTCTGTAGCTGATCCACATTTCTTTGAGTCTTCAAATGATGTAACTCTTCCTCTATTTGTCGTTTTGCCTCTCTTAATTGTGTAACTTCGCCAATTAATTGTTGTTCTCGAGCACGTAACCTTCCAGCTTCCGAGGATTGTTGTGCCAAATCAGTTTGAAGAACATTTCTCTTTTGCTGTTCCTGCTCAACCTGACCCTGAAGTACTTTTACTTTTTCCACTTCTTGTCTGTGTTCACCCTCAAGTTTCTGCAAACGTTGCTGTATTTGCCTGTAGTCCACAGATAGCATTGAGGTCTGTCTTTCCTTTTCTTGTGCAAGTAATTCCGCTCTTTGTCTACCACTCTTTTCTTCATTCAATTTTGCTTGTAAAGCTGTATATAAATGATAATATATATCCTTAAAAGTTCTACCTTTATAATTGTCAACATATAGTTCTTATTTATAATATACATACATAAAGAAGAGTATAACCATACGAATGCAATCAAAAAGTAAAAAAATTTAATTAGAAAAATTTATAATCATTTTGATAATGCTAATGTCCGAAACGACACAACAAGTATTTATATAACTATTATTACCTGAGAATATTCCATTATGATGTCCTGTGATGAACATTTAAGTAAAGGTACATGTCTTTATGAAAATTTTGTAATCTTGATAGGTGTGTATATGCATATATATATATATATATATAAACATATATAGATACCTTTAACAACTTCCAGATTTGCTTCCTCCTTGGATAATATACGTGATCTTTCCGTTTCTTGATGCGCAACTACTTCTTGATTGTACCTAGCTTGTGCAGCCTTTAATTCAAGCGTTAAACTTGCCGTTTCTTTTTCCAACGCAGATACTTTTTCATTTAGCTGCCTATTATCCAGAGTAGCCTTCTCTTCCTTTTCATGACTACGTTCCAATTCAAGATGTAAAGCAGATAGACGCGTTTCGAGTTCTACTGTTAAAGACGATGCCTGCGAGCGAGAACTACGTTCTTTTGACAGTTGACCCTACGAAAGAAGCCATATCATATCACTTTGAATTTTACTATGAGCTTATAAATTTTACCTGCAAAGCGGCAACTTCTTGCTGCAAACTATCGCGTTGAGCTTGTAATTGTGTTCTTGCAATTTGCAATTCATTTGCCATTTGTTCTGCAGCTTGGCGAGCTACGGTAATTTCAGTAGCTTGTTTTCGTAATCTTGTTACTGTCTCTGTTTCTCTTTCCAATTTAGATTGCATTTCTTTAATTTGTTTCTCTAACGTATTTACACGTTCGAACGTCTGCTGTGAATTACTTGCATCTCGTGCCCTCCTAGATTGTTCTTCATCGAATTTCTTTTTTAATTCCATTAGTAAAGATTCCGCCTTCCTACGAGCTTCCGTTTCATGCTCCACTCTTCGTTGTGCTTCTTTATAATTATGTCTTAATAATGTTAATTCTTTGTCCGCTCTTCCCGCTTCTTCACGCAATTCAGTCTCTCTGCGTGTCATGGTCTCTAACTGAACGGACAAAGTCCTCTGTCTTGCTTCCATAGATTCTATCTGCCTTCTCTCCCGTTCCAATAAATTTTCTAACTGTGAGATTTTGGCATCATCATTAGTGCCATTATTTATATGATTTTCTAATCCATCTACAGATTCTTTGCCATTGGCAGCCATTAATTGATAATCCCCTGAATATGTGAAACCTATAAATGGCAAATGATTTCCAGAAAATGCTTTTGGTACTGGAAAACTTTCTTCTGGCCCATCTTCCTTATCGACATCGTCGAAATTGCTAGTATCATCGTCTCCTGATAATTCAGGCACCACCGGTGGTACACATTCTCGTAAGTTTTCAAAAGTCCATTGATCATTTTTAAAAAATTGATGGCTTTTGATCTCTTCCACGCCATTTCTTCCTAGCCGCTTAGTTCTATCTGTGAGAAAGCCACATATCAAGTTTTTTGCATAATGCGAAATGTTAAGCTCCTGAGGAAAATGTAGTGAATTTCTATGATCCATGATCTTTGAATAGGTCCCGACTAATGAATCAGCATAAAAGGGTGTGTCACCAACGAGCATTTCATATAAAAACACACCAACGGACCACCAATCACATTCCCTACCATATACACCTTCTCCACCCTGTGACTGGAGTACTTCGGGTGATATATAATCAGGTGTACCAACTGCGGTGTCAGAACGTACCAAACCATCCTATATTAAACATTACGATTCGAATTTACTGAAAATTAAAAGAAAAAGAAAAAAAAAAAAAAAATATATGATACATACTGCATCCATTCTCATACACGTGCCAAAATCTGCGAGTTTCAAATGGCCATGTTTGTCTAGTAACATATTGTCCGGCTTAACATCTCGATGTACAAATCCCATACGATGTATTGCATCTAGGGCAAGTACTACCTCGGCGCAATAGAACTTTGCCCATTTTTCTGGTACATCATAATTTGACATCAAATTAACTAAATCTCCACCTGGCATGTAATCCATTACCATGTAGAGATACTTTTGATCTTGAAAGGCAAAGTGTAGTTGAACTATCCATTGTGAATTTGCATGAGCCATAATATCTCGTTCTTCCCAAAAAAAGGCTGAATCAGAACGCTTTATCTATCGAGAAAAATTACATGACAAATAAATATGCTATATAAATGTTATCTGTAGAAAAGTAATAACAATTATTTGAACTTTTTTACCATTTCAAATTTGCTGAGTAATTTCATAGCATAGACCTTTTGAGTAGATTTGTGTCTAACTAGTTGAACTTCACCAAATGCACCACGTCCTATGACTTTAATCAATGTAAAGTCATCGGTACGCATTCGCATTTTACAAATATCTTGGGCCACAGAATCATCTGCAATAAAAAAAAGAAAAAAAAAGAAAAAAAAAAAAAAAGAAAGGCAGTTGCTAGCTGACGTATTACTTTCATATATAAATTTAATTAATCGCTTTCTCATTGCTTACATCTATTCATATAGGCTTCTATATTCTTCATACGTTTTACACCAGGATGATCACAGTCTGCTACAAGCGCTTGGACCGTATCTAATAAACTGTCAATATTTGTCACACTTCTTGGGTCCTTTATACGTTCCTCCAACAATCGCAGGCGCCTGCGCCTGTCTTCATCTCGTATTATATCCATTTCTCCTGTTAGGAGGTAAGGCTACGATGCCGCAATAGTATAATCGTTCCTTGATGCATTAGTCCATTTTCCCTGCACAAAAGAATATAATCATAAGAGAATTATAACATCAACTCACGATCTCAAGTATATAAATATAAAGTCATTTACATTTGATGCGTGGCACAAGTAACGTAGCACCATTACATTACTTATAGTTTGATATGATGTCACAATGATCAAGTTAAAGATGTAAAGTTTTTAAAAACACATGTATCCATTCAATGTGCAACGACTCGTTGGCACACCCGATATCGTAACGACACGTCTGAATGATGAAAGGCAAACGGTACGTTCGAATCGAGAAAAGCATTGCTCGTACGTTTCTGAAAAACGTTTCTTCCTCGAAATGGAGTCTTCATAAAAACACGAAGAAAACACCCTTGCGTATTACCAATACGATGTAACATACAACACACAATGATAGATCTTTTCGTGAAGGTACGACGAAGGATATTACGCGTATACCTTGTGACGAAAGAAAAAATTCGAAACTTGTGTCGTAATAGACATAGCTCAGCGAAAATGACAAGATACTCTTCGATCGACAAATCAACAGTCGTCTGACAGCAAGCTCGTTAGGTGAATTCTACAGCAAGTGCCCGTCGTCCCGAGTAGATCACAATAGACTTATCTCCTTCTCCTACATTTTCCATGCTCGGTCGTACGACGACCGATGGAAAATCAAGTCCCACGTACCTAAGCGTCACCAGCACAGTGTCCAGCACTCCGTCTAATCGGATAAAAATACTATAAGAAGCATTATCTTTCAGCGCGGATAAATCGCGAACGCACACAGCTGAGCCGTGCATGCGCCATTGGGGAAAATTCACAACGGTCGTCAAAACCGCCGGACACGAAAGACCTATGAAAAGTACGAAACACTTTGATACACTTCCGCGTTAACGCGCGAAAAGGAGGAGCCGAGGCTTTTCCGAGGCTATTGCTTCCATTAAAAGAAAATAAAGGAGAGGAGGAAAAAAGTAGAGAAGGAAAGTGCAAAAGACGAGGATAAAAGGAAGATAGATATAAAGAAAAGAAGAAAAAGAGAGGCAGACGGAGAGAGAGAGAGAGAGAGAGAGGGAGAGAGGGAGGGAGGGAGAGAGGGGAAGAGAGAGGGGAGCGAGAGAGAGTGAGAGAGAGAGAAGAGAAAGAAAAAATCCAAATCTGTCCGCGTCCAAATCGAACGTATCGAATCGAACGGTTCTGATTTTATGATCCGCGCTCCTGCATATTATTGTTTTTGATTTCAGTCGATGATGAAGTTGATGCTTCTCGACGTGTATATATTTTTACAAACGGTACTGTGCTCAATATATTGGGCTTTTTTCGACGAGAAACAGCGTAAAATATTTTCAAGACAGAGTATCAACGACTTCGGAAAAATGACGTAATGGTGTACGCGACAGACAAGATGGCGGTGGCATTCTGTGCATAGACCGATATACAAGCTTTTACATCGTCTAAACGTTACGTTGGTCGAAAAATTGGTTAATTCGAGAAGACAAGCTTTTTCGGTAACAAAGTTACACGGACAAAACGTAGAAACCTTTCTTCGTTATTATTTATCGTTTGTTATTATGGAAAAGTCTATAGTTTTCCCGCGCGTATTTTGACGATCGTAGGTACAGCCTACGCATTTTTTTGGCATCGTTTATGTGATATTCCGTATTTATAGCGACGGGAGACGTCGCGTAAGAATAGGTATGTTGCACTTTATCCTTTCGATCGCCTTAATTTTTCGTTTAAAACGTTTCATTTACAGGAATTACATCACTCGTATACCTTTTTCTATATGTCTTATATTTTCATTTAAACTAGTTCTTACGTTTCATTAATCACTTTGGAGTTGCTTTGATAAACGAAATCAATTGGTATAAAGCTAATCACGCATATGTATATTCTGCAGAGATGGGTCTACCTTGTGACTGGCAGATCAGCAAGCAAAAGATATCCGAACGTGGTAGATATTTGCTTGAGACAGGACAATGGTCAGACTGCAAATTTATCGTTGGTCAAGAACCCCATCAGGAAACATTGAAAGGACATAAATTGTTTTTGGCAATGTCTAGTCCGGTATTTGAAGCTATGTTTTACGGAGGTATGGCAGAAAAGAATGATCCTATACAGATACGCGATGTTCAACCGGATGCATTCAAGGCACTATTAGAGTATATATATACGGATCGCGTTAATCTTGGTTCATTTGAACTTGCCTGTGAATTATGCTATTGCGCAAAAAAATACATGTTGCCGTCCTTGGTGGAAGAATGTATGCAATATCTGTGGTTCGATTTGTCACCAAAGATAGCTTGTAGAGCCTATGAGTTTGCAAAACTTTTTGAAGAACCTGTGCTCATGGAAAAGTGTTTACAAATAATATGCACTAAAACAAATGAGGTTCTAGAGGAACCTAGTTGGGAAGAAGTAGAATTGGGTACAGTAATTACTGTATTAGAACAAGTTGATCTAGAGATTAATTCAGAACTTGATTTGTTTACTGCTGTTGAACGATGGGCTAAGGCAGAATGTGCAAGAAAGTCGCTTGATCCAACTGATGGAAAGTCTTTGAAGTCTGTAATTGGTAATGCTTTATCAAAAATTAGATTTTTAACTTTGACACCGCAAGAATTTGCTGAAAGTCCAGGAATGTCTCCATTGTTAACTCAAGACGAAGCTTTTGCTATTTTAATGAATATATTATGCACAGAAAATAAAGCACCACTACCCGAAGGATTTTCCAGTGATACGCACAATAGGGCAAAACCATTGATGAAAGCACAGTCGGCACATTTTTGTCCATCTGTGAGTATGTGTAATGTACTGAGTTGAATCTATACTTGGATTTTTATGTTGCAGTTCTATTAATATTTTCTTTTTTGTTTTTTGTTTATAGAAGCACGGACGGGTGTCCACTCCACATACCAATTCGTTTAGTTCATGTACATTTTGGCCCTCAACGTCTCTACACTACCAATTATCTTACAATAATGAAGGAGAAGGTGGTAGTAATACTGTACACAATGCACCACCAATGGTAGTCGAAGGAGGAACAAGAAAAGATTCTGGAAATTTAAGTCAAACGAATAATCCATCTACAGTTATAATTGAAGGTGGAATTCGTGAGGGACCAAAGTATTATTGTCTTCGAGCGATAGCCCATCAAACGGACTGCCTTAATAGCAATGTTTTAGATTGTTCTGTGGCATTTAGTGTGGACAAAAACATTTGTGTTATGGGTGTGCAAGTACCAACACAAATTGCAACTGTGGTATGTTAATTTATTAATGTATATGAAAAAATATAAGTTGGTCGATTTCATTAGAGAACTAGCATATATTTTGTGTGTGTGTGTGTGTGTGTGTGTGTGTGTGTGTATATACATACGTTTAATTACTTTTTACAGGCAAGTAATTTACATCAAAATTCAGATCCTGATACGTCATATACAGAAATACTGTATGCTCATCTTTTAGATTCTGATGGCAGTCGTTTAACATACACACATTTTACTACTAAAGTAAATGTTGGAACACTCGTGGAAATTACATTTAATCGACCTGTTTACATACAAAAACACAAGGTCTGTTTTTTTCCTACTCTTATGTATTGAAAATAAGAAAAGTGTTCTCTTTCTATTATAAAAATATCGCTATTTTTTCCAAAACAGATTTATCGCGTGGGTGTAGTCTTTAACAAAGTTGGTTGGTATCCAATGGGATTCTGCACGCAACGTATGACCTGTGATTCTGTATTCTTTTCATTTGGAATCGGTAATACTGATCACAGTGTCAGAGATGGTCTCATTCGTTCGATTGTGTTCACTTATTAACGTCAACGATCAAATCGTGTGTCGTTAAAAAATTTTAAATACGTATTTTGGATTTGTGATAAGACAAATGTCTACCCTATTCTGTTATGTATATTACATTGTTATTTTATCTTTTAAATTTGATTTCAATCATCATAAGAATATTGGAAACGTAAGAAATTGTACAAATAATACTCATTGGTTCTAGTTATAAAAAAAGTAGTGATGGACAAATTGTAATTTAATCGTTTCCTAATAACATGTAATTAATTGTATTGAAAGCTATAATAAGGAAACTTAGTGTACGTATTTAGAATTAGGTTTGCCATTTCACACTGACAAATTAATATAAATACGACTAAGAAAAATACACAATTAAATATTATGTTGTGAATAATCTGGAAATAATTGAATTATAACTTGTTCAACAGAGAAGGAAAATCTGTGTACAAACAAACTTTTTTTAACTTATATGAAAATATCAAGTTTTCTGTACAAAAACAAACCTGGATTTTACGGTTTAAATACCCTTATTAAAGATTCAATCGCATATAAACAGAATGTAGCATTGACTTTCCCTTAAAAAGTTTTAGCTTTTTAAAAATACTATATAATCAGTCTCGTAAATTAATTTAATAACATTAACGATTTTTTTGTTTATTTAAATGTATATCATATGTCGTTTTTAAATGTTTATATATAACATTTGATAGTACGCGCAAAATTAAATTAGAAAAAATTCTAACATATTACATACTAAAATTATCTGTTTGTGTTCCTCTTCTGCATTATCCGAGTATTGCTATGTATTTGTCGCATTTTAATGGTATGAAAACTTTTAATAAATCTCTTTATATTTACGCTTTTTTAATTGAGTTTAACTATATACATTTGGACATTATTATTATTATAATTATCCAAATGTGCATAATTATACGCTATAAACGAACTTTGTAATTATGCAGCATTTTAATTTAAATATGCCACGAAGAAGAGTCTCCTATTTTACAATTATATATGTATATATATATATATATATATATATAATTATATATATATATATATATATATATATATATATATATATATAATTATTTATATATATATTAAAAATTTTTATAATGTCAAATTATAATTATTAAGATTTGTGTATGATAAAATCCCATGTGTCTTTCCATTTTAATTTCAATATATCCTTGGTACTAAGGGGTATTGTCCCATAACTTAGTGCACCAAATTTTCGAAATACATAAATAATAAAAATTAGCCATGTAATAGTACTAAATGTTACTGCGTATAAAATCGTATTATTAGTATGCCGTCTTCTGAAATGAAAAGTAAATATGCATTATTTGTCAATGTTTTTCATTAAAAAATCTTATTTATTTTATTTTGTTTAAATAATGAAATTACCTTATTAAATAATAAATATGATCTATCATTGCTGCTGTTAAGAGGACCTTAAAAACAAATGCTGGTAAATAATGATGTAGAAATAAATTTCGTTCTACAAATACAAATGGTAAAAAATGTAAAAAATAGCCAGATAGTAATATGCCACCAGCATTAAGAAATCTGTTCCATTCTCCATTAATAATATCAAAACACATTCTTCTTCTTCTCATCATATAAAATATTAAAAGAATAGTATATACTATTAAAGCTGCTGTACCAGAATACCATATTGCTATGTTTCCTAAAAGATGGATTTGTGCCTGTAAATAAGAGAGAAACTTTATATGCATAAACTAAATAATTAATACAATTTATTTTTTATGGATTTCTTTTAACTTACATTGCTGTCATTAGAAACCCAATATGCTATGCCTCTGGACATAAGTGGCCATTCTAATGGTCCACTTGAATACATATGACTATTTTGTCCCTCTTGACCGCCAAATAACATTTTTATTTGCAATTCCACGAACTTTTCCCAAAAACTTAATGTAGTTGCACGCAATGGTATCATTTCTGCATTAATAAGTTCTCTTTCTCTTTGCTTTTGATCTTCATTTTTAGTATATCTATGTTCTTCGACATTCCAAATAGAATTCGATTGATCTACCAATCTATCTGCTACAATTTCATATTGATTGAAACCCCAATCAGGTAACTGTCTACCGCTAAATTTTAATGCATATTCAGTATTTACGTGTATCAGACGTACTTGGCTTTGAATAGCATGCCATATATTACCCGACTGATCTTTATTTGTTATTTCTACTCTCCAAAGATTTTGAGCAGGCATGGATACATTGTAGTCAATATAACAAGACACTTCTTGGCTTTGAGGTGTCATAGGTGCTGCAACGTCATGAGAGTTTAATGCTCGACTAGTAATACCATGAACCAATTGTATTACATCCCCGTGTTTTATTGGCTCACTAGGTTTTGTAACAACCAAATCATTTCTATCTGGCCTTTTTACTATCCACCAATTATTAACATCTTTAAATGAATAACAAGTAACTTGTTGTTGATGTGAACTTCCTCTACCATCTGGATATCTTAATGGATACATATGACTATGACTATGAAGCCAGCATGCTCTTCCATAAGTATGCCTCAACGTGATTTGTGAACCATGCGTAACTTCTAATGGTTGTCCCTTAGTAATACTTGCAAGACCGCCTTCTAAACTTGCCTGGAATGCACTGGTCATTACTGCATCATGCGGACCAGCTTTAGAAAGTGTTTCCAAATGTATATAGAAGACACCTAAATATATAGAACTCATAACAACAATTATTAGAACAATTCTCAATAACAGATGACCAAATAATCTTATCGTAGACAAAGTTTTTCTAGGTATCAAAGACCAATAATCTCTAGTGATGAGGTAAATGGCAAGGATCAATGAATAGAATCCAACATATTTCACGCTGAAAGAAAAATACGTCTTATAAAATGAATTTTATATGCAGCGGAATTAAAAAGAAAAAAAAGAAAAAAAAAAAGAAAACGATATAAAAAGTACATACCATACAGCACATGTTAAACTTGCAATTCCTAGAGACAACCATAACCACCATGAAAAACTTGTCGGTTGATCCATGACCTTTCTAAACTTTATTATACATAATAATCCAAACAATGAAAATTGAATTAACATACTTTCCATTAAAATGAATCGTGATTGTGTAAGAAGAGCATTATCTGAAATATACATGTAACAACATTTATCATCTTGTAAAGACTAAATCTTTGTCGTACATTATTATAATTACCGAACAATAAAAGTATTCCTGCAATCATAGCAGTCCATTGTTTCAGGCCTAATTCAAGGGCAAGATGATAAGCGGTTGGTATTATTAGACTACCACATAGGGCAGGAAATAAACGCAATGCAAAAAGAGGAACTGTATCGGCATATGGACTTCCTATTCTATCAAACTTGAATTGTCCATCGAAGCCTGCTATATATGCAGCAATAGAAATAAGTTGCTTTCCCAATGGTGGATGCGAATCAAAAAAGAACGTTCGTTTCATATATAAGCCCACATATTTGCCATAATGTAGTTCATCAAACCTATAGAATGTCATTGACATTAGTCGAATTATTCTAGAAAATCATTGTTAAAAATATTGAATAACTAACACTATACTTCTCGGTTCTTCCAATCTATAAAGACGTGTTATCAAACCAGCAATCAATAAAATAACAGCTATTAGATCAATTTCCAAATATATCTTTATTCTAGCTCGTTTTTCCTCATGTACTACCTTAGGTTCTTCTTCTAACAAATACTTTTCATTTGTTTTTTGCAATAAAATTTCCTGGCCACCCTATATTGAAACGTAATAAATTAGTCCAGTGTCTATCTATGAATGTAACTTATAAACGTCTTGATATTATGCTTATTTATTAATATCGTTTGGATGAAAGGAAAGGATCGAAAAATGTAAAAAGAAAGTGAAGGAGGAAGAAAAAAAATTCTATTGCATTACCTCCTCCCTTTGGATCCTATTTGTAACGTAGTCGCCGGTAGCGATTTCATCGCAATCAAACTTCGCGCTTTGTCGCAATAATCGTTTATTATCATTTGTTTTTGCTCGTCTGCGACGTACTTCCATCACGAGGATAAGCGATAGAATATATTCCAAGAGATGCAATTATTTAAGGATAACAAGTAAATACTTGCGATCGGTTCTCTTTCTACTATATAGAGAACGTTATTCTTCTAACGGCTGCCATCCACGTCAGCGATTAATAATAAGCATAAATCGATTGATGCCAAATTCGTAGTCGTATTATTTTCTTGATTTTTTTTTCTTTCCTCTTTGTTTTCTTATAAAAGATCTTATCGATATCGTATCAAGAAATACACCAATGAAATGTAAAAGGCGCTATATATTTTCTACTCGGTGATTGTGAAACTGCATGAACTATGGGAACGAATATGTAGCCTTTGGCTAGAAGGAACGTCCTCTTTTATACCCTCAAGCGATTGGCTTAGGTTAATGCAACGCTATATAAAATAACGGTACTTTCAACCAAAAATCTTTACTTTAATTTCGTAAGGACATCATTTATTATTATTCTTTTTTGCTTTCTTTTGCCTTCCACCGATTTCTCGTAGAAAATTGAAAGAACATACGATCGTTCGAAACTTTGGTACGTTGAAAATATCGGCAAGTCGAAGGAAAGTTCAAAAGAACGCAATAAAGATTATATATATTGCGAATTATATAAATAAAAAGAAAATATTTCGTATGTAATTCTTTTCCTTCATTTACAGACTTCAACATGAATATCAACGAGCAAGTTTCGTGTCCTATATGTCAAATCGATTTTCCATCGTCGTTAATTCAGTCTCATGTTACAAAATGTTTATTTTTGATCGACTCAAATACCGCGGGTATTTCAAAAGAGTCTAGTCAAAGTCCAGGAAGTAAATCACTTAAATCGAAAAGTTTTCCTATGAAGAAACCCGATAACAAGATTACGAAAAGAAAAATTAGTTCAGGACAAACATTTTTAATTACAAAGGGCGATTCTACGCAGCAAGATTTGGAGACCAAAGAAACTGTAATAAATTATAATAATTTAATACATAATTTGTATTGGTTGTAAGGCCAATTTAACTATTATTATAATCATCAAATGTAATTTATAGATAAATAATCCAGCTAAAAAATCTCGAATTAATGAACGCATACCACTTGCCGAAAGAATGAGACCCTCTAGTTTCTCAGGATATGTTGGACAGGAGCATATTCTTGGACCTCGATGTGCTTTGTTTCAATTATTACATAAGGGAGAAATACCTAATATGATTTTATGGGGACCACCTGGATGTGGCAAGGTAAATTAATGCAATATATTGTATTGCACAAAGTATATAAATTGATCTTTTGTAGACCTCTTTGGCAAATGTCATAGCACACATATGTAAAAATAATACAACCAATAAGATGCGATATGTAAAACTCTCCGCTGCTATGGCAGGAGTTAATGATTTGAAAGAAGTGATTAATATTGCTGCTAATGAACTGAAATTTGGTCGACGTACTGTAGTATTTATGGATGAAATACATCGCTTCAATAAGACTCAGCAAGATGTTTTTCTTCCTCATGTAGAATCAGGAACTATTACTCTTATTGGAGCTACAACTGAAAATCCTTCATACAATTTAAACTCTGCATTGTTAAGCCGTTGTAGAGTAGTTCTTTTGGAAAAATTGTCTACTTCTAATTTAGTGTCTATATTAAAATGTGCATTATCTTCGTTAGGTGGCATAATACAAATTTCATCCGAATCAAAGTCTATAACAAATTTATCAAGTGGAATTATTTCAGAAGCATGTGGATCTGGTACATTGTCGATTCCAAGATTCATTGTAGATGAAGCTACCATACAGTGGTTAGCAGAAACATGCGATGGTGATGCTAGAATAGCTTTAGGTGGTTTAGAACTTGCTGTGCTATCTAAAATGCCAAGCAAAGAGGAATATTTAGAAACTGATCCTGTACTGATAACATTAAATGATATTAAAGAAAATCTAAGGAAAACACATATGTTATATGACAAAAAAGGAGATCAACATTATGATATGATTTCAGCTTTGCATAAATCGGTAAGAGCAAGCGATGAAAATGCTTCTCTTTATTGGTTGACTAGAATGATCGCGGGTGGTGAGGATCCAGTTTATATAGCAAGAAGATTAGTTAGAATGGCATGTGAAGATGTTGGCTTAGAGGATCCAAAAGCTTTGAGTAAGAAGATATTAGTAAATGAATAAAAAAGAAAGCAAATGTATATATTAGCAATGAATTTTATATTACGTAAGGTATTGATATTTATTATAGGTATCGCTGTAAATACCATGAATGGTTGTAAAATGATAGGTATGCCAGAATGTGATGTTCTTTTGGCACAATGTACAATTTATTTAGCCCGTGCCCCAAAGTCTAGATTGATGGAAGATGCACTTAGAGCAGCTCAAAGCATAGTAGCAAATCATAAAGGACCTCAACCAGGAGTACCGTTACATTTAAGAAATGGTCAAACAAAAACTCTTAAGAATCTTGGTAATACAAATTTTTCCTTCCTTTTATTTGTAAAATTATTTTTCTTTGTCGTTTACCATATACCATTATTTTTTCCTTACAGGATATGGTAAAGGATATAATATGTTGCATAAAGACGAATCTGGATTAAATTATTTACCAGAAGGATTAGAAAATGTTGATTTCTTTATGAAAAATGAGGATATTAAGTTTTAAGATTTATAGAAGCTTTTCTTTTTTTCCTTTTTATAAAATATATATTTTTCTACAATTTTAGATATAATTATTTGAATTAAATACAGTGCAGATATATGTTCAAATAGATATATAGATCTCTAGATAGTGGAAATGTCGTT
The DNA here is from genome assembly GCF_910589235.1 of Vespa crabro. NCBI lineage: Eukaryota > Metazoa > Arthropoda > Insecta > Hymenoptera > Vespidae > Vespa > Vespa crabro. The sequence goes on from NC_060975.1 coordinate 304,596, forward strand.
AAAATTTGTATTTAGAAATATTTTTTATATTTCCATGGTATTATATTATATTACTAACTAATGTTTCGTCAAATAATATCTAATTTTTTTTCCAAATAATAACTTTATTATTAGAAGGCATATTAAAGATTTCTACAAGCTTAACATTATTTGCTTCAGCTAAGTTTTCTAATTCTCTCAATTCTCTGAGGCCCCAATCAGAATTCATTGATTTTAAAGATCTGTCAAATTGTACATTACTTTCTGGTGTGATAGTCCCATCAATGGCATAAGGGCCGTATGTAAATAGAACACCATTAGATTTTAATAATTTGCCAGCATTTTTAAATAAACCGATTGAGCATTGATATGGTGCACAGTGCATCATATTAGCATTATATATGTAATCTATACTTTTTTCCAAAAAAATACCATTAGCCCAGGTTTGATAATCGGTAGTAATATCTATTTTTAAAGGGTTTTTTATATTAGAAAACCCATTAGCATGTGCGGCAATACTTTCTAATAATCGTGTTTCATATTCTGAAGGATAAAATGTAATGTGTGGAAAATGAGGAGCGAAATGAGCAATGTGTTGTCCCGAACCTGAGGATATCTCCAGAAACTTCTGAGTTGTACCACGTTGTATGTATCGTTGTAAAACTGACAAAATAGGATCCTTATTACGTTCTGCCGCTGGATATATCAGTTTTTTAGCAGCCATACTTGTGGACCTACTTTTTCACAAAATAACTTTTGTAGTTCTACTATCATTTAATCGTTCTGAATTATAATAGAGTAAAAAAATAAACATTTACTGAAATAAGGGTGTTCCTCACCTGTGACTGGCAGCACAATGAATTATGTTCATAGCTGATTATTACATTGGTGTAAATATATATCAGAGATATTTAACAATCTGAAAAATTCAAGAACTTTATACAGGATAATGAAATATAAAAAAGAAGGAGTACATCTATGGACAATGAATTTATTTTTATTTCTAATAAGGTTTATATTTTTATGACTTAATACAATAAATTCTCCTACAATTTATTAATTTACTATATATAACAACAACTATAAGCTTAATGATTTCTTTTGTCCGAGTTTCTTTTTGATTTAGAAACATGTTCTTGATTTTTCTTATTTTTCAGTGCATCTGGTATATATACTGAATGTCCTGTTTTCTTTAAATGTTCAAATAACTTGTTTTTACTAGGAAATTCAGCCCTGCAGGAAACACAAAAATGTGCTAAATCCTGAACATCGGCTATTCTATCTTTCTTATTTTTACATTTGTTGTCATTCTCTATTTTATTGCATATTTTTTTTGCATCCTTCGTTTTATTATTTTTATTTTTCTCGCAGGAAATTTGTGCTTGTTTTATCACATTATCAGTACTTTCAAAAGTCATTTGTGTCTTTTTATTTTCAAGATTTTGTAAATTAGACTCATTGGTTTCAACACTGCAATTTTGTCCTTCTGTTTCTGCACATATTATCTTAGGTAATTCTTTATTGTTCATAGCAATTCTACTTAAAGCAACTTTTCTCTGTTGTTGCTTTTTACGTTGCTTTTTTGACAGCCATATGTGTTCATCCATGCTATTGTCCTCCTCATCGCTATCGTGTTCTAGATTTTGTATATTCCTTCTCTTTTTTTTCTTTTTCTTTTGCTTAGTCTGTACCATGATTTCTTCTTCATCTTGATCCGACATTAACTCATCCTCAGAAGTTATGTTTTCCTCTTCATTCTCTTTCTTTACCATTATTGGTTCATCAAACAATTGTGGTCCAGTAGCCAAAGTAATAATATCTTCTGCATTAGATTTTTTTGCCCAAGCATTTGGAGGAGTTTGAGATTTTTCTTCTTCGTCAGATGTTAATTCACCCTCAGATATCTCATGCTCATTATCATAGCTGGTAGTGTTACTTATGTTAGGATTTAATAAAAAATCAGATAATTGTGGATCAGTTGCCAGCTTTACTTCGTCTCCTGGAGTATTATAAGAAGTTGTTATAGTGGACATGGACTCCGAGCTTGTTGTATCACTTTCGTCTGTATTTTCTTGAATATTTTGATCATCCTGTATCATAGATTGTCTCATAATACCAATATTTTCTTTATGTTTCTTTGAATTCTCATGATTAGCAAAAGCTTTATGGGTTTTAAAAATTTTATTGCAGGCAACGCAATAAAGAGTGTTATCATCTGTGTTATTTTCATTATCCGAATCTTTGTCGGAAGATAACTCTTCTCCAAATTCAGCAGCAAGATTTGCTTCAATATTTTTAAGTTCTGCTTCAACGTTTGAAAATCTGGACCAGTCGGATACGGTATGTTCTTTTAACTGTTTTTGTCTTTCTAATAATTGCATTCTTTTGTGCTCTTCTGTCTTCCTTAAATTTTCCTTGACACGTTCGGCGAGCAATGCAGCATGTGCTTGAACTCTTTTATCACGTTTTCTTATAAATGCAACCAAATTTCTAACTTGCTCATTTCTTTCTCGTTTTGCTTTATCGCGAATTTTTTTATTTTCTTTCTCAATAAGTCTAAGTATTCTCCTATTAGGTGCATGTCGAATATCATGGAGATCTAACCAAGCAAATGATCTTTTTGTACTGTAACTTTGCCAATAGGCATAAAATGGATGAACGACATCTTCATAAGAACTCTGAGAATTTCCAAAATTAGGTACTTCTTCTTCCGAATCACCTTCTGTAGCAAATTCAGCATCCTCTGATGTTAATTTCTCAAAAGCTGTTCTATAGACGGTATAAAAACCTTTTTCATCATCATTATAACCTTGGAAACAGCTAGTTGAAAAATATTGAAATAAATCAATTGAATCATCTTTATAGTCTTCTCTCATACCACCTTTCAAGATAGCTTCTCTATGCTTATCATACCATGCACGTTCATGAGAATCACTTAGTACCTCCCATGCTTGTTGAACTAATTGAAATTGTTCTTTAGCTTCTTCTGGAGCATCTAAGTTTTTATCTGGATGCCATTTAAGTGCTAATTTTCTGTAAGCTTTTTTTAGTTCATCATCGGTGACATTTCTTGAAACACCCAACACTTCATAATGACACTTCATTTTAATATTCCGTAATATCACTGCGATTTCTTGAATTTAATAATAATAATACTCGCACGTAATATTATACTTGTATTAATATTAAAATATATATATACATATATAATAATTATTATGCATTATTTCATAATAATTACTTAAAAAAATTTTTGTTCTTTTTTTTTATATTTTCTCTTATATTTGACGTTACGCATGTATTTTATAGATATAATCTTACCGAATATTAGCGAACAGCAGTCAATCGTCTTTAAGAATATAAATTAATCAACCTTTGAGTCAAAATATAATAACTATAAATCTGTACAATTCTTGCACTTTTATATTTTTATATACGGTATATGATCTTGCATGGTCTTGCGTTAATATTTACAGCTACTACATTAATGGCTACCTTCAGATTATACGGTTAGAATTTTATAGTCATGAAGTTAGTTACAGATATGTCCAAGCTCCAAATTATTGGAACGATTTTTAAAAGTTTACTTGGAATTTTAGTGTGTCATCTAATTAACCTTTAGGAAAAAAAATATTAAAAGGTTAATCGAAAAGATTAACAGTCATTTAATATCACTTGAATATTATTCGATATTCTTAATAAATAACTGAATCCTGGCATTATTACTCTAGGGATCTTTTGACATAGAACAGCTGATTGTACGATTCACTTGAGTGACACAATCCTCACATCAAGATGGCCGCGATCGTGAAAGTACAGTAAGGAAGGAACAATTTTCGGCATATAACGCCAATTTTGACGTTTGAAGTAGTTGTCATTGTTAATTGGTGTTTCTGGTAAATATTTTTGCATTTTTATACATTCCATTTTGATAAATACATGCAAAAGGTTGCAACGATATTGAAAAACATGTCAAGATCATTAGGATTGTCAGTGACATCTTGCGAATATAATATAGCAGACGCCTTCGCTGGAATTGCTTTTAATAATTCTTTAAGATTATAAACGATTATTGTTTCAATGTAATATGACAGGAAATTCTTGTCCATACATATATTCGATTTGATTTATTTTCTTTAAATCAAAGATATTAATATCGTCAATGCGAGTTACGATACAGATGAAAATACGTTATTGGTTTGTCATTTATTTATCTGAGAGTTATCTTTTATGTATCATATAGTCCTATACCTACTTGTAAATCATGTTTGTTCCTAGATTGACGTTTTTTCTTTTTTATAGACATTTCAGCTATTAGCCTACTTTATTTGTTATTTTTAAGTTTTCAATAATAAATATTAATGATATAAAGCATAAAAATTTACTGATTCTTTATTACTAGTAATTTTTATTTTAATAAAGTATTCCTTAAGTTTGCCTTGATCTGTACGAATTTAAATTAATTTTCAGATAAAACTTCAATATGACAGCAGGTACAAGTTTAGTAGTCCCTATAGTACTATGGGGTCGAATAGCACCAACTCATTGTATTTCTTGCGTTTATTTATCACGAGACCAAAAAACTTTAGTTACGGGATGTTACGATGGTCAGATATGTTTATGGCAAGTTGATCCCGAAACGTTGAAGGTAATTACATTTTGTCTTTCTATAAAAAGCTCCATTTTGTTTATCTTGATTTTTTTCTTTCTTTTTTTCAGATGACACCAAGATGTTTACTCGTTGGTCATACCGCTCCAATAATGTGCCTAAGTCGAGCTAGTGTTATCATGGAGCAAAATTATATTGTTAGTAGCAGTGAAAGCGGAGAGATGTGCACTTGGGATTTAGTTGATGGAAAATGTCGCGAAGCAGTAAAGCTTAACAATGTTCATACGCAAATGTTGCCTTATGTCTCAGCTGGAGGAGAAGACGTTAGATTGTTTTGTTCTGGGTATATAATAAATTAATTCTATTCAGTTCTTTTTAAATATCTAACAAATTTATAATATTTTTTTATCACATGTGTACAGGTATTATCCAGAGGTTTTAGTAATGGATCCATTTAGTTTGGAAGTGCTATTCACACTGAGTTCTCGGGTGAATCCTGATTGGATTAGTGCTTTGCACGTTCTACGGCCGGCCAAACGGAAAGGTCGGTTCTACGTGCATACAAGTTAGTTACACTTCATCACACCTACGCTTATACCATACAATGCTATCTTATCTTCTACCAATTTTTTGTCAATTTGTATTATGCACATATTTATTTATTTTTACAAAAGAAAATATAATAATGAAAAATGAAGCTGATATTCTATACTAGTTTCATTTGTCTATAGTGCTATGTTAATATTCATTATATATTATATCATCTGAAAATCTTTAATTTATCAAATTGTGCATAATACTTCTTGGTAACTCATAAGTATAATTTTGTAATGTTTCTCCGCTGGTTCAGCCTTTTTTAATTTCATTTATCTTTTATATTTTTATTCTATTATATTGTTTTATAATGTGGAAACATCAGTATAACAAATCTTCGTATTATGGTAAAAAAAGAGATATTAACCTATTATCTCTCTGTATTTTATGGTTTATTATCGGATTTCAAATTATGCGATTAATTCAGAAAAGTTTTCTGCTTTGGGTATAATATATAGATTTGATTATGATAAAATTCCTTTTAATTTAGAATTTTTCAAGATGGCCAAATATAAGAAGGGTACTTTGCGACTTCTTTAATTCGTATATTATATAATTTAGTATTGGTAATTTATATAATAGAGTTGGAATTTTAATATAAATTACATTGTTGCAGCATGTAAATGCGAGTGGATACAATCCAGTGCTAAAGCACTGATGTTCAACGCTATATCACTTCTGTCATCAATTATTTTTCTTAATATTATATTTTTCACAAATTATCTCTCTCTTTGCGTTACACTTTGTGCCATTGGTAGAAAATGAGTCAATATCACTAATCCTTGCACTATTACATTAACACATACTATTCATGCTTCTTCTCATCGAACATGACATCCTACATTTTAGTCTATTGATAGTATACATTACATTTATACTGACATGCATTGACTTAATTCCTTATACTAATTTGGTATACTGTACCTATCGTAAGTATATACTAATAATATTTATTTTTTATATAAAACTTATTTGTAAATATAGTTATTAATTTTAAGGGATTGTTGTTTCTTTTTTTCTTTTCTTTTCTTTTCTTTTTTTTTTTTTTTTTGAAGTTAAATAAGCATGTTGATATTTCATTTTCTCTTTCTCCTCTTTTTTTTTCTTATAATATACTAACATACTAAATTAAATATGGAGCTCTTTTTCTCTTTCAGTATTATAATGCACACGAAGTAAATAGATGGGTTATCAAAAAATGTTCCCTACAGACGTGTTAATCTTGTCTCATTTGATTTATCAATCAAGCATTTATTATTTAGATTTATTTTTATATATATATATATAAAAGCATGATGGGTTTAGCGTTGGTACAGTCTATTTCTATTTCTATGATATAAATAAAACTTTACTAGTAAAATATAAATTTTCTATATTTATTATACGCATGGAAATGCATGGGGAAAGTTTTTAATTATACAATTAATAATATTTATTTTTAAATTTTATTAAGAAAAAGTCCAGTATAAAGTTATGATCAACTGGATAATTTATTAAGATTTTTATTGTTTAAAATTCTATAGTACCTATTTAGATTTAGTTAACGCGCAACACAGGCGCTTTAATTCATTTAAAGACGACGTTGTGTTGGCTCTGACAACGACGGGTACAGTCAAGGTGTGGACGCTTTTGGGACACGAAAATCGTAACAGCGAACCTCTTTACGAACATGAGAGCAAACAAATACGATGTTTGAATGCTCTTGCGATGACTTGCTGCCCATACAATCAACGTACAGTTCTTATTGTATGCTCTAAATATTGGCAGGTTGGTTGTAATTTTATTCTAAATTATAAATATAAATATATATAATATTATGTTATATTATTAATTTTTTTTTATCAATTTGAATTATATAACGTCAATCCGTTATGTTTCTACAGATATTCGATGCGGGTGATTTTTCGGTCCTATGTTCCATAACAGCGCCTCGAGGTGAACGTTGGATGGCCGGTGATTTTTTGGCTGCAGATCGTGTTATTCTCTGGAGTGATGAGGGTCATGGCTATCTTTATAAATTGCCAGCTAAGTATGTTCTTGCAAAGAACAAGTTTACTTGTTTTTCTATTGCTTAGATTGAGATCTTGAAAAGCCCTATAAAAATTATTGATGTTACCTATCTCCATAATCATGTAAACATATTGATGATACACACATTTCTAATTTCTAATTTATTCCAGCAATCTAATTTAATGAGTAATTAAAATAGTAAAATATTTTGTAGGGTATAACAATACTAATGTGTAATTAAAATAGTAAAATATTTTATAGGGTATAACAATATTGTACTTAACATGATAAAACTAATATCCATTATTACACATATAAGTAATTAGAATGCCTGTCAGTTGTACTAGTATGTTAATCCTTAATCTTATCTTTTAAATTTGTTTAAAAAAATCAGCTTCCCTTAATTTTTAAATTGGAGCTGGATATTGCTCTGTAGAAGCACCTGCTGGCAATGCACAAATTCAATATTTTTTTCTCTCAATTTCTTTCTTCCATTTGTCACACATAACAGCATATTAGATACATAATTATTTGATGTCAAATAATAATTTCCTAAAATTAAATTTAATTATTATGCATTTACTATAATCTCATTATATCTTTTTTTTTTGTTTTAACATAGACATTACTAAAAATTAGTATTATTTATTTCATAATGTCATCCAATATATTTACACATAATCATTTACCTTTTATTGAAAGAACAACTCTTTCCATTTCTTTTTCCAAGGGAGTCCTATATTGCATTTTTCTTGAACATCATTAGATTTGTTTGATTATGTATAAATACTCTTATATTTAATTCTCCCCTGTCACAAACATCACATGCCAATTAACACGATGATCTGTTTTACGGTGATGTGTCTTTTCTACATAACATACATCTACTGCACTCCATGGGTGATCTGGTCTTCTAGCAAGCTGAAGGGCAAGGCTCTCAGCAGGTAACCTCCGTAAATCACTTTACAACGTGTTTTTTTTATTATAGACCTACCTCGATTCTGTCTTAATCTTATTGGTTTTTGGTATTTTTTTCTTTTTTCATATGATTATTATCATAATTTCCCTTACATTCATCCCTTTACTTTTACTATTTCTCATTTATTTTTTTTATTTATATCTCTCAGATTTCCTTTATGTCTTTTCTTCTTTCAAACCTTTTGCTGCTTAAAGGCTCAAATTATTGCTTTTATCACATTATGCATCTTCCATTTCATCATTATTCATTGACGAAGTATGATCAATTGGAAGTAATATAAATAAATAAATATATATATATATATATATATTGTTTTGTAATTTAAATATAATTGTATTTGGCCACATTGTCTATTATTTTATTCTATTTGTATTACAAGCAGCATTATAGGTTTATCATAATTAGTTGTTTTACATATTAACTCGTGTAATTTTTGTTAACCATCGATTAAGTAAATATTTTTTGTAGACTTACCGTATAAAATAACTACCCACTTTTCTTGCAATATTTCATTCATTGTATTACTATGTTTAATTTGCTTGAAACTGCTTTGCAAGAACCACTAATGCACACTTCTTTATGAGATATAAAATATGATAAAAGAATGTACATGTGAAAAGCAATGTTATAAAGAGTATATTTAATTTTTTTAATGTTTAACAATAATGAAACATTACTTATGGGGATACTTATTAATGTTTTTATCTGAATATAATAAAAATGGTCATAAGTAATGTGTATGTAAAATATGTTTGTAATTTTTATTTTGTATTTTATGATCTCAGTAGCGTTGCAGATAACAAAAGTTTTCATACAGCTGGGACAGAGTATGATCAACCTTATCTTTATTGTATTCTGACTCAACCAGGAGATAAGGTAAAGAAAAAATTGAATTATTTATTAAATTTTTAATCACGTTTCTCATTTTATTATTTTTAATTCATATATACGTTTTATTTTTGCATTAGCCACTGTCTTGCCCACCTGCAATGAGACTAGTTACAGTTCAAAGACAGAATAAAACATTAAAGTATTTACTCCGCGGTGATAGCGAAGGAGTCGTTGTACTTTGGAAAGTACCTGAATTAACAGCACAACAATTGGTACGGATATGTCAGAATGATGGTTCCTCAACACCTACATTATCGCCCACAGTTACAACAAGTTTAACAGCTGCTTGGGAAGCAATGAAACCACCACCTGTTGGTATCCTGGATCAATTGGATTCCGGAGATAAGAATGGTATTAAGTTGACTGCCAGTATATACTTACCACAGCAAAGTCGTTTAGTTGTTGGCCGTGAGGACGGTAGTATTATTATTGTACCAGCCACACAGACAGTGATGCTACAATTGCTTCATGGCAATCATCAGCAATATGATGGTAAAATATCCGTATTTTCTGTATGTATGCTTTTTATAAATATGCATGTTCTTGTTTAATGATTTTTTTTTTTTAATATTCTACAGATTGGCCACCACATCAGGTATTATTAGGTCATTCAGGACGAGTAAATTGTCTTTTGTATCCGCATGGAGCAGCACCACGTTACGATCGTGCACATCTTGTTTCTGGTTCCGTAGATTTTGCCGTTTGTCTTTGGGACTTGTATGCCGGTACATTGATTCATCGATTTTGTGTTCATGCCGGTGAAATTACACAATTGATGGTTCCTCCAGATAATTGTAGCGTATGTTAAGTTCTTCCGCCATTTATATAATTAAACCTTTTATCTCCTAATATTTTTTATAATTATTATTCATAATTTATTGCAGCCTAGAATACAGAAATGTATTTGCAGCGTGGCATCCGATCATAGCGTGACTTTATTATCATTGGCGGAGAGAAAATGTGTTGTTTTGGCTTCTCGACATCTTTTCCCTGTAGTTACTATAAAATGGAGACCTTTGGACGATTTTATGATAGTTGGATGTTCGGATGGTGCTGTGTACGTGTGGCAAATGGAAACTGGTCACTTAGACAGAGTGTTGCATGGTAAACAACATCATTTATTACTTTAATTTTAAATAGATTTAAGTATTATACCAACTGTGGATACTAAACCTTGAAAACACATTGAGAATTATATATTTTATAGATTATTCCTCTCACTCTGTCATCCTGTAATATATTTAATATAAAATATATAAAGCGTTTTTCGCATTGTAGGTATAATCGCCGAGGAGGTACTATTCGCGTGCGACGAGAATACTATGACAGCGGCTGGTGGAACTGCCGCTAGTGGTGAACTTGGATTAGCTAATCCAGCTGTACATTTCTTTAGGTAAATGAAATCTTGCAGCACGGATGGTGAGAACCTCATGTGAATTTAGCATTAGAACATTTGCAGAGTAATTTTATGTATTATGATTAACGTTATATAATTTCTGCAGAGGTTTAAGACATCGGAATCTATCGGCAATTAGGCATGCAACGCAAAGAGGTTTGCATCAATTGCAACAACTTCATGGTGGGCACGGTACAGATCATGGGAACCAAATAAAAGCTAAGGGATCACCGTTGATGATTCAAGGTTTTAGAAGCAATCCTAAGGATCCTGAAAGTCATATATTATTTTTTGATATTGAAGCATTAATAGGTATGTTTCCAATGTGTGTCGTATATAATTCAATGGATGATTTGCTTCTAATTTTAATGCATGGTTATTTATTTAGTGCAATTATTGAGCGACGAGTATGGCACTATGTCACCAGGATCGTTAGAATCTCAAGGATTAATTTCAGCATCCGAATATCAAAAGGTTGCTGCCCTCACTCAATCTGCAAGTCCAGACGCTCATAAAAAAATTGCAGGTATTTATTTATTGAATCATTATGAAAATTAAATCATTATGTGGATATATAAATCTTTCAATTATTCTTGATCCTTAAATAAATGGAGGTATTTCACTTGGTGTATGTCTTTGTAGATTTTTTCGGTCGTGTCAAGGATAAGGCAGGTGACGTTGAACGAATTTTAAAGGAGAAGGACCGTCACGGTATCGTCCTTAATATTGTTTTTTGTCTTTCAACTCGTAGTTTTGTTTATTCATTATGAAACATCCTTATTTTGATGCACATTCAAACGACTGTTCTCACATCGGAAATGTGCAAAAGAACTATGTCATCGATAATAATCAGTATCTGGGACAGCTGTTAATATGCTGTAATTCACAGTACTTTTTTTTTTTTTTTTTCTTTTTTTTTTTTTGTCCCTCTAATAAGATTCTAGGAGAAATTGTGCAATGCACATAATCGCTCGAGAGTTGCATGTTGTATGAATGACTTCATGAATATTCTAGACTTCATTTTATTTCACCTAATAACGCTAATCTTTACCACAATATTTATACAGTTCTTCGAACTTACTCAAGCGTGTTCTTAGTTTCCATAAATACTTTGTTGAAGGGTGTTTATGATAGACGAAACGTAATATCAGATACAATCATCATCGTAGTTAAATAGATAATCCAAAGTAGGAGGTTCCTTCGATCATATCTTCGAAGATAGTAAATACATCTAAAGGAGTTTATTTCTATAGGTATATTGGCTAAGATGAAGGAAGGGGCGGAGAATGTGCACACTAAATTACAAGCTAAGGCAGAAAGTGTAGGCCTCAAGCCGTCCACTCTTGACGGCAAAGGTTAGCCAAAAGAAGAACAAGGTGGCTTATGTCACTCATGTTATTGTGCATGGGTATTTCCGCCTTTAGAATTGACAATTTGCTTTCTATTTTTTGTATGTAGTGACAACGCATTTCTTGTTTCCACTTAAAATATAGGATATATCGAGTGTACTCGCTAATTTTCTAGCTAGCACGTGTGAAATATTATTTATATTTTATGCACGCATTTTTCAATTATTACCAGATCTCATGGTAAGTTACTAAATTATATGGAAAATGACAATATAGAATGCAGATTACTTATTTTACATGTGTAATAGTTGTCGTCACAGTTAGAGCTTCTTACTATTTGCTTATTACAAATGAAAACACATTAATATTATTTAATCATACTTTTATCAGTTCATAGCCATTTGTGTATGTGTATAGTTTGAACTAATCACTTATATACGTATAAAGAGACAAGCAACATAAGAATTGTTGTACACTACAAGTGCATTATCATAGCTTCTCAATTGTATTTTTTTCTTATATTCATGTTATATTACATTTATTAAGAATTTATTTTTTGCTTTCCAGCATTGAAAGATATTGAGAATATTTCTTCATGTCTTTTTTTAATCTCTAAAGTGGTGATATTTTTTTTTTACAGTGAAAATTGATATGCCTTAAATTGACACGGTATAGGCGTTCACTTAACGTAGCACGCATTCATCGCGTCGACGCACATTTTTGTAGATTTTCTAGAGTAATATTGAAATTGTAATTTATAATAGATTCTCTTATGTGTTTCATAGGTGACAATTGGAACAGTAATGATATCGCGAAAAACAATCTCAAAAGGAACGGTGCGTTTAGTGAGCCAAACGCAACGATGGAAGTTGCTCAGTTACTTCTAAGTCTTTTACATGCATGGGGAATGGATCCAGACTTAGATCGAGTTTGTGAAGGAAAATTAGGATTGTTGAGACCTATGGTACCAGTTTCGTTTGGAGTGTTATCTAAGGGAGGTATGAAAGTATTACGTTATAAATTATATAAATAGAAATATGTGTTATCTTAATTGAACAATGTCTTTTTTTTCTTTTTTTGCAGGCTATATGTCATTATTACTTCCAACTTGGCAAACTCAATTGGAACCTGCCGGTGAACCTGCAACGCAATTGGAACAAAGATTACCTGTTGAATTAGTAAGGCAAGAGAGACTTACTAGAGCCTTTACCGCAAGAGCCCATTGGGAATTATCAACAACTATAACAAGTAACCATTTATTGGCTGTAGTAGCATTAGCCAATACTTTAATGTCCATGAATAATGCAACCTTCGTACCTGAACAGGAACGAAATCGAAAAATGCACAGGTAAAATTAGATTAATCAAAATATAAGAAATAAAGTAATATCAAGAAAATGAATTATACTTTTTACTGTGCGTAGACCCGGTAATAGAGCAGCCGTCAATTGGAATAAAGCAGAAGAGGAAAATGAAGAAATTTATACTGTCCAGCAGGCACAAATCAAACAGGGTTGGTCTCTTTTAGCTACTTTACATTGTGTACTTTTACCGGACAAGGTAACCGCACAAGGTGGAGCAAAAACGTTTAAACGGCCGCAAGTAGAAATGATGGCACGCAGATGGCAACATCAATGTTTAGAGGTTCGTCGTATGTCGATTTCGTTTGCTGAATGACTTTTTGAATAACTCATTTTAAATCTCGTATTTTCAGATACGAGAAGCGGCTCAAGCTTTATTACTGGCCGAATTAGGCAGAATGGGTCCAAAAGGTAGAAAAGCTCTCGTCGACAGTTGGTCACAATATTTGCCAATGTATAGTACTCAGGAACCTATTGCACCACAAATTCAAAACCAAACTCCACCGACGTCAGGTAGCCCGGTTCCAATGAACGAGACGCAAGGCGATGATGAGGATGAAGAAGAAGAACTGGCCGAAGGTGTGTATGAATATTCATAAATCTATTATTTTTCTCTCTAATCCGGTATTATTAATATTTCAATAATTTCAGAAGTAAGCGTAGCTAGGAAGCCATCGAGCGTAGCGGAACTGAAACGTAAACAGACTACTGCGGTGGTATTATTGGGCGTAATTGGTGCCGAATTTGGTCAAGATGTTACTACGACTAACCAAAGAAGAGATAGCGAACAAAGGCGGAAAAGTTCGATCGTGGAAGGTTTTGGCATTGGAAATAACAATCTCGCTAGACACACCAGTATGGCTTTGACGCATCTGTTACACGCACCGCATTCTCCTAAATTACCTTTGCATACACCATTACGAAGGGCTGCCATTGATCTCATTGGTAGAGGTTTTACTGTGTGGGAACCATATTTGGATGTATCCAAGGTGAGATCAGGTTTTAAAATAAAATATACTTCTTTCTTTATTTTATATTTATATTAAGGCATTATAATTTAATTGCCATTGTCTATCAATATTTTATTCTAATAGGTACTTTTAGGGCTTCTTGAGATGTGTTGCGATGCAGATAAGTTGGTACCAAGTATGACCTACGGTCTACCGCTCACTCCTCAAGCTGATACATGTCGTACGGCACGTCACGCTTTAACTTTAATAGCTACTGCTAGACCGGCAGCGTTCATTACGACGATGGCACGAGAAGTAGCCAGATTTAACACGGTGCAGCAAAATGCACAAACTTTGAACGTCAATGTAGGAGCAAGCGTGTTGACTAGGGCAAAGCCCGAGATACTCAGAATAGTAGAACAATTAATTGACAAGATGCAAAGTGAAATGAGCGATCTTTTGGTCGAAGTATGATCGCATTCATTTTATTTTTAATATCTAACGTCGATCGCAGTAATCTTCTGTAGATATTAAATTTCATGTATTTTCAGGTCATGGATATAATATTACATTGTTTAGATCCTGGTCACTTGAAAGCGAAACCATTATCCGAAGTATTCCCTGCTGTTTGCAGATTCAATCAAGTTTGTATAAGTTCCTGAATTTAGGAAGAATTTATGAAGGAGTGTTCATTTATTAAATCTAATCTCGTAAATTTCAGGTCAGTCATTGTACAGCAACACGCAGGATAGCTGTAGGCGGCAGGGGTGGACAATTGGCGCTTTACGAACTTCGAGGTAACGTCAAATGTCAAACGGTACCCGCGCATCAAGGTCCTGTAACCGCATTAGCATTTTCACCGGAGGGCAAATTTTTAGTTAGCTATTCGTGCTCTGAAAATAAGCTTTGCTTCTGGCAAGTAAGTAAATAACATATATATATATATATATGTTATATTTTTTGAGATAGTCATAATATATATTCTATCAATAAGCTTAGAAATAAGTAGAAATATTAAGAAGAAAATGTTTTTTATTTATTTTTTTTAGCAAACGAGTAGTGGGATGTTCGGTCTGGGTAATTCACAAATTCGATGCGTTAAATCATACAGTACTGCGCCCATCAACGACGTAACGCGATTGAATCCTATGCGTTTAGCTCGACTCGTATGGATAAACAATCGTACGGTCACGTTGATGTTAGCCGATGGTTCCGAGACTCGTTTCAACGTTTAAAACTAAATTTAGAAGAATTATTCTCCATTTAATCGTTGTCGTCGTCGTCGTCGGACAAGCATAACATGGAGTTTGATCAACGATCTGTAGAAACAGAGAGATTAAGAAGAGTGCCACCGCGGTCGTAAGTGCGCTTGTTGGTACTTAATAGATCTAACTATTATTCAGATTTAACGAACGATACGATATACGTGAGAAATGTTTATCTCATAACAGCAGGATGCGTTATCGCGATAGATTTCTTGAAAATGCAATGTAAGATATCGACGTTTTTGTTCCTTTAAAACTTATTCAAGGTATTGTCATCTTTTTTCGTTAATATTTCCGCTCGATCTTAATTTGGTGCTCTATTCGATGAATCGTATATGTGTATGTACAAACGGCCAGACTTTTGGGCTTTTTGAAGGAATAGAGAAAATAACCCACCTTCGAAAACTAAATACGCTTTATAAAAGTATAGTTTATTATATCAATAGTAGCGTAATCGTACGTTTCTTTACATCACACACGTAGTCTCTTATGTAGATCAAAATCCGATCATTTACAATGTCAGAATAACAGTGGACGTGTAGCATACAGAGGATTGGAAGCGTCCTTTAATACCGAAGCGCCTATATACTCGTCGTATATCCTCAGATCAGAAACAAATTGAAAACTGTAATATCGTTTACACGTGTATATATATAATGCATACCAAAAACTACCGCCAAGGGTTTGTATATACACCAGTGCCGAGATATAAGGAAGTTGTATTACCGATTTATATGAAGTTGTAGATCAAAGCCTTTAGCTTCTAATAAGTCGCTTCTAGTTTATTATTTGATTTTTGCGGCTCTTACACGTTTTATTCGATGCTGTTGTACGAAAGGAATAGACTGTATGTTATTTTTCCAAACTGTTTGTTAAATTCTTTATTGAATTTTGACAGATGTAAACTGTTCGGTCGTGCATTCCTTGGTATAAAAAAGTGATCAGACAAGAGTAGTTGAAAAATCGTTGAAAAGTATTTCATAAGAAAACACTTTCTTTATGATCACTTATTACATGTACACAATCAATTTGATTTTATTGTACTAAGACTTTAGGAAAGAGAAGTAGTATTCGTTTGTTGTTGTTGTTGTTGTTGTTGTATGCATGTTTAGAAAAATACGGCTATCGTTTCTTTCTCGTTTTCTTTCAACGTGCAAATTTTGTTTTCTTTTTTTTTTTCTTTTTTTTCTTATTCTTTTCTTTTTTTTTCCTTTTTTTTTCTTCCCCCCCCCCCCATTCATAATAAAACACACCGCATATTTGTGTATAGAGTATGGCAAAAATTATATATATATTTACATAGTGTAATTTATTATTGTTATCGTCTCGTGCGAATTGTTTGCACTCTTTGTGCGCCAAAACAAGTAAATCTAAAGACACGCACGTTCTACGTATGTAGATGATATATGTATCTGTCCGATAGTAATAGAATAATAATTTCTGTCAATAGCAACGATAGCAACGTGCTTCCTTGTCTCTCAGATGGCCGTTATTATCGTTGTCTTTTTTACAATCAATAATTGGTATTGCACAAAGTATGCTCGACTCTGAACGATTCCTTCGACAAATAGTACGTGCGTGTAATTTATTTATAATAATAATAATAATAATAATAATAATAATAATAATAATAGTAATAATAATAATAATAAGAAGAAGAAGAAGAAGAAATAACAGTAATATGGATAAAGTTTGTTAAACGCTAAGCATTATACTATGAATTGTATTCTTGCTATAGTCGTTTTTGCTGCGAATTGTCGTCGTGTCGGTAAAAGGAAATAATAATTTTGAAAAGATGATACCGAACTTCGATCGTATCGGCAATGAGATTAAAGCTTCGTATGTGCAAAGAAAAAAAAAGGGGCGATAAAACATTCACTTTCGCAGCCCGAAAAAGTATTTCTCCTTTGATCGATCATTCGTCGAACGCATTTGTAATCGACGCCATAGGTATTTAAGTAATTAGAAACGATTAAAGTATTTCGTGGTTGATAAAGGACCGATCGCAAACTAAGAAATATCGTTGTTACTCGATTGATCGTGATTGCTCGACCTAATCAAGCCGTCTCTTTCTTCGAGGAAACCTTAAAGCTCTCATCGACGAGGATCTAACGCGAGTAGCGAGTAGTATTCGTTTCATGCAGGCGTGTAGACGATCGATACTCGTGTTTGTAATAGCGGAACAGAGATTGTATTTTCTCCAACTACGTTAACGAATAAAACAATCGATTCGTTTCGAGAGAGCCTTTATAATAATAATAATAATAATAATAATAATAATCATCGCGCGCTATCAGATGCGTGCGATCGTTCTGATAGAGGACAACTGTGTATATAAAAAAGAAAAGAAAAAGAAACACCGAAACCGATCTATGCCTAACTGTATCTATGTAATTATTTCTGTGTATATTATACTTTATCGTATATCATTATGCGCGTGAACGCATTCGACTTGATTCGCGAGAACGATCGTTTCGATCCTCTTCTTCGATCTTCGACGTCTGTGCGGCGTAAAAGTGGGAAAAATTGTACTGCAACAGTTGTTAATCGTTATGCAATTATTGAATGTATTTAAGTGTATGTAAATCCAAACATAATGCGTTGAAAATGCGATAATATATGCGCTGTAATAATGACGCCTTTCATTTTTTCGCGCGCAGGCTCCTGATTGGTTACTTTTCGAATATCGTAATACGTAAATACATCGATAGGTGGCGCTAAGATATCGACGAATTCCAAGCAAAATGGCGGCAAATGACGGCGGGCAATTTAAGAATTCGACAAATTTTACTATCGTTAACAGTGTCCTTTGCATTTTCCTCAAGATCCCGTAAGTAATAACACAATCGTTTAATTATTTATGCTCTATCGTCATAGTGTTCATATTAACGCGTATTAACGCGATTAGCCTCGTTACAACGACCGAAAGAGGAGAAACGTTCGTGGTTGGTAGCAGCGAGGGTGGGTGCAGTCGAGGAACGATCGAGTCAAAGAGGAGAGAAGAAATGAAAAGAGGAAAAAGAAGAGGAGAGGATGGAAGAGGAGAGGAGAGGCGAGGAAAGTCCAAGGGCACGTATAGCTTACGTACTTGGGCTCCATTATGAGGTGAAGGCATGTCGAAATTATCATACATATTGGTTAGCCTGATGCCGACACGATGATACGCTCGAAGGTTCCGAAACGCCCGATTATTTAAACAAACGCGTACGATAGGATCAACGGTAGAGAGTCACACCCACCTCCGTCGCGATGCGGCCCATCCGAAGCGGAATTTTTTCTGGAGATCGAAGGAGAGACGAGAGATTTCGAGAGTGGCATCGGCTCGAAAATTTACTTTTCAAATCTTAACCTAATCTTCTCGAGGGACGGAGCAGCAACCGATCTCCTCGTCAGGCCGCTGTTCGAATTAACCTAACTTTTTCGAAACGAGTAGCACGAGAATCCCGTAGGGACGACGATCCCGTAGGAGGGACGACGCCGGCGACGAGTAAATCGTTGAAACTCACCCTTGACGCGCCCTTCGTGTGACGCACGAAACCGAAAATTAAATGTCTCGTAGTACGACGACGATGATATTACCGCGACGCAGAAGCACGCTTTGCTCTCATACATGAATAATAGACGCGAATCGAGAAGGATAGAAAGCATTCTCCCTCGAAAAGCTTTCCTTTCGTCGCCGCCTCCTTTCCGCATCTTTAACCACGTCGACATTGGTGGCTCGCCCTTTCGAATATCGTAATCGAGCCCCTCAATAATTAATTCATTAGGACGAATCATCATCGTCTTCTCGCGATAACAGCGTTTCCGCTCGGCGGGGGTACGTACGTTGAAAATTATGATTCTCCCTGTCCAATCGTCTAATCGTTTTTAGCTGCGTGCTCTCGTATCTTGCAATTCCCACGGAAATTGCGAGGAAAATTAAAGCAAAAAAAAAATAAAAAAGGGGGCGGAATAAAAAGTATGAAGAAGGAAAGGCATTGTGGATCGCGGAAATTCTGGATATCGTTGGGAGACGCGACGAAATTAGACGGATGATTGGAATTAAAGGGAGGAGGGAACGGGGGGAAAGGGAGGATACATTCCGTTTGGCGCTACATTACCGGCTTGTTATGCAGACGGCGTCGTATCGCTCGTCGTAGCGGTCGTGGCGGTCGAACCGACCAAAGACTCCTCAGTTGTACTCGCTTACGAAATGATACACGAAATACGAGATGGTCTAGCGGAATAAACGCGATCGCTTACCGCTTACAAGATCGACTCGTAATCGAATTATCGCGCCATTTGTTATTCCTCGTTGATCCTTGCTCCGAACAAAACCATCGTGAATGACTAACAAAAGTCATTGTCTTCGATCTCTATCGAGAACTATCTCGATATATCGTATACATTCGTATTAAAACTAATACTAGCAGCGAGACTAAATCTTTTTTTTTTTTTTTTTCAAACGTAAGATATCGCCCCGATCGATTATGACAGTGATCTAACAAATTCCATATTATTTGTTCAGTTTGTCACGAGTTTTGAGTCAAATCATCACTTTCATAATTATCGTTACAATGGTCAAATCCGGCAACACGAGTATCACTAATCGCTTCTCCATTCGCACACGATCACGATCCCATTCCTAGTATCTTCTCTGTGTCGTCGTTCGGAGCGAGTTCTCGATTTTCGCCGGGTCATCGAGTCTCATTTAGAGAGCGAAAGAGGGGCGATCCCAGTTAAAGAGCAAAACCAAGATCGACTGGCCGAGCCTCAAACTCGACGCCCACTCAATACCGCGATCCGATCTAGGTACGAGCCGAACCACGAACCGATCTCTCTCTCTCTCTCTCTCTCTCTCTCTCATGCTAGTCGAGGAGCCTTCCTATCCCCAGCATCCCTATCGTAACCCGATCGCTGTCTTTCGAATAACGCTTTACACGCGAGCCAAATCGTTTCTTGTAGGTACATCGATATCCTCGTAAGAAGAACTCGATCATTGATATTTTCTTTTCTTTTTTTTTTCTTTCTCCTCCCTTCTCCTCCCATCGGTTCATCATAAGAAAGAAAAAAGAAACGAGATAATTTTCTAAGAGAGGGAATTTCTTTGACGACGGGAGATAGTTCGATTCGTAGGAGGAACCATTTACGATACACAACACCATTCCCTTTCCTATTTTTTCCTATTTTTTCCTATTTCAAAGGAAAGAAAGTTGGAAACTATATGAGGACTTAGAAATAGGAGAAAACGTGCGATGCTGACTCGAAGGCGAACGTTCGCATCTCCACCCACCACGCGGTCCCCGTTTACAGCTGCAGGCGAATCGACCAGGCTCTCTTTCTCTCTTTTCCAACTCGTATTCTTTCTTCCTTCCTTCCATCCTTTTCCTCTCCTGGACCGCGCGCTCATCGGTTGTATCCACGGGGTGGGTCGATTTTTCGGTCGTAGAAACGATAAAAAAAACAGTCCAGTCAGCAGGGCGTGTACCATCGATGCCACGGCAAGGGTTTCCTTCATTTACTCTACGATCATTTCCGTTGCTTTCCTCCTTTCTTTCACCGTTTCGATAATCGTATCGTTTCCTTCGAGAACGAATCCAAATAATCGACAACACTCCTCGTACTTTGCTACTAGTATCGTCGTCGATGTAAATCTGTCCAACGTATTCGTATTTATCGCTCTCTTATCCTCTTATTCTCAAAGTTTACCGGACCTTTCGTAAGGATCTAGAGATCTTTATTGCGAATCGTGCCCTGGTTCAAAGGGTTAATCCGATCAACGCTTACGACGCAACTTTCGAATGGATCTTAGTCCATTCAAAATTCTACGAGCAAAGTGTGTCGGTCATGTGCTGCTACCACGAAGGGGAGGTTCCGTTGCGAGTCCTTTCCTCCTTCACCCTGATATCGTAATTCTTTCATCGATCTCAAAAATTCGTCGTGGATGGTGACTTTGAAATGTTCCGGACTAGCTATTTCTTAAGCGAAATATTAAATAACGCATCTATCTTACTTCGAGGCGAAATATAAAATGGTCGATTACCGATTAATCGAGGAAGAAAAAGAGAGCTTTCCTTTGATGAAAAGTTCTTCGAATTTGAGTCGATTTCACGGAGAGAGGGGGGGGGGGACGGAGGAAAGGGGATGAAAAGGTGAACGAGGGAAGAGGGACTGCGCCGAAGAGGTTGCTTGCTGGTTCGTTGCCGGTAGCCGAGATATCAGTATCAACGCGGTGTAATCAGCGAACCACGCCCATTGGCACGATGCTCGCTCCGTTCCGCCCACTACGGCAATTACACCCTCGAGTCACCCACTGGAGGGGAACATTAAACTCTCCTCGCACACTTCCCCCCCAGTCGTCCTCTTCTCCTCATCTCGATCTTTCCTTCTTCCTACTTTTGAAATATCCCTTTTCTCCCTTTCCTCTCATCCTTCTTTTTCTTTCCACGTTCGTTGCCAAAGACGAATCTTCGGATGAATCAAGTCCGATATGCACTTCCGGATGAATCCTCCGATTCTTCGCAACGGATCAGATTTATTTCGTAATAAGAATCCGTGTATAATTTCTTTTAATTGATCCGATTTAGGTGGAACCCCGATGAAGGGGGGAGAGTATTCCTGAAGCCCTATTTCCCACAGTCCTTGTGTCCCGCAGTCAAGGACCGAGGATGATTTTCCCATTTTCAGCCGAAAAGGGCCGTGAAATCGACCAGGAGAAATCGTAGCTCGAGAGAGCGCAACGAATCATCTTATAACACGCGTCCTATAAACTTCGCGTCGTTAGATGCAACACGCGTACTTACCTCCTATCGTACGTA
Organism: Vespa crabro; assembly: GCF_910589235.1. Lineage (NCBI taxonomy): Eukaryota > Metazoa > Arthropoda > Insecta > Hymenoptera > Vespidae > Vespa > Vespa crabro. The sequence goes on from NC_060975.1 coordinate 326,775, forward strand.
CTTCGAAAAATCGTTTCCGTGGATATTCCTTCCCTCGATCGACGCTGAAATATCGACAAACGTCTTTCACGGCCACGCGTTGAAGTCACTCTTTTACTTTCGCGTGCGATCGTTCGATCATCAAATTCGTGAACCACGATTATCCACCTTTTCGCCCCTCCCGTATCCCTTTTTTCTTTATTTCTTTCGCACGGACGATGATAAATCCGGCTCTTCCGTTTCGAGCACCCTTCTTCGAGTTTTGCGCGCATAATTGTTCAGGAAACGTTAGCGGTAGTATAAATGGATTCAAAGGGAAATGGCCTCCCGGAAGTCTCATCTTTGAAGAGATGACAAATCGATTCGTACGATTAGTCGAACTAACCAGTTTATCAATAATTTCATTTATTCGTTCTACAACGTAACAAATAAGGACATTAAATTATTGAAAGATCCATTAGCAAGGAATTAACGAATATAAAGTTATGATAAGCGACGATGTAGAAAAGTCGAGGCAAGAAAGGTGAATCCTTATATTTTGTTGTTTATTATTTCGAAGGTTCACGAAGAATCTTTCCATCCCTTTAGTGTTCTCTCATCGACCGCGCGATACGACAGAACGGCGGTGGTACGTCGTCTACGTCGTACGTTACGCTCGAGGGGAGCCGCTTCTCTCTGTCCTCCGGTAGGCGTGGCGGAATCGGGAGATGATTTATCCCTTGCGAAGCGGTAACTGCCGAGATCGTCGACTAAACGACCGCGGTCCTTCGTGTATTAACCGTAATGCACTCTGCCTCGCCATTGTGTACACTCTATACCGCTATACCTACTATACATTTTGCTAGGAACAACTTTGGACTTCTTTCTTGGACTGGCTCTCTCTCTCTCTCTCTCTCTCTCTCTCATCCTTATGTTCCATTTTTCTCTTTTGTCTCTCTCTTTCTCTCTCCCGTAAAACCATTTTCTCTCCTTTGTAACAACCTACCCTAAATGAACCATGAATCGTTCCAACTGTTTTCTTACGTAAGTCAAAAACTTTAGTCCTTTATAGCTAACTTTCCCAGACAGAAAGAAATCTGATTGTCTTATTCTGAAAAAGTTATATCCGAAATTAGCCAGGCATTAAGTAGAAATAGTAGGCTTAGATAAAAAAAAACGGGCCCACCCTGTACCCCTGTGATACGTACACCTATGTCTATAAACGTGAGAGAGAAAAAAAATGGTTTTTGTGTCACTTTAGCTCCGAGACGGCATATGGGGTCACGCCCACGAGGTGCTGCTGTTCGACCGACGAATTTTCCCGTTGCGTCCCTCTTTCAAAAGCGGCCTTAGCACGCGCCGTAGCCTGCGAAAATGTGGCACGCCTGCGGTGTATCTCGGTAATTTCCAGCTACGAGGTGATCCCGTGGGAGCCTGCGTTTAACCTTCGACTTTGGAAATTCGACAAAAGGCAAACGCTAGCAGGCAAACACAGACTCGATTTGTCAAAACATCCTTTCGTGGAGATTGCGCTTTTCGTTCGATTATTTCCACGGAATAATAGTGAGTCACTCCTAACTCGTTTATTTTTAGGGGATGGTAAGAAAGTTATTTCGATCTCTCGAGGAATTAAAACGGTATTTAAAGATCATTGGAAAATGAATATAGGACGAATCGCCGATTAACGAGAGAAACGATAAAATCGATAAACAGCAAGGCTTCATTCTCTCAACGATTCTTTCATTAATTTTTCTTTCGAGTCTCTTGATAAGCAAAAAAGTCGGGAAAAATAAGATGAATGCATAGATGTATATATCGTATGATATTCGCACATTTTTATTGCCCTCTTTGATACACACACAAAGTATGCGCTATATCTATGTATATATATATATATATATATATATATATATATATATATATATATATATATATATATATATGTATATATATATATACACACACATATACAGAAACGTTGTCGCAACGTTCTGCGAGACACCGGTATAATACAGCTGCGATAATCACACGGCAAATCGATACAATATCACCGTAACAGAGTAGAGCGCGATAGGGTAAAACCGTGCCTAACGTAAATTATCTATAATATGCATGACCGATGTATATACAATACGATCCTAGAGATACGCGCGTTCCTATTTACAGCTTTCGATTCTTATGTCTATTTACCGTCGCGGCTACCGTCGCGTTCACTCTTTTTACTCCTTCGTTCTTACGCTTTGCACGTGTGTCTTTTTCTTATCCAGTTAGTAGCGCCGGGTGCAATGACTCTTTTCTTTAAAGACCCCCAGAGAGAAGGGGTTTTTCGTTGAGAAAAAGGTGCGAGGAATATTAAGAAAAAAGAAGAGAAAAAAATCAAAGAAAGAAAAAAAAAGAAAGAAAAAAGAAAGGAGGAAAGAAAGAAAAAAAGAAAAGACTCGATTTCAGACTCACGGTAGCAGGTAGATGGTAATTATTGCGCCGAAGGGAATGTATATGTAACAACGTTATCCTGATAAAAAGTAAAAGAAGATGTGAGCGATAGCGATCGCGATTCGAGCGTTCACTACCTTCCAGCCGAATTGAGTCCATCCCGATGAGCTGGCACGCTGAAGGCCCTTAATCCGACGCCTACGCCGATTCCAACGCCTACGGCCAAAGGTGAACTTTGCAATTGACTGGGTAAGTTCATCGAGGAGCTCACCAAACCCATAGCGTCGGAAACGAGAATCGAGGAGGACGAAGTCGCACAAACTTCGTTCACAGTCGCCCCCCCTGCTCCTGCCGTAGACGTTGCAGTCGTCGTCGTCGTCGTCGTCGTAGTCGTTCTTATGCGCGCTGGTCTTGCACATTTCTCCAAATGATGATGATGCGATCTCACGGCCAATCGACTCACGTGAACCGGTATTGGTACGACGATTCTCGTACCGTTTCCGGTATGTTGTCCGGTACTTCCACCGTGACGGCCACCGGCTGCGCCCGAGTTTGACATCGACGAAGCGTTCGAGCCGATTCCTCCGCTGCCATTGAGCCCAGCTTTGACTCTCTTCCACTTTGCTCGACGATTTTGAAACCAGATCTTGACCTGGACCTCGGAAAGCTTAAGGGCATGCGCTATGTGCGATCTCTCCGTTAAACTGAGATACTTTTTAGCGTGGAACTCCCGTTCAAGCTCGAGAAGTTGTTCCGACGTGAAGGCAGTTCGTCTACGGCGAGCTTTGTTTCCGGACGACGAATTAGACGAGGAATTTCCACGGGCACTTTCGTGACCTTGTCCATTGGGAGAACCGTTGCTTCTGGTACCGTTGACGGAGCCGTCGGTAGTATCGAGTCCCTCGCCAGTACCGCTCGTTCCTCCGCCTTCGTCTTCGCTCTCGGCAGAGGCTCGTCCATTTTCCGATCCTGAAAGAAAGAACAAGGGGAAGAGGGAAAAAAAAGATATAACGTCACACTGTATAAATTCATATCTTAGGATTTTCCACCGTCCACGCGTATGTATTAATCTCGTTATAATAGCTACGTTTACCGGCGGCGCTCGACTGTTCTTCGTCGTAATTTGATCAACCGTCGCGTAGAACACATTATGCAAATTCTCGAAAGGTCGTCTGCTATTAAGTAATTACGTCATTATGTTATAGCCAACTTGCACTAGCGAGTGATTATAGTTAGAGGTCCGATCGACCACATACCAAGGTTTCCTTTTTTCTTCTTTCTTTCTTTCTTTCTTTCTTTCTATTTCGTTTCTCCTGTCGTGTCCGCGAGTCTCCCTTCTTTCAAGCGGATCTTATTATTGTGTAATAGGTGTTTAGCCTCGGAGCGGGCTTCCGATCAAAATGCAAAAAGAACTCGCACGATTTCTTTTTTCATTTCCTTGTTTTCGAAGGTGTAGCACGTTTGACCGCGACCGACCGGTCGAAGCGATCGAGCAAGAGAGTTTGATGCACCCGAGTCGGCCTTCATTTATTCAAAGACTTTCGATTGAATCGGGGCAAAACGCTTCCGCGAGAACTCTCGCTCGGTTGTGTTCTTCGTTCGTACGAGCTAGTAGCTCGTGTATCGGCCTGGACGGCAAGTTTTCTCGGCACATCTGTTCTCGGGCGCGCTGTCCCCTGACAGTCTTTACACTTGAAGAGAAAATCGAATCGATCGATTCCCCTCTTCTAGACGAGGATATTGCGTCTTCATTCCTTTCGTCTTTCGAGCAACTTTGTCGAGCTGGCTGGTTGCATCTTTCGATTCTTATGGTTATGCGCGCGAGCGTAGTAATAGTGAGCAATAAAATGTTTAACGGAATAGCCTTTGGAGAACGGTAAGCTCGAGTGCGAGTCGTTGAAAAATTAAAAGGACTTGATACTTCTACGAACACCGCGTGCTTTTAAAGCGATGAGAAATGAGAGAAAAGGCACGACTTATGTACTACTCTCTCTCTCTCTCTCTCTCTCTCTCTCTCTCTCTCTCTCTCTCTCTCTCTCTCTATCTCTAGCTTATTCTTATCGCGAAGATTACTTAAATGCGCGAGTATTTCCAGGAAACGGTTAAAGCTATTTGGGTGAAAAGCACGCTTGGAATCTGGATACGTCGGACTGCAAAGCAAATTCTCTCTCTATCTATCTTTCTCTTCCATTGAAGCATACTAGCGCATACGTCGCGACGAACACGTTCTCAACAGGGTGCCGTCTACTAAGTGAAACGCTGGCGATACGCCAAATCGCGTTTCGATCCCACTTCGTCGATCGTTTTTCATTGAAACTTTGCGCTGTTCTCTCTCTCTCTCTCTCTCTCAAAGTTCCAGACTACTCTCTTCTCCATTAAAGATCGAATCGAGCTACTACTGCCGTTCGATTCGTTTTTTTTGTCAGAGTTAAATGAACTTTGTGTAGTTCTTAACGATAATAATAATCGTCGGAAGGAGTCAATCGATAAACAAAGTTACACAGCCGTGTCTCGATGAACTCATTAAAAAGTGTCGATGTAATAATTTCATATATCGTTTTAGATCAGTTGAATTTAGTGGTGCTCGGAAGTTGCCGAGCGGAAACGATTAAATTGGATCATGAATTATTTTGCTATTCTAAATCACGAGGATAATTAAATTCTTGAGAGTGACCTATCTTGACGAGGATAACGTGAGAATATTATTGGACATTTTTAACGAGTATACTTTTACGAGAGCGTGGTGTCTATCGATCGAATCAATTCGCGATCCTGGTCATCGGGAGGGTAGCGCACGTTTTTTTTTGCCTCAAACATAGTCGAATCTCGCCGACGGATCCTCCCATATCGTGTCGTTCGAGATGCAGGGTCCACGGTGGGCAATGAATAAGGAAAAGTCGTTGCGTCGTTTGGAAACTGCGGTAAAAGCGAAAAAGTTAGGGTCTTGCTCGTGAACGTCAGTACGATAGGAGGAGGAGGAAGAGGAGGAGGAAGGAATTTGGCCCGACCACCGGCCACGAATCGAATAGAGAGAGTGTTCGTCGTTACGATTCGAGAATTATCTTCGAAGAATGGAGATGGATCTCTTTCCAAAGGCGAGCCAGAGAATAATAATAATAATATCGAATGATTTGATCGCGTTAAATGACTCGATCGAGCGATAAGTCGATATAGATACATGTGAAGCTATACTATTGATCTCTCTCTCTCCCTCTCTCTCTGTGATCGTCTTCTTTTATTTTATTAGTTACATCTTCGGCTTAATAGGTACATAAAGACTTTGCGGCACAAAGTACCACCGTGACCTCGTTCGAGAATAATTTCGTCGCGATCGACGCAGAGATGCCCGATATAGCGCGACGCGCGGTCGATCGGCAAAACGTCAGAGAGAGAGAGAGAGAGAGAGAGAGAGAGAGAGAGAGAGAGAGAGACACCGGAAACAATTATCGGGATCGTCGAAGGAAGTCGCGTGCGCAAGACGACGCAGAGGGTATTTCTGGATGCGACATGAAATTTCAATCGGGTTTATTAACGGTCGGCCAGGCAGTTTGTCGCCTGACGTTGCTGCTCCTTCGTTGTATAAGAGACAAGGAGCAGAAGGGAAGAAGGGGATGTAGTTTGGATCGATATATAAACCGAGACGCGGCGCACAAACGTTTTCCTTTGTATTGGTGATTTCATTAAGTCTTCTCATTCCACAAATTAGCGAGAATAATTGCTTCACAATAATCGAGATTCCTCGTCCTTCGTATTTCGTCGAAAATCATCATCGCTTTTTGTTGTGTTGCATCGTCCCGTAGGACTCTCGTTGAATGGTTCGCGAATAATAGCCACAGATCAACAATAAAAATCTCGTAATAAACTTTTACATTGCTAGTAAATAATAGGTAAGTAAGTACCTACTTCTCAATAAGATTCAACGTTTTCAAATCGCTTCTTTTTTGTTTCTTTTTCTTTCTTTCTTTCTTTTTTTTTTTTTTTTTTTTTTTTTTATGTCCAAGAGAGTTTCATGTTTCATTATTCATCGATAATCCCTTCTTTAATTCATACATTGTTTGCGTTTGAAAGCCGCATCGAATGAATAACTCTCTCTCGACGCTCCGTCGAGCACTCCGTGTTCATAATATTGATCGACGACGATCCCGTATCCCGTTCTTTATCAAATTGTTTTCTAATCGAATTGTCGCTAATTGTAAGCGAGATGCGGGACATTGCATAATCGACATATTTCAACATTTTTTCCTTTCTTTCTTTTCGCACCTACCTCTAATTATTTTCATTTCGCGGGAAAAAGAGATTTCATTGGCACCTGTGTGTGCTCTTTAGCGCGTTGCCCACCTACCTCCTAGTCTCTTGGTTAATTATTCGAGCGTGTTACAAATATCAAATACATTCCCCGAATTTTCCAAGCTCGCATACGTGATTACCGATCGATTACCACCATGCATAATTGCATTCGTCGTCTTCCACGTCAGCGTCGTTGTAAATCTCTAATGAGCTATTCCAAAAAAATCGTCCGTCTTGCATACCAAAAAAACCTCCTTTCCCTCTCGTTCAATTGAAACAAAAGTAGGATGTAAATCGTTAGATTAGATAGGAACGAGCGAGGAGAATTGGTCATAAAAAATTTAAAGGGTATCATCGTGCACACAGGTTTGCGATAATCTCATTTTTGGATAAAAGTTTTGACAAGGAGACAGTGGTCGCGTCATTATCGTCGTCGCGAACGCAAGGACTTCGGCACTGTGTGTCATAAATGACCGATGACAGATTCCCCGAAGCCATTTCGTCGTGCATACAAAATTGATTCGGTCGGCGGTACATCAATAAAAAGTGACCGGCCACGAATAAAAGCGCGCGGCTACCGTCGATCGTCCATTCGGCCCGCTACCTTCGGAAATACGTGATCGGTGATCCTTCGCGGTCTTTTGTGAGTTTCGACTTTCGAACCTTCCTCCTATACTATTTCTCCCCAATCTCTCTACCATCTATGTCTAGGAATTTTCATTATTCTTATTTTCCGAGAATTAGTCGCGCTCGCCATTCAGGATATATCTCGATGCGACACGTCGAAAACGTTCCTGTTTGATTATTGACACTTACGATATTTTTTCGAGAACGATAGCTGTTACAACGTCCAATTAGCTATCGTAAAATTGAGTTTTTTATCCGAATCGATAAATTCTATCGATGAATTTCACCCATGAGGACGTACGTAAGATTTGGGTCACGGTTCTATTCGAGTCAGCGAATGATTTTTTTATCAAGATAAAGAGAGACCCGTCTTACTCCAACTTGATACCCTTTATTCAAGAGTTTTAATGCCGATCATTAAATTTCGTCCTCGTTGATTATGACGAATTAATTATGTGCAATTCAAGAATTATTCTAAAGTATTTTTATTCGTGGATATTAAAAATTTTTTACCGACTCGTACGAATTTGAAATTGCATAAAATTAATATTAGGTTTTATTCGGAGGTTCCTTTTTTTTTTTTTTTATTGTATTTACGTAATGGTAAGGAATATAAGAAGGAAAAGAAGGGAGCGGGAAAAAAAAGTCGCGATGGGACGAGATGATGACGGTCGAAAAAGAAGGAGGGAGAGGGGGACGCATGCTCCTCCCTCATGTACGAGGATTTCGCGAAACGCGAGAAATCGCATCGGATTAACGAGCGTTTACGAATTCCATCAACGTTCTCCCACGATGCGCGGTACCCTACGATCGAATCGACCGGCAAAGGAACGAGATACACGGTAGCGTGCATAAATTATTTTATCGAGAAGGCTCTCCTACCTTATAGCTTGCGTGCGAGTATACGTACGCTCTCACAAACGACGTGTGTAATGGTGGGACTCCTTTACTACACCTACAGTGGACGGTGGATCCTGGTCGAATTTCAAGCGCCTTTCCACGAAATCGAAGACGTATAGCAATTTCCATTTTTAATACTTTCTTCGAATCGTTTCTTTCGTCGAATCGACACAAGCTTACTTGTAAGAGTCTTTGTTTTTAAAGCCTCTTGAAAAAACTCACCTAGTCTCGATTTGGAGAGATCGTGAACAGGAGAAGGCGGTGAGTCGATGCTACCTTCGTCGTCGCTGTCCGTGAAACTGGTAGATCCACGCTGATTTATAGACCGATGGAAGGTGTTGTTGTTGGGATAAGCCGCACCCTGAAGATGATTCGTACCGGCTCCCAAATGGTGAGCTAATCGATTCTGGTGCAAATCCTGATGAGAAGGATAACTGACCGAGGAATGTGGCGGTAACATTGGGACGCCGGAAGCACTGCCGGCGCCGCCGCCGCCGCCACCGCCGCCGCCATACATTCGCATAGGTAGCCAAGCCCCGTACAAACTCAACGGTACACCAAAACCTAAAATCAACGATTCCTTCGCTTTGCAATCCTTATTTAATGCTTTTAAAATGTTTGAAACTCGAGACCAACCTGATGGCAAAGCAGTAGCAGCCGCAGCCGTCGCAAGATAATGTCGTTGATAAAGATATTCTCTCTCCCTTTCACTACCTTCTTCATTTCCATTGGTCTTTTCGTTCTTCGACATACCGATGTCACCGGTACAATTCCCTCTTGCACCCGTGCAACTTCCTATGAGACTCTCGATGGTAAATGGCTTTGGCGTTGGACGTCGAGCGATCTTAGATTCGGCGATCGACGTTTCCAATTCGTCGCTCGCTGAACCAACGTCCAACTCCGTTTCTTCGATATTCGAATCCACGTCCATGTTCGATCAAAAAATCTCTTTAACCTTTTTCACCGAAAAAAATGCATCGTCCGACCTATCGAACGAACGTCATTTTAATTATCTTCCAACAGGATTCTCGATTTCTCTTCAAGAATCACAAATATCGTTCGTCCATTAAATCCATGGATCCATCGAACGTACTTTGCACGATCTATCTCTGCCTTCCTTCTCCTATTTCTCACGGATCTCAACACAGAACTTTGAAGCTCTTGTCCTCATCCTGACACATGTTAATTCATCGCATCTCTCGATCACATGGATGGATATATTTACACAGAGGGAGAGAGAGAGAGAGAGAGAGAGAGAGAGAGAGAGAGAGAGACGGCGACGACGTCACAGTCCACGCGAAAATAGGCAGAGAGAAGAAGCAACGAGAGGAGAAGTAACGTGCATCGACCTTATCGGGCACGAGTCGACGGGTGACTGGCGAAGCTCGTCGGGCGCATTTTAATTCCTGTCTCCCCGACGTCGCGCTCCTCGTGTTTGTCCCGGCTTCTCAACGTCCCTGCTTCTCGGGCAAACTCGCGACTGGCAGTGGTCGTGGCATTTCGAGGCCTTCCTCGCGCAACCATTGGCCAACGCTACAGCCAACGACGTCGTAGGGACGCCGCCTATTCGTGCCTATCCGCCATCTTGCTGCTCTCTCGCACTTTTCTCGAGATATCTCGTCTTCGTCTGAACCTTCTCCGTGAACTCGATCCTCCAAGGGTCGTCTCCTTCGCGAACCCAACGATATCAACGATATCGTTCATACTTCCTTTTCACGATTTGTCCGTTCATTTTATCCTCTTTTCACCGATTTTCATCCCCTCATTTTCCTTCGTTAAGAATTCCTCGGTGATCGAGCTAATGGGAAACACGTTGGTCTTTCGCGAGTGAGAGCTATAAAAATACGCGGGAGAAGAACGTGTTTGGTGGGCTACAGCGTCGTGGCTCGTTAACGATGATGTCCTCTCATCATACGTACGAAACATCATCCCGTAACTCCATTCGCATTTGCGTTGGCGTTACGTCCATCAGCTTTCTTCTCGTAATTATACGATAAATCTAGATACTTCTTTTTCGATTACGAAACTTGATTAATGCGATTTGAAAGAAGTGGAAGATTATAATCCAGTCTCCAGCTTGTTAGCTCGTTTTCGAGCCAAACTAATCGCTAACATCGAGCTAATGGCGACGTTATTTCGATGCTCGTTAACGTGACGTGACTCTAATTGGGCTTAACCGAATCTAAAGTTAAACGAAGGCGTCGTACCAAAAGGCAGGGGGAGGGGGGAGAGAGAGACATCAGGCTGAGAATTTTCGAGCTGAAGAGTCGCCGCAACGTCTCCTACCGTGTGTGTCTCCTGGCCGAAAAAATAAAACGCACGAGTAAATAGAAAGACGCTCCGCTAAAAATATCTAGGCGAATAATAATTTTTCGAGGTGGAACCTTTCGGTAACATTGGACATTTTAAGCGCAGGAAAAGCATTCGACTTCCGCGTACGGCGGATACGGTTTTACGATGCGTTACCAGAGATAAAGAGGAGAGAGGTTTTACGGTGCATGCAAACGTCTTCGACAAAAGAAGCGAACTTATGCAGCTTAACTGACGAAGAAACGGAAACGAGAATTCATCGAGAGCACGCGAGCGTTTTCATAGATGGTCAAACTGCCAGTTAACGCATTGTAAAGCACAAATTCCTAAATATCCGAGTTGAGATTCGCGGAAAACTCGACCGAAACGGATTCGTTGCGTCTGCTCGCCTAACCATGACGTCCCTCTCTCGCGAGAATCGAGAGATTTCTACTCGAGATCTTTGCTATTTTTAGATAGCTTCCTTTTGCTTTCTTTTCATTCGTCTACTTCGTACGAGAGGACCTATGATTTACGTCGTGGCACAGCGACATCGAATGTTTTATTCCACCGTATATTGCATCCATAATATCAAACTATATCTGTATAATCGAACTCGCAACGATTTATATTTTGGCATTGAACCAATCCTCCTTTCGCCATGATTTTTCTCCTTTAAATCTTTGTCAATTTTGAATAATTAATCAACTTTATAAATTGTCATTATGAGAGAAAGATGATTCGTTTCAACGAACGCGACTCGTTCTTCAATTATGTAAAGACTCGTGTCCTTAAATCGTGGTGCTAACTATAATAGCTTACCGATATAAACACGCTTACGCTTTTACACAACGTATATCTATGTAGTACGCATACGCGGCGACGCTCCATATATGGTATTCCATTGACCTATAAAAATTCTTGGAATCGACTCGACTCGCCGGAATAAACAGAAAGGAAAAGGAAAAAAAAAACCCCGCCAGAGTTCGACGAACTCGTTCATTCATTCGATTCAAGTGGTACATTTCGATGTATCACTTGATGAGACCCCGCGACCAGTATGCTCCGTATATTACACGCGCTCGTTATTCAACGGAATAACAGATGTTATTCTTTTTTTCCTTTTTTTTAACGTTAGTCGCGTCCATTTTTAAAGGAAAGAGAAATCGATGATCATTGCTCATAACTGAAATTGTTCGCGATGCCGTGGCCGTACGGATGCTCAGACGGCCTTAAATCTTGTTCTCCTCTCTCTCTCTCTCTCTCTCTCCCTCTCTCTCTCTCTGTCCCGAAGTAAGCTCTTGGTAAACCCGCTTCTTTGTTTTTCGCGGCAGAGGCGTCCTTGCGCGACCCGCAACGCGCGTCGTTACGCACGTGTGAACGGAAACCGTCGACTCTTAAACGCCTCGACTCTCGGAGCCGCGATATGCTCGACGTTCTTCGTTCGTTTTTCGAGTCGAGTCGAGCATCTTTTAATTGCCTGCCGCTTCGTCGACTGGGAAACGTGATATATTTATATGTATATCTATATGTATGTGCATGTACATCCATGGGATCGGTCGGTCTTACACGTTTTCGACCATTTCTTTCTTCCTCCGCTATTTTTTTCGATCGATCAACGTCGAAATGTCGAGCAACGTGGCTGGCTGCTCCTCGAAAAAGATGGAGGAAGAATGGAAAGAAAAAAGAAAAAAAAAAAAAATGGAAAAAGAAACGAGGAATCGCGAATCGAAGGGAACGGGACAGACGCGTTTGCGTGACGCGGCAAGTGCGTGCCGCGAACGAACGAAATCGATGGTTAGCAAATTGGTGGGCGTTGAGAAAATGAGACGGCACGTTTACCGGCGCGTTTGTAATGGATTAGCCCAAGACTCCCTCCTCCGTTTTGTCGGTAGTTCCGGACAAATTATACACGACGCTTAAGAGGGACGTCATGGCTTATCTATGCACCTACATATATATATATATATATATACATATTAGAGAGAAAGAGAGAGAGAGAGAGAGACATCCACTACCTTCGTGTCAGAAGCGCACGCTTAAGCTCGACCGGAATTATGAATGTGGGAGATACTCCTCCTTCGAGCCTTACTTCCGATGGAAATTTCTTTCGTTTGCGAGTACGGCTACTTGAGATCGAGAATAATATCGAAAGTATCGATGTCGATTAGAGGGAGGAGGAAAACGATCTACAAAGTCAAACGTACACTCTTTGACATTGAAAGGGTTATGACTTTGACCAATCCTTATAATCATCTTCCTTCATGGAATCATGCGTGCAAAAAGTAATCGTTTTTCTAAAAGGATCGTTACATAGTTTCTTGTAAGTTTGCACGGTTTTACGGATACTGTTTCTCTCTCTCTCTCTCTCTCTCTCTTTCTCAACGTAAAAGACACACGCATCGCCGCCTTCATTTCACGCGTAATCGAAAACACGGTCCCGTTTCAGCCTCGCACGCTGCTCGACCTCGAGCTTCGTCCCAAGATAGCAGCCCGTTTAGTCGTGTCGCGTACGATTAACTTGATTTAGACAGGACGCCCGTTTAACGTCTTCAACGCTCCTCGATTCAGCCTCCTATAAATTACCTCCCACTTTTTGTCCGTCGTGGCGTCCGCGCGACAAGTGTGTTGGTGATATTTACCTTTTCTTTTTTTCTCTTTTTCTCTCTTTTTTTCTGTTTTTTGTTTTTTTATTTTTCTTTTTTTTTTTTTTTTAAGGAAAAAAGAAAGAAAAGGAAAAGAGAAAAATACATAGGAAACTCTCTCAACGAATAGATGCTTCCGTTCGAATATATATTTTTAAATCAGAGAGAAAATCAAGATGGCCCTTGTTTAGAACGTGGAATTAGATCAGGGAAAGAGGATAAGGTACGCGTATATGGACACGTGTGTGTTCGATGAAAAAGGAAAAATCGTGAATGTCGGCGACACGGTGCGGCGCTTCGAGAAGGACGCACGTGTGGACACGAGTCCTGACGTGCGTGTGACACGCGTGCGTGAGCGTACACCTTGCTCGTTCGGAGGAACAGATACGTAGATAGATAGAAAAGTACGCGGTGAAACCGAGGAGAAGGCGGTCGCGTTGTTTAACGCTGTGGCGCATGGTAATCACGAAGTCGATTGATTAGCCGACAAAGTCGTGCCGACAAATTAGAAGAATGCCATTTACGTTCTCTCTACTTTTCTCTCTCTCTCTCTCTCTCTCTCTCTCTCTCTCTCTCTCTCATCTTTCTCTTCCCCTTTCGTCGAAGGCAAAGCATGTACGAGTATCGTACAGAGGGCCGACGACGAGACGAAGATTATCTGGTACGAAGTTCGTTCCTGTTCTCGAGACGAACGACGTCTGTCGGCTTGCTCCGTGCATCCGAATGCGCCACTGTCGTGCTTTGAAGTGTCCCGACCAACCGGGAGAACCCCGAACGACCCTATATATCTTCTACGTCTCTCTTTCGTTCGCTTTCTCTGCGATAGGAATGAAAGAAAAAAGCAATTACACGCACGCTCGATGATCCCGATTCTGTCTGTCGGTCTCGTTTATGAAAATGAATATAACCGCGACGATTTCAACGCGCGTTTCCACGTTTACAAAGTGAAAAGTTCAGAAAGTAAACTTGCCTCGTCCAACTTTTTCTATAACGGCTTTCTATTCGGCTTATTATTTTTATGGATAAAGTTTGTTTATTTGTCATCCCGTTGAGATCGCGATCGATACGATTCGATATAACGATTTTCCACTTAGTCAATCCTATGGTCCTCCCGTATCTCGTCGTTCGTCGTAATTGATATAATAAAAGTAAACGATCGACAGACACCCCGTGCATCGGTGCTGTCTATTTATACTTTTTTTTTTCTTTTCTTTTTTTCTTTCGCAAACACATTCGCGATTTCGTGGAGGAATCGATTCCCTTATCTCTCTTTTTCTTTTCGTCCCATTCATCGCGAAAATCAAAGTCGCTTCTAAGCGCACCCCAAAATGCGTCTTGGAAACGTTTCGTGGCGCGGTAACGGACCGTCGACACAAAGGATTCAGCGGAAACGTCGAGTATACGGCGAGATCCTACAAATAATCCCGTCGAAGCGTCGCCACGCTTCGTTGGACACATAAATGCCAGGATCGTTGGAGCATGAATTACTCGCGTCTCGAATCGACGTGGCGTCGGTACGCACTGGGTACAACAACTTAGACCGTGTCCTATACGAGTCCTCGATATTTTTCTTCTTGCTTTTTCTCTCGTTAAACCAGTCGATCCATACAACTTATGTTTTATTCCAATTCTTACACCGAGTATCTTTTTCTTACTTTGATGCTTTTCTTTTATAGATTTCTCTAACGAAGTTCGAACGATCGATAACACCGACGACGCGTGAATTTATGTAGCGGGGAAATGTACGACGACAGCCATGAAAATATGTATAGATTTCGTGGAGAGAACACACATAAGGGGGTGAAAAGCAAGCGAAAAAAAAGAGGTTCCATGGAGGCCGTGAATCGAGAAGGACATTAAGATGCAAAAGGCATAAAATACTTAGATTTGAAAGTTAAATACGAGTCAAGTGGCGCCCCAAGCCATAGAGGGTAACCAGGCGAGAAGGTAAGACCATTCGTTTCTCCCTCTCTTCTCCGGTATATTGTTTAAATTCGAATCTTTCCTGCAAGGTTCATTCGCACTTTCGAACTTGGGATGCAATATGATGTATTGGCGCGTCACGCGCACGAATTATTGCGTAGGTTTAACATTCGTGCTTATATTCGAAACATCATTGGAATAATAATCGGAGAAAGTAAATAGTAAAGATGAAGAAAGATAAGAAATGGCGAATACGACGACATGCTCGGGCTTCTATACTTATAAATGTTACAACTAGCGAGTAAAGTAAAAAATAAGATAATATGGATCGTGCAAAACATCACTTGGAATCTTTATAATGCATCCAAGTGTAAAAGATTAGTCCGTTCCGAATCAATGGATTTGGATCATTGTTACCTGCCTCGTTTCGTTCATGAATAGGTTTACTGTGGTAGGAATTAACGTCGAAGGGATGAGCGATCGTCTCCAATCTAATTTTTTCCTTTCTCCCTTTTATTTTTTTCTTCTACTTCTTTTTTTTTTTTTTTTTTTTTTTAATGTTTTAAACACGAAACGAGCCATTGTCTCGTTAAGAGAACGACGAGGTCGGTAGCAATTTCCTCTTGGAAGCGATATAGGCGTACGGTATTAACGTTGGCACGATTTCCGAGGATTCCCCTGTGAGAGTATCGTCGGCGCTATTGTTCCGGTATAGCCTTAATGCGCACGTCGTTGTAAACAGCGCTACAATAGAATAACTTCGTTAGCATAATCGCGTCACAGAGTCGCCGCCGCCGCTGCCACCGCCACCGCTCGAGCTATGCTGCACCCCTTTTGGATTTTACGGGTGGTTTCCCTTTGGACGGCCTCGTGGGCGGATCCGATCCTTTGATTCCTCTCTCTCTCTCTCTCTCTCTCTCTCTCTCGCCTTTTCTATCTTTCTCTAATCGTCGCTCGAGTAAGAGAAGGTATTATTCGTTACGTCGATTGATTCGTTTCCTGTCTTAATGGCGTTAATAGATGGAGCTTATCTAAGATAAGGAACCGTAGATAATTGTGGCAAATGCTATGTTCCCTGACTCGTGTTAAAGAACGATCATCGACATTATATATGCGGTATTCCTTCGACGTTGTCAGGAATTGTATAAAGGCACGAAACACAATTGCAGACACGCGCCTAACGAAGAGAGAAGTTTAGTCCGATGTTATGCGCCGTTTCTCTTTCCCTTTTCAAGTCCCTTTTCAATTTCGCTTCCTTTCGCCGCGGCATTTGCGAGTGTCGGGGACTCACAATCGAACGATGAGAGAGAGAGAGAGAGAGAGAGAGAGGGTGGGGGAGAAGGGGAGAAAGGGCTCACAATGGAAATGTTAAGCGAGTCGCGGATTCGTAACGCTCGTCACTCTCGTTTGCCACTCGAGCTAGCTAGCTAGCTAGCTACCTCGAGCTCGTGTCTGCAGACGTCAATTTGCGTTGCGCGACTGGAAGCCGACGCGCGCGCACGCGGAAGGGGAAAAGCGTTACTCCGAACCGGCGAGGACGAGAAGGACGAACGATAGCGGTGGCGATGATGTTGAGGGTGCGATATGGCTGATGCGAGAAACGACAAGCGTACTGGTCGTGCTCGCCGAACCACCCCGTTTTCTACCCTCCTCCTGGGCCTGTCCGTCGACGCTCGTGTCGACGCTCGTCACGATATGATGGCTTGCAATCAATGCTTAACCGCTTTCTCTCTCTCTCTCTCTCTCTCTCTCTCTCTCAGTCCCCACCCCATTTCATTCATTCCGCCGGCGAAAATGTTCGAGACACCTCGTGGTTCTTTATTTTGGACGTAACGATCGTTTTTATCGCTAATATGCATCCTGCGATTTTTCTTTTTTATCATTCGGGGATGATGAATTGGTAGGATAATTTGTTGAATTAGATACACAAGAATTTCGTCGACGTTCTTCTAAGATATCCTATGTCACATTTCGAAGAAAGCAAAGAGGGATTTTGATATGACAAGAGTCACCGAGAAACCGCAGTCTCTTCCGTTCTTGATGACGAGTCAAGGGGAGGGAGGATAGCGAGAGCGTTGATAAAAGCTTACGTAAATTCGTCGTCGAGCCATTAGGGCTTTTCCCCTCGTTACCCTCTCCCTTCTTGGGAATTCGACTCAGCCCACTACCTCGAGAGCGGCGTAATGCCATGAAAAATAATCTCAACCCTCTTCTCCTCTTTCTCTTCTCCTCCCTCCCTTCTCTCATACGACGCCCGCTGCGGACGTCAAAATATGACAGCTCTCTCGGGTCACCACTTTCGGGCGACAAGAGTTACCACCGCCGCAGGGGGTTGCCACGGACGATCATTAAAATAAAACGCCACTTGCGAATCCCTCTCTGTCCTTTACTTTTTACATTTCTTCTATCCTTCGTTCAACGATTTTTTCATTATACGTCTATACATATATATATATATATATATATATATATATATATATATATATACTCACATATACATACGTACATGTACGTACATAAACGTATATCAAGATTTTCCTGAAAGATTCGAGTTTACGACATCATTTTACGGTATCCTCTTTGGTAGGAGAGAATTTTTTTTCACAATTTTTTGGATGGTCAAGTTTGAATAGAAGACGAAACGATCGATTGAGAATCACTGTCGCAGGTTGGTTAAAGCTGACGGAAGCGATAAATGGTTTGCAACCAAAATCCCCCTCTCGCTAGGAGATGCTAATTCATATTCATAGGTGTAGCGTTTAGCATTGCGACGCAATGAATTCTCTAAGGGAGTTTTCATTGGAAGACGAGAAATAAAACGAAAGAACCGATCTCCCGTTGAAATAGTTTGACGTCGGTAAGAGATGCCGCTCAAAGGACTCATTATTTTCAATGTGATCTTTTTGCGTATATAAAACTTTCGAAATGAATATATTTGACAATTGAGATGTACTTGCTATACTAGTTGCAATTATAACAAAAAATTAACGAATGTGACGTTTGGAGCTTTACGTTCCACCACAAATTTATTTTTCTTTCTTCTTTATTTTATATGTACATACACACACACACACACACAAATATATATATATATATATATATTTTTGATCTTTCTATTCATGAATATGCTGCCATCTTTTCGTGGCAAGATCGAACTACAGAATGTACTGTTTCATCTGTCGAGTAAAAACTAAGGTAATGACTAACGATAATTTTTGATCCATTTGTGAATGAACTATTTTTATTATTTCTAAATGCGTCAGAATATTGGTGATTACTCGATAAAAGAGACATAATTATTAGATAAATTTAAGAAGAATATAAAATCTGTTTCATTACGCAGTAATAATAGCACAATCGAAATGATATCATTTTTTGAGACGTATAGTACGTGTATAATTATTTGCATTAAATTTTCATATGTGACGACGCGATGAATTTGATTCATTTAGCCGTGACATTAATTGTTACGAATTAAATAATAACGTTCCTGAACATAATGATAATCATATAACTTCAAGTAGCATTGAAAATAATTTTGGAGATGATTCATCGATATGTTTAAAAATTAGTAAATCCCGCGAAAGAAACAGCCAATCAGGAAGCGCGACAGTTTTACTTGCAACGTACTTCTTGCATCATTCGGTTAGTTTGAATGGAGAAGAGGATGATAATGGTGGTATGTGTTTTTCTTGTTAAAATTTAGTGACAGTCAAGAATTACGGATTTGAATAAAATAAATAAAACGAATGTGCTTCCGTACAATCTCATCACACCGTGTTTGTGACCTTTGCATCGAGTATAAGTTACGCTCCTTAATTTTCACGAACTGGTATGTTAATTTATATTATTTTTTAATGATATAATAAGTTTTATTTCAGTATAATATATCGTATTATCGAGATGTCCTTTTATTTGCGTCGAATAAAAAAGTTGTCATAGATGGGCAAATTTCAATGTATACGAGACCTTGAAGCGATCTGTGTTATTGGTTAAATGCGTGTCCATCGTAAAATATTATTTAACAAAGCAATGGATTTTGATTGATTTATTTACAAAGTGCAATAATATTATTATTATTATCAAGTATACGATAACTGACATAAATTATTTCAAGTATCATTATTTTTCTGACACCATATAAAGTACTTTACACATAAGTTTTATCGTATTTATGCATATAGAGAATATAACTGCTATAGTTTGAGTTGGATATATGTTTTTCTCTTAGAAATGTGTGACAACAATTCCATGGTTATATCGTCGGTTCTACTTTCATTGATTTCACATTAGGCTTCCTTAAATGATGATAATTTGGTAATATCCTCATTAGATAGTCGAGTTGTCCTACCTGTGGCTAAAGCGAAAGCAGAGTAATATTAAATTTAGATACAAGGGATATAGGAATATTAAAGGTGTTGTTAAAAAATTGTCTCATCATTACGAATGGTTTGTCATTCATTTCTCTTCGTTGGCATCTGCTGCCATATATTACAGTATTTTCTGGAACAGTTTCCTGTTCTACTAAGGAACAAGCTGTTCCTATTACACATCCGTTAGTTAGTTCTACGTCACTAGAAATGTGTGCTATAAAAGATAAAAAAGATTAATATAACGTAGAATTACAAGAAAAGCAAAACGAGAAGAAGGACAATATGCATTTACCTTTAGTTTCTAAAATATTGTTATCCCCAACTTTATGCGCTTCGCAGATACAATCTACCTCGAAAACATTATAGTTACCAATTATTTGTACAGGTATTATTGTGGATTCCGGAGCATCTGGTGGTGATCTGCATAAAAGTATTGGACATTAAGAGATCCTATTTGAAATATATGAAAATTTGTTAGTCCTACCTGTTTGCTATCGTTGCCATCTCTTCTATAATATTTCCTTCTCCAATAATTATTGGGCCAGCTTCAGCCAAAATGCTTGCCCTAGGATGTACTACGGTACCTGTACCGATCGTGATATCTCCTTTCAAGATACTTTCGTCGCATATTACCGCTCCACTAGCTATCTTCAAACTGAACGGTAAAACGAAATAATTGTGTTAGGAGAATAATCGACAAGAAAGAACGTAGAATAGTACGCGTTCCTAACCTTTAAAAGTTTATTAAGGAAGAAAAAATATTAAAGTTAAAAGTTGATATTGATAATCATTGATAATAAGTTAAAGTAATTGATCAAACGAATATACTTGAAAGAAATATTGTTGTAAATAACAATTAAATAATATCTTACTTGGAACGTCGACCGACAGACGAGCTCATGTTAGACGTCATGCTTAGGACAGAAGCGCACTCTGGAGGGAAAGGAGTACATTAAAACAGATGAATCATGTGTCAACGTAAAAGAAGACGGAATAATATCGTTGGCACGCGTTTTTTCTTTCTTTCCATATTTTT
This sequence comes from Vespa crabro, assembly GCF_910589235.1. Classification (NCBI taxonomy): domain Eukaryota; kingdom Metazoa; phylum Arthropoda; class Insecta; order Hymenoptera; family Vespidae; genus Vespa; species Vespa crabro. The sequence goes on from NC_060975.1 coordinate 347,246, forward strand.
GATCTTTACATACACGCGTCGTTATATAGAGAAGAAAATCGATGAATTATCATAGAGAGTTTAATAGATGTTTAATAGAACAGACAATTAATATCGTTTCAAATGAAGATTTATTAGCAACAATTTTTTGTTTTTGTTTAATTTATTGCACAGGGTTTGGCGGTTTATTTAGGTTTTTAGTTAGCATACAATTAACAAATTTCTTCATCGGGATGAACGTTTATTGAAGATTCTACAATAGTCTCAGAGGCTGAGAGTATCAAATGTGTTTGCTGCAAATCAGAAAATAACGAACAGTGTGAGGCATCTCTGGGGAATTAGCCTTTCCTCGTAGCTGATAATTATCGTTCCCCAGGATGCAAAAAAGTTACGTTAGAATTATACTATTTGTTTTCTCGTTCGATTGATCTATCTCAGTGTTCCGTATAAAACAGATCTTATGTCATCGCTAGAAAAGGAAACAATGTAAAATATAATTGTTCTTAGAGAAATTCATCATTGAAGGGATACGCTAATCGAAATCGAAGAAGAACTAGACCTTTGGGTATATATTAATCCTGTCGTGACGTGCTATAAAAGAAATCTCTTACCGTTCGATAATGAATGAATCGTTCATAAACGAGCAATGCACTTTTAACGCGATTCTTACCTTTGCGTTATATAATTAGGGATGATGAAACGATAATAACGCCAATCAGTCGTTTATTTAAAGGAAGTGGCTGGATAAGCGATTACAATGGACCAACTATGGAAATAGATAGATATCACTTAGGAGAAAAAACGATACTCCTGTTTTTGTGGTGAAACATTGATTAAGTAAAGATAGAAAAAGTTTCGTCTAAACAAAAAGATCGACGTCCGAAACGAGCTAAACGAGTTTGTTGACGCAGCTTCGTTACAATTCTAGTAGTAAAAAATGACTGTATTTCGTCCTTACACGGAGTGACATCGGCTATTACATGTCGTTTATATTTCGTTCATCGTGCCTCTTAACCAAAAAGTGTTAACGAGGACAACGGCATAACTCATTATCCCCTTTTTATTTCCGCCTATATATCTCCGCATCGCTCTAGATTTCTACCTATCTCTGTGAATTCGAGCTTTTCGATTTCCATGAAAAAGTTTGTTAAACGTTCGCTATTCTATCCTTTTTCTATCCGCAAAAGTTAACGCTCCTCTTATTCTTCTTGGGATCCCATTTTATTACATCATCCTAACGATTTCTGCGAAGGCCACACGACGATCCCCTTTATTTTCGTGTCCAACAAATATCATTCGATATTCTCTACAAACCCTATTAAAATATAACTGCGATCGCGCTGCTTAAAGTCTCAGCCATTTCTTCATTCTCTAACACTTTATAACGAGATAATGTATTTTCAAAACATAAACCATGAGTATCTCCCAATTCCAAAATTCCCGATAATTCTACGAAAGGACATAGAGTAGTAGTATAGGTGACCCTCACAAGTCGCGTCTTCTTGCTCATCGTGCTACACATGTTCCTTTCGTTTCGCACGATTCGTATAAATATCCTTATACCACATCCACTCAACGCCATTCGCACGCGCATAATTCGTCTATGCGTCTAATCGAAAAAAGAAACAAAGGGTTACGATACGAATTTCTCTCGGAGATCTATCATTTAAAGGTATATATATATATATATATATATATATATATATATATGTATATGTATATGTATATGTATATAACAATAGTTATAATTCGAGGACCCCGGTAATTTCTTTTCTTTCAAGGTACTAATAAAAATTTGTCTTTAGACGTAAAACCGTAACATCTATCTCTCTCTCTCTCTCTCTCTCTCGCTCTCGCTCTCGCTCTCTCTCGCTCTCTCTCGCTCTCTTCATCTCTCTTCGACGTTAATTTCGAGGGATAATCCTAGGATGGAGTGCCGGTCACGTTGCAGTCTCTCCGAATCGTTTAGAGAATGAGCTTCCGTTTCTATGTGTCCTTTCCTGTGACTATAATCGTGGGTGTATTTGATCACTGCGTCTTTTCGCGTAGAATCGTCTAAGAAGATCTAAGCTGATCGTATCGTCGTTATAATAATATGCTGTCTTCCGTTTCTTCCGCTACTAACGATTATGATCCTCGCGGATCCTGGTGAGATTTCTTTCTCCCTTCGTCTAGCTTTTTTTTTCTTTATTCGCTAGGATTTTTATTTATTTCGTATATTAGATAGATATATCCGCAACGAAGTCGAACGAGTAGAAATTTTGTCGAAAGACCGGCTCTCACACAGTGCATCATATATCCGCAGTCTTAAAGTTTACGCGCAAAATAGACTCATTACTTTTTTTTTTTTTTTTTTTTTTTATTACTTTTTTGTGTTGTATTAACTTCGAGGCGAACGCAAGGCCGATCGTCGCTTTTTGAGGGGCCGAAGATTATGCAACGATAATAATACGATGTACGAGATGATTTTGTTGAGATTAAAAGGATTTTATCACGTACATCTTGCTACGTATATTTTTTCGGAATATGCGTAGAACGGCAGGATGTCCTGAGGATAGTATTTTCTTTTTTCTTTTATGTTACGTTATTCGATTTGTAAATTTACTAAATTCAGCACTTCGATATTCCATGATTAATATCCATCCATCGAGTTTGTCGGTCCGTGTATCCGGGGTGCCTGATATTTACACGAAATATATCTAATGGATGTGGTATAGGAATATTAAGTTATTTTAGTGAGAACATTCGATACAAGCGGCGCTATTACTTGCAACATCTGAAGCCAAGCGATTGTAACACTTATCATCGTCGATATATCGTGTTGTGAAGCTCCGAAGCTGAAGAGATTACCCACCTTTTTCTTTATCTTTTCTTTTTTTTTTCTCTTTAAAAGACATTTACATTCATTAACAGGGATATACTTGGTGGACGTTGATCGTATATCGAGTGCTATAACATCGTGTGTCTTGGAGTTTTTCTTGTGTTTCTTCTCAGAACATCCTGCAATGCGTTATGGACATATATGCATATAAAAAAAAAAAAAAAAAAAAAAAAAAAAAAAAAAAAAAAAAAAGAAACAAAAGGAACAAAAAGAAAAAAAAAAGGAAATTTTAATCGAATCGCGAATGAAACGCATTATTATTTTATACGATATAGACATACAAAAAAGATGCGAGTGTAGGTGGAGCTTGTTTGAAAGACTCAACGCAAGAGTGTCTAAGGATTCTGCTGCAGATAATCTGAAGATTTCGGATTCGATATGTCAAAAAAACCGGATATATCAATCATTTCGTTAGACTCTCTTTAACGAACGAAAAAAAAAGAACGTAGAGAAGTAACGAGATATTGTCAATGAAAAATTAAAATTGGTTTGAACGATCTCAAAATTATATTATTCTACAGATCTTACTCCATTAAAAAGCGTTTCAAAACAAATCGTATAGTGAACGGGACAGTCTTCAGATCAGCGACGCACGTATCTCACATCGAAAACTGTGATGCTCTCTCCCTCCCTCTCTCTCTCTCTCTCTCTCTCTCTCTCTCTCTCTCTCTCTCTCTCTCGTTTAAAAATCGATATAAGTAGTGCGCGCGCTTTCGTAGGTGTTTATGACATTGTGTGTGGTTGTGTGTGCATGTGTGTATGTATAACGTACAAAAGGGTTAAAAGCAGAATCATTGAAACGGCGCACATCTTACGTCACCCTCAAATAGATACGATCTCCTTTCGTTTAGACATTATATATATAACTTTATATTATCCGTCAACTTTTATTTATTATATATATATATTTTTATATATTATATATTATAAAATTTAACTCCAAATTGCGATAATAACGTCTAATTGCAACGTGCGTGCGCGTGTACGTGTTGCGCCTTATTCTCTGTTTATTTATTTATTTATTTATTTATTTATTTATTTTTTTTTTTTTTTCGTGTACGTGTCTCTCGCTTTCCGTTTGTCTCTCATACTTTTTAGATTTCTTTCTCTCACACATTCGTATCTTCCTTTCTCTCTCTCTTTCTCTTATTCATTCACTCTCACGCATTCTCGTTCTCTCTGTGGGAGGGTAAGTAAACGTGTATGTGTACGGTAGTGGTAGTGGTGATGGTGGTGGCGGTGGGTGACGGTGGACGTGGAAGTGTGCATGTGTGTCTTGTGTCTAGGTAGGTCGTGAACGATCATGGATAAGATGTATATTTGCACTCGCGCGTACGTGATTCTGTGTATGTACGTGTTCGTTCGTTTTCTCTTTTTTTTTTCTCCCTTTATCTACAATTAAATAAATTCTACGCACTTACTCGTTAATCGGCAGAATAATTATGCATCCCTTAATTTCGTTCTATAAGTTATATTTAACCGTCCGGAAACGTGTCAGTCGGCGCACCGTCACGGGTTCGCCATCGCTCTCCTCTTCGCGTCGTTGTGCGATCGTCGAGATTCAAAAATTATCTCTTATGCGATTATTTTGGTTTCTTCCTATTTTTTCTTTTCTTTTTTCTTTTCTTGCGTAATGAGGATGTCGATAGGTACGAACCGTAATTGCTAGAGCCTGTAACGCATCCAAATTTTGCTTTTGTCACTATGATCTACGATCACGCTACGATCGGCTACGTTATCGTCAAAAATTGGATACGTCCATTCTCTTGGGGGAGCGAGGGAGAGAAATGGACGCGACTGTATAATTAGAAAGCAAGAGAGCGATCGATGTTGTTGTTGTTGTTGTTGTTGTTAATGAAGAAGCAACAAATTTAATCGTGTAAGTAGTAACAATCGTGCGTGCGATCGCTTACGTGACAACGATCGGGCAACGACGAGCAAGGAGAGCCGATAACAGTGCGTAAAAATCGCTTCGAGAGGCTTCACCGCGGTATTGGATTATTTATTTTTAAAGTATTTAAGAAATACGTGTGTTACGTATAAAGAGAGGCGCGTTAGACAGTGCTTTACGGTACCAAAACGTTAATGCGCACATAATGTGTACTCGATTAACTATCTCTACGCGCTCGCGCAGGCGTGTGTCCTATCTCTGTGTGACCGTCTTTTTTTTTTTTTTTATCCAGTATCTATTTGTTTATATTTCTTCTTCTTTTTCTCTTGTCTCTGTCGAGCGTCTTGTCCTGTATGTATGTATGCACTTCGTGTATGTATATATGTATGTATACTGTCCCTTTTTGTATGGGTCTGTGTTTTTTTACGTGTATGTGCCTTCTCTGTGCATGTTCTGTTTGTGTTTCTGTACGTGTACGTGTATGTGTGTTCGCATTCTGTGACCGTCCAGGCTAGTCCCAGGACAAAATTATCTAAACGTATTTTTAATCCCCGCTCCGAGGGCTCGAGGATTGACGAATTTTGACCGTGCCGCCAAAATATACTTTTTTATATTTTTTTTTATTTTTTTTTTTTTTTTATTTTTACTTTTATTATATATGTATGTATGCATATTTATGTAATTATAATGTATTTTATTCATAGAGTAGCTCAGGACTAACGAATCACTACTGAAAGGTGTGTAATGGAAGAGGTCGGAGGATCGGTCGAACGTGACCATCGGCCATGCATATATATTATATGTATATATGTAATATTTTCTTTTTTTTTTTTTTTTCTTTCCTTTTTCGTAGCTTTTTCGGTTTTTTTTTTCCTTTTTAACTTTTAGTCTCGAGTTTCATTTTCGTGATAACAAAAAGGGGAGATCGTTGCTTCTAATCGATACGCTCGACTCGACCCTCTCGGCTTCGACGTTACTCTAGTTGTCTTTGTCGTTTCGATCAAATGGATTTCTCTTGTTTCTCCTCCATCTCTCTCTAGTTCAATCTTGCAGTCTTTCTCACTTCATGTGTGTATATGTTCATTTTTTTTTCTTTTTTCTTTTTTTTTTTTTTTCTTTTCATTTATATCGCCTGCATTTACATATATTTCGGTGTCTACGTCGAGATAGCGACTCGGTCAAAATGTTTACGTTTACGGCAGTCCTCGAGTTAACGATGCTCGTCCTAAGGCTATCCTGGTGGACTCAACCAGATTATTTTATTTTATTTTTTTTTTTTTGTTAGTTAATACAATATATACTTTATGTATGTATCGTAACAACCGATATCTCACTTTACGCTCTCGTTCGATATTTTGTTCTTTTTATCATTCTCACTCTCTCACGTTCTCTTACATTTTGTTCCGTTCGCTGTCACACTTTTGCACACTCTCACGCTCGATTTTCTCTCTCTCTCTCTCTCTCTCTCTCTCTATATATATATATATATATATATTTTTTTTTTTTTATATTTGTATATATATATATATATATGTGTGTGTGTATATACATATATATATACTTCTATATATCTTTTATATATACTTTATGTTGCTTTTTTATGTATACTTTATATATAACAATGTTATGTTTATTTAAGGCCCAATACGTTCTTTACGAAGGAAATTATCTGCAACAGAAAGGAAAGGAAGAATTCGTTAAACGCCTGTATCTCTCTCTCTCTCATTTGTTTTCTTTCTCTTTGCTTTTTTACCTATGTATATATATCTTTCATTCTCTCTCTCTCTCTCTCTTTCTCTCTCTCTCTCTTCTTTCTTTTCTCCCCCCTCTCTATTTTGCTCCCTGTCGTTTAGCACCGCGGTATATCGAACTGCACGGTTGGTGAAACGAAAAAACCGGAATCGTTTATGCGTGTCGCTGACGCGTTATACAATTTCTAGCCGAAGGACGTCGTAGAATATAATAAACGTGCCGCGCGAGAGGCAACGGAGGGGCGGACGAGCCGAGAAGTAGATGGTACCCGATCCGAGTCAGACACCGAGAGTTTCTTCGTTGAAAAAGAAACCATAAACGAAAAAAAAAAAAAAAAAAAAGAAAAAAAGATAAAATAAAAAGAGGAGAGGAAAAGTATGTTCCTTCCATCTTAATTCTAGGGTAAAATTGATGCAAAAGCATTTATAAATTATTATACATGTAACGTGTTGCACCGTCGCGAATTCGAAAAGATGAAGAAATTACAGGAGTGGATTCGTGGAACCATCTACCGTACGCGTTCCGCTTCCCACCACGACGGCCGTTTCTTTCTATATACGCTTCTCTCTTTTTTCTTTTTATCTCATACAGATCGCGCCAGGTATCGATCGTGATATCGAAAGGGACGATATCAGATCGTTACTCAAAGAAGATCGTCTCGGTAGTCTTCCTCGAGAGAGAACGTTTCCTATTTCAATTCCGTATAGATTTTTCTTAGCTTTTCTTTACTCGCACAGAGTATATAACTCTCTTAATATTTTTATTTGTTACCTTTTCTCTCTCTCTACCTCTCTCTCTCTCTCTCTCTCTCTCTCTCTCTCTCTCTCTCTCTCTCTCTCTCTCTCTCTGTCTGTCTGTCTCTCTCTGTCTCGGAACTCACCTCGACAGAGCAAGGCCCCGCGCTATTCGCGTTCCGCTTTGTTTGTCAGCGTCGGGACGCCCTGCGTCGCGTCGATCGTTCAGCTGTCGACGCTGAAAAGCTCTTTGTGAAGGGCCGGAAACTCGAGGTGCGGCTGCGACCGTTTGAACTTCGCCAGGGCGTCCATGTGTAAGAGCGAGATCTCCCGCAGTTGCGGAATCTTCGCGAGGATCGCGTCGCACACGGTGACGTCGCCTTTTATCGGTGACACGTGATTCCGGTCCAGCTCCGACCTCAGTGCCCGTATCACCGCCTGCGAAAGCCTCGTGATCTCCGCCAATCCCTTCAGTCCCGGCCGATCTATCCAAACAAATGCACAAATTATTCTCTCTTTCTCTCTTCCTAATTGTTCTATTATCGGGAATATTATTTCTGTAAATGATAATAAGAGTTTTACGAACCGGGACTGAGTAATACCGCAGCGCTATAAAGCGCCAACTCCGTTTCGGTTAGCTTCAATTCGGCAACGCTTCTAGCCAGCTCGAACACGCAGGAAACCAGCTTCATTTCCGCCGTATCCGTCGTGTAAAATGCATCCTGAGGCAACATAGTGTCGCCGTAGAGGACGCAATTTTGCTGGAGATCGAGGTACCTGCTCATTCGTAGCACAGCCAACTCGAAGGAACCTGCGAAAGGTTTTCGTTACTAATAAAGACAAACTACGAACATTCTATGAGAAAGAAATAAGAATGTTGCCGGGAGAAGAGATACCAACCGGCCTTGAGTAGAACAATTTGGTCATCCTGCGAGAGCTTCATAAATCCAGGGACCATTTTAGCGAACTCGATGATCTGCTGGATAACAGTGGTTAACTTTTGAGCACATTCGAGCCAAAGTTGCTCGTGCGCCATGTTCTTGTAGTAGAGCAATCTGGAGAGGTCGTGGGGCTTCCGGAATGACTCCTGTATTTGTTCCGTCGACACCAGGCACGTTCTCGCGTGTGCGTCCGCTATCGTCTTCGAGAGGAGCTCACTGATCTGTGCTGGATCTGCGAAATTCGTGCATGCCGTTTGATGTAATTAATCTTCTTCTTTCTCTATTTTCATATATATTTTTATTTAATCTCACTACTCGATACATCGAAGCTGCTTCAGGCATACTACCAAGGAATCAATTTTGGTAATAATTTGGTTAATAGGAAGTAGGTGGAGGTTCTTTTTTTTTTTTTTTCTTCGTTTGTTTCATGATAGGTAATACAAAGCCGAGACATGTTTCTCTTGCGTGCCGAACGGCGCGTGTCACTTTCAATCTATAACGCGACTTACACGTGCAAAAGCTAGAATCGAGTAATATGGATCCGTAGAGAATTATTTCGAAGCAACTTGAATCGGAATCTTTTCTAAGATTATTCCAAAATTTCCATTCGTTGTCGTCATGATGCGCGACACGTTTGAACTATTAGTCCGTTCGTCTACTTTCCAACTTGCTGCTGCGTGATCCATATTAAACGCTCTTTATCTAACCGACACGGTCGATGCGGGTGGGTCACGCGAGCACGCGTCGAAATCGCCGTTAGGTATGTGGTTACTGAAAGAGTCCGCGTACGATTCGAAATAATACAAGACAAGAGCGAGTGAAATCGCTTGAGCTTTTTTTTCCTTTCTTTCTTTCTTTCTTTTTTTGTCCCCCCCCCCCCCCAAGAAACAAAAATTTTTGCGGCATGACAGAATGCATCATCGTACTTTGCCGCAGCACTGAATCAACTTTGAAATATTTCATGCAGCATGAGCAAAATACATGTATGACAAAATTGCGAGCCGATCGTGCGAAAGAGACCATCGAAAGCACGAAAAAGATTCGAGAGAAAAGGGAAGAACATAGAAGATAGCGAAGAAAGGAGATGGAACACGTAATCGCAAAGTATCCATCTTACAAGGAATTCGATATTATCTCTCGGTTTATCGGATAAGACGCATGACTCTATCTTCCATTTATTTCGAACAAACAAGATCTTCGGCTTTCTCGAAAGGAGAGCGATCAAACGGAGAGGTTCTATCCTTTTTACATACGCGGACTCTTTGTCGCGAAGAAAAAGAGATAGAGGTAGAATGAAAGAAAGAGAGACAGAAAAAGAAAGAAAAAAAGAAAGAAAGAAAGAAAGAAAGAGAGACAGAGAGAGAGAGAGAAAGTGAGATAAGAGAGAAAGACAGCGCGAACATGCCCATGCAAAGGGACACAAACGTAACCTCACATCTCGCATGGGACATACTGGGCAGACTCGGCACTTCGTCGTCCTCGGATGGATTGCTGACCCTTTGTTGCTGACCACTCAGAAAGGTCGTCGAGTCGACCATCGTGTACGAGCCGTGTCCCAAGCTGGCGAGTTCGACGGTAGTTTCTTGCTTGACAGCAACGATTCCACCCCCGCTCAGCGAACCACCACTACCGCCACCACCGCCGCTGCCACCACCGCCACCGCCACCACCACCACCACCACCGCCACCACCACCACCACTACCACCACCGTTACCACCACCTCCAGCGCTACCAACCGTTCCACCGGCAGCAGCAGTGCCGCCGGCACCTCCTCCGTTACTACCACTACCAGCACCACCACCACCACCAGCACCACCACCACTACCGGCACTACCAGCGTTGCTACCACCGTTACCACCTCCACCCCCACCCCCACCGCCGCTGCTGCCTCCTCCTCCTCCTCCTCCGCCTCCTCCTCCTCCTCCTCCGCCGCTGCCGCCGCCGCTACTGCCGCTGCCTCCACCAGCACTGCTGCCACCGCCTGTGCTGCTTCCGGTTGTCGAGGCAGACAGCGACTTTCCTGGTGCGCCGAAAAGTCAAAGTTCACGGCTTCAGGCCTCCAGCCTTTACGAGCACGAGGCAAGGGTGACCAGGAAACGCGCTCGATATCACCCTATCTTTTCTCTTTTCCTTTTCATTATCGTCATCGTCGTAGCGCGCTTTCTCGTCTCTCGTATTCCCGAGATCACCCTTGCGAGAACGAATCCTTAACCAAAGGATTCGTGGGATCGAAACGCGATTATAAGCAGGCACGCGGTACCGGAAGGAGTTCGCTCGTTATATTTATTGTTAGTCACATAGTTTATGAACTTAGTCGCGTCTTCCTGCCGGCACTGCGGAACGGTGACGCGTCGTTCGACGACGAGTGTGCGTGTTAGTTTCGATCAATTAGCGTTAATGGCGGCGAAATAAAGAGTGGGCAGTTGGAAGGAACGGTAGAAGAGGACCAGGAAAGAGAAAAAGAAAGAGAGAAAGATAAAGATAAAGACAGAGATAGAAAGTGATGTATATATATATATATATATATACATATATATATATGTACATATATATATATCTATATATACATATATATATACACACACACACACACATATATATATATATAAAGAGAGAGAGAGAGAGAGAGAGAGAGAGAGAGAGAGAGAGAGAGAGAGAGAGAAAGCAACGAGAAGTAAATATAGAAGGCTTACCGGTGGTGACCACACTGGGAAGTACTCCGGTTGCCGTAACCGCGGAGGGTGTGTCTGGTGCGACGGTGTCCGCCACTTGCGTCTGCGTCGGCCTAGGGTCGTAGGCCGTCGTACTGTCGACGTAATCGGCGCTCAGCTCGTAATTCGTCATCGCTTGATGATTGTAATAACCGGAACCACCCGTACCGGGTCCGGGCGAAGCGTACTCGCTCCCACCGTACGGGTACCTATCCATTGCGAAAAGATTAAGTCGATGAGAAGAGCCGAGATCGAGCCGTTTCCTTTTATTCCTTCGTTCGAGATAGACAGCGGAGAGCTCGGTTACGCTTCTATCTTTAGACGAGAAAATAGGTACTGACCCGCCGTTGTAAGGGTGGTGCTGATCCGAACTGCTGGGCGTTTGATGCTCGAACACACTGCTATCGGGAGCCGTTTCAGAGGCCGCTCTCATTTGTGCCCTATGAAACCTGACCTCATCCTCGACCTTCTCCCGCTGCTTCTTTGACATACGCCCGAATTTAACGGCTGAAAGGAAGAATGTTACTGCCGGTTAGAAAAGGAGCGCTACGTATCTCCGCGTATTTTCGAGATTCAAAGGCCGAAGGAAGTATTGAATGGGGAGAACGAAGAAATGTGTAGAGAAGAAATCCTAAAGAGGTGAATTTTAATGATTCGAATGTCTAACGAACGAACATATATTTTGAGAAAATAGAGAAACGAAAAGCGAGAACCCTATATAGGAGGTTGGTTTATTTCGTTATTACTGGCCAAATCACGATAACAACGAACGAAATTCCGATCGAAATTCCCTAGAGGAGGAATTGCTTCTCCCCGGAGAGTTTTCAAGGTCTTTGACCTTGTCGTCTCGCTCGACTCCATGGAGTAAGCCACGCGCTTACTCCACTTAGGAAATCTGGGAAACTCGAGCGTAAAATAGGTACGGACGTCGTATCGAGAGGTCGATCGAGATTGCAGCACGTGACTTTTGCCCCACTCTTTCCCGCGAAAGGGGAGGAGAGCAGGAGAACGCGGAAGCTCTCGTCTCTTCGTACCCACCCGCTCGTTAATGACGACGTCATGCATACAGAGGGAGATACGTACGTCATAGGAAGATTCGATAGACTTTGCGTGAAAACGTTTATGCTCGTGGATTATGTTTTAAAAATATATTCGAACTTTGCGAGGTCGTTCCACTTGAATCTGTGCTTGGACTTCCTGTCCGTCTATTGTCCGGTTGTTGCACGATTGTTTTATCGAAAGAAAAGAAATAACGTAGAGAGCAACTTAACGTCGATCGCGTCGAGACGAATCCTATTTTTATCCTCGCCGAATCCGTTCCTAGACCGAACCAAAATGAAAGTTTGCAATGTTTTTCGGTCGACGCTATCTTACTACGCGATATTACTGTCAACGAACGACTAGAAGGATAGAGAATCTATACTATCGTCGATATGGTTCAGCGCGTACCGATTTACGAGCGTGCCAAGAGCGATTTACGATCGGAAAGGAAAGAAAAACAAGAAAAATACAAGTGGAAAGAAAAGAAAAGAAAAGAAAAAAAAAAAAAGGAAAAAGATCGTCTAGTTTGCGAGTCTGGCCACGGTCGAGTGCAAAGGAGAGGTCCGTTCGAATCGTGAGCGCGGACGGTCACGCGTTTTGCATGCACGCATGTACGCACGCATGTACGCACGCATTGGGAGTGAGGGTGTACTCTGGGTGGGGATAGAAGAGGGGAAAACGTTACACGCGACGTCAGTCGCCCAGCTGAACCGCTATCGGGATCGTGTACACGCGCGTTGGATGGACGAGGAAGGCGAGAGAAGAGCGACGAGGACGGAGCGACGAAGGGTGATCGACCGAACGCGAAGACCAACAGAGAGAGAGAGAGAGAGAGAGAGAGAGAGAGAGAGAGAGAGAGAGAGAGAGAGAGAGAGAGAGAAGAGAGTAGCGAGGGTGGGAGCAAGACAGAGATGACAACAGGAAGAGTATGCGCCGCCAGCACACGATGCACTTTCTGCTTTGCTCTCACACGTGTGCGTATACACATGTACGTACGTATACGGCGATGTACACGAGAAGACGATGGACTCGGCTCTCTTATCGTGGAACGCAAATAAGCCTCGTAAGACGAAGGAGGAGGAGGAGGGGGGAGGAGGAGCAGTTTATGCGATTACTACTACCGTATCGAATCCAAGAGCGAGTTTATCCGTACGATATGTGCAAGATCGACGTGACGAACGAGACGTAAGTTAATTACGATCCGATCGTTCGTAAATATGTTCCTACGTTTAACGGACGATAGGCTAACGTTATTACCATTGTACTTGCGTATACACGTATATTCATTGGGATAAAAATGCTCCATCGAAAGAGGAAATACGATACACACGTTGCGTGGATTCGAAATAGAATTTTATTGCATCCACTCGCGAGGAAAAGGAAATGGTGGTATTAGGGTGGGCGTAGTTATTACATTGTAGACTCGCTTAGACGATCGTATATCTATTTTTTATAGCGACGTTTCGATATATATATTGTTCTTGTCTTTCGTCTCGTTGGCACTACACCCAAGTTTTTTCGATCGCGATATTAACTCGGCCGACAGGGAATAATGAACTTCTGTTCGACTATGTTGTATGTTTTTTCTTTTAAAAAATACAAACTCACATACGTCCTATCAATATACCTATGGGGCTCTATACGTTGATGTATTTTTAGAGAAAGCAACGGAGTCGCGATTCAAAAGACCAAATATGCGTGTAGTCACGATCAAGGAGACCGACGATGCATCTTCGCGCGTTGAACGATCTTAAGACGATCAAGGACAGGGTGGCCTACTTAAGAGAAACTCCTCCACAGCTAGGTGAACGGCATATCTAATCCAGGAATATATCCACAAAGGAAATCCAGCGCGACGTGTCACTTTCATAGTCTGCTAAGCACCGCAATCTTACTTCCTCTTTCGGATATGCGCGCGCGCGCGCGCGTGTCTACGCACGCACGCATCCACGCACGCATACGAAATATCTTTAGTCGGAGTAGCGTAGTTAACGTGCTTAAGACAGCTCGTAGCACACACGCTTCGATAAGGTACAGCGTGGTAAGAAGGAGGGAAGAGGAAGGTTGTGGTCGGTGAGACGCATTCGTGAAGGGGAAAGAGGGGATGCACGGTCTCTGATAAAGGGTCGTATACCCCGAGAGAGGCACACGCGTGTCCGTTACGATCCCCGTGTATCGGATTCGAGAGCCATGGACGTGCTTCTGTTAATGCGATACCAGTATTAACTTTTAATTACGTTTCGCGTAAATGCGTCGATCTCTCGCGAGTATGTCGCTTTCCAATAAAATCTCGATCCGATATAATACTACCCTGTTTATGTATATTTTTGGGAAGAAAAATCAAAAGAAATTAGCGTTACAATTCTTTCCATTACATTATATATACATAGATTTCGACTAATAAATCCTAGGACCTATAAACGTTGTGTTTCCTACGAAAATGGAAAATGATCGAAGCTGTCGAGGAGGAGACGGGAAAAGGTTGTAAGCGTTTTAAGAAGCAGCCCGAATCGAACTAGGAAGAGACAAATGAAAATGGCTAAAGTTACAAGTGGTAGTTGAACGACCCGAACGAGAAAGATATGGACTAGAAGTTGCAAGGGAAAATCCTTTAAAACTGATGCGAAATTGCTTCTTTCCTTGGGGAGGGCTCTCTTCCTCCCCCTCCCTCCATGCGGTGGGCACTTATCGTGATTTATTGCATTGCTTTTAAACGTTTTATCAAGGTCAACGAGAAGTTATTACGACGAAGTTGCAATCGAAGGAGGGTCGACGAGAGTTTTCTAGCGTTTTTCCATAAGTACAGACAGCTACTACTCACCATCTCTGGACATGCCGAGGCGTAGGCACTTTTGCAAACGGCAATACTGGCACCGGTTTCTGTTTACACGGTCGACCACGCAGTTTTTGTTCCGCGGACATTGGTAGTTGACGACGGACGATTGGGACCGCCTGAAGAAACCTTTGCAACCCTCGCAGGTGATTACACCGTAATGAACGCCGCTGCTCTTGTCGCCGCACACCTTGCACGGGATTATCTCGATCTGGGCTGAAATTAAAAAAAAAAAAAAAAAAAAAAAAAAAAGAGAGAAAAAAAAAAAGAAAAAAAAAGGGAAAAAGAAAAAGAAAAAGAGAGATCTTTTTAATTCACACGTGCGATTACAGTAAGTAAAAAAGTATCGAAGGATAAAGATGAAATTGTGATATATATGTTTGTGCGATATCGACGTTATCGACGTTATCGAAAAGATCTCGATCTATCGATCGTCATCGCAATACCTCGTATCGAATTAACGTGCAGTTTACGATCGTCCGCGGTATTATTCGCAGGGCTCGTAGGTTGAGTCGGGCCAGTTCTCTGTCTGGTATCTTCCCGTGGCTGCGGGCTTGTACTGTCCGCGCCCCAAGTCGATCCACCGAATACCGAAAGACTTCCCTCCATTGACAAAAATGATCGTCCTCTCCTCTATCATTTACGACTCGTCATCTGGCAATGAGCTCTGCCTCGTCATTGTTCTTCCTCGACAACGTCTTGCGTCCTAGCGCCTCCGTGATCATCGGAGGATTATGCGCGCGCGCGATCTCTTTTTTTCTTCTCGCCGATGTTTCTCTTTCCTCGACGTTCGCGTTAAGCGAGTTCGACTTTGAACTCGTTGCACGATACCACGGGAATATACGTCTAGACGTTGGCCCTTTCGAGGACCTCGGAATTTGAACTCGACGTTGACATTCAATCGATCCTACGTTTTACACCATCACGGACCACTCTTGCCACTATATCTAACGATAGATAGAACAACAGAGAGACAGAGAGAGAGAGAGAGAGAGAGAGAGAGAGAGAGAGAGAGCGCTAGCTGGAGAGACGAAAAGACGTAGAAGAATGAAAAGTCGATGGGAGGGAAAAAAATAATGCGTTGGCTGCAGCAATGTTCCTCGCCGATCTCTATTTTCGTTCGGAGCTTCGTCGTGATGCTGCTTGGCTCAATATCGTTATATGAGTGCATTAAGCCGATGCAAGAAGAGAGGGGGGAGGGGGGAAGCGACGTCACGCACACGCACACGCACCGTACGGACGTGCGCACAAGCGTACATTCACGCGTTTAATACGTTAGGTATATACGTGGAAAGAGATGCACGGAAGCGACGAAGAGATTCGGTGTGCCCTATGTCTCTCCTATATCGCGTTGCCTGCCTCTCTCTCTCTCTCTCTCCCTCTATCTGTTTTTCTCTCTCGTTCCCTCTCGCGCGAGTCCGACAACTCTAGCGCCACGAGTAGCGTCGAGGCGCTTGCACCATACGGTCGAACATTACATAACCGAGAACGATGAACCCAGAGTACAGTCACCCGGCACGCTCGCATCTTCGACGTGCGTCATGCCTTGCCCCGGCTAGAGAGTGCAACGCGCCGGCTACTATACACCCGGAACTCCCGAAATCAAAACGAAAGATTTATCTCTTAGCTTTTCCTTCTCGTTTCTTCTTCGTCTCTATCGTCTAAGTATGACTACGGTCGGCTACGAGCCATTGCCAACGTTGGAATCGTTCCTTACGTTTCACCGTGTACTCGAGCAGATGGACCAGGAGATAGCAGAGATGATCGTTAAACGAGCGTGGACTATCGCTAGAGCACGTGCTTGGATAGTAGTAGTCACTTATATTTTTTAGAAAGACAGAGAGAGGTGGGGAGGGTGGGGGCGGGGTGGAGAGCAAAAAGACTTTGAGAACAACGAGGACGCTATCTTCGTTCAAGCTCGAAAAAAGATAGAAACAGAGCGATACTTCGTAACGGCGTAGGACGATCTAAGAAGGTACTTTGGAGTAACGACGACACTGGACGACGACAACCAAGAGATATATCCGCTCGTAGGAGAAGCTGGAGATCTCGGAGAGATCGCGCACGGTGAAATACCGGTTTATATTGTCATAGTCGAAGACGATGGTAGGAGGTTATGTTCGTTCTTCGCCATGTTCTTCGAAGAAAATGTCCAATTTCATATATATATATATGTGTGTGTGTGTGTATATATATATATATATATATATACAGAAATATAAGTGTATATATGGAAATATGTGTGTATATAGATATAACTATTCAGGCACTTATCAGTTTTATGAAAAAGAGAAGAGAAATAGATAAGATTACGCAATTTTGGAAGAAGTAGAAACTTGAAAGAAAAAGTTTGGCCGGATTATAAACGCGATCTCGGGCGTTCGAGTCAACGAGAAAGAGTCGAAACACACACAGTCGACTTGTTTCCGATAGCTCGACCGCCACGAGCGGTCGCGCGTGTCGCGCAAGCGCCGATACAGCGCGCGATCAAGAAAATACACGCGCGCGCGCGCGACCACTAATATCACTAACGAATAGTAACGCACGAGTTTTTCAATCTGGAGCCTTTCCAAAGTCAAATTTGTTCGTTTTCTTTTGTTTTTTTTTGTCGGCACTCCTCGCACGTAAACACCAACATGCGCGCACTCGACGCTCTCTTCCGGCTAACTCGCGAGTTTGTCCCTTCGATGTTCTCTTTCGATTGATACGATGAGAAGAAGAAGGAAGAATAAGAAGAAAGAGACAAGGAGGTGTGTGCGACTTGATCGCGTATGGAGAAAGGGCAATGCGAGAGACGGAAGAAAGATAAATAGAAAGGCACGAACGTTGGCGACTACGACGACGACGACGACGACGACGACACGACGACGACGACGACACACTCGCGACACGATTCCTTTCTCCGCGAAAAATTTCGAGAGGTTGGCGCGTGCACTCGCGCGATGTACGATATATTATGTACGTAGTATGTATATTAGTATATTAGACACTATCAAGGAAACGTTCTTTCTTCGTGTATTCTACGGCCGGAAAAACTCGCGGAAAGTCCACGACTGCCGCGTGAATATATTTCGGGGTTCGACGAGCTTCGAGCGAGAGTATGCGTGTCTTCTTGTACGTACGCGTGCAAGAGAGGACAGAGAGCGAGAGAGAGAGAGAGCGAGAGCGAGAGCGAGAGAGAGAGAGAGAAACAGAGAGAGATGGAGGTGTTTTTCGGGGACCGGCGTAGAGCGGGCTGGCATCTCACAATATGTCAGAACTCCCCGCTGCCCCTCAGGCCGCTGCCCCACCGACGCCAAGGCAGGTCACTGAACTGTGCGCGCCTCCGCCGATGATGGCCGAGTGCTGCCTCACCCTTCGCTCCCCCCTCCACCCTCCGTCCCTCATCCCTCCGACCCTCCCGCAACAGTCGTTCTCGACGCACCGTCACTCTTACACCCCTCCCTCACCAATCCCTCCTCCTACCCTCTGCCAGCACTCGCGCACAGCGCGCACTCGGTAATCGAGCACCCCACTTCTCTTCTTTGGTTACAAACCGAACTTCTCCCGAACACCGTCGAACTTTACCGAGAGCATACCGACTCTTAACGAAGAAGCACGAAGAATCGTGCCACCGAATACGAACTCGCGAGGCGCGCGCTTTCTGATCGTCTCGCGGCCTACTACCACTCGCTGCTTCTGCTCCTGCTTCTGCCGTTGCTCCTACGACACGCGTTAACTTTATTAACGCGGCTGGTTAAGGGCAACGCCAGGGGCCGAATGCACGAGAGCGTATCGTGTTTCCTTCGTGAACGAACGTACCATTTATAAGGGGACACTACGAGTTCACGGATGTGTCTCGGCTTTTAGCTGCATTTCCATTTCTTTTTTCCTCTTTTCTTTCTAAATCCACTTGGATACGCGCGCGCTAGAGAGATAGAGAAGAGAATGATGACGGGGGGAGAGAGATTATCCTCGCTAGAATTTTTTTCGCATCGAGGGAGAATCAAGGAATAGAATATTTGAATTTTGGTATCAAGATACATCGCGCTTTGGTCTACTCTTGGGATAGAAGGAGTATGATTCGTAAAAAATTGCAGTGATCACGGAGCGTGTAAGATCAGACTGTATCTCGATACGTCGAAAACGATATAGACGAGAAAAGTCTTATAAACGTACGTAAAGGGTATTTTTAACGATTCGATGCTCGCGATTATTTGTAAGCGCTCTAAAGAAAAGCATAGCTCTCTCTTTTCTTTTTATCTCGTGTCATCCTTCGTCCGATAATATCGATTATCAGTGTAGTTATCTGTGCGACCTGTTTCTCGAAGACACGATTAAACGACGATTAAGATTAAAAACGAAGACTTCCCTTTTCTTTCTCTTAGAAAAAGAAAAGTCGCATCTCAGAGAGAAAAGAAAATAAAAGAAAAGAGAACTTTTCTTTCTCTCCAGAGTTGTTTTATGTCCTTCTTTTTTCTTCATCTTCTCCGTTCTCTCGCCCACGAAAATACTCGTGGTATTACGCATGCGACGATAACACGCGCATAGGAGAGCGCAAAATGATCGTTTATATTTTACGAGTACAAATTCGAGCGCATCGTACGCTTTTCCCGCTGACGTCATTATCTCGTATCGTCTTGGTGCATCGAGATTTCCCCTCTCCCTTCCTTCCCCCTTCCACTCTACTACTATTCTCTCAAGCTCTCGTCGATCGCACGCACGTTCTTCGGAATGGTAAACCCCACCCTTTCGGTGCAACTTTGTTGCTCTGTCCTTGCATAGATCGCCAAGTTTTCCTCCCTTCCCCATCTCTCTCTCTCTCTCTCTCTCTCTCCCTCTCTCTCTCTTTCCATCGTTGCCTCGCGCACATAGCTCTCTCTTTCTCTCTCTCTCGTATATATTTTCCTCTTATTTCAGCGGGCGGACCGTCCTCGGTAGCAGCCACGGAGACGTTTTCTTTCTCTCGGACACGCGTGTATACTCCCCACCCTTCGTTCCTCGAGAAGCATTCTTCTTCTCTCCTTCCCGATTCGCTCGACCCTCCCTCTCTCTTATCTCTCTCTTTCTCTGTCCCTATCTCTATATCTATCTCTATCTTTCTCTTTCGACGAATCTCTCCTCGTCATTGTTTCTTCATTCGTTTCCTCGCTCGCTCGCTCGCTCGCTCGTTCGTTCGTTCGTTCGTTCGTTCGTCGTTCGTCGTTCGTTCGTCGTTCGTTCGTTCGCTCACTGTCGTTTCTCGAGTTCTCTCTCCCCTCCATTTCCCCCGGCCGCCCTCTTTCCCCTTCGGCCTTCCTCTATGGTACACGGTAACCGTCGTGTCCCTTTCGCTCCTTCTCTCATTTATTGCATAACCGTGCACGAGGTTGCCAACCTGCGCCGCGTAATACTCTATAAATACGTTTCGCAAATAAATAATCGCACGACGATATGTCCCCCTTGCGATTGCAGTTCATCGTCGACACAACCCAAACGTATGTACGACGATGCTAAAGACCATCTCTCTCTCTCTTTCTCTTTTTTCTTTGGAATTCGTCGGAGAGATAGCGGACCGATGGATGGATAGATAGAGTAAATAAAAGAGAGAGAGAGAGAGAGAGAGAGAGAGAGAGAGAGAGAGAGAGAGATAGGGAGCGAAGGGAAAGAAAGCATCGACGCTAACGAGCTCGTTGCGTGGAAACGACCGTTGAAAGATAAGGTCGCTCCGAGATTGGAATGCGGTCTTACGTAGTAACGCGTAATTCGTTTAGGTAGTTGGAAAAAATGTCGATTTTTAAGTGTCCCTAGGCCGAGGCATAATATATAGGAAATGTGACAAACATGGATTTCTTTTGATTCCGATCGGTTCCGTTTCATATTTAACGTGAATTATCTATACGATTCTGGCACACTATATCTGGTGGTTAGAGAATACATTAAAGTAAGTAAGGATCGATCGAGACGGACGAGAACCATCGCAGTGTCATATTAGAATGGATATTTTAAGAATAATTATGAAAGACACGTCGTTCTTTGCTCGTAGAATTAAAAAATAGGGCTCAGAGATTTTAATTGCTCTCAGATTAATTGCATCTTACATTATTTATGTAATTAACGGTACTCGTTCATAGCACGCTTTCTTTTTTCTCGTATATTTTCCTATTTTCAGGATCGATGCTTTCCGACCTCGCCTCGGTACTCTTGCCGCTTGTCTCAAAGTTTCTTCCTCTTTTCAAAGTTTCTTGTCCGACCGAAATGACGGCGTAATCGCTGAGGTCGTCGGTACGCCGCATCGACGCAGCTAACTTCCCGCAAGAACTTTAACTACCACGAATGCGCGTAATGCCAAAGAACGTCGTGCAAATTTAACTTTGCGGATTTAAATCCCGCGATAACGAAGACATTGGCCTTGGTTCTCGAGAATCAAAATGTATTTCGTCAATTGATTTTCTTTGCGTTACATATTGTTAATAGCGGTAACTGATCCTAGTTTTTTTACCCGGCAAGTAACGAGTTTAGAAGCTCGAAGGAGATGAAGAAAATCAAAGTGTTTGTTCCCTTGCGACTTCTCTTTCCGGTCTCTTTCTCTTTCCGGCTTCGTCCGACCGTTTACGTAATATCTCACTTTTTCTCTTCCTGCGGCGGCAACGAATGTAGGTCAAAGACCGGTAGAAATTGATCGGTGCGAAGATGGATCATTTTTTGATTTCTTCGATCTAACGATCGAACGATCTCGACGAGGGGATTATATCTCGTTCGTGTATTAAAAAGAAAAGAAAAAAGAAAAAAAAAAAAAGAAAAAAGAAAAGAAAAGAAAAACAAGACTTGTCGTTCCTTGGTAGGTTAAAGAGAGTAGGTATAGTCAGCGAGCTTCGCGAGTATGCGGATTGAAATTACAGAAAGACGACGTCGACGCACCCCTAACGATCGAAGCGCGCCGCGTGTATTTATAGCCAGCAGTTGCGTAATGGGGAAGAAATATGGGGCGAGTGAATAATAGATTCCGACGGAACCCTTTTCGCGGAGAAGGCGAAAGGATCTCTTTTTCTTCTTTTTTCTCCTTTTTTTCCTTTTTTTCTCTCTTTTTTCTTTTTCTTTTTTGTCGCAAGTAAAGATCTCGCATCCTAGTAAAGAGTAAATCGAAAAAGATCGACGAAAAGGACGGAGATAGGATCGTCGTCCTCCTTCCACGCTTTTGCGCGTCCGATGCGGACGAGAGAGTTGGGTCTGTTGGATGAAAGAGTGGATGAGAAAGAGGATGAAAGAGGATGAAAGAGGCGTCGAGGAGTTAGGGTTGCTAGGGTGGGGAAGCTTTTATCCCGGTGAACGAAGAGCGAATCGCGAGTGGAGCTTACGTAACACAGGGTCGTAGAGACGTCGCGGGCAAAGATGCAAAACGGCGTTAAAGGCACGTCATCGTAGAGTGTGCAACTGCGAAGGAGTTTTGCTCGAGCGTGGCAGACAGGAATGACCGTTACAGTTTCCTTAAGCGAAACCCTCACAATGTGCTAATACTTGCGACATCTGAGGGTAAGCCTGCCTACACTCCACCTATTCCTCTCCCACCTTCTTCGTCCTCTTCGTTCTTCTCATCGATAGCTTCGGTCTTAGCCGATCGAACGATCGATGCCAAGATCGTTAGGCATTCGAAAGGATTTTTCAAATTGGGCCGCGTGCGACGCGAATAGCACGAAAAGGTCCCGCCAAGAGGAGGGAGCCACCTTTTTCGAGAAACGTGGGCGCGCGCGCGCGCGATAGAGAGAGAGAGAGAGAGGTTGAGAGAGTGCTCCGAAGAGATTGAGAGGGTTGGTGGAGAAGCTTCGAGGAGAAGAGTCTCCGACGTGACAAAAAATAGGATTTTCTTTTCGTCAACAGAGCAAAGGAAAAGTCGCGAGAATGAAAAAGCACCCCCTTAGACAGTGGTCTCGCGTGCGAAAAGTCAACGTTTTTCCGGCGGTCAATACGAGGAGGGATCGTGCGAGAAAGAGAGAGAAGTTAGCGGCAAGCTGGTGCCGGAAGGTTAGTAACTTGGTCGGACGGTGAACGACCGAGGGAGTTTGGTGCGCCTGCGCCAGGACGCCGCTGACGCCGCTGACCCAGATGCGCGCAACGTGATTGCCGTTCGGCAGTCCTCGCCGATTCTCGTCGACCCTCGGGGACTCTCGTGGTCGCCTCGCGGTTGACCCACATCGCTCGCCACTCGCGCCACTCGCTTCGTGCGCGTCGCTTCGTACACGAGCGCGCGCGCGCGCGCGATCCTTCTCTCCTCTCCACGCCTTTATCTTTTTCTACTTTTTCTCCTCCTTCTCCTCCTCCCACTTCTTCTTCTTCTTCTTCCTCCTCCTCCTCCTCCTCCTCCTCCTCCTCTTCTTATACCCTGCTGCTGCTGCTGCTGCTGCTGCTGCTGCCGCAGTTGCTGCTTCTTCCTTCTCCTCTTTTCTTTGATCTTTCAACGAGGTTTACAAAGACCTCGCGCGCGCGCGCTAACGCTGCAACGCTATCTTCTTAAAATCGTTTAACCCTTTATAATGCCATGTAACTTTGTATTTTGCAAGGCTTACTTCATTTTCTCGCTACGACGTTAATCATCGGTTAACATCCGAGTACGTCCATAAAGGTATAAATTATAGTTGGACGAGTCTTAAAGAATTAAGATGTATCATTTTGGAATGATTGAAATAGGGTACGTTCGACGATTCTGGCGATCGGTTGAAAGAAAACCAGTTTGAAAGTTGCAATAGATAGATATATAAGTAGGTAGGTAGGTAGGTAGGTAGGTAGGTAGGTAGGTAGGTAGGTAGGTAGGTAGATAGGTAGGTACCATTGGACATTCCGAGACTCGCGTATACCGGCACAAGCAGCATGACGCACGAGCATTGTTTATGTTTAACCGAGCCATACGCGGAGGACGACAGGTGCACCTGCGAACACGTAATGGCAATTTCGTTCTCTTCTTACGTGCTTTTTTTTTTTATTGGAAAAGAACCTTCATCGAATTATCGGTCAACGCCGTCCGGATAATCGTCCACATCGACGTGTTAACGGCATAGTATAGATAGGTACCCCGGTCACGGATGACCGCGGTGTGTCGTAGTAAACGTTTAACGGTCGTGTTAAAATTACTCATTAAAATCGCAATAACGTCAAGCGTGTTATCGTCATCGTCGATACTTGATCATAACCGGGATAACAAAGATAACTCTCGGTTTTGTCTTTCGTTTCGAAGGGATTGTTTCGTAGCAATTAGAATTTTCCTCTTGCGGAGTCGCATAATAATCGTCGCATTTAGTCTACCGGTAAGGGAAATCGATTCGCATATTAGACCGTGTCGAACGCCGTGTTTATCTCGATCGATGTGATAAAAACGATATTTCTCGATGGAGTGTGAAATTTCCGCGAACGAATCGAATCGTACATTGGAAAGCGTCACTCTATCGCCGGTTGTTTTAGCCAAGAACACAAGTTCGACGGGGGGATTTTTTCCGGATTTCTTCGAAAAAGACAAGAAAGTATAACAAGAGATTTCCGAGAGGATACTCTTGAGCGTTCATCTTCTCGAGAGCATTTCGTAACGCGCTTTGCAAGAAGGGAACAGTATAATTTTCTCGATCTATTATCGCTCGTTAATAGTAGATGGTTTGTGTACTTTGGAGAGCTTTCGAATCATCGAAAAGCGTCATGTTATATTGCGTTGACGAAACTCTGTCTCCCTATCTCTCGACACGCGTACTTGATCGACGCGACTATCCTTGAGGAACAATGCACGCACGCACGCACGCACGCACGCAAACCACGCGTGGTGAAATTTAGAAAGCACGCCCGCATCGATGCGACGACCACGTGCATTTCGTTCGTACGCTCCTCGCGCAGGCATACATTTAAATCGAATATTCGATAATACCTACATAAATGCATACGTACAGGTCATCGATGATTTTCTTTTTCTTTCTTCTTTTTTTTTTTTTCTTTTTATTTTTTTCTCTTCCTTGAGCAACAGGCACATAAGTAAGGTATGTACGTTTGAAAATCGGTAGAGTTAATTATTCTTATGTTAATAATCCTGTTAGTGGCATTTAAATCGCCGGCCGTCTTCTTAATCCTTAATCTGATTCTCGTATCGCACGAAGCGAACTTTAATCCCGAAGAGAGATTCGATCAATGAAACGAATTCGAGTCGCGAGACCGAATGGAAGAGGCTTTAAATATAAAATTAGAGTAAAGCTAATGCGATTGAGCATATAAATATCGAGTGGCCGTAGCAATATAAACGTCGTTACATTCTCTCTCTCTCTCTCTCCCTCCCTCCCCTCTCCCACTCGAGACGGAATCGCGATGCCGCAAAACCAGTAGATATCTTTCTTTAACCTTTTTCTTTCTCTCTATCGTTTGACTTAGATCGTAAAGCTGAATAATAATCTCCGATTGAAGGTAGACGCCGTGGCGAATGTTTTATCAATAATTTATACGTCTCTCGGATCGCATCGTGGAAGGATCGATAAAATCGTAAGAGCAAGGAAAAGCCTCGATGAAAAATTCTACATCGATTATATCGAGGAGCGCCATCGATTTCTCTCTCCCGTGGGTTAAAACGTTAGAAAATTCATATCAACGTCGCCGTTGGACGCGAATCGAACGATCGATTGTGACCGATTATTATTACCGGAAACCGATAAGTTTGCGAAAATACGACGTGTGCTCGTCCACCGTGATGTGTCCTATCCACTTCCTGGTATATATATATATATATACACGCACATATATATTCGAAAGGTCTCTAACGAAACGTCGGCTCGTTTCGTCGAAGAACGATCGATCGATCGAGAAGCACGTCTCTCGTCTGCGACATCCTATCGATGTCGAATCCTGCTCGGTCATTCTTTAATGCGAAGATATAAATGCACATCTGTAGGGCTGCCACGGTGTGCTAGAGCTTACGAGTGCTTATTTAGAACGTTCGATGAACTATGCCCGGTGTATCGCGCTTATGTATCTATGTAGATGAGCGTGTCGTAGTTATTTCGAAAAATGTTTTAACAGAAAAAACTCGATTGGAAACACCTGTCGATCTTTTTCTTTTTCGAGAATTATCGTCGTCAACGGGTAACGATTCATATCCACCTATCGGTCTAGATATTATCCTCGAAGGAAAAAACAAACGGAAGGTCACGAAAAGGTGTCTAAAACTTGGCACTTGTTTCGCCACATGGATGATCATTCGTAAGTTCTTTATCGGTGTATCCTTTTCTTCTTTATCTTCGTCGTCTACCGAGCACACGAAGAATAATGGATCTTCCATTTTCGAGCAATATTTTGCGCAATACCTAAGAAGCGCTTCCGACTGCTTCGTTCGCTATTATACGTTCTCTTATCTTTGCGGGACGGGGAAAATGGTGGTTATATTCGTCATCGACGGCTCAAATATTTCGCAAGAAATCGCTATCGTCGAATCATACGAAATTGACGAAGAATCTCGATCCCATGAAAGATCCCACGGATTATATATATATATATATATATATATATATATATATATATATATACACGCGCGCGCACATTTCTTTCTCTCTCTCTCTCTCTCTCTCTGTTCGTGTCGCAGTCCCTTGGCCAATTTCTTATTCCGTGCACGTTCTTGTACGCAATAACGTAAACTCCTGTGCCCCTTTGAAATCATCGTCCAAGCGGCACGCCGCATAGCATACGTTTGTACTTACGATGGCTATGAAAAGCTGATCCCATAAACGGTTCTCGAAATCTCTCTTTGAATCATCGCGAAAAATATATTTTTCAAAATTTCTTCATTCTTTAGGGTTACGTCAACGAGATGCTAACATTTTTATATACCCATGATCGTAATTATTGCATTACCCTTTATATATATATATATGATATATTTGGAATTTTCTTATGACGCCGCATGAAGCGTCACGAACATCGAGAAAAATGCTTCGGATTCCTTCTCGTTGGCTTCGACGCCGTCCTCCTCCTCCTTCTTCGTCTTCTCTTTCCCTTTCTACATATTTAATTACGTGGCTCTCGTTTTATACCCTCGCGTACTAGTTTTTCTTTGCCTATAGTACGAACGTCGTAGGTCGCATGATAAACTTTCAGATGGAAGCATAACGCGATCATCGATTATGATAGAACATAAAGAAAGGAAAAAAAAAAGAAAATAAAAAAAAAATAAAAAAAAAAAATAAAAAAATAAAAAAAAAGAAAGAGAAGATTATAGAAACTCGTAGGATATCGTAATGATTCTAATCGTCTTTATAGCCGATATAGTTAATATCGTGTTGGCTGAGTCTCGCAAAAGTCGTGCGATCGTGCGAGTAGGATCGCACGTGAAGTATAGCGTCGTTAGAGATTACGCGACGGGCGATATAACATCGAGCTCGTCGCTCGCTCCTTCGCTCACTCGCCTACGACTTTTCTCACGTATCTGACGCTCACATACCTAGTCCACCTACGCTTCGCACGCGACTGCTATCCCTCTCTTTCTCTTTCTTTTATATTTTATTGTATCGGGAAAAAAGTGTATGCGAAAGAGAAAAGGAGGTCCCCCTTCGACGAGTACAGCCGTTCGAACAAACTTTTCTTATTATCTTACCGACGACGGTGGCCGTGTGTGTCGTAACGTTTCACGTAACGACACATCGGCAATTTAGCATCGTGCCTGTAATTTGTTACGGTCAAGAACCGCACGCTAATCCGTACGCGCATACACTTTGCGAGTGCTGCCGCTTCGCCAATCCGTGTAACGAGTCTCGCTTGCTTCTTCTCTCTCTCTCTCTCTCTCTCTCTCTCTCTCTCTCTCTCTTTCTCTGCCTTTTTCTCCTTCTTTTTTATTATCTCCCTCTTTTTTTCCTTTTCGTTCACGGTCGATTCCATCGACGGAGTCGCGAACATAACTAACGAAGCGTATGACACGCCACATCCATGAGAAGTTTGCTGGCTGGTTGGTTTGTTAGTTATGCGATACGTTCGAACTTTCAGATAAATATCCTTTTTTGCCCGTTTCAAAGTCTTGATTCTTTTCGGAGAGAAAAACTTAACTTCCGGTAAGGAACGTGAAAGTAGAGTAGTTTTTCGTAAGATTTATTTTCATGAGAAAATATATCATTTTGTTTTAAACAATGAAATCTCTTTTAATCTTAATTCTAATTCATTTTTCGATTCTCGAAAGATTCAGGAAGCTCCTTGTTACAAGGAGGATACGGCAAAGCCCCTTTTTCGATCGATAAATCATCCCGGCTTCTTCAAATCGGAATTACGTCACTACGACTGCTCCACATTCTCATCTCTCTCTCTCTCTCTCTCTCTCTCTCTCTCTCTCTCTCTCTCTCTCTCTCTCTCTCTTTCTTTCTCTCTTGTATTAATAATAATATTGAGTAACGCGTAACGCGCCGTGCTCGGTGAGATAACGCTCGGCAGGCATTGACTCTCCTCTCGGAGAACCGATAGAAGGAAGTCGTCTCGGTGCGACGTTCTAGTAAAAGTTTGACTCGCGGGTGAAAGCAAAGCCGTGCGCGCCGTGCCGCGCGGCTTTTATTGATTCTCTCGAAATAGACCGATTCCAGCTCGCATCGTAGAATTAGCGAGGACGAGTCGGACGAACGCGTTTCGCATCTACTTCTTGCTTAAAAGAACCTCTCTACGAATGATTCTATGCCGTTTAATATATTTCTTCTTTTATTTCTTTCTTTTCTTTTTTCTCTCTTTTTTCTCTTTCTTCGAACAATTCTCAACGCAATTTTACATGGCATTAATATTATTCTTGTTATCATCGTTTATAAATTTTAAGCTGTAATGGTACAAGAAATACCGCTTCTCGTTAGGTCGGTTGTTTACTTGGACATCGTTGCCTCTTATGCACTCCATTCCCCATCCGCTTATTTATCCGTTAATCGAGTACACGCGCTTCTTTCTCCCTTTCCCATCTCTTCCACTCGTTCCGCGATTCGCTCATTGGAGTGTAAACACGACGAAGAGGAGGACGGTTTCTACATTGCACCTCGTCCCGTTATTTCGAACACTCTCCGTACTCTAGGATCGTATCGCGTGCACCACTTAACTCGTTACCACATACTCTCTTTCTCTCTCTCTCTCTCTCTGTCTCTCTTTATCTCTATCTTTATCTCTCTAAATATAGTACAGAGGGAAACTGTAAATTTCGTGAATATCAATGGAAGCGTACGATTCATCGCCTTGTTGGAATGACGCCGGATCGTGCATTCGTCGACGCGTTATAAATAACCAATAAGATGGAAAGAGTCAGAGAGAGACAGAGAGAGAGAGAGAGAGAGAGAGAGAGAGAAATCTTCTGAGATCCACGCGATAGAACGAAGCTTTTACGCGAACGAGATCTTTATCTTCGGACAACCCTTAGCCTCCTTTCTCTCTCTCTCTCTCTCTCTCTCTCTCTGCATCTGAAGGAAGGTCTGGTGACCGTCGAAAGCATAAAAATCATTGGAAAGTCTGCGGATCGTAATCGTTCGTAATCTACGACACGCTTAGCAACGAAAGCCGGTGAAGAAGATGAGGACGAAAGTCGGTGGAAAGTCGTGGAAGGAGAGAAAGGGAGAAGAAGAAGAGAAGAGTGGAGTGGAGTGGAGAGGAGAAGTGAGGAGAGGAGACGAAGACGGCGATAGTGCGTATGTCGGCGAGGAGGACGAGAGGAGGAGGATCGAGAGGGAAGAGTGACGGTGGGAGCGCGTGGACGGAAGGGAAGGGAGTGAGAGAGAATAAGAGGGAGGGATAAAGAAGAGGAGGAAGGGAGGAGGGAAGAAGGGGAGTGCGCGCATCGGCGCGCACTGCACAGTGCATGCACCTCCGAGAGGTGTGGGTGAGAGGCTTCGCTTGTGTTGAGCCGCGCGTGTAACTGGGTCGCGGGTTCGACAACTTCAGCCAAGGCTGCCAGCGCAGTGGTTCCCAATCGAAACGTTTCTCTATCTTTCTCTCTCTCTCTCTCTCTCCCTCTCTCTCTCTCTCTTTCTCTTTCTCTATCTATCTATCTTTCAATTTCTTTTCAACAAGAATATCCTCGATCTTTTCTATTTTCTTTCAGCCCTCTCTCGAATGATCCTCTTTCTCGATATAGATTTGAGAAGGACGTGCTTTCGTTATCGTCTATCTCGAATTTTTGGATCTCGATTTCGCTTCGAATTCGATCGTTCTGTCGTCGTCCGGGCAGTTGATTGACGCCACGGCTCGACGCGCTGCTTTAATAAGTTGTTACCGGTACATACGTCACTTTGCATAAATATCTATTGGTGAGGACGAACGCAAGACTCGTGAGAGTTCCGCGTTTGAAAATGGTTGAGAGAACTTTCGCGTTCTATATTTCTGTGCTTCTGCTATTCGAGACGAGGTATGACTTTTAAATGCAAAAGTACGACGCCAGGCTTCATCCCCAAAATGTAAAGTTTGAAGGTAAAGGCATACTCGAGACGTTCGGAACGAAGTCGCTCGAGTGGATGGATGGATGGATGGATGAATGGTTAGTTGGTTGGTTGGTTGGTTGGATGGATGGATGGATTATTGTCAGGGTCCATTACGGTGAAAATTTGACGATGAAAATGTCGAGTTGATTAATCATGAAGTAGATAGTAGGTAGGTTGGTACTAGTACGCTTGGCACGATCATTACGTACGAGCATACTATTCGCGATCTTTGTATGGGAAGGGTAATCAAGGATCGTTTCTTTGGATGATTTTCATTCACCTCGTGGCGGTCCTCGTGACGGATTACGATACGACAGAAGCGTACGGGCGTGTTGCTCAAGAGAAACAATCCGTCGTGCGGAGAGGAAAAACTTTTAACAAGTCACGAGAAAGCTTCGGACAAGGTTCTGCTCCTAGACTTTTTGTCGTTTCGCCATCATCGTCGCCGCCGCCCCCACCGTAACTCGTATCGAACTTACTCACCGAGCATCATCTTACGTAGTAGTTGGATAAAAATGTTTCTTTGTTCCTTGATCGTGATCCGAAAAGAACAGAATGAAAAGCGATAATATCGAGTCGCGGTTGGTCATCGTAAAGACGTAAATAAACGTCGTTGGTATCCGTCCGTCGCACTCGCTCGAGTGACTATTGCATAAACGGACTCTCCTTCTCTTTCTTCCTTTTTTTCCTTCCATTCCATCGTCGTCATCTCTCTTTCGCGAAGCTCGTAAAGAGGCACGCTACGTAAAAGGCGAGAGACGCGAAGTTCGCGTACTCGAGCGCGAAATCGCAACGACGCGGCGAGTCAGACATGGTGCGGTGCGCGGTGCGGTGCGGTGCGGTGCGCCAAGCGAGTAAACACATCGTCCCGATCGATTTCTCTCTCTCTCTCTCTCTCTCTCTCTCCCTCTCCCTCCCCCCCCTACCTTCCCCTCCCCTTCTGCCACTCCGACGAGTTGCTGCCCTCCTTCTTCTTCTCCGACTGTCCGCGTTGCCGTACGACTAGTAATGTTTCCACCCTCTTCGATCCCTCGGACGGAACTTCCAACTTTATAGAAGTTATAGCCGAGCGCTTTGTTCCGATTCGGTTCATTGCTTTTGCCACGATAATACCCACTTGGAAGAATGGGAACGTAGGAATTAAGTAAATACGTCTCTTTAAGAAGGCGATTTACGACTTTGCCGATTTTCTCCAAGGAAAATTGGCGGCTTTTCTATCCTCTTAAACAGCCACTTGTAACCAGTCTACCGTTTTACCTACCTCCAAATGTATATATACGTACTATGTATAGATATGATCTCTCTTAGAGAGAAAGAGAGGAAAGACACGTCGTGTCGAAGTTTATTTGACCAGTCAACGCGCTAATGGCACGTTCGCATCGTAGTAGAAGTCGTATTGCGAGATAAGAGTACGGCGAAGATGCGAAATGATCGATCGATCGTTTAGTGGGGCAGTACGGCTCTCAATCCGCGATATAGTATTCGCGATACTAATGATCGTCGGTTGAATAGCGCTCGCGTTCTAAAGCGAAGAGAGGGACTTGCCAGCCAGCCAGCCAGCCAGCCAGCCAGCCATCCAGCCAGCCAGCCAGCCAACTCGTCGACGGTCTTACGCAATGTTCCAAGCTCGTCTATGCTCGTCTTCCACTGGCGCCTGCATCCTTCTCTCCTCCCCTGTTCTTTCCCCCTCCCCCGCCCCACCGCCCCCACCTCTCTCTCTCTCTCTCTCTCTCTCCTTCCTTCTTTCTTCAAACTTTCGTCCAAATAAATGAACTAGAGCGATCGCTAGAGAAAAAGGATCGTACCATCCTCCCGTGAAAGAAACACCTTGTTTATCTTTTTTATTTATTTATTTATTTATTCATTTCCCAAGTGAAATATTTTAATGTCAGACGACGCATCGAGAGTTGGACGTCGCGAATACGGCGCAACGAAGCTGACTGTGCATTCGTAATGTCCGACGATCACGTAGAATAATGCGATGCACGATCGTAGAAATAACGTTGTAGTCGATGACTACAATGGCTCTCCTGCCTAGCTCTTCTCGATAGCGACTAAAAGAAAAGTTTTTAGAACTTTTAAATGCGAAACGATTGTTCGTCGAGAAAAAAATCTTACTTTTTGTAAGACAACAGAGAATCTTGCGAACGATTATTGATATAATTATACGGATAGAAAGGATATTTAGACGAAGGAACGTGTTAGTAATCGTTCGAAAGAAATAACGCTACGTTCATTCACATTGATCTCGCTGCGTTTAAATATTGCAAAGCGTGCGCTGCAAAGGTCGGGCCAATTTCGTAGTTTTATTGGTGGAAAACGAAGTAGAATAAATGAAAGAGAAAAGAGAGGAATCAATCGTAAAGTCGAAGATCGATCGTCTGGAAATCCGTCGATCGACGCGAGATCGACCGTTCATGCCTTTCCCCCGATTTGACCCAATCCAAGAAGAGCGTATCCCGTTTCCGCGAACGAAATGCTCGACGATATCTGCGCCACTCGTAATTGCCTTCGTTCCATTATTCTCTCAAATACGTTTGCCGTTTCCTTTTTAAGCTTCGCGTCCGAATACGATTCCGAATGCGTCGAATAGTTTGATACATGGCACAGATTTAAAATACTTTTCTCGTCGTACATTTTAATCGTAATAGTCGAGAAAGATCCGAACGATAAATCGAATTTATCCTTTGTTTTCATAAAGCTATTAAAAACAAACGTACGTTTTATTTAATAGAAAGACATTTCTACGTGTAACTTAGGTACGGATGGAGAGAGATTCGACGATCACCGATCGATTGGAAATATTTAAAGATCGTTGTTAGCGCGTTAAATAACTTTCTCGGGAGTTTTATCGTTGACGCTTTATAGGAGCTACCGTAGATCACGGATTGCGCGAACAAAACTCCTGGAAATAGACGGAGGAAAGCGAAGGAAGGAGAGGGAGGGGGAGAGAGAGAGAGAAACAGCGGGTGCTCAAAAATGCCATACACGCACCTTGTCTCCGGTTGCATAACACAGTGCGGTCGAGTCCCTGCCCCCTCTCTTTCTCTCGTCGAGGCAATCGACGCGGCTCTCTTCGAGTTCTGTCATGAAATTTTTTCGTACGTTCGCACGAGCACGACCTTACCTCGAGGTTCTTGGTCTTTCTTTCGTAATACAGAAAACATAGAAAGAAAGAAAGAATAGATAGGGTCGCGATCAAAACGATCGGACGATTCTTAATACGTCGCAGAACAAAGCCATGGAGTGTTGCAATTTTTCTCAGGCTACGTCGACGACGACTACGACGATGACGACTCTTTTTTGTTAGCAAATTAAAGTATTTTTCTTGGCCGTGGATTCGCCTATAATTATAAACAGGCAAAGAGCCACCACGTTGAACACGACGACGACGACGACGACGACGACGACGACGACGAGTTTCACTTTCACGAGCTGCATCGAGTTACGTGTCGTGATTTTAAACGGTGAGTCAATAAAGTGACGAACTTTCATTCGCTCCATCGTTCCTCGGCATCGATCGTTTCGGTTCTCTTCGTGTCTTCCATCAACTTCTCTTTTTACACCTTTCCGAGTTCAAATTTTATCTATACAATTTATGTACATAACGTACACGAACGTAAAGTTGAAACGCGTCTCATACGATACACAACTCGTTCTCTCCTACCTTGTTTTCGATCATTTACGAGTTCCTCGCTAATCAGCCTAATGACAGTGCGTTCGAGCTCACGACGAGTGGAGTTAGTGGTATATCCAAATGGATACAGCTAAATTGGTAACGACGATGACGAGCCAAGCAAGTTACGATTCTTGTCCTACATCCGATCGAAACGTGACCGCGTCCCCCTATCGAAATATCGGTTCCTCGATATACCCACAAAAAATTTACCAATTAATAATTTTCCCAAGGCAATGGACAAAAATTTTCATAGCACTCAAAAATCGACTAGGCCTCGGGTTTCGATTCCCGATCGAATTTGCGCTAGCTAACAATTGCCTTGCTTTCTTTTCATCGACGATTCTCCCTCGAAATATACGGACGAATAATGGAAAGAACAAGTGAACAAATTGGATCGATGATAAATCGTTTATAATTGTTCGGGAAGGTGGAATCATTGCAGGTGGAATTGTATCGCGCGCGCGCGCGCGTTCCGACAAAAGCTTTCGCGATATCGAGATATCTCGCTTTAAGGAGGTTCACGCTCACTCCGTCAGCCAGGCAGGCGCGTGTACGTAACGTATCCTCGTAATTTCTCAACGAAGGATCTCAGAATCTCTCGGCCGATAATACACACGCACGCGCGCGCGAGCACACGTACACAAACCGAGCGAGTACAAGAGCGAAAGGAGAGAAAGAGAGAGAGAGAGAGAGAGAGAGAGAGAGAGAGAGGGAGACCACACCCGCGAAACGTGTGCTCGCTTAGGCCTCGCTACTTTTCGTTGCCTTTTAATCGCTATTTTTAGCGACAAACTTGACGCTTATATCTTACGTAGATAGGAAGAAGACTTTTATTTTTTCATATTTCTCTTTTCGTGTTTCCATTTCGGTGAAACGGCACTAAAAATAATACGTTCATCGTCGGGAGGAAGCTTTTACCATTAGTGTAATTAAATTCGAGTCGAGTATATTAAGTGCATGTGTAACGTTTAACGTGCCACCGCCGGCAACCAACGAACGAAAAGCCCAACTCGGCCGGATACTTTTCGAAAATTTATCTCGAACGTGGTACAAAAAAATCATTGCCCTACTTTCCCAATTTTTCCACGAGAATACCTAAAAGTATATCGAACGAGGACAGAGCGCGAAACGTAGAGGATTTTTTCCTTTTTTTTTCTTTTTTTCTTTCCTTTTTCTTTTTTTCCTTTTTTCTTTTTTTTTTTTTTTATAGAGGCAAAAATTCATTAAGAATTGGAAGAAAAACTTCATCTATAGGATCGATGATTCTCTAAGGCGAATGATCGACCACGTTCAAACTCGATGCCGAGAGATAGCCGAGGAAAACAGAGGAGCGTTTAATTTCCCCGTCACGAATCACGAGGACAGTGGGGAGGGGGGTGGGAGGAAAGTTTCGCTTTTACGTGGGTGACGCAAGATCGTGGAAGAGAGAAGAAAATAAAAGAGCGAAAGAAAGTTGAATTGATTTATGATTACTCGTAACAAAATTGAACAAACATATTACATAATGTAAAAAAGGAAAGAGAAAAAAAAAAGAAAAAGAATAAAATAAAAAAAAGAGAGAAAAAAGAAAGGTATGCATGTAATCGAAGTAAAAATTAAATAAAAACTAAAAGCTAGGAGAGAAGAGGAGTAATATATATATATATAAAAATGGAAAAAATAAAAAGGGGAAAAGAAAAGGACATCGGATATTTGTCGGAGAGGCCGGAGAACGATCGTCATTGTTCATAAAAGCTCCGCCCACGGTCGCTCGCTCGGCAAGCCGCTCTTCGCACTTTGGGACGATGCGGAAATGATGCACGTGCGAATATATCGACGTTTCTCGTCGTCTCGAGCTCGTTTTGCACGGCCTCGTAGTCGTCGTAGTCGTCATCATCGTCGAGGACGGCGACGGCGACGGCGACACGAAATGGGCTTCGGTTGCACGGGCGCGCGCGGCTATCGATCTGCGAACCCACGCTTCCGTTCCGTCCTCTCTCTCTTTCTCTCTCCTCATCCCCCTCCTCCTCCTCCTCCTCCTCCTCCACCTCTGCAACCTCCTGCAACTGCAGCTGCAGCAGCAGCAGCAGCAGCAGCAGCAGCAGAGGTATTAGTAGTAGTAGTAGTAGTAATGCTAGTAATAGTAGTAGTAGTAGTAGTAATAGTAGTCGGCGGTCGAGCCAGTGGCAGCAACGACCCACCCTCCAGAGCCCTCTTTTCTCCTCTTCAGTCCTCACCCCTCTCACTTCTCTTTCCTCTTTGCCGCCACCAACGTTCGTTCGTTCGTTCTTTCCTCCGCCTTTACAACTCGCTTTTTTCTTCCACTTTCCGTACCTAGTCTCCCTTCTCCCTCTTAATCTCTCTCTCTCTCTCTGTCTTTTTCCCGTCGGTTACTTCTTCCACCCTGCTACGGATTTCCACCCTATCAGGGGTGAACGAGGATAAGAATGTCCACGATTACGGGAAAATCGTCCCGCACTCTCTTTCTCCCTTTCGCATTCTCTTTTATTATTTCTTTATCGCTTTCTTTGGAAAAAAAAAGAAAAGAAAAAAGAACATATATATATCTATATATATATATATATCTACACGTTTGTTATTTATAGACGGTGCGTCCAGCGCGTTAGATAATTTGATCGATTTTTAAAACTTTTTCAAAGTTGGTAATCCGAGATAGTTTTGAAATAAATCACAGACAGGCTCGGTAGGTTTTTTGCAGAAGAGAAAGAGGCTTTCAGCGAGACGAGCGTGGCTCGCAGCAGCGAATCGATAGAGGCACACGAAGCGTCGGCCGGACGCCATTCTTTTTAAAAGCGCGCGCTGCGGGAGATACTTTTCGTGAAATTTTGATACGCTTTGTCGTCGACAAAAGTACAAAGTATGTCTCTCTGTGTGTGTGTGTGTGTGTGTGTGCGTGCGTATGTATATATATATATGTATATACATATATTTTTTTCATAAGTGAAAGCTGGACCACCTGACGAAAAAAAAAAAGAAAGAAGTAGCGATCCGTCCAAGATCGTGGAACCGGTTGGAAGGTTTCCCTTACGAAATCGATACGTGTTAGCCGTTTCGTACGTCTCTCGGTTTCTACCATAACCGATAGACGATCGATACTCCCGTTATCGTCTTATGATCGTTCGATTATCTTGGACGTAATGAGTTATGATCGACGTTCGTGCCATGCATACGTCAAAAGCCAAACTGGACTCGAAATCTACGAAACTGACGTAACTATCGAGACTTTGTGTCGAGAGAAATAAATCGATCGAGCTATCGAAAAAGGTATTGTTTTTCGACAGACCGTACGTGCGAGTTATAAAGTATTTAAAATAACTTCAAAAACGACACACACACATGTAGGAGAGACAGATAACATGCACGCTTTGAATAACTTTTACATTGTATACCTGCTAAAATAATATACTTAAAACAAATAGAAGCTTTTTTTATCAAATTGTTGAATAAAATCTATTAACCTTTATTGTTTCTGCTATGTTGCATTATGAAGCGTATATTACGAATGTAACTTTGATATAAAACGACTTTTCGTACCACGCATAATTTACAAGTTAAAGTGAAACGTGTAGCATATGTATGGAAAACGTAAAATTAAACAAAATTCCCACCCTCGTGCTGTCGATACGTCGTGTTACCAACGCTTTACACGCTCTGCCTCTCGGAAGCAGATGCGTTTTATTCCGTTTGCCGATATAAATTACCTTTTATTCGGTCGATCGATGTAATACGTTTCGCATACACCTACACTTATTATCGAGAATAAATTTTGTACCATCGAACGAGATCGTACATTGGATTGATAATTAGACGTTCATCCGAACATTGACTCGTACTACTTCCACATCAGAACGTTATTCTTTCGATCGATCTACGCGAGGTGAACAAAGTATACTCATTTTAATGCAAGTAAGTAATACCAATAACGATTAGCGATAATAGACGTTATATATAGTATATATAAGACGGTAACACGGCTTATGTAACAGGATCATTTTTCGAACACTATAATTTACAGTTAGGTAAGTCCCAACGATCGGAAGAATATTAAATCTGAAAATTGCTTTCTCTATTGGATCGTTCAATTAATTATTTCACAGGCTCGTGTCATATCCATAGTCTTTTTTATTTTGATCTTATCAACGATCATTCACCGTCTTAAAATAAAAACAAACAGCGAGCCGTGGATAGGTATTTTTATTTATGTTTACTCAAACAACGGAGCCATGCAGAGAAGACCGTACGATACCGGCATCAATGAGCGATCTCTTTTAAACGTTCAAGAAGATCACGTCGCTGAATAGCGAAAGATTTGACCGTGTAAAAGCGAGGATTAGCGTAGGATCCGCTTCGACGAGTCGAAACGTCTAACGAGATAGACGGATTTTCATTCGGAAGCTTCTTGTACCTTCAAAATGGACGAGCCAAAGAACGGAGACTGAGAGAGAAAAGTAGCATGAGAGTGAGATGGATCGATGTTTCTCTCTCCCTCTCCCCCCCCCCCCTCTCTCTCTCTCTCTCTCTCTCTCTTGTATTTATTTTGTTTGAAAGAAAAAATAAATTAGAAAGCGAGAGAATACGCGGCGGGCATAAATTTGTCGGGTTGTCCTTCTCGTCTACCCAATCTTTCAGCAATCTATCTCCCTTCTGTACTCGTCGAATTGCTTGAGAGTGAGAGAGAGAGAGAGAGAGAGAGAGAGATTCGTTTTCGCATTTTCACAAAGGCAGGACGCGACATTACGAGAGGCCGACGTTAGCGGCGGTATTCTTCTTACGACGTTTTGCGCAACTCGTACTTCTTACGTAGGTACTTTCGCTTTGCATAATTTACTCCGCGCCACGCGTCTCGATCGCGTATTCGTATTCGTATTCGAGACAACTCGCGAAACGCGCGATACTTTTTATTACTCCAAGCGTACATTCTGCGTGAGATTTTCTTTCTTCGGTTGACATCCGTAAGGACTTGACTTTCTAGAAAGACATAAATAAGTTTTCTAACGGAGCTCGAGAGTTTGGCGCGTTTCGACGACACTCTTAGACGCAATCTAACGGTGGTTCGGTGGAAGAAAATTTGAACGGCACACGCGATACCGCACGTTCCTACATGCATACATACACATAATCTTTTGCCGTTCGGCGAACAATCGTGGGAACTCGGGAGTCACGTAATCGTTCTTCTCAAAGAAACTCATACAGTCAGAGTGGCGCGAAAGGTATATTCTCATTGTATTGTAGGTCGCGTGTCTCGCGTGTAAAAAAAGAAAAAAGAACAAAAAAAAAGAAAAAAGAAAGAAAAAGAGAAAAGAAAAAGGAAAAGAAAAAAATGGCGGTAACTCGGTAAAAGTGTAAATTCGTAAACGGTTTTTAGCTCTCTATCCACTTGACTCTTTTTCCTTTTTTTTCTTTTTTTTCTTTTTTTTCTTTTCTTTTTCTTTTTTACTTCTCTTTACCTTTGATGCTCCCGGACGAGGTATGCGGAGTCTGCGGCGCGTGCGACGTCAGCGGCAACGGCGAACCCGAGGAGGTCGCGGAGTGTTCCAGCTTGGAACTCACCGCGCTCCACATCTCGAACATGTTGAACGCCGTGGTGACGGTCCTCTCCCGTCTCCCTCTGGCAGCTTCTCCTCCTCCTCCTCCACTTCTTCCTCCTCTCACACCGCGCGATCGCCCGTCGTCGTCGGTGCCCTTGATCGGCCCGGCCTAACATCCGCCGTGATAAACCTTCGACGTCCACTCGACGCCGACGTCTTTTCCACCACCGATCGACGTCTTCTTCTTCCTTTTCTCCTCCTCTTCCTCCACCCCCACCACCACCACCTCCTCCTCCTCCTCCTCCTCCTCCACCACCACCACCTCCTCCACCACCACCGACGCCTCTTCTCCCAACGACTATCGTCACCTCCACTTCTTCTTTCGCTTCCTCCACCCTCTCGGACGCTTTTGGCGCGCGGTATCCAGCACGACACCGCGCCTCGATTCTTCTTTCCTTCCTTCCTTCCTTCCTTCCTTCCTTTCCTTTCCTTTTCTTTTCTTTTCTTTTCTTTTCTTTTCTTTTCTTTTCTTTCCTTTTCCTTTCTTTGCTTTTCTTTTCTTTGCCCTTCTTTTCTTCTCTTCTTTTCGATCCTAGGGAAAAACTATCGCCCTATATCTAATCGCCACGCACTCGAATCACTCCCAACCAACTCGTCGTGCTTTTTCCCGAGGCAATGATAAAGTTATTATCGAATCCAGTGTACTCGTCGACGATGATCTTCGTTCGAAGACGCGACATGCTTATACTTTTAATCGTCTTTCCTTTCTCGTCGGATCTGTAAACAGTATCGTCGATTCGATGCCTAAAACGTTCGATGCGCGCGATATGTTCGTTCTCTCGATCGAAACGAATGAGATTTTCTATGGGCTTTTTGTTATCGTGAGAAGGAAACAAACATGTGCAACTCTTGCCAGTGGCATTCCGATTATCGTACGCGACCTACTATTTTTCTTTTTCTATTTTTTTCTTTTTTCTTTTTTCTTTTTTTTTTTAGATTACAGATAAATGTATCCAGACCCGGAGATAGATAGATTACCTAGATACACCTTTCTCGTTGAAATTACGCAACGAATGTGTCCACGTTGATCGATACGCAAACAGGGATTCCTCGATCGAAGGTTTAATATTTAACAAGAGAATAATCTTCCAGATTGGAAAATTATTCTCTTTTCAAAATTGATGAAAAACTTGGAATAATATATTATTCTCTCTATCAAGAGATTATATATAAGAAGAAGGCATGTAGAGAACGAAGAGAAGAGAATTCTCGCGGAAGGAGGTCTCGTTCTCTTTGAGCGTTCGCATTCCAGCGCTTCGAAGGTTCCCCTTTAATCCTGCCGCGTTGCAAGTACGACGAAAGAGCTTCGTGTCGAGGGGAACCGCACTTTGCTATCGAGCGAAGCTTGG
Organism: Vespa crabro; assembly: GCF_910589235.1. Classification (NCBI taxonomy): domain Eukaryota; kingdom Metazoa; phylum Arthropoda; class Insecta; order Hymenoptera; family Vespidae; genus Vespa; species Vespa crabro. The sequence continues at coordinate 388,023 of NC_060975.1, forward strand.
AAGCGAGCGAGCGAACGACCACCAGCGGAGCAAGCTTTACCAGCCTGCCTGCCTTCCTGCCTTCCTGCCTGCCTGCCTGCCTGCCTGCCTTGCTTACCACCGACGGCACCCCCCTTGCCTACATATTCACCGACTCTGCCTACTCTCCATGTGCTTTCATGACGCTCTATAGTTTCTCCTCGCTTTTATAGACCAGAACTGGTAGGATTTGCCGTGGAAGGAAGCTCCACGGCGATGCACCCACACCTACTTCCACACCTCTACCTCTCTCTCTCTCTCTCTCTCTCTCTCTCTCGTTCACTCTTTCGTGTAACTAAAGAGAGAGAGAGAGGAGGGGGAGTGAGATATATTTATACTTACACCCCTTCGCATAGCTATATAAGAGCTTCTGCATAACGCCTACTACCCTTCTCGTTTGTGTGTCGACTCTACCTACCTACCTACCTACCTATCTATCTATCTACATGGCTACCACCTCTCAGTGTTGGTTAGAGCTCTCTACGTGCGGGAGTAGTAGTAGGTATGTACTTCTTTGCTGAAGTACTCGAAAGAACGTATATCGTCGCCCTTCGACCGTGCGTATGTAGTATATATAGGTCCATAAGAAAGAACGTTTCACGGTGGCGCATTCGTAGGTATAGTGAGTGTGTGTATGCGTGTGCGCGCGAGTGGGACGACGCAGCGGATATACGTAGAGGGAGAACCGAGTTGAGCTAACATTCTGCCGGTCCTACTAGCCCACTGACTCGATCTACTCCTCTCTCTCTCTCTCTCTCTCTCTCTCAGTCGCACACGCTCTCTATCGTTCACCCTACTACTACCAACATCGTCCTTCTCTCTCGCTACTCGTTCGACCAACAGCAGCAGCACGCGTCCCGCAAACACTCGCGCACACAGATAAACGGAGCGTATATATTCTATGACCTATGTAGTACTTCTTCCCTCCTCCCTCGAGCAACACGCTCTTTTCACCCGTCCGAACGAACGGTTAGCTGCTTCCTAACAGTACACGCAACGGACCTGCTCTACTGTCTGTGACGTAGCACGCGAGATCGGATCTCCTCCTCTTCTCGCATCGTAACAGAACTTTATGTTCCACGGTTCGAGAGAGATCGATCTTCTTTTCGTTTCCTTACTTCTCGATGATATCTATTTCTCCGAATAATTACGCAGCAAATTTAGTCTTTTATCTTGTCGATAATTCCTTGTCGGTCATTCCATATCGGATAAGTATTGAAACAAGTGTCTCAAGTATTTACGATTTGCAAAAATTATCAAAGTTATTTCTTACTTGGAGGGATAACGTTCTATAAGGATCACGCACAAAGTGTAACGAATAATTGTAAACATAAATAAATTTTTTGCTATCTTAACGGACCATAACTAGATTGTAAAAACTTTTTTTGTATATAAAGAGTTTTTAGTTTTCACTTGCTCGTGCATATTATCTGCCCAATATTACAAAACAAGACTATTATATATATATATATGTAGAGCGACCGCATAGAGATCGAAGACTCGAGACTCGTCGAGGACAAGTCCGTATAGGTTGGAATCACCTGCACGAGCAACTCTTTCTTTCCCTCCCGCCCTGCCCCCCCTCTCTCTCTCTTGATGGTAGCTGAGAACTATACAACGACGACGACTAACGACTACGACGACGACGACGACGACTACGATGCCGTAATAACGGCGGCACGCTCGTGCCAGAACCAAAGTGTACGGCTACGTGTACACGACCTAAATAAGATGCGATGCCCCCCGGGGCGAAAGTAATTCACGTATATATACACACGATGCCGTGCGAGCGCGAGTGCAACTTTGCGCGATTACGTCTCGCGCGTATATACTTACGCGAAGCCGGCTCGCCGACTTTAAGAATGGCGAGTTGAGTTCCAAGAGCAAAACTCGGTCCTTAGAGACTAAAGATTCCAACTACGTTTTCTGCGGAAGGTCGTGCGTAAAAGCCAAAAGAGAGAAAGAGAGAGAGAGAGAGAGAAAGGAAGATAGTCGAACAATAAATGGCATGATAATCAGCGATAGTTCAAGTAGAAATTATAACAATGCCAACACATTGATGGCACCAATTCTTTTATCTAAGATTCCTATAGATCGAGATTCGATCGTCCGAAGAAATAGATTTTAGGGGATTACGAATAGTAATTGCAAAGTTCACGGTCATTGCTCTCGACGAAGCATTAGATTAGGTGGAAATGGAGCAACGCGATCCTCGAACGTGTTTACGAATGCGTTTCGACGAATGCTATTAGTAAATATTTATACGCTTATCTTATCGAAAGATTTGAGAGAGAGAGAGAGAGAGAGAGAGAGAGAGAGAGAGAGAGAGAGAGAGAGAGAGAGAGAGAGATGGAATGGCAAATTCACGAGCTCGCAATTAAACATTCTTTTCATCGATTTTCATCCGACTCTTGTGTCTTTTCTTTCTTTCCTCGATATATCTACGTGCACGTGGGCATTTCCGCTTGCATTGCGCGAGGACGCGCGATTAGAGATAAAAGCGGAGGCGCGCGAGCCTCCGTATCTCTTCGCGTTCGTCATCGACAAATCCTTGTCGTCTTCGAACGTGGTGAATCTAGTAATAGTCTCCTATTTATTACCATTCCGTTCTTTTTTTTTTTATTTTCTCTTTTTTTTTTTAATCGCACGTGAGCTCTCTGGTATGACGTAGGCCTCGAGAAAAGTTTCGCCCTTCGTATCTACATAAATCGTACGTACGAAAGAAAGAAAAGGACGAGAGATTACGTAAGGAAAGCGCACGAGAGATTTTTGGCGGGCTCGATAAATCGGCGAAGCTCGGAATGAGAACCCGCGTTTTCCCATTCGCCTGCGTACAGTAGGCGCGCACGCGCACACGCAGAGCGCGGCGACACATCGAGAGAGCGCGATCGCGCGCTGTCTAAGTATTACTTAATAATATCCATAACCGGGAGGTAAATGATGGAGTGGGCGAGAGGGAATCGAATGGGAGAGTCGAATGCAAAAGCAGACGCGAAGCTGTGCAAAGAGGATCGACGGAAGAGAGATGAAAGCGATCGAGAGAACGATATTCGCGCTACTTTAATTTCTTCTTTCTCCCCTTCTTCCTTTTTCTTTTTAAGAAACACACCAGAAACTCTCCTTTCCGGGCGGCGCGTCTTACTTTCGCCGAAATGAGTCACCGCGAAGTACCGAGAGAGAAATTTAAACGGGACGAGTTTCGAGGATCGATCCTCTTTTCTCCTTCGAGGGTGTATATACATAAATCACAGTAGTAGTAATAGAAGTAGCAAAAGTTCCTCGTCGAATGCACTGTCGTTGCACACCCTGTTGTTGTTATTGTTATTATTATTATTATTATTATTATTATTATTATTATTATTATTATTATTATTATTATTATTGCTATTAATATTACTATACTATCGTACGAAGAATCTCAAAGAATCTTTGGGTCACCACCTTCGTTTCATACGTCGTTTTTTTCACAACTTTCGATTATCATTATCATTATCATTTGATTCACTTTCACCGAATAGCACAAGAGAAACGATTCATTCGTGTATTTCCTTCGCACTGCACGAGACAACGTCGACGAGGGATTCTTGGGGGTTAGGGATGATAGGGGTGGTAGAGATACGTAGGTAGGGAGAAAAGAGACGGTGGATAGACAGGCGAAGAGACAGAAAATGAGAGAGAGAGAGAGACAGAGGGAGAGAGAGGGAGAGAGAAAGAGAGATAGAGAGCGAATGAGAGAGAGGGAATAAAGGTGTCACTAGGAAGTCCCAAGAAACGTCGATACTCTCTAAGAGCACCGCACAACACTTCGATAAAAAGACCGGTGTATCTATGACGATCCTCCCGAGAGCCGAAGAGAGGACTCGGACGTTCTCGATCGGGGCGTCGACTGGTGGCACGCACGCGGGGGACAGTCACGACCCCGTCGTCTTCTCTTCCGCGACTCTTCGAGCACGAGGCGGCGCCGTAGAAGAGAACTTTGTGACTCTTCGCGCCACGATCGTCATCCGCAGTTTTGCCATCGGTCCACGTACGGGCACGCAATACTTTTTCGCGGCGGAAACTATGCGCCCGCGCGCGCGCGCGCGCGTACGTGTGCTCACTTGCGGTATGCGTAGAGAGAGAGAGAGAGAGAAAGAGAGAGCACCCTTAAGAAATTAAAAATCTTTCTGTATTTAGTCTCTCTTTCTCTCTCTATATATCTTCAATTTATTCCGTACACTCGCGCACTCTTTCTCCTGTAGTTGGTATTTCTTGTTTTTTTCTTTTTCTTTTTTTTTTTTTTCTTTTTTCTCTTTTAATTCATTTTTCGAGATATCTTTTGAAATTTCTCAAAGAAACGCCGGAACGAACCGACGACGAACAAAACGAGGACAAAGATAATAACGAGCACCAAGCGGTGTCCCTCGCGAGAAACGAGAAAACGACGGTTCCTACGGCGGTTCCTACGGCAGTTCCTACGACAGTTCCTACGACGACCGTGGCTCCGGGTTGACTAGTGTGCGCCGCGCAAGACCGAACAGAGCCAGCCCCACCGTTTCTGCACTCTTACTCTCTCTCTATCTTCCTCTCGCTCCCTCTTCTGCCCTCCGCTTCTCTCCCTCTGGCCTCCGCCGGAGGGAGCGCGCGCAGCGTACCGAACCAACGAGGGAGCGAGAGAGTGCGAGGAACGCGATAGATAGGAGAAAAGAGAGAGAGAGAGAGGAGCAAGAGGGAGAGGGACAGAGTGAGAAGGTTTATGCGCGGAGAGGGTGGGAGAGGGAAGGAAAGCATGAGCGCAGTAGCGCGGAGGGCTTCCATGGGAGGGAGTGGGGCACACCGGTCGTCTTGGAGGGGCCAACGAAAGGGACAGAGAGAGAGAAATATATATATATATATATATATATATATATATATATATGTGTATATATATGTATGTATGAAGAGCTAGAAGAAGAAAGTGCCAACGCTGAGAGCTTACGGATAACTTGGAAACGTGGCGAGAGAGATTCGAGAAAAGTTTCGTCGAAGAAGGGTTGCTGTAAACAGGATCACGTTGGGGCAGGTCACCCCTTCTTCTTTTTCTCTCTCCCTCTAGCATACGTACATCCTTTCCTCTTCGACAGGGTGCTAGAGTGGTCGTGCTTGTTTTCCTTCCGGCTGATGCTTCTCTTGCATTCGCACGAGGTGTTACTTTTAGTGGTATCGACTCGTAAAATCGTGTGTGTGAGAGAGAGGAAGAGAGAGAAGAACGTTGGGAATTCATCTGTCGAGGATGTAAACTCGACTCGTTCGAGCATTTAATCCTGCCTAAGTGCGTCTCTCTTTCCTTCCATTTCTTGAACTAATTATCCAATGAAATCTGAATCCCAAGATAAATCCTCTCGTTTCATTTTTAATCTTATCGAGTATGGGTATCAATGAATCAAGGTGTATAAATATGGAGGATACTCGAGTAGGAAACGATATTGGTACTCACTTTGAATGATTTTATCTCACGGTCTGTGAAAAAAAGAAAAAAGTCAAGAAGCCGCTTTAAACAGTATCACATTGAGGGTAAGTTACCCCGTTTCTCTTTTCCCTTCGTTGCTATGCGTCCCGCATTGATATCTATTCTCGCGAGAAGCTCCAGCAGGTGTTCTTCGCGTACGTGGCGGGTTCGTTTAAAAATTGTAACACGTGCGTTAAACATATCTTCTATTATTCTCGATCAAGAACAGAAAGAATTCGTGAAATTCTTGACGACGAATTGAACCATTTTGTCTTATTTAATTCTCGCAAAGTTTCCTTTTTTTTGTGTTTGACTTGAAACTTTCGTATATTGCATTTGCACGAACGCGGATCGTCCTTTTCAAAGCGTCTTTTGGAGGAACAAGGACGAACGAACGAGGAAGTTTTAATGTGAAAGAAAGGTCAGGATAAGAAGAAAGCTTCCGACCGAGTTACGTACATATTTCTACGTACGTACACACGTGAAGAAGGATAAAAGGAAAGGCAAACGGAACAAATAGGATTTAGTTCGCCTCTAGCCATCGGATCTACGTTACTATAACTAGCAAAATATATAGTTATATCGAAAAGAGAAGAAAAGCACGTAAATTTATCATACGACGATGATAGTGGTTATAAAAAAAAAAAAATCAAAGGAGCATTATCTCGACGTCGTCTTTAAACGATCGGTTGGCTACTTTGGTCCCTCGCAACATAACATCTAGAAACGACAATGACGACGACGACGACGACGACGACGACGACGTCGGCGAGGACGGGTGTAAGGCGGCGCACGCACTTGCCACGACGATCGATCGTCCCCCTGCGATCGATCGGCCCAGAAGATGCCGGCCGTAGGCGTTGTATACTTGCCAGAAAGTATACACGTAACAACACACAGCAGGTATCACCGTTAAGGCTCATCAAGGAATCTCGCGGGCCTTTGCCATGGCTCGAATATAAAGAACCTTCTCTCCCGTTGTTCTTGCTTCGCGATCTGAATTAAGACGGGGTACCGGCTTTCGTATTTTCGATTCGAAAATCGTTCATATAAGTAACTATATACATGTATATACATAGGTATATATAGCCCACGTGGAGACGAGTCAATTTTCTTACAAGAAGGAAGATATAAGAGGACGCAATTTCATGATTCTTTTAGGATACAAAAAGATGTTGGACCATTTCTGAATAAAAACGATTTCGACTGGCAAATACTCCATCATATCCTTCATCTAGAATAAGAATTAACCTAAGATTTTTGTCGTAACGATTTAAGGTCGAGCAGAGGAAAGTATCAGGGAAACTGTAGAGGATAAATTCACGACGGTAAATTTAGATACGCTGCCGTAGATTCGCAAAGTCGAGAGAAGTCGCGTTATCGATCGGCTTTGAAGAATTCGAACGAGTTGCAAAGAGAAAGAAAGAGAACGTAAATGCCATTGATATATCTAAAGCTCTAAACGTTTCGTTGAAAATTTTCTTGGACCGGATTGCTGCGTTTCGAGAGCGAAGGAACGAAGAGAAGAGAAGAGATGGGGATCGAAAACGTAATAGGAGGATAGAACATCTGTATCTCGCGATACAAGAGCACCACCGACACTTGATATCGCACCGTTAGGTCGTCCACCCTCAATCGAGAAGCCTCCTCCTCTCATTGTCGTTTCGCATATTATTCGAGACGAAGGATTTCTTACAGGTATACGTGGGAAGATATGCGATAGAATCGATCAGCCTCCGACCGGTGAAAAACTTTTCTTTTATTACCGATAAAGAAAAGAGAGAAAGAGAGGTGGAGCGAGCGAGAGAGAGAGAAAGAAGTGGATGATTTTCAATAATAGAAAAAAGTTCCGTTCCTTTCGATCAATTCTATCGCAGCGGAAGGAAGGCTAGAGTACGATCATATGTACTCCGGAAGTCGACCTTGGTGCCGTGAATAATAGGAAACTATAACAGTAACGATAACAAAAGGTTAATGTCCAGATTAGTTACCATTAATGAATCTTTTTCGAAAGAGATAATATGTAAAGAATCGTATAATCATCGTCGTCCACGTATCTATCAGGTGCAAGAAAGTTGGTCGGAATTGCAAAGGCTTAACAGCTCGTAACCAATCCGTACGGCGTCGTCTTCCATGCCAATCGGAGCGCATCGAACGTCTGATAATCGAGTTAAAAGATTTCACATCGATTTCCACGATTCTCGCCGCATGAATTTACTTAATATTCCTAAATGTATCGATAGGGAAATAAACGAAGACTCGTCCATACGTATGACATATAAAGAAAAAAAACACTATTACCAAAGTCAAAAATTTTGGTGGGCGGGCTGCTCTTACCGATTCCACCTTCGTCATCATCGCCGATGAAGAAACGGATTACAGTTATTTCCTCGATAGGCATACGCTCAGTCAATGACCGAGGCAAACGTTTTAGCATTCTTAAGCTCACTCGAAAGAGAGTTCGAGATAGGTGGTTCGCTTCGAAAAGGTAGTCCCGAACAAACGAAAGAACGTTACTAGTATTCGTTCGTGGTGCGACCGATCGAAGAGGAAAACGTGCGATGGAAAAGTAATCCAAGCGGATTATAAAATTACGTGCTATCTTACGCGCGTCTGAGTTGGCTCGACTTATTTTCCTGACGAGGGGAAAAAAAGCTTGCATATCGGTAGAAATTTCAGTAGGCGAGAAACGAGAATCTTAAGTAACATTGTAGCTGTATGGGAAAGAAAAGGAACAAAAAAGAAAAAAAAGGAAAGAAAGAAAAAAAGAGAAAAGATGAAAAATACAAAGAGGTCTGTTGAAAATAAGGACGGCAATCCATTTAAGGATTACCAAATTGGTGTCCCGCAGCGAGTTGGACTCTGAGAGTTCCAAATTCGTACGTTCTACCTGCTGTGTCTGATTCGAGGAGCACGTGCGAAAGATATTTTGCGACTTGATCGTCGTCGTCGTCCTAGTCCTATACAATAGTTGAATGTGTTGTGTAGATCGAGCGAAACGACGTGCAAAAAACCATAAGAGGCGCCTCTTTTCCTTTCGTCTTTTCACGTTGAGAAGTTGGAGAAGGAGGTGGTGGTGGTGGTGGTGGTGGTAAAGGTGGTGGAGGTGAAGGAGGAGGCGTTGTAGGCGAGTCGGGCCGATCGATAGGCATACGCGCGTTATACATATAGGCGCGATCGATGCGGGGGCCTCGACGCTCGTGTTTAAGAGCGAACGCCACCGGTGCGGATACGTAGGTAGGTGGGTAGGTAGGTTGGTAGACCATTGAAAGCGTGCAGGGATGTACCGTTAGCCACGTCACCACGTCACCTCCTCTTTCTCTCTCTCTCTCTCTCTCGCTTTCGCTCCCCTCATAGCCAGCGTTATAACTCGCTCGCAAGCGCGCCAATCTTGCCCATTGAAATTCCTGTCGCCGAAAACGAGCCGTCGAGGATCGCGCAATCCTTCAACCTCCTTTATCCTTCGAGCGTCACGTAGAAAGCGACGTGCATCGTGTAAGACTCGAAAGGATACCGATTAAGATCGAGTTATATCTGACTGGACCGACGAATTCAGGAGATAACCTTTTTTTACGGAGTAGCAGATTACAGAACAGAAAAGTTTCTTTGCGTATGTGCTGCAACGTGCATATGCATGCGTCTATAGTAAGTACTTTACTCCCGCTTCTTTTTTTTTCCTTTTTTTTTCCAATTAATTCGATCCGGGAGTAGAATTTATGTTAATGCGAGATATCGAGAGAGGTGGTTTTATCGATTGTCAGGGGGATAGACGCGAGACGTCGATTAGCGATAAGTAAACGAGTCTTTATGGACGAGCGTAGACAAGCGTTGGTAATTACAGAAGAGAAAGAGAGAACGACGTTTTTCTATTCCATCTTTTTGTAAAGTCGCGTGAAAGCAATGGTTTTCTCGTCGTTCATCGGTCGTAGTTACGCAAATAAGATAATAAGGCGATAGAAGGTTAAATGGTTACACGTCGTATGAAACGTTTCGATGCTTAAAGAAGCTAAATAAGTAATATCGGAAAAAATGAAAATTATTTGAAAGAAAAGAGAGAAAATACGTTGGAGAAGAGGTGCATGTATCGGTTGTACAGAACGTTTCGTTGCATGTTGTTCGCAACAATAGAAGTACCTCAGAGTCGTAAAAATTATGGCTGCTTGGCATTTCAGGGTGAAGGCCCCCCAGGAGAGAGCTAGTGATATTTCAAAAATTATCTTTCCCCCTCTCTCTCTCTCTCTCTCGCTCGCTCGCTTGCTCTCCCTTCGAATGTGCCGGAACGAAATTGGTGAAAGGATCAAAATGAGAAATGGAAAGGACTACCATTTAACGATCAGAGTTTTAAAAATAGTTGTACAAATTTTGTCAGCGTAATAGAAACGTTTTTGATTATCATATGCTTACGTATAAAGGGCACATAGTGTTAATCAGGGACGTTATTCGGTGTGTTTTTCCAGAGAGAGCGAGAAAGAGAGAGAGAGAGATTTTTTCGAGAAATGTCTTACGTATTCCATAAATGAAGAAAGCATGTTGCTCAAAACGTTTTTCGTAGAAATGTTTACGAGGAGGACGATACCTGGGCAAGAGGAATGAATCGACGTTGACCATTGTCGTAGGTAACTTTCACGTCGATAACCGAGTTCAATGAGCTCTTTTGGCACGTCCTGCAGTATTATAAGGCAACGCGAAGCAAAGTGAAATTTCCAGTCGGACCTTTGCCGTAAATTAAATTACGACAACCATACGCGTTCGACGAACCGTTATCCCAAAACGAAAAACGAAGGAAAAACCTAAACCAACCGCAAGAGAGGAAAAGGATTGTCGACTTTCTTTTCGGAAAAGCTACCACAATTTTTTTTCATTCTCAGCCTCTCGTCCCCCACCCTCTCTCTCTCTCTCTCTCTCTCTCTCTCTCCGCCTTTGTCATTGACTTTACACCTCCTAACCATTACTACAAAGTCTCATAAATTTCGTGGTGAAACTTATGGTCGAGGAAACGTGATTTTCCAGCTGAAACACACCTGCTCCCTCTTTCGAGAGTTTACGATAGACGGATTCGTATAGGATTATTAGATATCTATCTTATCCTAGGTGAAAAGAAAGGTTCAGCTTCGTGAGGTAGGTATATCGAAATAAACGAACCGAGATAACGCCTTCGCTCAATTTACTTTGCTAGATGTTCCAGTAACGAGCGGTTAAGTCCAATATATCGCATTTCCTCGGCCGCGGTAGAACTTTTTTGGCACGACTCACGGATACGAAGGTGTTACGCCGTCGGCGACGACTGCTCGGGGATTGCTCGGGAATTCTCATTTCGAGCAAACCTTTTTCGATGATATTATTCCTGGTGGTAGTAGAGAACTAACTGCGTAACGTTTCTAACGATATCCTCCTTCCTCGTTACGTACATCCATTGTTCCAAGTTCGAAGTTGGGCAAGTCTTGATCGCGATGGATCTCGATCGTCTCGATCCTGGCTCTCTCGGTCCGCACGAAAATCGTGATGTGGAAGGAACGATCTCGAGAAAGAAAGAGGGTAAAAGAGAGAGAGAGAGAGAGAGAGAGAGAGAGAGAGAGAGAGAGAGAGAGAGAGAGATGGCGACAGAGAGAAAGAGAGAAAGGGAGTATATATTTAGTCGAGCTGGACCGATGCCAAGCTCATCAACGAAAATGAAATCTGGGTCTCTCCGCGCTGCCCGCTTCTAAAACGTCGCCGACGACCTCTCGATATACGTCCATGACCTGTGCGACGCGTCGAAAACTCGGCCCTACGTCTAACGAGAGACCAACAATGAGAGGGAGAGATCGTACGTGAAGCGCAATTTTCATCTCAATTCTCCTCGATAATTTTGCAATCTAACTTATCCTAGGATATTCGACGAATAAACTGCTTTCTCGAATTACATACGATCGCTATTTCATATCATGAAATAATAATTAGATTCGTCTTTAAGAAGGATTACAACGAAAGTGAAATTACTCGGAGCATTGCTTTTCGCGAATGTTACGCAAGACGATACTGTGTCCCGCTAGAGAGTATGGGAAGCCCGGCTTGCAAAAAACTGATCGAGACCCTCCCTTACGTCCCTCCTACTCCCTTCCAGTTAGGCCGAGGTCCGGAAACGTTTTTGACGCCGCAGGCGGGGAAAGTGACGACGACGACGACGGTGGCGACGGTGACAACGACGACTAAAACGACGACTAAAACGACGACTAAAACGACGACGACGACGACGACGACGACGACGACGACGACGACGACGACGACGACGACGACGATGACGACGACGCCTAGAACGACCAAGACGACAAGGATCGGAACTCTTGACAGATGTTTCTCTGTCATTCTGCTCTCATATGCGCTCCTCTTCCAACTCGCTTGGATCGCCAAGGGCTACGCCGCAGGATCGCACCTTCTTGTACGGTGTTAATGGCCACATGAACGAACGTGCGAGTGCACGCTTGCTTGCAGACAACTTTTATCCTTCGCTCGAAGAGAACTCGGGATAATTCCGCAACGATATATGACTCTCGATAAAATCGATAGTTCGCTTTCTCTCTGTCGATTTATCTTTCTCCTTCTATCTTCTCTTTCGACGCGATTCTTTGTTTCTCTCTCTCTCTCTCTCTCTCTCTCTCTCTCTCTCTCTCTCTCTCTCTCTCCCCGCTCTCTGTTCGACCTGCATTTATATTGTACATTACATGTATATATATATATATATATATATATATATATATATATATATATATATATCCTTATAGCCCAGAACGCTCTCAGCCGTGATTCTAATCATCGCCCGATACGGATCGGACGTTAATAAGTCGATGCTCGTTGGCCGGTTTAATTTATCAGTCGACGCACTCGCGTTGTCCAATTTAAACGACGCGCCGATGACCATGTAACTACTCGCTCGTACGCTACGTTCTCGGATAATAACGTGGATATTAGGTCGAATCTCCTGTTTCGAGTTAATTACTCGTCCGATATTAATTGCTCGCTGATACCGGTTGAAATTTTCCAATGTCTAGGTACATAATAATTTCAACGAGATTCGATTTTTATCTCGATCATATTATATCGTTTCATTCATGTTTTGTTTTTCTATAGCTTCGGCCTCGTACGTACATATATGTACGTACATATAATACGTACGACGATTACGTAGGAGATATCGAGAACGCTCTTTTCCAATGGGCTCAGACTCGCTTCGCAGCTATTCGCGCGAATATCATTCTATCGGATCCGTTTACAATGCGATCGCATTGAACCCTGTGATATGGTAACACTTTAGCACTGGATTATGATGGTACCGTGGAGCTTACGATATATGCGTATAATGGTTTCGGTATAATCGCTCTGACGCATTGGAAACGCGCTTTCTCTTCGTGAACTCGTTCGAAAAATATTCATCTCTTTTTTCTTTCCCTCTCGATTTATAGGTCAAAACATTCTCGTAATCATTGGATTCATTCAAGTTTTAGTCGTAGGTAGATCACTCGGGGATCTCGGAATCGAATGATACGTCGTGGCCTCTCTCCTTGTAAAAGGAAAATAAGAAAAAAAGGAGAAAAAAAAGAAGAAAAAAGAAAAAAGAAAAAAAAAAAAAAACAAATTCTCTCGAGCATTAATCCAAAATAGCGATAGATATATTATAGATTCGCGTTCTCCGACCTACTCTCGAGCACTGCCTTGATAGCCTCGGGCTTAGCCGCAGGATCGCGTCGCCGACGTAATGGCTATGCAAGGTGCGCGCTCCGACTTGCGTCCGCCACCGCTGCATTCATTGAAAATACGCCGCTTATCCATAGGCACGTACCACGCGTTTACACGTTCTACTGGTCAGCCTCGGCAAAGTCCTTTTCGTAACACGTAGGTACGTACGTATGTACGATCAATGTACGATCTATGTACGTTCGCCGAACATTCCTATGTTATTTTGTTACATAGACCGAACTGTTCTTCTCAAAGAAAAAAAAAAAAAAAAAAAAAAGAAAAAAAATATAGAAGAAAAAAAAGAAATAGAGAAAGAAACTCGACGAGAAAAGAATATTATCCCCCTCGACTCGCGTACGATTCCATTTTAATATCTTTTTGAAAGACAAAAAAGCCTTTTTCTTTCTATCTTTCTATGGATAAAAGTCCATGTCGATTGGAGAGGGAGAATACAGAGAGGCGTTAAGAAGCGAGTAAAAAGGAAAACGTATCCTCGTCCTCGAACAACGTCCCTCGAGGACAGCGAGAGCACGATACACGGAATACATGCGCGTACCTTACGTAGAACGGATTACGGACGGCCGCGGCAGGCCGAGTTTGTCGAGATTTCGAAACGAGACGATGAATACGCCTCTAGAAGACCGTGCCAGCTTGATCGATCGCTCTCGAGATCGTTTCTCTCGCTCCGACTAAAGGAGCTCCTACATATGTATATACCTTCATTTCATCGTTCTAATGTAATTTTCCATTTGACGTTACTCACCGAATTTCTCTCTCTCTCTCTCTCTCTCTCTCTCTCTCTCTACCCCCCTCCCCCCCCCCCCTCTCTCTCTATCTCTCTGGTTAATTGTTAACGCGGTAACATGAATGACACTGATTAGCTTACCTGAAATCAAAATAAATGACGATATTAACTTGTTGTTAAGAGATCGATCATAATTTAGTTTTAATGTAGCATTAAAAGTAACATTTTTAAATATTTTTTTTTCCAGAGACAAGTATTCCAAAAGGTAATTCGACGTCGAATAAAATCCTTAAATGAGATCGCCGTGGCGACCGACAAGAAGGAGGAGGCCTTCGAATCTTGGTGCTGGCTGGAGAGGCGATCGTACATTTTCTTAGAGCGTAAGGAGCGATTGTTGTCGGCAATGGGCCGTTGTCGCAATGGGAAGTCTCTTCTTGCAACCGGCACTAAATCGTTTCGCTTCGGCACGTCGCAAGAGTCAGAAGCGGTCCCAGTCGAGCGTTTCGTCGGAACCTATCTCATTTCTCGATCGTACGATCGCACCAAAAGACGGATATCTTTAATTTCTAATAACGAATCTTCGAGGGAATCCAAGAGATATAAATATCGGATAAGAATGAAACAACGACGAGAAAAAAAGAAAGAAAAATAAGGTATTCCATGAAAAATGTTAACGATACTTCAAGCGAAATGAAATAAAACATTTACGATACGTTACTTTTATCATCGAATAATCAGATCTACCTAATGCGCATTTATTTCAATATGAAAATGTAAATAACGAAGAAAAAAAATCTTTTCAGGAACTTCGCCGTGCCGCTTGACGAGAATCATTTGAAATTCCCGCTCTACGTCTCGATTGGTCCCCAGGGACGAGAAGCTGCGTATCGACCTTCGGCCCTTTTCGATTGTGACGTAGCGACGACAGCGCCAGTCGGTAAAGCTGCGCCATAACGATAACTCGCAACCGACTTTCATCGATGTTTTTCGGTCGATACGGCCGGTCTCTTGATCGGAGACTCCAGGATTGGCCACCGTCGTGGCGTCGGTAGCGCCAACGACGAGATCCGACGCAGCGCGCGCGCTCGGTACCTTGCCCGTCGACCGGCCTTGCAAGGCTGCAGGCCATCGAACTCTTGCCCTACTGCCGCGCCACGTAATACCACCCGTACGCGATGCGCAAGAACGAGGATAACCGACACGACTCGCGCGCCCCTTCCTCGTTGTTCGCTCGCTCATTCTCTCTCGCTCGCTCGTTCGTTCGTTCGTTCGTTCGTTCGTTCGTTCGCTCGCTCGCTCGCTAGCTCGTACAAAGGGGGGAAAAAAAGGAGGGAGCGGCTTGAACACGATACAGGAACGAAAGCCCAGGGCCGTACGCGTTGTCTTCTACCTTCCTCTCTCGATTTTACGATCGATCTCCTCCACCCTTTCTTCCTCTGTGATATTTCTCAAGAATTAATTCTTTTTTTTTTTTTTCTACTATTTATATATAAATATTATTTAAAGGAAGGGTATACGCGACGTATATACACGAGCGAATAGATATTTAAAATTGACCGTCGAAGTGTCTTGCCTAAGACAATTTCCTGACACTTCACATTGATATCAAATGTATTCGCTATTTCGGCAACTATTTTGAAAGTTATTTAGGTTGCCCGATTTTATTCTGTATATTATTCATCATTGACAAACTTTTAAACCGTCGTTTTATGATTTATATTTGTCGCAAGTTGATTACGAACATGAATCGATTGAAATTGCATGGATTCATTCGTGGGAATAGAGAGGGTCGATGTGATAAAGCAATTTCTGTAAAAGGCAAGAAGGGAAAAAGTATTACGGATCTGCCTAAAAATAAATAGCAAGCTTGCACGATGTACGGGGAATCCTCTCTTTCTCTCTCGCGGAACGCAATTCGTTTATTGATTTTAGTTCTGACGTCCGAGGCGTTATTAAATTCTTCCTCACTCGAAACGAGAACGGGGACTCAAGCTAGGGTAAATATATTTTTGAAAAAATTTTGAAGGGAAATATAACTTGGGATTGATATTTTTTTCAATCGCCGTGGTATTTATTAATCGGACAGTGGCTACGGTGACGATGGTCACTTGAAATTAGTAATAGTAATGGATTCAAGAGAAGCGCGTCATCGGGGGGGGGGGGGGGTTCTTACTGTTGGTCGGTAGTAGTAAGAGAGGCCAAACTGTGCCACGGTCGCGCACGCTTCCATCGGAACACAGGGCTTCTCACCGTCGCGGACGCACTTTTACCCTATAACGCTTGGTAAGCTCGTTAGCGAGGCAAATCATGTGCCGCGGGATATGAGCTCAAGCAGAAACCGTAATTCGCACGATCGAGATGTGTTCGTGAAAGAAATGCCAAGCGCCATAGAGATCCGTCGCGATCCGTCGATGCGAATCGTGTTTTCCTTTTGCAAACGTGCACTTTTCTTTTTTTTTTTTTTCGTGCATATCGATCAAATAAAATAAGTAGTGCAATGATATTATATAAAAATAATTTGATGTCCCATTTTTTATTTTGTGCCGCTTGCATCGCTCTCTTTTTCCTCTCTTTTCATACCTCTAACCATCGTCATCGAATAGGCTCGATGATAACGTCAAAGCTCGGTTTTGTTCGCGCATTCGAGATAGACGAAAGATAGCCGCGTCAAAAGCTTCACAAGCGTATCTAGCTCGTGTTAAAGCCCGGCCGGAAAAATGTAACGGTAATTAGTTTTGTTACCATCCGGATGCATAATTACGGATTTTGTTAATAACGGCCAGTTAATTGGCGATCTAATTGCTAATAAGCCGGATACTATATAACGGGTAATAGCAAATAATTAGTAACGAAGCTAACGAGTGAACTATCGACTAACTACTTGCCAACTACTAAACAGAAGTATCGGTAATGAGCGTTGATTATGCCAGTACGATTACCGCGTACTGTATCGTAATCGTACTTACTCCATTCTGTATTGATACTATATGAGTTTCCTATCACGATTTCTATTAACGGCGATTAATCCTTATTATAATTAATAATTTGACTTTGTTAACCGATAGAAATTGCAAATGACGAGAAGAGACGTCGATACGTACTCTTTACTGTCGGTCGTGTTACAGCCGAAAAATCACACAACGCATAACAAGAATTTCAAAGAAAATATTTTTTATCAGGGGGGAACGTAAAACTACTGTATTTTTGTTATCCCCCGAAACAAACGACCGTATTATTCTTTATTTCTTACGCGGTTCCCACAATACTAAAGTACTGGAGAATCAATATTAAAGGAGTTCCACTGTAATCGACGCCACATCCGTCTATTTTACGAGCCATTACCTTTCTAGAAATTCCATTAGTACCAAAACGATTCAGCCTTTGGTCGATCATCGAAGCCGAGAGATGCACACGATCGGAATTTAATCTTCGAGTCATTCGTTGTGAAAGGAGTAATGAGAAAGAGAGAGAGAGAGAGAGGGGGGAGAGGAAGAGAGAAGGAAGAGAGACAAAGTAGTAGCGGCTGACCGGCTAACCTCTAGACCCTAGAGTATGTCGAGAGGGTGCGAACGAAGAGCACCGCTCTCGGTCACGCGAGAATTATCCGCCGCCGCGATTCCTAGAACACGATGCTTTTCCGTTACACGTAACGCGTCTCCTTTACCGTATAACTTTCGTCTAGAGTTTATCTTTTCTCTAGGCGATTAAAACGGCGTTCTTTGTTTTTCTTTATTATTATTAATATTATTATTATTATTTTTTTTTTTTCTTTTTTTTCCCCAAAAGGATCCGTGCCCATCCACGTAGGCATTTGAATCATGAGAGTTTTAATCGTAACCGGATGTGCCCGGGTTCGAAGGTTTCACCGAGTTCAAAGTTCAAGTTCAGAGTTCAAGTTCATGTCGATCCGACTGGTTCTTCTGAACAAAAACGCTCTGCCGTTCTTAATGTTCTTTCTTGCGAATCGATTTCTTTTTTTTTTTTTTTTTTTTTTTAATTAACGAGTCTTTGTGCAAATAAATATCATTCTTGCTCGGGTTCTTTCGTCTCTGGCAGTTGGAAAATAAACGTAATTAGAAATGATATAGGATGCATTCTTTCGGACATTTTTCCGATAGGAAGAAAGACGTAGAAAGAGTCTCCTAGGCAACAAGAAGAGGAGATTGGCGTTAAGAAGTCGGCATTGATGTTCGCGTTCGAGGAAGAGACACGGTGAGACAGCACGTGGTGGAATACTCGCGGATCGTCGAGCCTAACGGTTATCCGGTAACCGCGTCAGAGCCGGTGCTAGCGGTACTCGCGGCCGTTCCGTTACTCGACCGACAGATCCGCTAACGCGACTCGCGCTCTCTCTTTCCCTCCTTTAGCTACGTACGTCGGCCCTTCTCCTCCTCCTCCCTCTTCTCCTGCTCCCTACATCCGTCTCTATCCCTCTCTACTCCGTTCTCCACTCTCTTTCGTAGGCGTGCGCGCGAACGCGAGTAAACGCGTCGGATCCGCTTCGTCTCCGGCGCGAAATTTACGACTACTCGAACTCTCTATCTTCGTCTATGTCTATCTTTTTCTCTACAACTTTGTCCTTATTTTCTTTTTACTTGTATGGAGCTAGTAGACTCTACTGCGATAAAAACTAGTTATCTCTCCCCCCCTTTTTTTCTTTTGTTTTTCAAAAGTAACAAAAGAGTTTTTCGTTTATTGAAAATCTCCATTATATAAAAGCCTTGCCAGCTTTGGTATGGACTACTGTTGTACTATCATGATGAATATGGCAGATATATAAAAAGAGATCTAAAAAGATATATATATATATATATATACATATATATATATATGTATATATACATATATATTAAGAGAGAGAGAGAGAGAGAGAGAGAGAGAGGCGAGTGAAAATTAGGGCACGGACGAAGTAAACAAAAATATTACTAAAGTAATAAATGCCATATTTTTTTCCATTTCTTCTAGATAATTTCTGAATGTATGAAAAAGCGATATGTTAAAGGAAGCACACTGTCCTGTACCTGTTCCCGTGATCGGTGGTGAAGCTAGCTGCGAACTGCTTATATCCGGTGGTTGCTGCGTTTGTTGCGTTTGCTGTTGCTGTTGCTGCGGACTATTGGCAGCGACTTGCACGCTACCTGGACTCGCCGCGCTCTCTGCCATTTTTTATTTTGTATTTTTTTTTCCTTATTTCCTATCTTTTCTTTCTTTATCGCTTTATTTTTTCTTCTTTCTCTCAGTTCATCGATAAGAGAAAGACCAAGAGAGATATAGAAGGACTCCAAACGCAGTCCTCTTCGTCGCGCTGGTTTTTTTTTTCTTTTCTTTTTTTCTTTTTTTTCTTTTTTTTTTTTCGTTGTTGGACCAAACTCCGATCGGTCTCGATTTTAAAGCAGCACGACGGTTTCACGGTCGACCGCGCGCGCTCGTCCGTGAATACTTAAAGTTTTTCGCGACGACAGTTTCCCCTTAATGTCTCGATGTCAGTCTGACACGTTCCGTAACCCTCGTTTACGTTTCTATCACTTGGAGAATTACGTACGTCGTGTCTATTGCTCTTATCGATTAATATCCTTTTTCTTATTAGTAGTTTCTTCCTGGTTGCTGTTGCTATTATAATTGTTGTTGTTGTTGTTGTTGTTGTTGTTGTTGTTGTTGTTGTTGTTGTTGTTGTTGCTGTTGCTGTTATTGTTGTTGTTGCGAAATCAGACTTTTTCTCTTATGTTTCTTCGTAAACGACGTGTTTAATAATTTAACAAACGAACGATCGATAGAGGCGGCATACGCTTGTCGGCGTGCTCGACCTATCGTTGAACGCGACGAGGATCGAAGGAGGAGTCGTCGATCTCGCGAAGGATAACGACGTCAGTTGTGGCAGGAAGTCGAAAGCACCAATTTTCGACGCCATACCCTTGGCGTCGCGAATCGCGAGCTTGTCCTTTTCTTCCTCGCGATGCAAAACTCTTCTTTTCTCGTTCTTGTTCTCGACGACGTACCGCGGATTTCTCGCGGTTCTCGATACTCACTACTGTGACAAGATCTCGAAGAGTTCCAGTCAGAAGGCATGGAGTTCCAGCTAACACGATGATCTCTCGATCTCGAAGAACGTGACATCGATTACGTTCGAGAGTTTCGCAGTACCTGCTATAGGCAGCCTTTTTTTACCTTTCGTATACTCGAAGGGACGAAACGTCGGTACTTCGAAAGGTTCGACGCACCCGATGAAAACGATACCGAACGTGATAGATGAGAAAGGAGAAGGAGAAGGGGAAGAAAGGTACGAGGAGGAAGAAGAGATGGAGGAGGAGGAGGAGGAGGAGGAGGAGGTGGAGGAGGAGGAGAGAAGGGATGGGAAGAGGGAAGGAAGAGAACGTCCTGGACGGGAGCACGATCAACCAACACGACGACGGCGATGACGACGTTGATGACGACGAGGAGGGTTGTATTTGAAGGGTGGACGGATAGAAAGAGGGAAGGAGAAATCGCTCGGTGAGTCGATAGGTCAGTGGGTCTCGTTCAAAGAACGACTCGTCGATTCACTTTGTCGTTGTTGTTGTCGTCGCCGTCGTCGCCGCCGTCGTCGCCGTCGTCGTCGCCGTCGTCGTTGTTGTAGTGGTTGTGTTGTTGTCAATGTATAGGCGCAACGACTTGACGCGCTTCTCTCCTTGCGTGAAGGATGAGTGTAAGGGAAAGAGAAAGAGAAATGTAGTAATCCTGCGATTCGATCGAGCGAATAAAGAAAGGAAGGTACGAGGGACGCCACGGTAGAGTCGCGTTCGCGGGTCGATAGGTCAGTGGGTCTCGTTCAAGCCGTCGACTAGCTTCGTCTCTCTCTCTCCCTCTCCCTCCCTCTCTCCCCCCTTTCCTTTCCCTTCGCGAGTACGTCTCCTCGCGAAAATGCTTCCGCACCAGCGATCCGTACGAGAGAGATCGATCTCACCACCGTTCCTCCCCATTCACCACATCACGAGCGAAGACACCCCGAGCGATACCTCTCATCTCAAAAAACACGAACGAGCTAGAGTAAACTCGCGTAAAGGCACGTCTCCGAAACGGCGAGACGTCCTCGCGAAAGCTTGCCGCGATTATCCACCTCCTCCTTCGGCAGACCAAAGAAGGAAGCACCCTCGAGCGAACTCTTCTTCCTCCTCTTCCTTTCCTTCTCGTCCTTGATCATTTCTCGCGCGGACGCGAAACACTCGACGACCGCGCGACACCCTCCTCCTCTCTTCTCTCTCTCGCTCTCTCTCTCTCTCTCTCTCTCTCTCTCTCTCTCTCGATAAAACGCTCCCTTGCCTTCTTATATTTTCCTTTACTTTTCCTTTCCTTTTCCTTCCTTTCTCTCGAATTATTTCTCTTTTCCTTCCTTCTTAGTTTCTCCTCGTCGGAGGGAAACACACCCTTCCGTCGCACGCTCGCCGGTTCCCCTTTGTTTTTTTTTCCCTTTTCACCGTTCACCTCGTAAATTTACGTCATCGTTTTCGACGCACCATCCCCTGGACGTTGCCGTGTGACGGATCGTCGTAGTTTCTCCTCCTTCTCCTCCTTCTCCTCCTCCTCTTTCTCTTCGTCACCGTTAACGTCGTCGCGACGCACCGCTCCAGCTTCGAGCTCCTAGTTTTAACTCGCTCTCGTCGCACGAACTCACCGATTGTTTTTCACCCGGCCTTAACGAGACACGGGCTCTGACGCGATTATAAAAAGGCCCTCCGCGAAGAAAAGACACCGTTTTGGGCGCCGAACGGTGCTTTCCTTTCGGGCTATTATGCGCTGCTCTCACTCTCTCGGGGAGAACCAAGTGGCTCGAGCCTGCTCGATCCCTCAGCAGATGGCGCACGGCTCGATTCTTTACTCGTCTCGCCCGTTCTTCTCTATTGGCGCTGTTCTACCCTCGTACACGCACCCCCTAACGCACACACCGTCTTCTTTCCTTTTCTTCCTTCCTTCCTTCCTTCCTACTTGCCTGCCGGTCTATACGCTTTCCTTACTACTTTTGCTCCTCACTCCCATCCCTTTTACTTGCTGCGGAGTCCCTCTGCCCGGAGCTGAGGGCTCGCCTTCGCGCGCCAATTTCAAAATTCTCGACCGCAATCTTTTTACAATCTTTTCAATATATAGATTTGTTTCTTTATTGCTTTTTCTTTCTCTTTCTCTCTCTCTCCCTCTTTTTCTTTTTAAAGACGCAGATCTTTAAAATGCAACGACAAAAGTAATTTAAAAATATCTAGATTTTTGGCGAGGTGTCTTGCCTAGAGAAACACGAAGGGGATTAAATGAATCGGAATTAGACTTAACGACAAGACGTTAAAAGACGAGACAAATTAGTTCGAACGTTCATTGTTCCTTATTTTATCGATCGCCTTTGTAGTTTGCATGGAATTTCGAAGGAGCGGTTCGTTTCCGTGCTGGCAAATCTTTTTAACCGCATTTCGAACAAGCCGCCCGCGCGGAACATAAATTTCCTTCGAAATATCGAATTTGTCAAGAATCATAAGGTAACTCGAGTAGTGGCAGATGGGTGGTCGGATGGATGGTTAAAGCGCAGACGCGAAACCCTCCTACCCTACCACCATCTCGTTCCTTCGATCCGCGTTAGCAACGCGCACTTGTCCAACCCCTGCCGTTCGCACTTGCCGGTCTCTCGCGATTTCTCCGCACCTATCCAATCTACTAGTCCCTTCGATTCTCTATTGTATTACGCGTATTGTATTATACGTGCCACTGCACCTTTCGAGAAGTGTTTATTAAGCACGATAAAGAGAACGAAATAATCTTTTTCATGAAATTATCGATAATCGGTTTCTTAAATTTTCTTCGAAATCTTTCCATGTTTCCTGTTAGAGAGATTCGCTTTATGACGACATTCGTCGAAATTTATTACAATTTATTTGAATAACAGTACCGATAAGAAAGAGAGATCGCATCTTATTATCGAATCCGACGTTCGAGCCGATCGGCTCGACTCGAGGATAAACGGCTATCGCAAAGAGAGTTGACTCGCGCTCTCTTCGACTCGATACGAGCCGCTGCATTTTCAGAACGGTACTCCTAACTGTATATCCCATATGTGTTATCCGTATATATAAACATACATATGTAGGTATATGTAGGTAGCGTGAGTACGCGCATCTAAGTTTATAAGTTTGCTTGTTTGCTTATTTTGCTGGCACACGAGGGGACGCGTCATCGCGAACACGCCGAGGCGTGAACGCAAGAGAAGGATAGATACCTTTTCGAGTAACAGCTTTCAACAATGACGTAGCAATTAGGAAATTGATCCATCCTCTTTGATGACTCTTTCAAGTAGAAATACATTATTGTTGGAAACCAACTTACCTATCACTAATAATAATATACAAATTCGTTGGTATTAATAATTAATACAGTCTATTTCAAAAGAAATCATGCAAAATGTTAATATTAACGCGCATCATACGAGAATATAATCGACTCATTCATAATATGGATCATGTTGTTAACGTGCGTTCGCCATCATACACGGATACAGCTAGTACCGCTCGATGTAAGCTAAGCCTGACGATTAATTGTGCCTCTAACGAGGCACGAAATACAGGTATGAAGGATGGTGGGAATTAAGGCGGTAGAGAAGCAATAGGATGGCGAAGCCGAAGCGAAGAAGGAAAAAGAGGATAGAGGAGTGGAGGAAAGAGGTACGCTTGGAGTCGGAACGTGTAGCGGATCTTTCGCGCAGGTACATAAGTACCTACATGCGGGTCGCGTGTATGGACACTCACGTAATGTAGGCCCGTTGTCGGAGATACCGTAAGACCTTGCAGTTACGTCACACGTAAAGCAACGCTAGAACTCGTGCGGTTAGGAGGAAGAGGCGAGGCCGAAGGTAAAGACTCGACGACTCATCCTACCCCTTTTTTTTTTTCTCTCCTATTACGTCCCAATCAAAATTTGTCACGACCAAGCCAACTTTTTTATAATTGCGATTGATTCTCCAATTTTCGAAAGAATGCATCAATTCTTCTTCTTCTTCTTCTTCTTCTTCTTTTTATTCTTATTCTTATTCTTCTAGCGACAATCCCGCAGAAAGTACTTTGGAATTTTTTCATTCGAACGCTTAATAGTCAAGATCTTTCGTTCCTTTCTTAATTATGAGATGTTCGAAGAGTCCTCACTATTATCGTAAAAGTCATCTCGTGAAGATAATTAAAAAGACATTAATTGCGAACGTTCGTTCTTTCGGAAAGACCAGAAGCAACGTTGACATATATGGAAGCAAAGTATGATTTCATTCCATGGCATCGACCTTATCGAATTTCTTAAAGGATAAGAATCGTCTTTTCAGTAGGGGAAAAGGAGGAGGAGGAAGAGGAGAAGATGGAAGATATCGTCATTTTTGACGTTTCTCTCGTCACGTAGAGCTCGTCGAGTGCAGAGGCCTCGGTTAAAATCATCCACTCCTCCCACCTTTACCTCCTCTCCTCTTCCTCTTTCTCCTCCACCACCTACTTCTTACCCCTCTCCCTCCCCAAGAGGACTTGGACTGCGTCCACGTGTTTCTATCTGCGGTCAGTGCACCTTGCTGCACGAACCGCGGCCATCTACCGAAGGTCCACGTAATGCGATCGCGCTTAATAATCTTTCACCCAAGGATCATCGACCGTTGTCGTACAACACATAAATCTTTATCTCTGGAGCGTAGATTTCTACTATAAAAAAAGAGAGATATTCATAAAAGATTATTACAAGAATCTTAGAAAGGGTCTCATCTTCATCTTCATCTTCTTTAGAGAGATAGAGAGAGAGAGAGAGAGAGAGAGAAACTCTATGAGATAATATCGGTGTTCATGGACCTTTCGTTAAAAGTTTCGAAGATGTAGGTATTTTTGTAAATTTGCTTCGAGCCTTTCGACGTATTAGTACCAAAGAGAAAGAGAGAGAGAGAGAGATTCGTTAGATGACGTCATTTAACTCGAATTACCAAGCAACAATGTCAAAGTCTTTTAATTTTTCACAACATCGTCAAATTTACACTTTACACATACACACGTAGATACACAATTTCGAGTCATTCACTTTTATCTCCAATCTCCTTCGCTCTCTTTCCAACGCGTTCGCAGCCTCATCGAATTTCCGTGTCGTCGGCACGCGCTCAGCAAAAATACAACCCGGAAGCACAACGTGCATTTATAGTCGCCAATATTACGCGAAAGCCGATCCTTTACCCGAGTATCTATGTATGTACCTAAATATATATACTCGCATATATCTGCACGGTATGTTCAGAAAAAGAAAGAAAGAACAAGAAAATCCATTTAATCCTAATTGTGCGGATATTGGCAGGCATCGATCGTACTTTTCTGCTTATCTCTTTAAAAACAGAAAAAAAAGAAAAAAGAAAAAAAAGGAAAATAAAAGGAAGAGAAAGAAGAGAGTCGCCTATCTCTTTATAAACTGGATTCGCGTCTCTTTCCTGCTGCTGAACGTGACAATCTAATCGTCATCGTTGACAACTTGGCAAAAGTCACGCGTCCCGCTTACACACACGGTGCTTGGTGTATGTATCCCCTCTCATCGATCGACCAGTATACCTTGTATAGAAGATAGAAAAAGAGAAATAGATGGATAGAGAGATAGATGGAGAGAGAGAGAGAGAGAGAGAGAGAGAGAGAGAGAGAGAGAGAGAGGGAGAGAAAGAGAGAGATAGAAGAGGCCCTAGGAAGGCCCGAAGGTTCACGGCCGGGTGGTTGCTTTAAATCAGGTAGGCAAGGTGGTTTGACGGGGAAGAGACATCGCTCGCCACGTGGTGGCGAAGAGGTCATTGTCCTTGAAGCGAGCTTTGTCGAGGTGACTCGCGCGGCTCGAACTTGCCCAAAGTTAGCAGCCGCCTCTGCTGGCACTTCTGACATCATACCGAAAACCTCAACGAGCTTGCTTCTTATCTTTTTCCCTCTCTCTCTCTTTCTCTATAATGATAAAATATATCTCTCTTTGAACGGCCACGTGCGTATTCGTGTATGCACGCTTCTTGTAGAAAAATTTCCTAAGATTTCAATATTCTTATCTTATATTTTATTCGTAATTTTGTTAACTGTTCTAAGAATACGTATATTAATATTTTAGGATGAACCTCCTGAGGAGAGAATGAGTCGTAAGTTTTGGGCCAAGTTGAGAGGAAGGACAAACCAAATGAACGAGCAAACGAACGAATCAACGAACGAACGAACGAACGAACGAACGAACGAACGAACGAACGAACGAACGAACGAACGAACGAACGAACGAACGAACGAACGAGCGAGCGAGCGAGTGAGTGAGTGAGCAAGCAAGCACGAGAGAGAGAGAGAGAGAGAGAGAGAGAGCGAACGAACGAACGAACGCGTAGCACCTGCGGTCGACGACCCTTGCGGTGCTATCGAATACCTGCCGACACGACGACCCGGTCGTTTACTCGCTCGTAGCCGTGTAGCTCTTTCGGCGGGCCAACATAAGGGGTTCAAAGAGGACTACATATGAGCTAAACGTATCGTAAAAGCATCTTTTAGAACAAGGGACGTGCAAAGAGAATCGACGCATCATGAATTTAAATCCTCCATCGTCATCATACTAGGGCAATATTCGATATAGAACCATAGACAATCTAAGTAAAAGAATTCGCGTTCAAATTTCATATCCTGCATCTATCTTTTCAAGTTTTTTCGAGGATCATCTAAACTATGCAAAGATCGTACGACCTTCACCTCTGTACTTTCGTAAGTGAAGCTCCCCTCGAGATTACACGCTCGAACGATCTTGTTCGACTAGGTTAGAAAGCTCGGCTACGTGTGCGAAATAAAGAGCGAGAGAGAAAGAGGGGGGGAGGGGGAGGAGAGAGAAGAGGTAGGCCTTGGAGGCATGGAGAAGCAGAGAACTTGAAGGTGTCGTGGAGGAGGCATGCCGGTCCATGGTCGTCGACGCGAACAGAGATGGAGAGATGAAGAAAGAGAGGCGTGAAGTCAAAGACTGGGTGTATGGGAAAAGGAACGAGAGAGAGAGAGAGAGAGAGAAGGGGAGGGGGAGGAAGGGAAGTAGTAAGAAACAGCTGGTAGGTTGAACGAGCGAACCGAGTTCAATGACTGAGGAACGGCGTTGCGACGACGGCAACGGAGACGATAACAACGACGAAGACGATCGTTCTCTACGAGAAGAATGAGAAAGAGGGAAAGATAGAAACATGAGTTTGAAGTTAGGTAGGTAGGTAGGTAGGTAGGTAGGTTGGAATAGAGGTGGGTAGACGCGTCGACGAACGCGCGAGTTCCTCCCTGCTGCCGATTTATTGCGTCACGCCGACTCGCGAACGTATTCGTCGACGTAAGCAGAAGGGAGAAGAGAACTCGCGCTGCCTGGAATCCGCGGCGTTATGACTCACGATAGGTAGATATACCATCGTCAAGGTCTCAAGCTTCTCTTCCCCTAGTCGAAGGAGGAGAAGAGAGAGACCTTCCTCGTTTCGCTTCGAAGCCTTTTATGATTTTAACACCTTCACTCTCGACGTGTCTTTTATCTCATCTCTATTTTTTATATTCCAGATTATGGAGATTCTTTTAAAACCGTTTTTCAATCAATCGGCCAAGCCTGCCGATAACTGTAGATATCATCCTCTTTATACGAAGAGTCGAGCACAGTGTTAGAAAAAAGGAGCGGCTTTCCCTTTCGACACTTTTTCCCCCTTTTGATCGCCGATGATAAGCAATTCGACCTTTCGCCCCTCGAGCGTCTACCAAAAAATCTCATTAAAATATCATTATTACGACATTACGCTCGTTACCGTTAGTAGCATTCACTCCGAACCATGGAACATGAAATATTTGTGAGGAGGATCGTGCTCGGGCGAAGCTTTCGGTCATGGGCTCTCTCTCCCGTCTCCCTCCCTCCCCCCTTCCCTTTCTCTCTCTCTCTCTGTATGTGTAACGGTACTTTCCGACGTAATTTGGGTAGAACCTCCCACAGACTCGTATAATCTCGGTTCATTGCCTGCTGATTTCTTTTTCTTTTCTTTTCTTTTCTTTTCCTTCCACGTGTAGGTAGGTAGATATGTATGCATGCATGTAAGTACGTATAAATTTTCACATTTTTGTCACACTTTTATGAGGCAATCCTCGTGTTTTCTTAGATCATCGTTCGGAAGTAGAGGAGCGTAAAGGTACACGGTTACGCAGTGCTTCATTCGCTTATCTATTCATCCACCAAACTTCCTCTAGTTTCTCGTCACCTTCTCCTTTGTTTGCTCGTCGACAGTATTTCCCTCGAACTCGCTGCTCGTCACCGTGAGAGACGATTTCGTGGAATATCTCGCTTGGTTGGAACGCGAACCTTTCCTTCTATTCCCTTGACTATCTTTTGTTTCATTTTTTTTACGATCCTTTCAAAGCTTTCCCGCGAGGAGGAAACTCAAATTTTTTAAGTTTTAAAAATATAACAATGAATTTTATCGTAGTATTATTCAAAAAAGGAAAAAAGGAAAAAAAAGGTATTCACACCTTTCACACAAAATATGGTTGGACGTTGGTGAAAATATTCGTCGATGAAAATGTAAATGGCAGGATGGCCGAAATTCGTCGAAATGAAATTTGCGAGCGTGACAGGGTGAGAGAAGTGGACGATCTTCGGACGCGTGTCTCCGTGTAATTAAAATCGACACCGTGGACGAGCGAACGTCCTGGGTGCGTAGACGAAGAGAATGAGCGAGAGGCGAATTCGGTGGGGTGGTGTAATCGACGAACAAAACGGGAATCGCACGTGCGTAAAATGTTCACGCGCGGATAGAGTCCTCTCTCTCTCTCTCTCTCTCTTTTTATTAATATTCCACCGAGGCTCGTATATCGAGGTTATTTTAGCGTCGACATTTACCAGTGTTACGTATGTATGTATGGTGGAGCACAATGCAACTCGCGTTCGGATAAACGAGTTGGCGACGTGTCGGAGAGAGAGAACTCGGTTTTGTACAAAAGCTAACATGGATTTAGGAGGACAAAAATCATGAAATCGTAAAAAACTATTCTGCTTTTAATCCTGTTAACGTCAGAATCTTTCTTGTTGGTCCGCTGAAACAGAAGTTCGAAAAGATTTCCTTTCAATACATTATGATAACTTCGAGATGCAAATTCTTTTGAATGACTATGTAATAGGCCAAGGATTAGAGATGCAAATACGAAGGGATAACAGGCTATATAGCAATCCTATCTTTGTGCGTCTCTTTTTCTCTTTTTCAATCCTCTTGAACTTTCAGAGAATTCGAAGTTAATCTTGCACGAAAGTATTAGTGACCTGAGTCGAGAGAAAGAGGGAGAATATGCGAATGCGTGAACGCGCGAACGTACCGCGGTCGTCCTCATCGTGCGCGCGCGCGCGAGAGAGAGAGAGAGAGAGAGAGAGAGAGAGAGGGAGGGAGGGAGGGAGGGAGGCAGGGAGGAAGGGAGGGAGAGGGAGAGAACGAGAGAGCGTGCACGCGCGCGCACACGGACGTGTCGGAGGGTTCGTCGACCCCCGAGGCTTTTGTTCGCGTCCCAAGAGTGGCGAGTCTCCGTCGACGCGTAGAGTTCGAAAAATGAACGTCGGCGCCGTCCTTTCATTCGGGTCTTTGGGCCCAACGCTAATTCATCTATACGCTTAGCTTTCTGTGTGAGGGATAAACCTGGCATACTAATACAAGTCTGGCCGAGTTAGGTAATCGATCGCAACGCCCTTACGCGCGAGCCAAGGTCTTTGCCACCTGTCACGAAAAAGAGTTTCACCTTCTTTTACTACCTGCTTCATTTAGCCTCTCTTTTCTCATCCCAAAATCTGCTTTTCGATCTCTAACCTTCCCCCTTCTTACCCTTCCTTCTCAAATAATCGTCCAAAGATTTCTTTTATTTTCTTCTCTATTTTGCTTTTTTTTTCTTTTCTTTGTTTTTCATTTCTCCATAAATTAAGCAAATTCGATGGATTAAATTTGGACAGCTCTCAATGATTTCAACGTGGTCAACCTCGTATAGATTTTATATGAAGTCATGTGTGAGTGATGCTTTTTCGAAAATGTCATTTCGGATAATCGCGTTGGTTGAATATTTTCCACCATCGATGTCGGTGCTTTCG
Organism: Vespa crabro; assembly: GCF_910589235.1. Taxonomy (NCBI): domain Eukaryota; kingdom Metazoa; phylum Arthropoda; class Insecta; order Hymenoptera; family Vespidae; genus Vespa; species Vespa crabro. The sequence continues at coordinate 418,055 of NC_060975.1, forward strand.
ATCGATCGATTCAACAAAAGTGAACAAACTAGAAATAATTAGAGAACGTTTTCATCGAACGATGGAAGAAATGCATCCTGATTTATTTAAATAATTATTTTCTCAATTATTATCACGGGCTATGCGTCATAGGTTTAACTAACAAAGTAGTCGCTCAGCGTTGTCGCGGACGGAATCGATAGGAAAGGCGGGAGAGTACGGTAAGTCGAGCACGCGGAAAGCGATCCATCTACACGAAAGAAGTAGAGAGAGAGAGAGAGAGAGAGAGAGAGAAGGCTAGGAGGGAGGGAGAAAAGGGGTAAGAAGAGGAAGCGAGTTTAGACGAGAAGATAGACGAGAAGATGGTAAACACGCGCGGATCCAGGAACCAGAAGAGAACCAAGCCGAGCCGACCGTGTTGCTCTCCGCGTCCGCCTTCGTCATCAGTGTGTTACTGACCTCGAGTGACCCTGCCATCGTGACCGCAACACGGTCTCTCTTACCTTCCGCAAACGAGTACCGACCGATCGCTCTCTTTAAATTCTTTCCATTTATATTCTGCTTAACCCCATCGCTACTCTTCTCGACTTTGTACAAAGTACAAAAAATAATAGAAAAACTTTGTTTTGAAAAATTTAATATTCGTAATAGTAGCTTAAACACGTCGATAAAGGTTCGTTCAGAGGGAACTGATAAAAAAAGTTTAAAAAATTTCCAAGAAAGGACTTACCTCTTATAGTGCTAGGCATGATGTCCGAGATCACATATCCTGGTATCCAAAAAGTTAAGGAATCCTCCGTTTAACTCGTGTCACCTTTTTTTTTCTTTTTGGTTTCACAATGTATATAATATGTATGTATATGTACGTAAGTATAAATATATGCGTAAATATAATAGATATATATATATATATATAAATATAAATATATATATATATATATATATATATATATATATATATATATATGAAATAAGGGGTAACACTAAATAGAAATCGTTCACTCTTGTCCTCGAATCGTCCTCAGGTCGCGCACCCTCACCGTCGCTACCACCCTCGCCGTCGTCAAAGTCGCAGGACGACGACGCTAACACAGCATACCGCGCAACGTCACCCTCGGCACACTGTTGTTATATACCAACGCACTGCTCGCGAGCGCGGACGCACGACGATTAGGTGGGCAAACTACGCCAACGAGTTCTCATCCATCGATCGTCGATCCGAGTTCTCCTATCCCTCTTTTTCTCCTCCGACTTCCTATCGCGAACAATTCTATCTATATTCGGGACGTCCGTTTTTAACGAACGCGACGCCAGCCAGCTTTTAATTTCCGTGATTACGTTTGCAGCTTATCTTCCTTCCTCTTCCTTATTATCTTCCACGAAACGCCAAACTCGTTTTTGTGTTAGGTGGATCGACAATCGATCGATCGATCGACGACGTTCGACAATAAGCTCCTCCCACAAGTTCTCCACGCTTTGTTCGCAAAGGCAAGAATGGAGGTTCCTAACATTAACGAGATACGTCTTTCTCTCGATAGCCAATGTAATTTGGTCAAGATCAAGAGTCGATAGGAAACTGGGAAGATGTATAACAACAGCAGGAGGACGCAAGACCCGTCGTCCGTCGTCGTCGTTGTCGTCTTCTTCGTCGTCGTTGATCCTCGGCCGAGCGTTCGAGCGTCCTCCTCCTGGCCTCGGTGCTTGTCATCGGCGACAAAGGAAGCCCGTTTTCCTCCCAAGTTAGCCTGGTCCTTTTTGGCACCCTTTTCTCTTCTTCCTTCTTCGCTTTTCTCTTTCCTCGATTTTCTTTTTTCAACGGACTTGAAGCGGTTCCGAAAAAGCGGGAATCCTCCTTGTTTCTTGCTTTTCCTTCGTTCGTTTCTTCCTACGGAAGGAGGAGGAGGATATTCGAGGACGAAAGCGATACCTCTCGAGAAATCGGCGCCTTCTTCGCGTTTACCTATAAACGGATGTTCCGCGTGGTGGTCCGGTGGTGGTGGCCGGTGAGTGACTCTACCGCGAACAGCACGGAGATCCACAGGTGCTCCGTACGGTCCTCTGTGCCCTTACCACTGCCACCCGCCACCCCCACTCTGCTCTCCCACCGCCATCGACACCACCACCGTCGGTTGAGCCAGCCAGCGAGCCTCTTCCGCCTCCTTCTCCTCCTATTCCTCTCTTGCTCTCCCTCTCCCTCTCCCTCCCTCCCCCCTCTCTCTCTTTGTGTTGTCCCTACCTTTCCCTCCTCCTTCTCTTCTTCTTCTTCTTCTTCTTCTGTTTCTTCTTCTTCTTCTTCTTTTCCTTCTCCTCCTCCTTCTCTACCGGAGATCAGAGAAAAAGGCCCCCGCTTCTGCTTCGCGTTACACGCAGCCCTCTTCCGCGATGGGCTCGTCACTCGGCTTTGCACCGTTCACCGTTATTCCGCTCGTAGGGCACCCTCTTCTTATCCAATCCTTCTCTTTTTCTTCTCCTTCCTCTTTCCCCCCCTCCTCCTCCTCCTCCTCCTCCTCCTTCTTCTCCTTTCACGGAATGAAATATCTCGGATCAACGGAGGGCTGTGCTCGCGAAAAGGAGAGTTCCGGTTGTCTCGCCATCGACGAAATTAACGTTTTGCAGTAAAGGAAGTGGTTTCTTTGGCTTTTCTTAAAAAAAGAAAAGAAAAAAAAAGGAAAGAAAAAAAGGAAAAGAAAAAGAAACGAAAGAGAAAGAAAAGCTTTTTAATACCAAGTCAATAACGTCAATAACGTAGAGCAGGTCGTCGTTTTGTCGTATCAAAATTATACCAAAGATATTCGATCGGTATTCGTCCGTCCATGCGAAAAATCACTCTCAGCAGAATCGAACTCTTGACTGAGCTGGCATCCGAGAAGTTGAATAACCTCAGTTTTCATTAATCGAACGTCATAGCAAAAATTCCTCTTATTTTTCCTTTCCTTTTTTCGATCGTTCGTTTCGCGGGTAGATACAGAGAACGATCCTAAGGAATAAAGGATGATCCTTTACAAGGACGAAGGCATGTATACGCATGGATTCGCGATGATCCAAAGGAACGATTCTCTTCCTCGTGATGAGGCCAAGCCCGACCGTTTGCTGCCGGCCGAACGTGAATATTCCGATGGTCGTTGACCTCGGGGCTGGTCTTTAGCGCCGAACCCAAGGCTAGTAGTCTCTCTAGAAGTAGAAGCTATAGGTATATCTACTTCTAGAGAAGTACATGCCTCGCTAGAATCCTTCACCTATGGCACCTTTGACTTTAATTACCTAGTCGCCTTTCGAACAAAAGAATATAACTATCTTGATCCTCTTGGTGAATTCTTTTTTTTTTTTTTTTTTTTTTCATATGTAAAATAACACGATTTTAAACGCGTGTATCTACCTACGTGAAAATCAAAGCGAAGCGAGCTTCTTTCGTTTCCGTATAAACGATCCATATATGACTCATATTTATCGTACGTTGCTCAGCAATAATATTAGAATTGTACCGGAGTGTCAGGATCAGCAGATAAAATTGATATGCCTTTAATATATATAAACACATTTTCAGTATAATCGCAAACGCGAGCAAAATAATCGAATCGTATTCTTGTTACGTCCTCCTCCTCTTCCTCTTCCCCTCCCCCTCCCCCTCTCTCTTTCTCGTTCCTCTCGCACTTTCTCCTTTCCTCCTCCTCCTCCTCCTCCTCCTCCTCCTCTCTTCTACCATCACGGACATCCTCTCTACGCACGCGTTTACTCTCGAAGATTTGACCCACCGCACTGCGATTAGGTTGAACCCAAGTCGAGTTTACCACCTTGCTACGAACTAAACGTATCCACCCACGCGATCGTAACGAGGCTACCAACTAGAAGTCTCGAGGAAAACATTCGTATAGCTCGCGAAACGGTAAATTTACTGTAAACGGTATAACTTACTACTCGTGGCTACGCTTTCAGAAGAATGATCATGCTCGTTTAATCCTACCATTCCTTTTAATTGCTTTACGACCGGATAAACTTTCGGTAAAGCATTTATCATGACGAAACTGCAAAAGTAAGAAGAAAATCTTGTTATTCTTATCTTTCGTAAACTTCATCAAAGATATTAGCAACTTCTTCAAGACTTGAGAATAACTTTGAAGTGGTCTGCATAAAGCGATCCGTTGATTATTAATGTAACGGGAATAAACTAAAATCGACTCTCGCATATTTCCGATGACCGAAATTTCAATAACCATTTTAACTTTCTACAAATACAGGAAGAAAGATAATATATATCTTGGTGATTGGTTCGTGTACCTAACGGTTTTTAATCTCGCTTACGATCCGTCATACGTGAATTATCATAAAAGAGTAGAGAAAAGAAGGTTCGATTAATAGAAAATCCAGCTCGTTGATACGTAAGACAACCGAGGTAAAGGGCTTCGCTTCCGCTCTTCGTCATTGTTTTCTTCTCTCTCGCGAGTCCTTCCTCCTCCGTGTAATCTCTCCCGAGCCTCCTACGCGAATAGCCTCTGGCTTTGTCTCCAAGAATAGCGAGAGAAATCCTAAGGCTCGTAGAATTATTTCTAGCCTCTTGCAGACATCGAACAAAGATATATTCATATATCTATCTCATACATCTTTTTATTGTTCGATAGGCCAATGGGATCCGATAGGCCGATTAGACGCTTTCCAAAGATAGATATTAATTGTTCAACTTATTATCGCAAAAGGATTTACGATGGTCGGGAGGGGGGGGGGGGAGGGGAAGAGGAGGGAGGTCCCCAATGAAATCCTCTTCTTTCAATTTCATACTTATCGCATGATGATATTCGATCTTCTCGTCGAAGCGTGTCGCCTACGCGTTCATCCGCGAAGCGATCTTCGACAAGATGACGAGTTTCTCCATTGACGAAGAAAAGGAGACGCGAATCTCGGTGACGCGATTTCGGCTAACGGTCCGTCGTACATCCTTGCGATTATTCCAATCTCTCCGGAATATACCTCTCAACGTTTCTATATCCTAGAACCGAGAGATCGGTTCCTTCGAAGGGAGAAGAAAAACTTGCTTGACTTCCATTCTCTCCTGCAACTATTCTATGCTCGATACGAATCCTCGAATTATGTATTTCTTTAACAAATACCTTACACCAATGGAATTTTTAATTACGTGCGAAATCATTAAAACATTCGTCAAATCTGTTTCATAGGTTTTCTCGTTTACTTTTTCTACAGGAAGAAAGATGCAGCGTTCATCCATCCATTTCGCATCGCCATTGTTACGCGTGCGTCGCCGTTCGATAGAATGGCGAGGAGGAGACGATGAAATAGCGCGCGAAGGATCGACCAGGCGAGCGAGCGGTTCGCAACGGTAAAACGTAACCGTTGTGCCCCCGACTGCGAGAGGCCGACTCGTGAGAGTGAGAGGGGCAGTGGAAGCGTGACGATAGCCGGAGGAGTGGGGAGCCCCCTCTGACTCTCGACGCACGATGTAACACTGCCAGATAGCGGTACCCAGCATCCCCACCGTCGTCGATGGAAACGTCTTCGAGGTTCACGGACACTCGTAATTCGTGGCTATCGCGTGCACCCCACCATCACCCGCCACCGCCATCACCACCGCCATCACCACCACCCTCCTATCCTATCTCCGTTTCGCCGCTTTTTATTTTCTTTTTTCTTTTTCTTTCTTCCTTCTTCTTCTTCTTTTTTTTTTTTGTTAAGCCTTTTCCTTTATCTTTTCTGTGTGTGTGTGTTTTTTTTCCTTTTATTTTTATGGGATACGAGCGAACAGAGAACCGGTATTTTATGATCGGGTCAAAGCCGTATCGTAGTCCTCGAAAAACTCACGATTAAATACTGATTAAGTTTTCTTCCGATTTATACTTCTTTATCCATTTTTAACGTTACGCTCGACTTATCAGCTCGATCATTACCACATCTTGACTTAGAATCGACTCGAACAATCCTAATTCTTATTTTTGCTTCCTTCTCTAAATTAATTTAATCGACTTTAATTTCGAATGTCATAGAACGTTCGAAATCTCGAGAGAATCCAGTTGGATCGATAAGTTGACCCACTATTCTACGTTTTCACGGACAATTCCTCGATTGTTATTACGCTTTACGTTTGTTGCACAAGATCAAAGCTGGAAATATATCTACCTAAAAAATACATATCCCTCCACTTTCATCAAAATATGAGACAACTTCTTTCTTACTTTCGATAGAACATATCGTTCGATCGAGATCGGGAAAATAAATTTTCTTTATCTAAATGATATCACTTAGATATGCGTATAAATCTTACACGTACGATTAATTCTTCGTCTTGTGTCACGTAACGTGATTCGCCAATGGTCCTTTGACACTCGTTACTCGTAAGGGTTATGTTCCTACGATCATACTCGTACAAGACTAATCATGAATTATAGCAAAGACGCGCGAACTCTGCATGGAAGAGAGTAGTATAGTTTAAGAGCTATCTGTCGAGCATGTTAGTCGGTTTCCCATAGATTTTATCCGACGATAGAAAACGGGGAAGCGGGCAAAAGCTTGCTGACGTCGTCGTCGGCTCCGACTTTAACGGACCCCCGCGGTAGGGGAGGAGACGAAAGGAGACGAAACGGGATGGCACTTTGCCGGGTTCAAAGTCGGCCGCGACTACGACGCGGTGGCGGCTTCTATTCGGGGCTACCTTTCGAATGGCGTATACGACGTCCGACAGTCGACGGTAAATACTGGCTAACGGTTCTGTCGGGTACGCGTAACTTCGTTCTCTCATATATGCCGCAAAAACAATATGCGACATATCCGATACATCACTGTGGAGGAGAGAGATTGTGCCGACCTCATCCACGCTTAGATCTCGCGCGATTATCAACTACGAGCCTCTCGTTCGTCGCTGACATTTTCTTTATACACTTTGTAGAATACTCGCTCGTTTTTCTTTTCACCGCCGTTTCCGCTTTACATATGTATTATGTTTCGAACTATGCATGTTAACGATCGTACGAACGATTGGAAATTAATTCGACGAGTCCTTTCTTTCTTATAGGCTTCTTATAGAAAAGAATTTTTTTCATTTATCGTCATGTTTTAACCACGACCGATGCCATTATCGATAGATACCGACGTATCTATTATTAATTTACTTTAATTGTCTTTCCAAGCAAATCGATTATCAAAGAGATTATCGAAGAGAGCGAACGATGATCTTAACGGAGGCTCGATCAAAGATACGATAAAAAACGGTAGATCGATCGACTCGACGACCGACCAAACAGCTTCCGTCTTATAATTTGGAGACGCTCGATTTCGTGTGAAACGATTCGTCGAATCGATCGGCAACATATATTGCGCTGGTTCAACACACCGAAAGGTGTCGAGTCGTAGGGAGGGGGGAGGAGGAGGAGGAGGAGGAGGACGAAAGAGAGAGAGGGCTTGCCAGGCGGTTAAACGCCCACGGCAATCAACGGTACATCGCGTTCCCTAGTAATGCCTCGTACTGCGTAAGTAAATACGATTTTTAGCCACGATCCTCTTGGGAGTCCTTCTTTGTTCCATCGCGTAAATGTATAACGGATGCATATCTACGAAAGTAATTTAAATCGTCTGAAGAAATGCAATAATTTACGTGTACTTCGAAACATGGATATTTAATAATTCTTCGTCGTCAATTATTTTCATCGAATAACGAAAACACTCGATGTAATACGATCAGTCCGTTCATTGATATTTTCGAACATCATTTTCTTTATTTTCCTCCTTAATAAATCTTTCGTAATCATTTGCATTAATTACCGCGCCTGAGGAAAGGCAACGCTCCAAACTTAGTCGATAACGTTGCTTGCGAATGCCATCTGTCGGAAAGAAATTTTTTTTTTAATTCTTACAGTAGGCAATGCCGTCGTACTATCGTGTAGTTGAAAATTTCTGTGTAAAAAAGTGTTGCCTACTGTAAGGATCAACAAAACATTTCTTACCGATAGATGACGTTCGCGAGCAATATTATCGACCAAGAATGGAGGGAGGAGGGTTGCTTACGTTCAAATGCTGTAATTAACATTTACAAATAGTTATAAATAATTTAATAATTTATGTAATATTAACAATAATCCTGGATAAAGCTTAATAATAATGTTTACCGAGTAAACAACGCAGCTACCGCTGTAACGTTAGATAACTGTCCTATCTGATACCGATAAGCATTTGTTCCTTGAAATTTCCCCAACCAACAAAATCGATCCAAGAGAAAAGAAAAATTTAGATCCAAATTTTATAGATAGCATTTACTAAATATACATTTCTCCTCATAGTGAAACGTAAAATGACGTTGAGCGAAACATAGAGTTATTATTTTTTATGATTTACAATTTGATTATAGATTCCATATTAACTGGAGATATTGCCTGGCATGGTCACGGATATTCTATCGGCATAAATCGAAATTAAGTTCCGCTCCATGATGCGAAACAATAGGATTAGAATAATTATTTTGCATTTTTTACGTTCTTCCTCGACCGTTTAAAAAATTTTACGACATTTTCCATATAGATAATTTATGCGATTGAACGATTTTATAAGAAAACACAAACGAAACATATCCACCTCTATCGTACTTTTAGCGATTAGCATAGAAATCATACGGAACAACATTCATCGCACCAAAGTCCATAAACCGATGAAAAAACCGCAACTCGCGTTGAGTGCTCTCGAAGCGTAAAAGAAAAAAAATGAAAGGAATTTACATCTTCTGGAGATTAATGACTTTCATTACGTGAGTCTGTGAATTATTTTGTAATAACCTTGTTTTTTTTTTCCCCTCCCTATATAAATAATAATACAAATACGTGTATAGAAAGAAAAAAAATAATTGAGAACATATCTCGTAAGACAGTAAAAGATTCCTTGGGGAATCTATTCCTATTGTATATCCTTGTTGGGAGGAATCGAGCCCTTGTAAATCGTCCTTCAGTCTTAACTCTTTCCATTTACAAGACGAAAGAGTGCCACTATTCTTTCCTCTTTTTTATCCTTTCGCACTCGCTACTACCATCCCCCCCTCCCTCGTCCTTCGATCTCTACCCTTTCGAGGGCAGCTTTCCATCGTCTTTCCTAAAGAAGAAATTTCAGGGAGCTTAGCCACAGTTGCGCGTGTTCTCCGCGCCGATCTACATACGCTTGCGCTTCTTCGCTCGCATCTCCGCACGCGGATCCGCTAAGTGCGCCGCTCTATAAAAGCGGCCACTTGTTGAGCGATGTGCATTCCAACGATTCGCTGCAACAAACGCGGATATATTTCGTGGAGATCGAGAAAACCGGAAACTACCCTGTAGACGGATCCAACAGGTGTGAACCTTCGGTGAACTTATTCTTTCGATCGATCCATACTATTTCTTTTTTGATCATTTTTTTCTCTTTCTCTTCGCGTCTTTACCATTTCTCTCATTGACTCTACTTTGAAAGTTACTATTTTCGGCAAGAGAATTCAAGAAAATAATCAGCGGTGGGGTCAAACGAAAGGAATCTTAAAAAGGTCAGATCAAAACTTTTCTCTATTCGATGTTACGCTACATTTCTTTTCATCCTATAATATCTTTTGTATTTCCATGTCGTTAATGAGTTTCCCATTGAATATAGAGAGAGGATACTTCTCAATCGAGTAACGTCTTCTTATCAGCATCGAATCGATGTAAAGTCGAGAAATTTATTTCATTTCGATGTTACGATGTTTCGAGTCACCCGTACTATTCTATCATTCGTAATTTTTTCTTTAGCTATCGTGATATTAACTCTTTGACCGGTACATGATTTTATTACAGTTATAATTAACTTTTTTTGATAGAACGTTTTCGAAAAGCCGAACACAGATATGTAAGCACGTACAATACTTTAATTGCATAATTAAAAAAAAAAAGAAAAAAAAGAAACATTCGCTAAATAACATTGTTTCTTCTTTTATTTTAAGAATAAAATATCGATCCATCGTTAAAAACGCATTAAGCTATATCCGCGAGTTTTCCAAGTGGCGAAAATTTGACAAAGAAGGACGCTCGAAATGTACTCGTCGTCATCGTCGTCGTTCGTCAGAAGCATGCCGGCATATAAAGCGGATAAATCCTTCGAATCGTACGCGCTTACTGAAAGCTACGGGAAATTAGAAAAGTCGGAAGCGGAAACGGCGGAGGGACGAGCTTTTAATATCACCGACAGTCCTTCTCTGCCTGCTTAAGCTTTTTCTCTCTCTCGTTCGCTCTCTTTCTCACACTTCCAACGTACGTAGTACCTTTGCTTCACTGAACATTTATGACCAACTTACTTGTACGCTATCGTACCGTTGATTTTTTTACACGCATCTCCGCACGCGTCAAAGATCGAAGCGTAATCTATTCGTGAAAAATATCCTCTTCCGTTCAAGTATTACGATTTCTCAGAAAATCGTTTAAAAAAAAAGAAAAAAACAAAAGAAAAGAGAAAAAAATAAAGAAATAAAAACTTAACAAGCTCGCATAAACAACCGAAATGATAATAATTATCGTTCCATAAAAATATACTAGTATGTACCTATCGTTACATAATTATTCTTCTAATAAAAGTTATCACCAAGTTAAATTTTTTTTAATCTGATGACGACGACGACGACGACGACGACGACGACGACGACGATGATAATAATAACAACAAAATAATAATGAATAATACTACACACGACATAAAAGCGAGTCGGTAGGAATCAGTTAGTTAGTTTGACGAATGAGTTAATCAGTTTCAGGAAAGGCTTATGTCCAAAGACGGACGACAAAGGACGCGGGACAGTCCGTTTCAACTTTGTAGTTTACTCGCGAGTGAGATTCTGTGTTTTCCAAAATAGGATTAGCAAAGAGTTGTTCCAAAACGGGGAAGGAAATCGTATTCGATTTCGTTCATCAGGGGAAAGTTCGCGGAAGTCGTTCGTTGAAATGTTGCTTATCGCGAGAAGAAGCGATAGCTCGATCGTGGTTTAATAATAGGAAAGAATTCGTACAAGTTCCCGTGGAAATATCAGAGATCGAGATAGAGCGAGGGTAAGGGTTGGTTGGGGTGACTTTACGTCCGTACGAGTGAATGAAAAGGGGCGGCAGTTCGGTTCTAGGCCGCTACGAGCCTTGTCACACTAGCCTAATAAGCTCGACTTGGGTGCCATGTGACAGCAGCACGATCGATGGATGAATCCGTACAAATCGTGTAGCATAGAGAACAACTCTCCCCGTGCGGCTCATCCGCCAAAGTTTTACGCGAAGTTGATACGTATGGTGAACGCGGCAAGTGTTACCTCCCTTTTCGTTCTCCTTCGAACCATCGCCAACGTATCTTGCAATATTATTCTTGCAAATTATTTTCTTCCTACACAAATTTTCTCCGACCTTAGAAATCTTTTCGTAGCTTTTCCTTTAAATTTCGCGATCCCTCTTCGTCGCCCGGGTTTACGTTCGTCTGTGGAAAAACGGACGAATAGATTATCGTCGCCACATGTGCGTGAAACGAGTCGATCGCAATTTCGAAATCTGGTTGTTATGAGACAACCAGTTTAGTTTTAATATCGACCCTGATCTTTCACGGTGACCCTGCTGTCATCCTGTTGATTCCATAGGCCAAAGAAGTGGAACGAACTCGTCGATCTACTCTCGTCGTTGTTCATCGAGGGACAGACCTCAAGGATTTCGATCTTTCCGTGTCTTTTAAAAGATCAACGATGAATCTCGAAGATTATCGTAAACACGGTGAGCCACATTATTCTTAGACAAATGTTCTTACTATCTTCTATATATATCCAGTAGCATTAAAATCGTCTATCATGTTTTTTTTTTTTACACGCTCATCTACAAAAACTCAGAAATGGCATGCTTGCTTTGTAATAAATTTCGCGATCTCGAGAGAGTAATTTAGCTGAAAGAAGAGACTCGTAACGAAGCTGGTGAAATATTTTCCTTTAACATTTCGACTTGACGCGAGAAACGATATGTCGTTATCCATTTCCTTTCTCTTTTTATTTGTTCTCTTTTCCTCGTGAAATACGTTTGTAATTTGTTGAAACAACGAGAGACAACGATGAAACGAATAACGGAGACTTGTGTGATCAAATTTCGTCGTAAAAAAAAAACGTATGAGGTACTAAAGCAACGTCAATAAGAAGGAATCGAGGTACGGGAAACGCTTCGAGACTTTAAGGGATTTTACCTGTCTGAATGATATTGTATCCAATAGGCTTCAATCGGTAGAGACGCAAATCTTCTGTTTAAGCAAACGATAAATAGCGACGAGTCTTTTCACGGATTTCCTTGGTGCATTCTACCAGCGATAACAAGTTTTATAAGTACAAACGACATCCGTTTAACACTTCATTCCGAGATAAAACGAAGCATTGCTTTGATAATCTGGGGTGTGCGCTATTACATTCTTACATAATGCCCATTCGAGAAAAGAAAAGAGTTTGTTAATGGACGACGAAAAGCAAGCAAAGGAAAGACGAGTTTAAATTTACGAGAGTTTCAATGAAGCATTGTTTTCGCGTTGACGTTGAACAAACGAATTTTCTTTTTCTCGATTTCCTTTAATCCCACGATCGACAATGAACGATAGATCAAGTAAATAAGTTTCTTGAAATCGGTCAGGTCCACGACAATGGATAACTTTTTCTTTTCTCTTTCCAATGTGTTTTCTATATAGGAAAGGAAATGGTGGATTATATCGCCGATTATCTTGAAAATATTCGTTCGAGACGAGTATACCCAGCCGTGTCACCAGGCTATCTGAGAAACATTCTACCTGCATCAGCACCCGTCGAAGGGGAACCATGGGAGGATATATTTTCTGACATCGAGAGATGCATTATGCCAGGTGTAACTCATTGGCAAAGTCCTCATATGCACGCTTACTTTCCGGCACTGAACTCTCCGACGAGTATGTTAGGCGACATGTTGGCCGACGCTATTAATTGTCTCGGTTTCACTTGGGTAAGAGAGACATAGTTGCGAGAGACTAACTTCTTCGAGTCTTATTTATACTTTCTAAATAATTTCATTTAGGCTTCGAGCCCAGTGTGTACCGAATTAGAAACGATCGTGATGAATTGGCTCGGTAAGATGATAGGTTTGCCTGAACAATTTATGCATCGGCCTGGTGTGATGAACGGTGGCGGAGGTGTCATCCAAACTACTGCATCCGACTCCACTCTTGTCTCCCTTCTTGCGGCAAGAACTCGTGCGATTAGGGACGTTCAAGAAAGCGAACCCAATGAAACGAGCGCAAATATCAACTCGCGCCTCGTCGCTTATTGTTCCGATCAGGTTTAATTTATTTTGTTTCTTCGTTATCTCGTTTTTATTACGCGAATTCTTTTCTAAAAGAACTTTCTGCGTATTGTTTAAAGGCGCACTCGAGCGTGGAAAAGGCTGGACTTATCGGATTAGTAAAAATGAGGTACATCGAATCGGATGCGGATCTTAGCATGAGAGGCGAAGCTCTTGAAGAAGCTTTGGCTCGTGATCGAGCTGACGGTTTGCTTCCGTTTTTCGTAAGTATTCTTTATGTTTTATTTATTTCATCAACTAATAGTAATTAAATTCACGATTAAAAAAACAAATATAATGATAATAATGCAGAAAGGGCAAACATTTGCCAATTAAAAGGAGAATTGTCAGTAGTTACGGAACGATATAAGACAAACTATCGAATTGCCAATTAAAACCTTCTCCGGAGTTTAAGTAGTCGTGTCGCTGCTATAGTCGGACGGTCGACGCAACAATCCGGATCGACGTTTCACTTAGTTGGTCCCTTAGGGCGAACAGCATCCGATTATCTTTCCTTGACATCCTATTACTTATTTGCTCCTTTATTTCTGGAAACTTAAATTTAACAATGCTTCCTTATCTATTTCTTGGAAGATAACTTAAAAAAAGATACGAGCTGTGTTCGATCATTTTCACATATATCGTGACATTATGCAACTATAAAATTCATCGACGATCGCAGGTGTGCGTGACTTTGGGTACAACCGGTGCATGTTCCTTCGACAATCTTATGGAAGTGGGCCCGATATGTGAGTTACTCGAGAAACATTTTTTTTTCCGTAGAGACAATCGAATAATCATAATCGACAATCGACTCGTACGATCTGTTATAGGCGAAAAGAATGGTTTATGGTTGCACATCGATGCTGCCTACGCCGGAAGCGCCTTTATCTGTCCGGAATTTCGTGGTTGGCTTCAAGGAATCGAATATGCCGATTCTTTCGCTTTCAATCCAAGCAAATGGTTGATGGTTCATTTCGATTGTACCGCTATGTGGTAAGGAGTATGATTGATAATTTCATTTGCACACGACAGAAAAAGGATACAACAAAATAATATATTAAAGAAATAGTTCGTAACATTTAAAAACGCAACTATTTTCATATTCTCTCTCTCTCTCTCTCTCTCTCTCTCTTATTTCATCTCGTAGATCTTATTGCGGAAACTCCTTCCTTTTTTCCTCATTCTTTCCGCAATATCCGCTTGAAAGCGTCCTAAGAGCGATTTTCTAGTTATCCACAATTGTTCACAATCCATAAGCGTCCCCGATGATATTTGAATCGCTTTTAAAGTCGATGGTGCGAAATGAAACTATTCTCGGTTCGAGGTTGAAACACAGTTGGGGCGCGTATAAACTTGAACTCCATTATTTTTCAGGGTGAAAAATAGCCAGGCTCTCCACAGAACTTTCAACGTGGATCCTATTTATCTAAAGCACGAAAATTCCGGTGAGATAATTAATTGTAATTTATCATTCGCATTACGAAATCCTTCTATTTTATTCACATTGTTATATTACATTTGCAGGACTCGCCATTGATTTCATGGTGAGTAAGAAAAAATTGAAAAGATATAATAGAAAACATATATAATCTCGCTTTAAATTCTTTACGTCCTTTATCGTTTTCGTAGCACTGGCAAATACCGTTGTCAAAGAGATTCAGAGCGCTCAAACTTTGGTTTGTCATCAGGAATTACGGGATTAGTGGACTTCAGAAGCACATACGAGAGGTAAATAATATCTTTTGAAATTAATTTTTGTAATTATTTAATTATTATTCAACGTTGTATAACAATTGTTTCTTGACATTTCAAGGGAGTAAGATTAGCACAAAAGTTTGAGGCTTTGGTACTGGCTGATCCACGTTTTGAAATTCCTGCTACGAGGCATTTAGGAATGGTAGTATTTCGTTTGCGAGGTGAGAACAACTCGACTGAAAGATTGTTAAAGAAAATGAATTCTCGTGGTCGTGTGCATTGCGTACCTGCTGCACTTCATGGAAAATACGTCATCAGATTCACTGTTACTTCGACCAAGTAAGATATCGTCTGTCTTTAATCAACCTGTACGGATTAATTCATGAGTATTTATTATTTTAGTACCACCAACGAGGACATATTGAAGGATTGGGCAGAAATAAGGAACACGGCTAATGAAATTTTAGGTGACAATTCTGGTTCACCAGTAAGAGCAAGAGTTCCGTTGGCAGGTAAATCTCAGGAAGACCGTAGACAGGTGCAAACCGCTTGACAATATTCTTCACAGACATTTTGGATATCATTGATTATGATTATACATTAGTAGATAATAGAGCAATTGGATATTCACATGGGACAGACACAACAAATACGATAGCGTTTTGCGACGAATCGATATACGATATATTTCTTAAAGAAGAAAAAGAGCAAGGAAAAAATTTTTAAAGATCTTAAGCAGGCCAAGTTGAACGGAGTTATATCTTCTTAATTTAATTTCGATCAATCGGCTCTTTCGTCTTTATTTTCTCTCCTCCCTAATTAATATTATTATTTATCTTGTTTCTCAATTAGCAATAAAATGTATTGTTCCTATTGTTATTCTATTTTTCATTTTGTTTTGCCTTTTTATTTATTTTTCTTTTCCTTCTTTTCCTTTTTATCCCTTCGAATTACCCTACGTACGATCGAATTCGAATTTACGTTAACGAAAGGCACAATCGACGACGTTCCTTCCACTTTCCAGATACGCGCGAGAAGAACGAAAATTTCGGTTCCAGTTTGTTGTTAGCTAATTCACCAATGTCACCGAAGATTGTTAATGGCAGTTTCGCAGCCATATACGACGCCACCGATGTTTTCGAGGAATGCATGAAGAACTTTGGACAGCTACGAGTCGAAGCAAAGGATAGTCCAGGTGACCGGTTTTCGATTTTATTAAAAATATTCGACTTTGTAACTTACTTGCTTTCATTTTTAGCGATGCGACGACGTATTCGAGGTATACTCATGTCAGGAAAACAATTTTCTTTAGATTCTCGCATGGACCTCGTTCAAGTGAGTTCAAAATTATCCTCTCGATTCGATACAATTTATCATCGGTGTTAACTTTATTTTATTAAAATTATAATTCACTTTCGTGGCGTATAAATAATAGAATAAATAAAATAATTTTAGGGCTACGTGTGTTGTGGACGATCAGCAGGACCATCTACCGATCTTCCTCAAATGAAAGAGGACGAAGACGGTCTAGTCACCGTTGAATCTACTATAAGCATCGACAAAATCGACTCTACTTACAACGGTAAATTTATCTACGATGTAATCACGAACGTATCTAACGTATAATTTCTTTCTAACTCTGTCACTCTCATTACAGATATTTCTCGAGAGAACTCTATGTTACTATCGGATCTTGATGAATCGTATGATAACAACTCGAAGAAGGAGATAGCGAAAGCTCACTCGGGCTACGGAATAGCTAATGGTTCGGTTGTCAAGCAAGAAAACGAAGGTCAAGACATTTCGTCCATGCCATCCGGGGAGAAGGGTATACCTAGAAGCGAAACGATCGGTGCGATAGGACATCGACCTTACACGGGTGAGCTCGTACCTTCACGTTTTCGATCGGAGAAACCTATCAAGGACAAAGAAGAGATCGACAACGACGGTAGTGATGACGACGTTGGTGACGAAGACGGCAGGCTCTGTCAAAAGTGTGGTCATTCTTTCAAACCTCAGTAAATCTCTCTTCCCTTCCTGTTATTTTTTTCTTTTTTTTTTTTTTTTGTTCATCACGTTACGAAACACGACGTAGATCGTCGATTTGAAGAGTCATGAAAATGTTAACGCGTGTAAGATTATCTTTTCGTTTCTATTTGCTCTCCCTCTCTCTCTCTCTCTCTCTCTCTCACTATCTCTCTTTCTTTCTCTCATTCTCTCTCAATCTATTTATCTAGTTATCGCTCTCTATCTAACTTTAAATGGATTTTTCGTCGTTGCTAAATCGACGTACGATCGTTCAAATAAGCCGTAGAAGCAAACGAAAAATATCGATTGCAGCAATAAAACATGTTGAATGCCGTAGTTAGACGAAAAGCAAACATCTCTCTCTTTTTCTTTTATTCTAATGTACATACATACCCTCTCGTCCATTCGCAATGTTGATCGTCATTGATCGATTCCTGTAAGAGTGTGGATATTAAATGTTTTGTTGTGCTAGAGGAGTAAAGTATCAAGGATCGATTTTCATAACAGGTATGTATACATTTTATTGCCCTCGAACGTCGTGACAAATATGAAAGATTTGTTTTTGAAAATAACCTCCAAACATGTATCACTTTAATATTTGTTTTTTCTTTTTCCCCATATATTTTCTTCTTTGCAATAGCAATTGCTACAATTTGTGATGAAGAAATGTGATCAATCTTAATTCGATCTATAGCTACAGGCTGAAAATGATATTGAAATCATCAAGTCAAACAACGACGTATTAACGATATTCCTTTTATTAGTAAATTATAATCCCTCTTACTAGCTGTTCTATCTACAACCAATACCATCATCAGCGAGAAAAATTTCTTTCAGAATTTCTTATCAAGACTATTTTATCGAACGATTGCGCAAACTCCCTTATAAGTATTGTATTTTGTGACTAGTGCATCATTGAAACGAAGAAAAGTAAAATTCTTTTTACAACGCAGATAGTTTTTTTATCGAATTTTTCGTCGCGTTACAGAAGGACTTTTTTCTGTCTGATTTCTTTGTTTTCTTACATAACATTTTTTGTAACATCGTTGTTGCATATCATTTATCAAATAACGAATATGCGTGGATATCTTTCGGCTGCGAGGCCAGATTTGAACGTGACAATTATTATGTATGTTGACAATTCGCCGTTTTACAAATTTTATTACAGATTAATGTGTGATATATTTCGGATCGCAATAACTCTAAACGCTTGGAACGAAAAAACGTCCTTGAATATTTTTACTTTTATCGAGTTAATTCACGCGTAGTCTTGCTATGCGAAAAAAATGTTCGAGTCGTTTCCAGCACGATCTCGAATGATTTTTCATTTCTCAAGATTAATATATTTTATAGAAGAGAATTTTTCCAAGAGGATATAACAATCAAACGAATTTCCTTTGCCTGCTGGTGATTATAAAGCTTCGATGATATGATTTTTGTCGATGATCCAAATAAGGATACCATATAAAGTATTATCATTATATGACTAAGACCTACGTACTACAGAAATTCTTCATGTAATCCTAAATATCAATAACAGTTACCTACGTTAGTCAGTAAAACGATTTATAACAATGATATGACTCGTATAAAATACGATCGAGTACGCGCGCATGTAGATACGCGTAACTGGAACAATCCTAAAGGGACTTAGGACAAACACCTATCTAAATCTGTAAGAAACGATCGATAACGATGATATGATTCGTATTAGAATATAGCATATGTACATAGATAGGCCCAATTTTTCTCGCTTAGCAATTCCTCGTTACAATGCGTTTAAAAATAATCGACGTTTCTTCGTACACATAATGCCATTTAAAAAAGGGAAATCGAAAAGCTGGCGAGAAAATAGCGTTAATCGATGCGATCGGAAATTAGTGTAAACAGCGAAATATAGAAGAGCGATGTGGTATTAATACAATAAGTAAGAAAGAAAAATGGAAAGAGATAGAAAGATAACGAAGATCAGTGGATTAGCCTCGCAGCCGCGCGTGCGACAATGAACAAATGACGCGACACGAGCCGCATGGCTTGCCAGAGAAACATCGGTGAACTCACCACCAATGCAAGCACCGAAGCTTGTTTGGCAAGAGGCTCCGTTAAAGAAAGCCTCTCTGTGAGGACATGAGCGTTCAGCTTGCTCGAGTCATCCGCGAGAGATTTTATAATGTTAACGATCCTACGATCATTCGAAAATCACGATTAACGCGAGCGAGAAAATTTATCGACGATTACGACGTAAGCTGAAGGCTCACGCTGTGCTTTTGTTAGTTTTTCTTTCGATCTGCCTCCCATTGCATCCATCGGGGTGGAAGGTTTCGTAGGTTCTTCACGTCGTTCAGCTCGCCGAAAAGGAACTCTCCGATTAATTCTTTTATCTTTACGTGGGGAAAAAAAAAAAAGAAAAAAATAAAACAAGAAGAAGAAGAAAAAGAAAAGACTCTTTTCTCATAACGTTGATTACTTTTTGACGAGCTACGACGATGGAATTGGACGACGACCCGATTACACGCAAGAGTAACTAATGACAAATGGCATGCAGTATCATGCAAGGTGCTGCTGCACACGGTGGTTGGAAAATGTCGAGGAAACACGAATGAAATCCTCCAATCTGATTGTGAGTGCCTACGATCCATACACTCAAAATCACTTCCCTCGATTTCAAAAGTGCCTTTACCTACGGAACTCGCTAACTAAATCTGTGATTGATCGTAAAGGCTCCTCGTGCATACGAGCGTGCTTTCGAAACTTACTACTTGATAAGAAGATATAGAGATATTATTGATAAGCTAAAAGTGAGTGAACCGACTTACATAGTATATTATCATTCATATAACGTAGAAAATAGATAAAAAATATATACACATAAAATAACATCTCAAACTGTTCGAGAATAATGGACCGTCAAAGAAACAGGTTTTCCATCAAAAATATAATAAAAATTAATTAAATCCAGCAGTAAAGCATCGTCGAGATAGAAAAAAAAGAGAAACTAATAGTCCTCTTGAAATGACGAAAAATATAGGACGTTCCCAAAGCACGCTCACACTGATTCGGCTTAGCTCTAGCCGTAAAGATTCTGTTTGGTTCGCTGCTCGCTGATCGCCGTCATTGTAGTCGCTGCATCGACGACGGGTGCCACGTCGATGACCCTGTTGGATTGACATGCCGAACAACACCATGCGGCCTACGTTTCGCGAATCGTCATCTATTCGCTAATTTTCTCGGCATAAATTTTATTTCGAGCATAAAGCGCTAGATAATGCCGACTGACGTCCAAGTGGACACGCGAGAGGAGACAAAGAAGACATAGAAAGAGAAAAAGTGCACCGAGTGCAAGAGAAGATCGGAGTGAGGTGCAATCTAATGAAAAACTAACGAACGCAATCGTGACGAGGAGGGACGAGACAGGATTTTGCCGTTTCTAAGTCGATCGATCCGCGTTAACTTTTTAAATTTCCGTTAACATCAGACCTCAAATTTGTTATCTACGTCTGAAACAGTATTAATAGTCTGAAACAGTACTAAACGATCTGGCAAACAAAGTTGTTAACGCGAATCTATCTTTCGGAACAATATCTTACGTAAATTTGTACAAAGCTCTTCTAAAACGATAGCATTGTTTCCTTCTCGGCATATCACGATGTCCGCCGCTTTCACATTGCTGAGAGATGTTGGAAAGTGATGAGTGAAAATAGAAAAAAAAATAAAAAGAAGTGAGTGAAAGAGAGAAAGAGATAAAATGATATCTATGCGAAAGAAGATAGACTCCGTTTTATTCTACGTCGAAGTAGTTGCAACGATTTTCTGCAAAATGCTAAACTTGTAAGTTCTTGGACGAGATTAAAAGGGAATAAAGAGAGAGAGAGAGAGAGAGAGAGGTGGGAGAAGAAGGGGAAACGATTGGAGCCTTTGGTGATCTTCTAAGTGGATCGAACAACGATTCGGTGTGTTATACAATGTGACCATTGCAACGTTCTACTAAGCAAGCTTGGCCTCCTAAAACGTTCGAGCTTAGAAAAAATATGGTCGAGAGGAGTAAGAGGAGGAGTGTGGGATTCGAAGACGAAGTCGGGGATACACGATTGCACATATCCTCCTCACAGAAGCACATGTGACCAGTGCCGGTACTTTCCATCATGCACACGTGGTCCACCATGAATAAGTTTATCTGTAGCTGCGAAATGCAGGTCCTTCTAACGCTCTCGTATGCTGTAAATCAAAAAGAAGAAAAGAGAAAAGATTGATTATTGGCTCACTTAAAAGCAATCTCTAAAGTATATAACTAGGCTAAGCAGGTAAGTAATTTATTTAACACGAGAAACGCTCGAAATAAACACGGCCATCAGGTTTACGCGGTTCATTTGACGATGCATTAGAGCGTTGGAAAGGTGCATTCGAGCGAGCTTGAACTTTATCTCGATTTTATCTACTGATAAACGAACCCTTTACACTTGACATTTTTAATGATTCGATATAATTACAAACGAATCGAAACAAAATTTTCAGGATCAAAATATCATGTGTACGTTAATAAAACTTTAATTAATATATCTATATACATATATGTAGAATAGAGATACCTATATAATACTCACTAGTGGGTGACTATCAAGTGAAAAGGATTTCGACCTAAACTAATATAAACGTACGAGGAAAATATAAATCACACTCACGTGATTTCGTATTTCGGACCATCTTGACGCAGCGTCCATTGCACGTCATCAATGGTGGCTGATCTCTGGGTAGGGCTGTGTAATTGAACGGATCCTTGCATCGTAGATCTGTCCACGAATCGCATTCGTAACAATAGATCGAGCGTGCTGCGAAAAACAGATTGCAATTACGATAAAGTTTCGGTGTTTCGCACGTGCGACTTCTTCGATGAAAGAGTGATCGAAAGAACGAAGAGAAAATGAGTAGAACGAAGAGGTCGCACGCGAATAGAGTTTATCTGATGAGTCGCGACACGCTGGCGATTCGTCGTCCATTCTCGGCTACCCTTAACGTTCCGTACGTTTCTTCCGAACAAATACGGCTGTACATCGGTAGGTAAATAATACATATGTATGTATCAATGTATATTCCACGTGGACACGCTGAACAAGACCAGAACTCGTGCAATAAAGATCGAGGGCGCCTTCTCTCGTAAGAACATAATTCATGCAGCGTGTAATACAATTTTAGCATGAAAGCCAAAAGCAAAAAAAAAAGAGAAGAAAGAGAAAGAAAAGAAAAAGAAAGAAAAGGAATAGATATTCGTCAAATTATCCTGCTGATCAAGCAACAATTGTCTCGCACTTGTAATCTCTCATTCTTTCTCCCTCTCTTTCTCTCTCTCTCTCTCTCTCTCTCTCTCTCTCTCTCTCTCTCTCATTCTCTCTCTCTCTCTCTCTCCCCCCAAAGATGCACACAGATAGAAATGCCACGTAAAAGCAAGCGACATCCCGAGAAAATTCTCGTCCAGCGTGCCTACGATAACGCACTCTGATTTTTTTCTTCTATACTCATTAAGAAGATTGTCAATGAATGTTTTTCTTTCTTATAAGAGAACGCATTACGTTCTAACTTATCGTGACAAAACCGGAAGTATCGAGTTGCATAAAGAACGTCCCCGTTGACGGAGAACAGTGACGGAACAGTGACGGCGGTCATGTAACACTGAAGTAGTAATTGGCTTTAAGTGGCTTAATCACTCACTCTGGCACTCCGCATGACAGACGTTGGCAACCGCGAGTACAATTGCCGCTGAAAACGAAAGATTGGTCACTGCTTTAAAAACGGCTGGGACGCTTTGGCATTAACGACGGTGGGACAGGATAGATAAATAGATAAAGAGATAGATAGAAAGAGAGATAGGTGAAAAAATTGAAAGTATAACGCAACAATGACGATGAACAACAAACAACGGCACTACAAACACAGCTGGTAAATAAACTATCGTATGACTACAGACCCTGTTAATTTGCAACTAACAAATGCTACCATAAAAAACTACACGCTACTATGAGACCATCGTTATGATTAAATTTCGTCGTAAGTGAAGATTACAGTGCTCTCTAACTATATGTATGAACTACTTTCTTTTTTTTCTTTTTTTTCTTTTTTTTCTTTTTTTTCTTTTCTTTTTTCTTTTTTTTTTTTTGCGAACACTAATTCACGGCACTATGCACGGTGTCAACTATGGGTGCGTATTAATTAACCTTACGACGAATCTGAGAAATTCGAACGTCGGACGTACACTTATTTATGAAGCATAAATGAATTAGATTGTAAAAAAAAAAATGATTTTCACAGATATAAAATCTATTAATCTTTACACGGCTAATTTTAAGAAATGTTGAAATACGTCCGACGTACATAGGAGAACACACACGTGTGTACATACCTAGCGCACGCGCGCAGCGATCGTACGCATGCCGGTATTGGATTTCTAAAAGTAATTCGAATATTCAGGCTCTAGAGCCAATGAAGATGATTCAGACTGTAAAAAAGAGTGTCTACGGAAAATAAAATCAACTACGGATGCTGGATGAAGATAAAGATAACGGAGTAATAATTCTAGGCTTCTATCTATGCGTAAAGACTGTTGTCTTTCTACGAAATTTTGTTCAATCGTCTGCACACACTCACCCGGGCGGTGCGCTCGATCACCTCCAAAATAATCATAGATATAGTCTGTCGACTCCTTATATATTCTAGTGCTACATATGTATATATCTCGAGTATGTAGGTACGAGGATCGTTAGCAAGAGGTAAGATAATTACGAGCTCGGGCAATTACGTGTTAAAAAAACAGCGAGGGACTAATTACGAGTCGGTGCTTTTATGATTTTTATTTCGGGTCCTTGCAGCTTCAATTTCTCGTTCCTCGTGCGTTTCTCCGGAAAAAAACGTGCATCGTTCTTATTTGCAAAATTTATAATTAATTGTCCAAACGTCAAAAACATCTGTTGATTGTCGTAAAAAAAAAGGAAAATAAATTAATAAACGATGCGCTCTTCTTCCGGCTATACATCATAAATCTACTACAAAAGGAACTTTGTAGCTACGTACGTACGTAACGTAAGTATATATGTATGTATGTTTGTATGTATGTATCTATGTATGTATGTATGTATGTATGTATGTATGTATGTATGTATGTATGTATGTATGTATGTATGTATGTATGTATGTATGTATGTATGGTTTGTGTTACATACATTTTCGCGAAAGGAGAAACATCATATTGTTTTAAATGCCAAGTATATTGTAAATCTTATAAAAATTACTTCAATGTTATTTATTATCGAGCTTCGTAGGAAATTTATATAAAAAAAAAAAAAACAAGATAATCGCAAAATTTAAAAAACATCTCTTTATTCCGACACTCACCCACTATAATCAAATGATTCGTCCACATGTCTGCGACTATTCCTCTCTCGTTACACTCGATATATCGTCATGCCGTATCGTGATTTCATAGACGACTGCGGCTGTACAATGTGCGGGTAATCGATTGTTCGATAGGGAACTAAAAATGGTAATATTTTGTTATTGAAATTCTCTCGTGAAAAAATAACGGGAATATATTATAGAAACTTGAAAATTTCTTCTTCTAATCTAAGTATCATGTCTAAGATCGTCACTAAGATTATCAATTATTCTTTCGATCTATAAAACTAAATCAGCAATCGTCTGTCAACTAAATTTCTAAATATGTTACTTACGTGAAACGTAACTTCTTAGTTATTCGAGAGAAAGAGAGGGGGGCGAAGAAAGAGTGAAAGAAAATGCAAAGCTCAGAGTGAAGCGTCACGATTCCTAATTCACTTTTTCTCTAACGCCATTAAAGGGATAAATAAACACAGCGACTAATTTAATCCAATTTTATGTCTCTCATCGCCCTTTTCGAACAAATTAGAAATGTTAGGCAACATATATTTTCTCCTATTTCTCCCTATTCATTCATTTTGTCAGTATTTCGTAGATATTCTTTATCAAGTAAGTCTCTTTTTTTTTTATATTAAGAAATTGACGTGTACATTAGCACGATTACGATAATAAGAAAATTCTGGCAATGAAACGATGCGAAACCGAATGAAGCATCGAAACAAATCAATAGTACCTACTTTCAAAGTTCAAAGCTTGACAAATGCTGAGACTTTACAAATAGAATCGTGTCTTTTTTTTCGAATAGGACTTTGACTTTGTCTTTTCTGCGTCGCGATATTGATATTAATCAAAGGATGAATGATGCAAGAAGAAGAATTACCTCTGGAAAAATCTTCGAAGAATCGTAAGAAAAGCATCGAACGAACGAATGAAGGGATGGATCTTCTTCTTTCGATCGACGTCAATAATAAAAATGAAAATAGAAAAGCTAACAAAGAATCTGATCGTTCCTCTGCTATAACGCGCAAACTTCTCAGCGCGCCTCGTGCAGCCTGTTGCGAATCATTCGTCCTTTCATTCTTCCCGCGAGGAATTCATACATCGGTCGTCAACTTTGTCCATTTTTCTTCTTTACGATTTTCCAAGGAAACGCAATCTGTGGAAAAAACGTGTAAACGAGAACAGTGATTGATAAGAAAAAAGAAAGGAAAGTTTTAACAAATAATATCGTGCATATATTTTTATGCGAACGTTTTATATTAAAATAGCTATAAGTAGTAATATGAGTATGTCCTAATTATTTCTTCTAAATTATTCACAGGTGTTCAAACAAGTCCTAGCACTATAACTTCTCTATTCGAAGAAACAAAACGTGTTATCTCGTTCGATCGGCACACCATTATAAAAGTCGGTCGACCGAAAGTATAAGATACGTTGCGACGAAAAATCGAAACATAGACTCGGCCAAGATAACGTCGAATAAATAACATATTCTCATGTTAAAATAAGAAAAATATTTGAAAAGAATCTAGCACCCGATGAATGTCTTTCATTTTACAAAGGATTCTCTTATAACAATCTTTCAAAAAGTGATCACCGAAGAGAAATAGAAATTCATGTGAGAGAAGAAAATTGGTTAAACCAAAATAAAGGACGATTCAATAATGTCGTTTCGATATTATTACCGTAGGTTTCTTTTTTATCACAGATGACACGTTTCACTGCTCCAAAGAAAAATAATCGATCTTCTCGAGCTTCGTTACGAATCGTAACTAGTGAGATCTCGTTACTCTTCTTCTTGTTCTTTAATTGTAAAAAGAAGAAATGAGGAGTCAGTAACAAAGACGCTCAAAGAAAAGAGGAGAAACGTCGTCGAGACGCGTTGCTCGAAGGAGAAGACGCGCATTCGTGACGAAGCGCGGAGACCAACTGCAGATCTAGGTCGATCAATAGGGCGGACCACCACTCTCGTTGCGGCAAGCATGCAACGACCACGAGCGATCCGCTTCAAGGGAGGAAAAAAGGAAATAAGAGGAGAAGGGAAGGGAAGGGAAGAGAAGAGGAGTCGCGCTTGCGTCGAGTTATCTGAAGGGATGCTTTCGAAGGAATAACGATGCTCGAATTCCATGGAGTTCTATAAAACGATTTGTTAAGATTAAACGAGTATATTACCATAGAAAACATGCTCATTTCATACTTCTTCTCGAATGGAACGGAATTTCAAAGTGTTCTCTCTACAGGATAACTACAACGATTTTTTTCTTATTCTTACGTAGGATGATCGTGTCTATTTCTCAAATGCAAAACATTTAGATCGTATATCTAAAATTAAAATTTTACCTAACGAGCATTTTCTTTAATAACGCTTGCACTTGTTACATATCTATCAATAAGTCTGCTCGATTACGTTCTGATTGCATTTAAAGGAGTTCACTTAAATTGATTTTGTTGTAATTAATAATTATAGTAACGATTCTGACCAATTGGAAAATATATTTGATAATGCACACATAAAATGCAGAAGATGCTTAGTATAAAATTTCAAGAAGAACGCGAATTGGACAATGAATAAGGATATCGGTGATAAGAGCGAAGCATAGACATACATTCAATTATTTTATAATGGAAGTGTTTATATTAAAGCAGCGAGCAGAGATATGCTTACTAGATGACCAACTAGTAGGTAGCTTTTCTCATCGCTTTGATTGACTCTCATATAGCTTCTTCACAGCTCAAACATAAATGTATCCTAATGCTAATTTATTCGTCCTTATCGTCATTCTTCTCCGCATGGAAATATAATACCCTTAGTGGAACGGACGAACGTATTAATTCCATGAATTCATGTAATCTCGTGGCATTCTTTATAAATATTCCTACAAAAGCACGTACGTGGTTCAAACTAGATTAATACGTAACTGCTTCGTTATTCCATTAGTATTATATATATATATATATATATATATATATATATATATATATATATATATATACATGAATTATATATATATATATATATTGAATACTTCATGTAACATGCTTCATGCTAAGCGTATTGATAAAAATATTTTTTAAACAACTTCTTAAATTATCAAAATATTTTTTATACAATTCTTGATATAACACATACTTTTTATGGTATATTAAAACTGTATGTTTATATGTTATAAAGACTCCAGAAAAAAAACGAACAGTGTGCAGTCGGTACTCCATATCTATAAATGAATGAGACATTAGACGACATTTTTGACATTCCCGCCATTTACGAAACACGTGTGCAACCATTTACCGCGTAAGAAATACTCATGGCGCATATTCCACCGGAAATGACTTCAGTTATTCCTATGATGGCGCTAGTGGTTACCATATTTTCTCCCTAACCTCTAAACAATTCCGTCTTTACCGCGTGTACTGTGCGCATGTGAGTCCTTTTTTATATTATAAAATATATAGGAAAATTTGTTGGTTCGTTACTAAAATAATTTAATATTCTTTAGATTTCAATTTTCTTTACATTCTAACCAAATAAAATAATAGTTTATTACATTATTGCAGAAATATACTAAGGGTATTTCTGAAACATAAATTTTATACTTGCTGTTGTTTATTAAAAAATTCATAATATATAAGTTTGTTATAACAGTAATACTATCATAAAGTTAATTTTTATGCATTATTACACGAACTTATCTATATATTACATTGATTATATTACAAAAACCCTATTCTTACAGAAATATTTTCAATTTTTCTAGATACTTCTGTAACTATTCGATTTTTTTGTGCGTGTTCATTTTAAGAAACAAATATGTCTAAGAAATTCAAAAAGCGGTCCGCAAATGATAGTAATAATCTAGTAGAAAAATCTGAAAAGAAAGATATAAAAGATACATTGTCACCGCCAAAGAAACAAAAATTGGAAATAGTTCATGATATGCAAAATGCAAATGCAGTTTCCAAGAAAGCAAAGAAAGTAGAGAAAGCAGTTGCTTCCCAAGATAATATAAATGTAAATAAAAAGAAAAAAGAAAAAAATAAAAGTGAAAATAGTATAACTTCTCCTTCTAAGTTTAAACAGAACGAAGAATGCCAGAATGGTGAAGGACCGGCTGCTTTATCCAGAAAAAATAGAATTACATTATTAAAGGAACAAAATAAACAATTAAGTAAAGAAAAACGCAAGATATTCCGTCGTGAAGAAGGACAAATGAAAACAATGACCTCTAAATTGTCTATTGAACAAATAAAAGAAAAAATCAAAGAATTACAAAATAGAGAAACATTGTCTAAATCTGCAAAGAAAAAATTGGGTACTTTAAAGAAAATATTGAAAGTAGAAGAAGAATCAAATGGCTTGCAAGAATCAACTGATAACAATAAAGATACAAAATCTGACGCTACAAAAGTTAGTGACCAAAAAGAAAAGAAAATGAAACTTACTACAAACGAAAATAATTTGGCAGACAATAATAGTAAAAAAAAAGTTCAAAAGATACAAAAAGATACAAAATTGAAAGAAGTGGAGATGATCAATGAAAAAGATAAAAACTCATTGTCTGTTAAATTTACAAATAAGCAAAAATCTAAACAGCAAAAGAATACTAAAGTACAGCCAGGTAGTTTATTAAGAGTTAAACCACAAAAAGATAAAGATGAAAACGAAGGTGTGGAAGAATCAAATGAAGAGGAAGAAAATGAAGATCAAGTTAAATCTCAAAAATCACTAAATAAAAAAATACATGTAGAAAAAGATGATGATGACGATGATGACGATGATGATGATGATGATGATGATGATGATGATGATGATGATGATGATGATGATGATGACGACGACGATGACGAGGAAGCGGATGAGGAAGAGGAAGGTGAAAAATCAGAAGAAATGAAGGAAGAGGAAGAGGAGGAGGAGGAGGAGGAGGAGGAGGAAGAGGAGGATGAAGGGGATATAGAAGGTGAAGTAGAAAGCAAGGATAAAGGTCCTGATAAGAAATTAAAGATAAAGAAAAAACCAGAGAAAAAGAATGAAATTCCAAATGACAAGAAGCAAAGTTCTAAGAAAAAAAGATACGTTCTCCATGTTGCAAATATACCATATAGGTAACAATTTCAATTTTTTACAAGTATCTATTATAGTATCTTACAGTATATAGTATCTAGTAAGATATACGTATTTTTAGTACAAGTATCTTCAAAATTATTATTTCAGTAATGTCTGAAAATTCGATACTCCTTTTTTACAGCGCAAATTCAAATGACATTAGAAAACATTTCCTAACTAAAGTCAGTGCAATATCTGATGTTAGAATACCAAAAAATATGAGCACAAATAAATCTCGAGGATTTTGTTACATTGAACTAGGAAATCAAGAAGATTATGAGGTAAATTTAAACAATATATCACATTCATTTATTCTTCTGTTAGATATAATATAATATTCTAATAATTTTGTTACAGAAAGCACTGTCACTGAATCAATCGACCTTTCAAAATCGCGTGATAAAAGTACAATATACCACGGATTCTAAACGTGATAATGCAAAACAAATCATCATAGCGAAAAACAAAAAATTGGACGCACTTCGAAGAGAAGGAAAGTTAGCAGGAAGTCAAAAAAAGACTGACAAGAAGTTAAAGAAAGGGAAAAAAAATGCTAACTCATCGACAACTTAGGCATTAGATAAAAATACATATAATTTGCGGAGAAAAACTACCTGTTTCACCTTATCTTTAATCTCCTAACTCTTCGTAATTAATCTTGCAACATACTTATACATATATATTCATAAAATACGAAGGAGACTAAAGCTATAATTGATCAGGTCCCATCAATTTTTTTAATAAATCTGACAATTTTTATACGTATAATCGAACGTCAATTTTTCGCTGTCGAATGCCATGTACCGAGTTTCTACAAAAAACAAAAGCATATTGTGGCATACGTCAGTTCATGTAGATCAAATGACACGGTATCAAAAAGTAAGAACACGTTAACCGAACCGATGAAATTCGATTCCTATCTTATCTCAAACTTACTAGGATCTATTATAGCATATGATAGCATTCCATACGTGTCCTTTAAAAAATATTCCAAACACAAATCGACGCATAATCATATGATATAGTTATAAAATTATTATTGTCGTAATACCGGATTCGAAAGACATGAACACAAAGCTTAAGGACGATCTAAACGATACCTGCGATTTCGAGGATACTGTGACATGGTCGAAAGAAACGATCGAGGTAACGGATTTTTATAATCGGCTTCGAACGGTAATAGATTATAATATGTGTAACATTGTATTTAGTTATTAAGTAAATCAATTTACATATATGTATTTTAATTGTTGCAATATTGTTCATTCAAAAGAATAAAAATAAACGAATTATTTCAAAGGAAAGACTACCCGAACGAATTGTTTTTCCTGAAGAATTAAATACGTACCTGCGTGATCGTATCCGGGTGAGTATATAAGACGTGCGTATCACTCTGCTTGCCTGCAACCAACAAACGAGATCCGGAGAGGTATATTTTTGGTTCCAACGATGTATGATTCCTACTCAAAATCTGTCGTAAAATAGGATTTAACTGCGGAGAATGGTTGCTTGCGTCGAGCGCTCGAAGAGACCGAGGAAAGGCTTCGAATTACGGAGGAGAGCTCAACGAAATCGCCGCAACTCCCTATAACATTGGGTAAATCCAGTGAAATGGCAGCGACAAAGATCATCGAATTGAGTAAGAAATGTAGGGAACAGACGGCTGAAATCGAGGTACTCAAAACGAAATGTAAGAATCTCGAGGGCAATCTAGCCAGCAAGACGGCCGAATTGGAAAACTTAAAACATGAGCTAACTCGTTCGAAGGAACTACCAGAGTCTCGTAGCAGTGAGTTACTCGTGTATCCTCTTTCAAGATCTTAGCAATATCTTGATATCGTTTATCCATGCAATAACATAATCGAGATCCAGGATAGTATCCTTGACAAAGGTACCGGAGATGTCCAATCTTTATCGAAGGAGGACGAGGATAAGATCAAAATTCTGACGGAGAAGATGCAACAAGTACAAACGAAGCTTTACGAATCGAAGAACGCTTATGCGAGTCTCAAGCAGGAGTTCAACAAAGCTCAAAAGGTAGATCGTTCGAAACGTTCGTCGAGGATTAACATTGATTTTTAAAGAATATAAGGGTAGTTACTGTGCAGCGAAGTTGGCGAGAACGTAACGGTGACTGGATTATCCTCGCAACTGGGTGGCTGGCGTGGAAGAGCCGAACAAATTCGACTGCTTCAACAAAAGGTTTCCGAATTACAATTAAAGTTATCGGAATATGATGGAACTGTGAAAGGATCCTCCGGTAAAATGTTTTCCTATTGATATTTCTTCGCTTTTATTAACGAAGTCAAATGAATTAGCAACGTCCTTGGAACGAAAGAATCTCGTGCATCTTCGAAATGCAGAGAAGGAGAGACGACAACAGATTGAAAATTCGGCGAAGGAGCTCAGGCAAGCAGAAGTTTCGTTGGAAACCTATAAAAGGAAGCTCGAAGCCTCGAAAGCTAGAATAAAAGTTTTAGAAAATGAATTGAATACGACAAAGGCGAATATTGCTGTGTTAAACGAAAAAAGATCTCATGACGATCATTTGATTGAGACTCTTAACGTTAGTATCGCTATTTATTATTATCATCGCCATTTATTATTATCGTTATACTTTCCGGGATTTTTCGCAGAGTCGACTCAAATCTGCTGAAAATAAATATCATGAACGCGAAATGGACATCAAGAATAAGGAAGAGAAATTGGAACGCGAAAGTATCGTTTTGAAAAATGATCTACAAGCTGCTCAAATACAGATCGATCGGTTAATAAGGAAGCTCGAAGAACGTGAAATCGAGATAGATAAACTGAGGTTGACATGGATCACTTTTTCTCTCCTTATTTTTTTTCCAAAATGAATATCTAATTATTAAGAATGTCTTAGAAATGGTATAATAACGGAAGATTCGAAACAACGTGTTCTTCATTTGGAAGATCGAACTGTTAGCAATTATCGTACGAGTCCTCCGAATACGATTAGAAACTTCAACGAACCTAACGAATATGTCACTATGGCTATCGCGGCAGAAGCTGAACGGGAGAGATTATTAGAGTTGGTGACTGTGTTGAACAGACGATTGGACAAGGAGAGAAACGATGCAAACAATCTAACCGTATCTATTTTTTATTACAAAATATTAATATTTTTAAAGATCAAAGAAAGATAATATTCGATCTATCAGGAATCCTTGCGAAACGAACAAAACAAGGTGGTAAAATTGGAATCTAAATTACGAAAATTAGAAAACGAGAAAATAGGGATTTCGAAGGTGGACAGTGGTTACAGGGTAAGAAATCTAAGATCAATCTCGGGATCTCGAACGAATGAAGAATCTGCAAATGCCGAACAAATCCATTTCAAGTAAATATCCTGCAGTATATACTTTCATTCTAAAGAAATTAAATCTTAAATTTTAAATAAGCTAAATTAATTTAATATTCTATTTATTGAAAGGCTCGAATTACTTGAAGAGGAATGCCTCGCTTTGAAAGTAAGATTAAATACGGTACAACAGGACAAAGCATCGGACTTAGAAGCATATAAACGAATGTTAGATCAAGCCAGAAAAACCTTTCAGGAAGCATGCAAGTAAGATTAAGGTTAATCGATAATCGAACTAATTCAATTTAATTGTTTTATTGTCTTCTCTTAGAAATAGACCACCAACAACAACTGCGAGTCGTTCGACGGTCACCGTTTAATGCAAACTCATTATATTCTTTATTAAAAATCTATACTTCTCAAAGGATAATTAAATAAAATGATATATTTCTTTTTTCTTCCGTTTCTCTTCAATGCGTTTTTTAAAAATTCATTTTGAAATTCCATCTAATTCGATTAACGATATGTAATTTAGATATTCAGCCATTCAGAGCCGGCAGTACTTGTTGCGTTTAATGACTCTCTTCTATAGAGCCGATCATAATCGATTCATCGACCACATCTTTGCCCTAATCTACCAGTAAGAAAAAGTTTGAATTCTTTATTAATTATCTTGAAAATAATTTTTAAAAAGTACAAACATCTTCAAAATCTTTGGTACATCCCACAAATATTTAAAGTTATATTTGACATAGTTATATTGAAATTGTTTTTTTTATAAAACTATAAACAATTATATTAAATATTTTATGTTTGCCTTCAGAAATGCATATATATATATATATACATAAGATAATGTAATATAGCAGGGCGCTCTAATACGTGAAAATCAAAAAAGATTAATGTTAGCGAATCCAACGATGATCACCTGTAACAAAAAGAAAATATATTAGTCATAGAATCAATGTATAAAAACATATAATACAGCACATCTATTTGACATGCCAATATTTGTGTAGATGCACATTTCAATTTATTTCCCTATCTATTCTTATCAATCCCTATATCACCTTGCTGTAAGATAAAATTTAAATGCGTGACTCTACAAATTATAACAAATAATGTTTAAGCAATTGGAAAATTTCAAATATTATTACTACTAGCAAAAATAAAATATATAGAAATTATATTATTATTATTTACTTATTTTACCGCGTTTTTTACACAAAAATTACAAATGTAATGTTAACGATCGTTAATTAATTTGCAAAATCTAATATTTTGATAACGCGAATCTAAGTATTTTTCATCCTAACTAATTATATACCTGTGCATCGTTGGACATCATATCCAATTATACCAATTATTACTGACGAGCAAAATGACAACGTGGTAAAAAAAATATGATAGGACTACGAGCCATTATCAGAGAAACATATCGATCCTCTGAAAAAATGACTCGTCGTCAATAGTTGCCCTCTTGAGCCACAATATATGAGTGGGGGCCTCTTCGGCATATAGCCTCTTCTTTGCTTCGTGCCCTGATCACTGCTTTTTAAGGACATTCCCTATTTGCGACGCAAGAAAAGTTTATGCAACAAAAAACATCTATCGTTATGCGTCAAAAGCCTAACACCGAGTCCTAGATCATATTTACGTAATTTAATAAAATAAATAATTTTATTTTATTAAATAAATAAAAAAAAAATAATAATTTTAAAAATAAAAAAATTAAAAATAAAAAGTTTTAATATATCCCGTGAATTATCCTAGCCTGCGGACAATCAATGGACTCGAAGACAGTCCATTAACTGTGCACATTAACACAGGCACATTTACTCGAATGTCCCAGCAGATATTTATTCTAATCGATGAACCTAATACTAACTTTTCGCACTTCTGTAATAAGTAGAAATAAATAGGATTAGAAAATTGTCAAATTTACGATATATCTTATGACTTAACATTATCTCACTTGAGTACTTTCATTTTGTACTTTCATTGCTTTTACTTTACTGTAGATATATAATATATTAGATATAAGAACTTATTATGGGATATCACGAAAGTGCGAACTGTTAATATACTTAATACTAAGTATCGGACATGTTGAAAAGTCTTAAATTAATTCGAAGTGAATTTCTAAACAAATGCAAAGACTTTTCAACTATTTGATATTGATATATCTCGCAAAAATACAGAGTGTCAGCAAAATATGGAAAAAAGCGGACATGCTGAAAAATTCTAAAATTTGCTGAAACTTTGTATAATATCCGGAGACGGAAATTTCTCCACTCCTGAGTGGAAATTATACCCCGCGCGTCTTATCCGGTCCTACCTGCTTAAAATTAAATAGACAATCACACAGAAAAAGATATTCTACCTGCCTGCCTATAACCTATATCTAAAAAATTGCAAAACATTCGTTCCAACACATACACTCCACGATTCTCTCACATACCGCCAGGGTGCAAAAGCCTACACTAGAGAGTATGCCCCGGGGCACCTCCGACACCCTAGCTCAAACGCGTTTGATTCTTAACTAATAAAGGGTACGTACCAATTGCTGTAATCGACTGTCAAGCCTAATGATTATTGCGTAAATAACTAAAGCAAAACATACTAGTACGTACTAGTATATATATATGCATACTAGTAACATACGAGTATTTCCAAACAATATGCGGTGACTCTACTACAAAACGATACGAATAATAATATATTAATATGCGTATTTATTTATAATAGTAAGTTTATCATTATATAATATTAATACGTGTATTTATTTAGAAGTTATCGCGATACGATATACAATGCACCACCTAAACACGAGCATACAAGGTGCAAGGTATACCGTGCGCAATCACTAACGCAATGACAGTCGCCAATAAGGGAGAACTTAAAACTAAACCCATACTAACCGTTTCTCACCCATACGAGTAACACCTGGGCACACGCATAGATGAGAACGCAGAAAGCACGGGGAGGAGAAACGGGAATTAGTATATTAGAAGCTGAAAATCCTGATCTAAAAATTGATTAACTTATTCTAGGGCCTACGGACTATGCTTCTACAAGTCTCTTTCTTTTTTTAGCAATTACTCTACTCGACTTTTTTCTTTCAAAAGCAATGATTCTATTGAGACTTTTATTTTATCAAAAAAGATTAATTGAATATTTATTTAATTTTTCATATAAAAATAACCAAAATACCTCGGACGACTCCTTCCAACAAGTGGCTATTCTAATTAAAGAGCAAGATCATGACTTACTACCACTTGTCTTCCAGAATCTATCCGTCGCGCTTGTCTTCTTGTTCATTTTTGTATACATCTACATCGATATATCGAAGTAAATCGCGATTAAATAGACCAAGTACGAAGCAATGCATATAACGTAGATCAGATCACATGCTTTCTCGACGAAATCGGATAAATAAATGTCCGATTTCACCACTAATATCGCGAGCAAATACGAATAATAAAGTGCTTATTCATTGCACTATTAACACTAATCGAAACGATAAAACAAGAAGACCCTATCCTGAGCTAATAAAAGTAAGCATGCACAAAAGACATAAACAATAGACAATTAAAAATGTACCACTCGCGAATAAATCCAAATGAGGAATTATTCACGGTCATGCTCGTCGATAATTTATTTAAAAAATTACAACCAGTAACTCGTGCCGATTCGGACCTTTCGTCCTCGGCATGATTGAGCACTGGAGGGACTCAAAATTTATTCACTTACTACTTAAGAAGTTCTGCGATGGCTCCAAAACACTCGTCCACGATTTAGGTCGAAATTGAGGGTGGATGATTCGTAGCTGGTTGAAAATGAGGTAGGTCGACATCGAAGTTGGTCGAGGATCCTCTTCAATGATGCACTGACTCTAATACGCGGTAGTTATTTTTTAACGGACGGTCACTGAAGTTAATTCGAGAAACTCTACCACCTTTTATGAATATACTGTGCAACTGTTAAAAAAGCAAATTACTTTGAGAACAAACACTGATTCTAACGACTGCATTGCACGCAGTCGACGCAAAAACACTTGCTGTTTAAATCGCGAAACGCGAACGAACAAACACTGCTTCTACTTCGCGACTTTTTGGTTTTTATTTTAGCGATACAACACTCGATTTTATTCATTGCTTCGCGCGCGATTGCAATGGTGTTCTGAAAATAACAAAAACAGTATTATTAGTATTATTTTTATAACAAAATATCATTTCAATTATTGAGGAAAGTCTATTGAAAAAACTTTACTTACTTAAAATCTTCATTGAGGCTTGCACGATGAGCATCCTGCCCCAGGACGATGAAGAGGATGATTCTTCTTTTATTTGAGCTGAAAAAAAAAAAACAAAAACTAAATTATTACTATCATTGTTATATTAAACAATACTTTTATTTATCGAGAAATGTATTTAAAAAAGAAATTGACTTACCAGAGCCTTTGCTGATCCTTTGCACGATGAGCATCCTGCCCCAGGACAAGATGAGTATGTACTAACACTGACTCTACAACGCGAATTTATATTAAATCTAATTTTATTTAAGCAGATTACTTTTAGTTATAAAACTAAATTACACTTATTACGAACAAACACTGATTCTAATTCGCGAATTTATATTAAACAATATAATACTTTATTTAATCAACTTATTCAAATATAGAAATAAATTCCAACGATACGAGCAAAAAGAACACTGACTCTAATGATTAATAAAAACTGAACTTAATAAAAGCTGAAACATACAATAGATTATAGAACAAGAAGGAATAAAACATTTCCTGTAAATCATCTCTGAAGGCAACACATTAGAGCATATATTATCTAAAATTATTAATCATAATGAATATTTGATAAATTGAAATTTTTAAAAAGTGAATATTTTTGAAATGTACCAAAGTATTTGAGGTAACTGCTTACAGGGACCCAATTGTTTTATAAATTTTCTAAAATAAAAATTATACAAATTCCTATATTATTCTATCCAATAATACATTTCTAACAATATTAAAATTAATAAAGTTAGAATATAAATGTTCAATAAAAAGATGCGCAATTAAAATATGAAAATAATCAATATTTTCAGAGATCCTCACTCGTCAAAATACTACATCGGAATGAAGATCTCTTTCATGCCCTTGAGAGAGTCAAGCGCTCGACTGTTTTTGTTTTATTCTCGGCCTGAAAATTTCCTGGAAATGCGAATTCGATGCCGAACGCTATCCATCTCTCTCAAAGCTTCGTTTTGTTTTTAAAAGGAGATAGACTTACCGGTACGTATGACGAAGAAAAAATACGTGTAGAAAAGGATCACCGAAATATTCATTGCTCTTTTTCTTTCTTTCTCGTACAATTCTTGAAAATCTAAAAGAGAAAGACCGATTGAAAAAGGATGAATTTCATTACATTTGCATACATGTGTATATGAGTGGGATATCCATTAACGTGTACCTATGTGTATGCGTATGTGTGTGTATTGCGCGTATATGTATGAAAATCGAATATAATATAAAATACGATTGACGACGATTATTTAATGACAATTAATGACAAATTATTAACAAAAGCATCGTTAAGAAGCGAGAGAAGTGTAGATATCGTAGAAATAAGAGCCGAAAATTGGAAAAAAAGTTATGACGTAATAGTTTTCGGAGGACCACCAAGCGCAGATTTTATTTTCGCAAATATCTTTTAAACGCAACAATGCCCCAACTTGCGAACATTCACGTGTGGAAATCGTGTGTTTAGCAATCGATTGGTATATTGGAAGAGTGTCTATGTTAGAAAAATATATTAATTACCTGAAATTAATGAGGACGATGCGGCTTCCACGTCTAGCTGTCGATCACCGAACACAAAATGGCGTCGTGTCTACCGGCTAAATTGTTAAACAATACGCCGCGCATGCGCAAAGGACTACTTTAAGTGTGTTGTTCGTCAATTACTACGCAATTTTTCGATCTAATAATAGAAAATACAAAATTGTTATAAATACGATATACGAGTATAAAAATCATCAGAATATATCATAAATGTTCTATAATTAAGTGATTTGGAGAAAAAAGGAAGATATATACATAAATAATGTCGAGAAGTACGAAGAAAAGAAGAAGTGAAATGTACGGTCGCCAATTTTACTTTCATGAATATTTCTTTTTCAGTGCCTTTGTCAAAATTGACGAATAATACATCTTAAGAAACACACTTTGAAAAATCGACTGATATACTGAAGAAGGATTTACATTAAAAAAATATGTTAATTACCTGAAATTATGAGAACGATACGATTTCCATGTCGAACTGACGATCACCAAACAAATAATAAGATCGTATTCACCAATGAAACGATTGAATAGTTGGCGCCGCGCATACGCAGTGGAGCCACCTTAGATACATTACTAGTCAATGAATATATTAATTTTTTTCACCAATTGTTAAAAAATATCTTGTAATATAACATTTAATTATAAAAATAATCGTAAAAATCATGAAGAGTTATTAATTGGAATTATAAAAATAGATAATTTGTAATTTCGATAAAATATCTTATGATACTGTAGATCGTAGAAAAGTTAAAATGACATATATATACGGGAAACGAAAAATAGCTTTAAATGTATTGAGAACTACTAACCTATATATAAATTGGCACACTGACCTATATAATTTCCTAGAAAAATATACGTATATCTACTTTAAATACCAAGATAGGAAATAAAAAAAAAAAAAAAAAAAGGAAAGAACTGTCGGGCTTGCTTGCACACAGGTACTATTACACATACATGTAACACGAATGCCGAGCTCACCGACAGTAAACGTTCGTAAAAACTTGCACATGTATTTGTCTCACGCATGATTTTTCTTACATATAGGCACCTACACGCATACATACGATGGATACTGACCTACATAATTCTTGGAAGAGCCCAGACTTTTTATTTCCATATAGGCTCGTAGATATTATATTCTCTTCTTTTTAAAACAACTATCAACAAAGTCACAAAAAATGTACAATATTTTTTCTGACAGCTGATTCATATATTTATTACGCATTATTAATAACGCAAACTTATCCATTATTACAATGAAATTTTAAAGAAAATTTCAATAGTATGACCTTACAAAAGAAATTTATTATTTTATATAAAATAATTTTAATACATTTCTATATTCTTTAACATTAATAACTTTGAATTGTTTTTCGTTATGCTAAGTTAACTGTGTATATAATTTTTGTAGACGTTCGATCCATCTTTCTCGCACGCATATACTTTCTTTCGCACAATTCATATCATTCAATATTGAAATAAATAAAAAAATCTATCCTTTTAACATATTCAATGAGAATTGACATTAAATCATTATGCGATCCTTTACTCGATCTCGATCTACCTTATAGGTATCATTAGCGTATATATAGTATGTATAGTCAGGGTAGCAGTGATGTAACTAGGACACGAGATAAGACATTACGCATCGTATAAAACCACGCGTGATACTGTTGTAAAAGAACGAACATGTTCCATGTTTCTCTCATGTCATTTGAAAAGCAACCCTTCGTTTTGCATTCATTTAAGAAAACTTTAAAACTTGTCGTTGCTGTAGATCCAAAGATCCATCATCAAGATAATGATGAATTAGAAAAGTAGGGTGGACGATCTGCAGAACAGGCGCGGTCGCGCGATCATCGAAGGTTTCGACGAACAGGTGCTTGGCTATACAGGTGTTGGCGCTCCTGACTACTGATAAGAAACGAAACCCGTGACGTCAGATCGGCGCAGGTAGAGTATATGAGCGGACACGGAGAGCCATCCACGTCACTCGTTCTTCTACCTTCGTCAGACGTTCGTTTGTGCAAATTCATTTTTCTCAAGTAAACCTACGGAAATCAGATTTAAATTAGACTTTCTTTCTACGTTATCGGGAAACAAGATTTACGAGATTGGAAAAGGAATATTTTAGATCTTATGATCGATCTTGCGATCTCTTACGATAGATCTTGCGATTCGACCACAGTCGAGGAAGGGAAGAGAGAGAGAGAGAGAGAGAGAGAGAGAGAGAGAGAGAGAGAGAGAGAGAGAGAAAGAAAGAGAGAGAGAGAAAGAGAGAGAGAGAAAGAAAGATAAAGCGAAAGGCGAGTTTTATCAGTGATCAAGGGTGGTCCAAATAACAGGTAAGCTAAAGGGAGGAAGAAAGGAGAAGTTGAGTCTCGGAAGCTCGCAAAGAAGAAGATCGAGGAAAGGAGAAGGTGGGTCGTGCGAGCCGCGTTAAAAGCACTCGTGACCTCGTGGACGACGCAGCTGGAATTCGTCGCATCACGGCATTGCCTTTTCATGTGTAAATTTCGAGGGATTACGATCGCTACCGCACTCTTTCGTACGACGACAACGACGACGAGGACTACTGCACGGTTCGACCTTCTATTACTCCGATTACATAACACCATCGGTACCACCTTCGAAAACGAGATCTTACAATTTTTATTGATCTTCGTTCGAAACATCGCGTTCGATTTTATCTTGAAAACTTTCGCCTTCTTTTATTCATTCATCAACGGAGAAAAAAGTAAAAGAGATTTTCATTCGAGATAAAAGATTTTGAACTTTGCTCGGTCTTGGTAAAGAAACGATATTAAAAATCTATACTTTCTTGACGGGGTCACCGGATACGAGCTGTTTTAAGAATGAGTAAAATCGAGCTGTGTTTATGTTCTTGGTCATTGTTAACTGCTGCAAATCGCTGAACGACTACTCGAGTCATTTCGTACGTAATATTCTATAATATT
This sequence comes from Vespa crabro, assembly GCF_910589235.1. Taxonomy (NCBI): domain Eukaryota; kingdom Metazoa; phylum Arthropoda; class Insecta; order Hymenoptera; family Vespidae; genus Vespa; species Vespa crabro. The sequence goes on from NC_060975.1 coordinate 459,660, forward strand.
TCTGTGTTGGCAAGAAAACCGATCGAACAGCTGTTTAACATACATCGATGTCTCGATGGAATATAATACCGAATTATGGCAGCACCCTCGCGTTCTTATGTAAATTATACTTTTAAGAGATACACTCGGTTACAACACTGAAACGATTGCCACGTGTTAGACGAAAGATTATGCATTTTTTACTTTGGCAACGTTACAAGACTACCTTCGTTACTCGTTGCTCGATGACGAAATTTAGAGAGTCGTAACAATGCCACGTCAAAAGAATCATTGAAAGAGAGAGAGAGAGAGAGAGAGAGAGAGAGAGAGAGAGAGGGAGAGAGAGGAAGAGAGACGCGCACAAGCGAGCTATATTTTTCTCAATTTTTTTCGTTATTCCCGCTAATCATAATGAGTTATTTAAACGACTCTTTTTGCCATTGATTTTTCATCGATAAAAGGAAAATATATACAGAAAAGTAAAAACCGCGATAACTCGAAAATAAAGCGACTTTCATTTGAAGTGTAAAAGATATTACGTTGGCAATGATTTTCGGCGATAGTAAGGTGAGTTGGTTCGTTATCGCGTTATCGCATCGTCGACTGATAATGGACAATCGCGACTCCTCTCGAAGATGATACGATACGATGAGATTTCTGTCGTTGGACTTTATGTATAGCAGAAAGAAGTTATTACTAACAATTAAAAGCACACACACACACACACACATATAATCTTGCATTGTATAAAAACAGAATTCTTTTTCTTTTTTTATTTTACGAAATGTTTTTCTTTTGGAATAGTTCAAACTTTAAGCTCGCTGGAATTCAGAAATAAATGCAAAATCGTTTAAAATAATAATCTATGATACTCTTTCGGAGTCATCTATCAACTCATAATAATATTCTCATAAATTCTTATCATTTCAGTGTTTCCCTAGCATTACCTTCATAGATAAAACTTGAAGCGTCGAATCAAGAAAGACATTCCGGAAACTTTCAAATATATCTCGACAAGATAAATACGGCTTTCGGAAAAGAGAGACAGTTCGTAGCTTGAACAAACATTTGATTAAAACGAACGTACTTGTCTGAATATTGTATTAAACAAAAAAGAAAAAAGTATCGTTACCTCGATCTAATAATCTAAATCATCTACAAGAGAGTAGAAGACGTACGAGAGAATAGCAAAAAAAGAAAAAAAAAAAAAAAAAAAAAAAGAAAAACGAAACGGAGTGCAGTAGCCTCGGAGCAACGCGTTTTACCCTGTTTAAGCAGTTGCTCGTAAGAGGTGAAAATGTCATCTGAGCAAACACCTTAAGAGTCGCAACTTTTTTATATCTCTCCGTAGTTTGTTCGGGCATTAGTCGATGTGCGATAATTGCGGTAGACTTTGCGAGTAAAGACTTCTCATGTAATTAAGATCATTTCGATGCCGAGAATATTTTATCATTTCATCCTAAAAGATCTTTCGCTGTGTGCGTACGTACGCGGCATCTATATTCTGTAGAAATTAATTCTGAAAGTTAAAAAATCAATTAATTACAAGTACTCCTCGATAAAAAATTTATATATTTCATAATTAATTTTACTCACTGTAGGTGCATCGAAATTTTGGAAGAAAAAGAAAAAGAAAAAAAAAAGAAAAGAAAAGATGAGACATAATCGCATCTTAAGTAGACAAAGTCGAGCAGGATCCTATAGTATCGGTCTAAAGAAAGTGTTAACAACCGATGGCACGAGCTAACGCGAGTAGCTCATGTTTGCCATGCAATCAGGTGGCAACGCTAAAGAGGGAGAAGTAGCTCGCACCTCCCCGATAACGAGCTCGAGAAGCGAGTTTGAGGCACGCTTTCCGTGCTATTCGATGTTTCTCCTAGCATGCGTTCGCATGCGTTGCGTTCACGGCACCCTGGAGGCTAATCCTTTGATACTCCTCGAACTAAAACCATTAAGAAAATTATTATTTCGAAAGAACTCAAGGACGAAGATTTTTATCGTTCTTATGTCACATCATTATATTCTACAACTCGATAAAATGATTAAGTATTTTTTTGTAGCGCTTCACAATCATCAGCAAAGAATCAAAGTGTTTGAGAAAATGAAAACGAGGCGCGAACTATGAAGAGAGCTATCCATCGACAGTATGGTAAAAAGAGACACTGTCATGGAGTTGCTCTCTTTGTGGACGCCGTCCGATACAACGACGATATTTTATCTATTTTCTCACGTCCTGAGGAACATTGGAAGCTATCGAATGTCATCGAGAAGTTAACGAGTAAGTAATCTTTCTCATCGAAAACTCGAAATAAATCCATTACGATCGATGACCAATTTCTCTTCATGGGGAAACGAATTAAAGGATGTGGACCATATTCTGAGGTCATTCATTCGTTGGAACGAATCCAAAATGATATTTCCCATTAGTAAAGACTGCAAAAGTCGATGGGGAAGTCTCACACGTTCCGTTGTTTTCTTTCTCTCTCTCTCGCTTACACGCTTCCTGCATTTTGCCTCGTCGATTTTAATTATTCCTATTTCTTCTCCCTTCCGTATTTGTGACACGTTGAACTTCAATACCTGTCCCTTATTTCTTAACTACGTGTATAGGTTCTTTATTTCTTTTTCTTTTTCTTTTTATATAAGCAATTATCCATTTTGCAAATACGTATACTCACTTGCTTAACGTAGCTATAGACATTTAAATGCATCTTCTCCGATGTGGTTAGAAAGGCACAACATACGCATTGTCCTCCCCTTACGTCACTTCGTAGAAATTGTCGAACTCGTGTGATCGTCTATGCGTAAACTAAAAGAAGAAAGAAAAAAAGAAGAAGAAGGAGGAGAAGATAAAACGTCGAGAGAGAAAGACATCTCGACAATGTACGATCGAAACAATAGCAGCGAGACCATACTGAATGAAAGGGGAATGTCGAAATCATCGAAGGAAACGTAACACCCATCGTCGTATTTCATTGCTTTTTGTTCGCTCAATGAAACTCTATGAAATATTTCCTTTCCAAGTATATCTTTCGCACGTATTTGCTTATCGGAAATGTGGAAAAGGTTTATTGCAAAAGATTCCTCGTTGAAAAGAGATGGACCAGACTAACGGCACCAGACGACAAACAAAAGTCATTATACTTTCGAGATATTACGTTTGATAGCGCATATAGAGGAGAACATAAGCTCGGCATTGCGTTCGTAATTCGCGATATACCATCATAAATAACTCCATTTAATTATCGCGATAAGCAAGCGAGTTCGAACTCCACCCATCTTGTTCGAGAGAAACGCGATCTTTCCTACGTGTAATAATGCGTAAGAACGTGCAACATGTAATGTGTTAGTAACGCGAATATCGAACAAGGAGAAAGAAAAATTAAATTTCAAAAATCGCGCCCGGAACGATCGAGCAAAGTGATTGGTCGAACGAAGGGTGTCATTAAATCGTCAAAATCTAACTTTTATAGATATTAAAAATTGTTAAAAACGTTCGATGGGCTTTATGAAAAGTATGAAAAGTAATACTTTCTCTTTTTTTATGCCGTCTTGCGATCAAGTTGAGATAAGAACTATAGGCTAATAAATTGTTAAGTGTCGAGAAGAAACCAAATGTAATTATCGTCACCACGAATACATTGGCAAAGATATAGAAAGAAAGAGAGAGAGAGAGAGAGAGAGAGAAAGAATTCTTCCGGCAAGTGCGTGTTTCATAACGCTCGCATCTTCGGTTTTGTAGAGAGACACACTAGACGATTACGTGCTTAATGTATGTGCATATATATATATATATATATGTGTGTGTGTGTGTGTGTGTGTATTGTATTGCACGTGTAGTAGATTTACTTAAACTACTTAAATGTATTTGCTGCACAGAAGACGTACAAGCTCGTAAATGTCTTTTCGAACGTCGCGAATAATCGAGCCTCTCTCTCTCTCACTCTTTTTAACTCTTTCTTAATTCTAATAAGAAAAGTCATAACGACTGCAAAAGATATTTGTAACGCTCGAAAAAGAATCGAAAAAGACAGAAGAAATTATACGTTCGAATAATCAACAAGTAGTTGATTAGATGTATGTTCAATGTATATATGAAATTTCTAATAATAGAATTTCTTTGTGAAAAAAAGGCCTGTTTTCCAATGCATAATGTTATCTAAAGAAAGAAAAAGAAGAAGAAAAAAAAAAAAAAGAAAAAAGAAAGAAAGAAAAAAAAGAAAAGAAAAATGATAATTGTTCCATTCGAATTATAAATGAGCCCAATTTTATTTTCGACGATCATCTTTGAAAATAACGCGTGACGATATTTTTCTTATCTAGTTTATCTATAGATATAGGTATATACATACATACGTAGGAAATCCCGAGGACACTTGGTACGTGTTTACTGGAAATTTTTGAGCTCGACACTTATCTTCGAAGCCAAAGACGAAATTTCGAAACGTAAAACTTAACCTCCATTTTAATATCTTCGTAATCTACTCGTCCTGAAAGAAGATTAATAAAAGAAATTGGTAAGTACATTCAAAATGTACATATGATAACAAAGTCATTCGTTGATCTTCTTATTTAGAATTAAAGAATAAGTTATTGCTTTCGTTGGCGCGTAAATGGGAAGTAAATGTAATATGTACGAAAAATTTCTTACCAAATTTGATTCACCGAGATAGAAAAGAAGAAATGCGCAAATCAAATTCATTATCGAGCATTTGATTCTTTCGACGTTTAATTTACACAAGTTGAACCTCGACCTCGCGCGCTATATCATTTAGAAGATAATCCACAACGATTTATTTCCGTTATAAAAATCTACGATTCCCTCTAAAATTGCAATGATTCGTTTTTTTTTTCGTTACGTAAAGAACGCATTACGTTGTCGTTCGTAATTGAACGATCGTCTAATCTTAATTCTTTCGAACGATCCTCATAATTCTTTCTTTTTATTTCTTGACCATTTAACATGAAAACGTATTAAATATTATAAACTATGAATGTACGATTAGATATTTCAATGATTGTGCCGATTGAATTGTTCTAATGGCGTCATCAGATTTGATTTTATCTAACGACAGATAAATATGTTATTTTACATCGATAAAGGTATTATCGTAGTTTTATATATTTAAAAGTATATGTGGGAATACGTACCAAATACATTAGATTAAAAGAAAATGAACATTTTGTAGAAAATAATTCAATCAAGAAGAACCGTTCGACATCTTTCCCGCGCAAACGATAGGCATACGTTATGAGAAAACAAGATAGGCAAATTATTAAAAAATTTGTAACTAGTTCGAATAAATATGAAATTACGCAAATAATTTCGTTTGTTAGTTTTACAATTTCTATTATACTTTAATACTTATAAACGAATTATAAAATGATCTTGGTTATGAACAAACATCTAATTTCCTATTAATATCAGCTATATGTACTGCTAGGAATTATTTCGCAGCAACTTGCCTGGTTTCTTCGAAAAGTGAAGTTAGGCACAATATGGATGCCGGAGGTCAATAAGTCGTTATTCCTCAACAATATTCTTGCAAAATGGGAAATCAACTAGTGGGCATTGCCCCCAGCCAAATATTTCCAGTAGAACATTATTTAACAGATCACAATGATTTACTATTCGATGTTAAGTAAGTAGCCTAACCTTATTCGATTTTATTAATATCATCTGTTACCTGTAAACCTGTCAAAAAGTGTACATGACAATTGATATACATTGTTGATCTACACATAGAAAAACTATTGTTGTTATGTAGCCTAGGAAGCACTAGATTTTTCAAAGTAGCACGAGCACGAAGCGAAGAGGGATTGATAGTAGTTAAAGTTTTTGCAATACACGATCCATCATTACCACTGTCAGCTTATAAGGAGAAAGTAGAAGAGATTAGATCAAAGCTTGCTTCTGCAGTTAATTGTTTACCCTTTCAAAGAACAATTGTAAGTCTTATTAAATGTTAAAGAATAATTATATACTCATCTGTAAAAATTATATTAAGAAGACTATATGCATTTATTAGTTGACAGAAAAGGCTGGCTCAATAATGAGAGAATATGTAAAATATTCTTTGTATGATAGAATTAGCACTAGGCCATTTTTAACAAGCATTGAAAAAAAGTGGATTACCTTTCAAGTTCTCTATGCGCTTCATCAAGCTCATAAGGTAAATCTATAATGGTTGATAGTTTGTAAAGTAAAGTTATACCATTTTTTGTTTTCCTTTGTTTTGTTTTATTTTAATAGTTTGGAGTTTGTCATGGAGACATAAAACTAGAAAATATAATGATAACCAGCTGGAACTGGGTACTGCTAACAGATTTTGCAAGTTTTAAACCAACCTATCTGCCAGAGGATAATCCTGCTGATTTCTCTTTTTTTTTTGACACGTCAAGAAGAAGAACGTGCTATATAGCACCCGAAAGATTTGTAAAAACGCTTTCCTCTGAATTGAGCAATACCATATTATTACCGGAACAAGAAGTCAAAACTGGTGATTTGAATCCAATGATGGATATCTTCTCCGCAGGTTGTGCTTTAACAGAATTATACAATGAAGGACATCCACCATTTGACTTTTCCCAACTTTTAGGTATGTTTAATAATTTTAATAGTCTAGATTTAATATATAATAAGAATGTAATGGAATTTTATAAATTGAATTGTTTTATTCCTTTGTGTTATCTCAAGCATATAGGAATAATGAATATTCGGTTGCCAAACATCTGGATTCTATAGAAGATGTTGGTATAAGAGAACTACTTGGTTCTATGCTAGAAAGGAACCCTACAAATCGAAAATGTGCCGAGATTTATTTAGCACAAGCTCGTGGAACGGTCTTTCCTGAATATTTTTATTCTTTTCTACAGTCTTACATGCTTATTTTCTCAGCAGCGCCCATTCTTTCACCGGATGAGAAAATAAATAGATTGAAAAAAGATATTGGAAATATTATAAGCATATTTAAAGCAGAAGAAACTGAGAGGATAAAGATGAATCAAAAGAACGGCCAATGCGCGAGTAATCCAGAATCCACAAAAGAAGATTCTGGTCAAAGCGAAGAAAATACAGTAATTGAAACTGACAGTGATCAAAGTTTTGATAAGAGTGAATTAAATCAAGTAGATCAGAAAACCTCATCAATACCTGATACTGGCTGTGATATTGCGACTGAACAGAATTCTCATGCTAAACAATCTCAAGTGGAGAAAAATAGTACGGAGGTGGATAAAAAAAGTATTACTCCTGCTGAGATTTTAGAAGGTCTTGTTATCGTAACGCAACTTGTAACCTCCTGTATAAGGGGTCTACATCATTCTCAATCTAAATTACAAAGTTTAGAAATTATGCTTGAATTGGCAGAAAATACGTCGGACGAAACGATTCTTGACAGGATTTTGCCATATATTGTGAGTGAATATTATTTATCATGTTATAGAACGCCTGATAAAATTTTACAAAATGTATTTTTATAGTTTCATTTAGTTCATGATCCAGCACCACGCGTAAGAGTATCCGCTATTCATACATTAACGAAATGTTTACATCTTGTTAAGTCGATCCCACCCTCTGACGTGAATATATTTCCCGAATATATTCTACCAGGGTTATCGCATATAACTCAAGATGAGGCAGTTATTGTTAGGGCAGCTTATGCGGAAAATATCGCTCATCTCGCTCATATTGCGTTACGATACCTTGAGAATTCTCACTTATCTAATCTCGGAAACAAAGAAGGACCAAAGCCTAGTTACGATAGTGAGCTGCAAACGTTGCACGAAATGGTAAAGAGAACTATGATTGGATATAATATTTTACAAGAATATAACTGTATTATTTCTGATTCCGTATACTGCACCGTAATACTTTATGTTTAGGTGCAACAATCTGTGTCTATGCTTTTAACAGATCCGCAAAATTTGGTTAAGCAAACTTTAATGGAAAATGGTATAAACAAGTTGTGTGTATTTTTTGGAAAACAAAAAGCAAACGACATTTTACTGAGTCACGTTATCACTTTCTTAAATGACAAAGAAGATAAAGAGCTTAGGGGATCGTTTTTCGAATGCATAGTCGGCGTAGCAGCTTATGTTGGCTGGCATAGTAGTCCAATACTTATGCCTCTTCTTCAACAAGGTTTAGCTGATCCTGAAGAATTTGTTACGACAAAAGCTATTAATGCAATGACGACTCTTACAGAGTTGGGCTTATTACATAAATCTGCTCTGTATCAACTTCTATCCGAAACTATGATTTTCTTGGTATGCACCTTTCTTAATATAATTTATAAAATTTTTGGCTTAATTGTCACTTTGATAATAAGACAACCGAAAATTAATATTCTAACAGGTGCATCCAAACTTGTGGATCAGGCATGCAACTGTAGGATTTATATCGGCGTCAGCAAGAACACTCAATGTAGTCGACGTACAATGTAAAGTTCAAACGATGATACAACCATATTTAAAACATCCACTTATTCAGATTGAGAAGGAAGTTCTATTATTAGAAGCTCTTGTGGCCCCTATTTTACGTATAATTTATGATGAGGTAATAAAATGCAATGACATAGAGAAATTATTTCAAGTCCTTGAACAAAGACAATCCGCAAGGGTCGAGGCATCTACAGGGATTGTTCCGCGATATAACGATATGTCAATTTCGTTAAGCAAAGTAAGTATAACGTTCGGCAAATTAAGTGAATTTGCAATGTAATTATAGAGAACTGAACGAAGCTCTTAGCTTTTCAGACGTTTGAATTCCGAATCCATGACGGAAACGGTTGAGGATCAATTGCTCATAATGAAGCCGCATTTAATGAAAATAAATAAATATCGTAATTCGGTTGATACCAAACAGAGCACGGTTAAACCACTAGATGGTAAATTAGAGTTGAATACTATGAAGGATAAAATAAGACATCACATTGTCATACTGTATCCAGATACAAAAGGTGATTTAGGTCTTCCATCTTATAAACGATTGGATAGAAGAACGTCCGACACTACCGGTACTTATGCCTCGATGAATCAAGAATGGCGCACGATGTTTGCTGCTCAAGAGAATACCCAGGTATTATAATAACATTTAGTATAAATTTTCTTTGGCAAGTGTACCTTAAAAAAAAGTACTTGTTTCGAATAATTTAGCATACGGTATTAAAATTGGCGGATATGACTGGAAATAGTGGAAGTCCTAATCAAAGTATGCATGGAGGTGATATACATTTGTCACCACAACATAGTCTGTCTGACATGAATAGTATAAACGACCATTCTCTACACGAACGTTCTTACATACAATGTATGATACTTCATAAGATAAACTTACTTGTTTCTAATGCATGAAGAGTTTCCTAAAATTTTGGCATTGCAACAGATGCAACACTTTATGGTTTTGCAGATCGATGTGCACCTTGCAGATTAGAAGTAAGACAATTGACATATAGAAAACAAGAGCAGCATGCGGCTGCTTTAAGGGCACAACATTGGGCTGATAATATCGCATGGCAAACTGGTAAATAAAAGTGATTATATATATATATATATATGTATCATCTCAGAAGCAATACTGTTCACCTATCATTTATTTAATTGATGCCCCAATGGTGATGAAAGGCTCTAGATTACTACCAAGTGGGTGGAGACCACGAGGTGTTCCCGTTGCTCATCTCCATGAACATAGAGCTGCAGTTAATAGATTAGTGTCTATCCCAGACAGTAGTCTCTTTGCCAGTTCTTCGGCGGATGGATGCATTAAAATATGGGATGCTAGCAGAATGGAAGGTCGAAGCATTGTCAATCGTTCTAGGTATTTGGATTTTGTTACATTTGAGAATTTTTTCAAATATCTATTGTTCAATAATGTACACACCCACACGCACATTATTATAAATGTATACGCTTCCTGTAATAGGCAAACGTACATGCATAGAGGTGGGCCCCTTGTTGGTTTAGCTGTCTGTGAACAGGGACAATCGATAGCAAGTTCTGCTAGCCAATCTGGAACAGTATTTATATTGAGGATAGAACCAAATTCCAGTAAAATGAGTGTTCTTTACACTCGACAATTGGACATTCAAGTGACATATTCTTCTTCCTATTTACTAAAGATTATTAATAAACTTCGATGATTATTAATCGAGTAAAACGATCCTTATTTTTTAGGACGAAGGATGTGCAGTTGATATACAATATTTAGATTCTGGATCGCAATCAGTTCTTGTATATGCTTCGCTATATGGATCCTTAGTAGGATGGGACTTGCGATGTCCCGGAACGACGTGGCGATTGGAAAATGATTTGAAGTATGGAATAATAACTTCATTTTGTGTTAATAGTTATCAACAATGGTTAACTCTTGGTACAAGCTCAGGTGTCCATACTTGTTGGGATTTAAGATTCCAATTACCAATTACCAATATCAAACATCCAACGGGTAAACGTCAATTTATTATAGTATTATAAATGATTCGTAATTGAATCTATTTATTCTATTGTACATTAATTAGGGGCAAGAGTTAGGAAGGTTATAACACATCCTACTGAACATTCGTGGATAATATCAGCTGTACAAGGGAACAATGAAATTTCCATGTGGAATTTAGAAACGGATTTCAGACAAATGGTACTTTGGGCGTCGAGCGCGCCACCGCTCAGTCATAGTCAAGGTGGTCACAGCGTTTGTTCGATGTATTCGGGATGCATCGACCGTTCGGGCTTTTTATTAGCTGGTGGAACTGATATGCGATTACGTTTTTGGGACTTGAACACACCCAATGATTCTCACGTTGCATTACCCGCAGCCAATGACGTTGTTCCTCCAAATTCATACGCATATGAGTTAGTATTTAGTTATGTATTTACTAAGAACATATTCCCGAAATAGATCGCTTTACGACTCGGTTGGTCATGGTCTTTGTCGATGCAATTGTTCACAGGCAACGCTTGATAGACGGTACAAATGTGGTTCAAGAAGTATTAGCTGGTGGTTGTTCTATGCCTTCGTCAGGAGGAGGTAGTAATGCCAGAGGTAGAAATCCAGAGGAAGGTGGACAAGGACCAGAAACTCCACCATCTGGTCATCACGACACTATATCTGCCGTAGCTATGTCCAATACGTGTATACTCACTGGCAGTACCGACGGATTAATACAAGTTTGGAAATGATTGTTTTCTTTTATCGTCCTTCGCTATTCATCTGTTCAAGCTTTTGTAAAATATCGTTCCCTCTGTGCAAGATTCTTATTGCAAAACAGATTTGTAAATTTACAAATAATGGAACATCGACATTTTATATACACGAGACTCCTATGGTAATATTTCTGTGATTCTAAATTGTGTGCGTGCATATATATATATATATATATATATATATATATATATATATAAACACTTTGTATTAGCTGTTGATAGCCACGGTAATATTAATCACCAATAAGAATCGTTAAAGCGTAGAAATTCGAGACGCATTTCGTAATGAAAGAGACATGAAAACTTACCATATTTTAAGATAATATTTAATATTTACTGTAAATAATTTATTTTTGTACGTTACATAGTACATACTCGATAATAGAGGAAGGATATTTCAAGATGATTAAATTATACGATTTATAGCTACGTACGGCTTGAGAACTGGATTCTCATTGGAATAAGGAAATCGGTGAAAGATGTACAAAGCTTTTCTCATTTGTATGCTTGCCTATTTTCTGCATAGTTCACAGATAGATGATCCGTGACTCTAATGTAAATGCTTATATAGAAGAACTATATATCGACTGATATACTTTTAAATAGAATTTAGAATTTTATTGTAATAAATTCATATTTTTAAAACTAACATTTTTAATAACAATCGTGTACCTTAATCTCTAATATTTGGCACGAACACGTCAATACGACGAATTTGAAATATGTGATCATGGAACATAAGATATTACCATGGACAAACTGGTTGAACAGGGAAAGATGAGCGTCTTGGATATGCATAAGGATCGGGATTTATCGTTCTGCAAATTTCTCTCCAACGTTCCTTACCGGCTTTTCCTTGACGTTGTCGATAACCTTGATTTAGATAATAATCAGATCTCTGATTAGAATAAGGTTGTTGTCCTAAAAGTATATCCAACCATGGCGCGCAAAAAACATTGCCAATCAATAATGAGAGGAGAAAGAACGTTTTCATCTTCGCTGGATTTGGATTGGCGCGAAAGGAATGCTATTTTTTTTTCTTTTTTCTTTTTTTTTTTCCCTCTAAATATATTACTGCTCCAATTTATGCACCACTCTTCTCTTCAAGATACTATTGACCTAGAATATATACGCTACGTTATTATCGCTTAAGAAAATAAATTAAATCGAGGAGAATGATTATCCTCTAGCCGGGAAAGTAGATACGCTACGAATAAACAACGCATGTCAAAACGCGGCATATTACATCACGTACTTGACGCTCTCCTTTGTGACTTTCAAATTTCACACTTTCTGAGCAATATATAATCAGCGACACTATCTCCTTTCTTTCCTATTTCTTTTCTTTTTTTTTTCTTTTTTCTTTTTTCTTTTTTCTTTCTTTTTTGTGTGTTACTTATAAGATAAAACTGATATCGATGAACTTTTCTTTAATATCTGTTATTATGCACTATAATTTTTCGTGTAATAATCCTTAAACAAGTGGTATTTATCCTAGATGAGAGTCTGTATTTAAAAGTTTAGAACTTCCACGGTAAGAAATGCACTCTCACAATGAAGAGATGCTGGATGCTTACTGTTCTTTTATATACCAAGCATGCCCTACCACCGCTCAGAAAAATCGTAACGATTAAACATGCGAATACGCTCGTTCGTTGACAACAGATCCGTGCTTGAGGATACTTTGCCTTTTATATTTCTAATACAATTCCTAATAGAAAAAAATTTCCTGCAAGAAGGAAGATTATTTTTGTTAGATGATTTCACTCGACGTTCTATAGGAGAAAATAAAGTGACGAATAAAACTGGATACTTGGTTGAAGCATTGAACTTGGGGGAAGTCCCTTCCCGACCATTGTTCGATTGATTTTCATTCATCCGACGTAGTAACAATACTTTTATGTATTCCACGTGCGTATAAATATCGTTTAAAGATAATGCGAACGGTGCCGATTTAATTTACGCAATTACTCATATCGTTTCCTTTAATCTGGCAAACGATCGGGAAAGACATTCCAACTCTATAATTTGAAATAACAAGCTAACATTCCATATGCAAGTGCGTTACATTTCGTAACACACCTGCAATATGGCTTTCTTTAGCACTCGGTAATACTCCAGTTATTATGATAAGACAGTGTGACCCATATAATTTCATTCATATGTCTTTACGAAAACATATAATTCCCATTCGTGGTTCCTATCTTTCACACGCACCAATAAAATTGATAGCTCTTTTACATTGAAATATCGTGTCAAGGACGATCCATAAAGATTACGTATGTGTTCGCGTGTTATGGTTGAACGATCGACGAGCTAAGCAAATCGATCGATTTACATTTTTTTTTTCATATTTTTTGTTCGTTTTTTTACATGTGCGTGTACATGCGAAATCATTTTATATTACTCGCTTAAAAACTCTTCGCGAGCAATAAAAGTTTCTTGTGAATTTGAAGACCTTAAATAGGAACGGTCCGCATCATAAAGTATCCAGACAGTTTAAAGTAAGCTAATCCCGCTAAACTAGCACTATCATTTCCTATTACCGTAATAGCTGGTTTCCAGGGTACTAAACTATTAATAGCATTTGGCAGAGAAAGTCTACTCTTACGTTTTATCCGAAGCAGTTCACCGCAATCCGATTTTCTATAATTCGGTAACGAGTACATATCTTGAAAATATGTCTATTTATCGTATGGATCATTATTGATTGTGACAGAGTTAGCAATGGTGAACCTCGACCGTTGATAAGAATAATTGGTCATGGTCATCTTCCTAGGATGAAAAAAAAAAAAAAAAAAGAAACCTCTATTAGATATGACAGGGTTAGCAATGACGAATCTCGACCATTGATAACAATAACTTTCACGGTCATCTTTCTAGAATGAAAAGAAAAAACTATTAGGACGGAATAACAAATTTATCAATTTTTTTTTCCTTTTATTATTTCAAGATATATTTCGTCGTCGAAAGGAACGTTCTCGAGAATATATGAATTAAATGTAACAAAGAAATCTCTCCATCGTGCATGTGCAAATTATTTGTATTCCGAAGGATATAGCTTTGCACGAGTGAATATCAAGTGGTCGCTACGTTCTTTTGATAAAACAACATCTATATACTGTCAACAAGTACGAAAAGAAATAAAAACGAAATGAACGGAAAATTACTGGAATTATTTACGTGCTTCTAAATACGATATTAGAAAACTTGAAAATAAAACAAGGAAATCGTTTAAAGGCTCTTAAGATTTCAAACGTTCTTTAATACGTTTCGTGGCAATGTGCCTGCTCAAAGAGCCAGGCAAAATCTAGCAGAGAAGCACGGTCACGAGGAATCGTCTAAATATTTTAGCGACTGGTTTCCTCGAAACCGCTTCTCATAGTCAACAGCAAGGGTCATCGATGCCACGTGCGTCAGTTCCGTTCAGTTCGCGATTGAGACGGTTTCTGCGCTTTCGTCTGTGGCGGGCGGCTTACTTTAACGAATCACCGATTCTTTTAATGCGACGTCACCGTCTCTCTCTCTCTCTCTCTCTCTCTCTTGGAGTACCGCCAAAGGCAACTTTGAAACAAAATAAGCGCGATCGGAAGAGAACCGATCAATCGATTTTTTATGCTAATTGTCAAACACATGTTTCAATGTGACGATAAAAACTTTTGTTATATCGGATCTGCAAATCAGCCATTAACGATTCTCATATTGATTTATTTGTTTCTCTTTGTAATTTTGCGCCTGGCTTCTCTGAAACGAAATGATGCCCATTAACTGAGGGTAATCATTCATAAATACGATTATGTCGTATAATTGTGATCAAGATAGAACGGAAGTTCCGCGTCGACCTAGCTTGTCATGGAAAATGCAACGTAGCCTTAAAAAAGTTAAAAAGAGCATTCAAAGAATAACCGGTATATATTATAAGACGCATTAATTATTAAGATAATTAATATGACATGAAGTTCCTTTCGAATTTCTATCCCCATCTCTTCTTATCGCATATATGTATTCGCAGAGAATTTTCAGGACGAAGAAAAGCAGCAAACGTACGTCCTTCCAGAACGATTGTCTTCTTTGATCCACGGTACAGGATTTTCAAAGGAAGAGATACAAAGACTATATCGTGCTTTCAAACAGTATTGTCCAAGAGGAACCGTTACTACCAACGATATCAAGCCAGCCTATGCAAAACTCTTTCCACTGGGTGATTCTGCAAAATATGCACAAATGGTATTCAATAATTTTGATAAAGATAAGGACGGCATTGTCACCTTTGGAGATTTGCTTCTAGGAATAGCGACGATCGTAAAAGGAACTACCGATGAAAAGCTTAGATGGATATTTCAGTAAGAATACATTGTGTTCACCGTGATATCGAAAAGGATCGTAAAATGAGACGCGTCTGGAATATCTTCAACTTCGTCAACTTACTTGCTTTTAGATTTTATGATTTGAATGGCGACGGTTGGATCTCGAAACACGAGATGATCACCGCTATCTTTGCGATTTATGAAATGGTAAACAATGATCAAACTGTTTGGAGTATGGTAAACAGGCACGTGGACAGACTTTTTGAAAAGATGGATACTGATAAGGACGGAATGATATCCATAGAGGAATTCATAGCCAGCTGCAAAAATGTACGAGCAATTATTAGAATTTAATTACATAATAAATAATATTATTAGTTTTTATTGCAAAATCTTTAACTGACAAGAAACGATAGAAAGACATTTCAATGTAATATTCTTTAAGAAAAAAAGTCATTATCTTTTTCTTACAGGATACTCTTATTCAAAATCAACTGACAGAATTTAATAATTTTTGGTGGTAACATAGACTGAAAACAATGTCCATAGTACCTAAAATATATGCTCTAATATTCTTTATAAATTCAGTACAAATATTATATATCTGACTGACCCTTTTTTAATCAATTATTTTATAAATATGTAATTTGATCCTATAATAAATAAAAATAATCATAAAATTTCGGTCTAACGAGTAATCACTTGGCCGTACTTCATAGACCGTACGATCATTATATTATAAATAAAGTAAGGAATAGATTTGGAATTGTCTTATACATTGGTATAACTAATGTAGAAGCCATTTGTACCTCTTCAAAATAGTCGCTTTTGTAAAATATAAAAGACACAAGCAAGGAAAAAAGCAAATGCTAAAACAAGTAGCACTTTGTCTGTAACCTCCCTTCTACCATATTTCCCTAACAACTTTCCCGATTGTACTATGACCTGCTGTTGATGTTCTAATTCATTTTTAGTACTAGACACTTTGTCGGATGATGTTACTAAAACAAAAAGTATAAATTAGCTTGTTCTATATGAGAGATATTAAATAAAATGAATAAGCAAATTTTTAATTGTGTTCATACACAGTGTGTCTAATGTGTCCCCACTTTTCTGAGTAGTTTCAGCTAAATGTCTCGAAATACTTAATAGTTTGTCTGTCACTTGATTAGATGCGCTTGCTAAACCCTGCTTATCCCGTCTTTTACGAAGAGCATTTTGTTGTTCTTCGGATATTGAAAGTAAATCCTCTCTTGCCAATTTATCTATGATACATGCACTAATGACATTGGCTTTACGAAATGTCCCAAGAGATGCAGTTAACTGTTTTTTGTATGTTTCAACTTCAGCTAACAATTCCGTTCTTTCATTTTCATTTATTTCGGTTTCAGCTAGAGAAGTCAATTTATCTATACTGGATCTTAATGCTGTGATCTTTTCCCTTCCTTCTGCATTAAGTTCATTGAGTAATTCTAAAGGGCCAGTACATTGTTGTATGTCCTATGAATTAGATTTTCATATAAGTGTAATAATTTAGTTAAACATATAAGTGTAACAATTACAAAGTGAGGTTATGCGTTTGAACGAATTTGACGACAAAAAATTTTAGTGTTTACTTGTATTAAAGCAGTGAATTGTAGGTGATTTTTTATTATCTCTTGTCGTATTAATTCCGTATTATTATTAATATCCATAGTTTTGATTATACTGCATACGTATACAAGTCCGTACGTTGGTTACTTGTAAATACCTATTAGGAATACCGACAGAGGAAAAAAGTCTACTCTTACCTACTGAGACATACAAAATGGCGCTCGAAGCGCGTGCGACTACAGCGACATTTATGGACAAAATATGTACTACGAAAGCAATAATTTATGCATGACGTCATTAATAAGAAAACATTACATCGACACATGATTTTCTTCAAAGAAAATAAACCTTTTGCAAAAGTTCAAATCTTTGGCATATACCATTATGTAATTAGGGATGATGAAAGAACTTAACTAAATAAATTCACTTCAAATATTACCGATCATACATGAACGTGATAAGAAATTAGAAATTGTATTAATCCATAACTACTGATTTCTATTCTTTTAAAAATATTAACGATACAAATACTGCGTGAGGTAGTGTAATTTATTATACAATTTGTATATATAACTCTATAATATGCAATCAGATAGTTTTTCAATTATACTTATAATCACATTTGACAATACATAGGCTTTACTAAAATTACATACGGCCTTTCAGACAAATATAAGCTTTTCAAGCTAAATCTCCCGTACACTTGTTAAACTTCGTTACTGGTTTGACCAATTACATAACATGTATTTTTTAATAAATAAATGTGTAATATAATATGTAAAATAAACTCTACGATAGTCTATAGATACTACAAATGTCTATAGTAGATGTGTACGGCTTTCATGACAGATTTTATATTACATAATCCTTGTTAAATTTAGTTCAAATCAGTTACTTTGAGTATTATTAATGAAGATAATTTATTATTGCAGTTGTAAATTCTGTTGTTGAACTTTGGCCACCTAAATCCTTCGTAAGAACTTTTCCATCATTTAAAACTTTATTTAATGCATCTCGAATTTGTTCGGAATAACGTTTCAAGTTAACATGATGTAGCAACTTGACAGCACATAAAATCATGGCTGTTGGGTTAGCAACATTCCTACCAACAGCTTCGGAATACGTATGTCTTGCACCCTGTATATACATATTAGACGATAACATATATATATATACATATATTTATTATTATTATAAATATAATCTTACCGGTTCAAAAACTACACACTCTGCACTGTACGTTGCACCAGGGACTACACCAGCACCGCCGACTAATCCAGATGCTAAATTATCTATGATATTGCCATATAAATTAGGCATCACCATAACATCAAATTGATTAGGATTGGATACCATTTGCATAGTGCAATTATCCACGATCATAGTTTCAAATGTAATTCTACAAATAAAGAAATATAATCCGTTGAAAATGTAGTTTCCTAGAAATAGCATGCAATAAAATGTATTATATGTTCATCCTCACCTAGGATATAATTTGGCTATTTCTTGACATGATTTAAGGAAAAGGCCATCACCTAATTTCATTATATTTGCTTTATGAACACAAGTTACCTTTTTACGATTATTTTTAACTGCATAATCAAATGCAAATTTGGCAATTCTTTGACTTTTCGTTGCTGTCACTATCTTTAAACACTCTACAACTCCTTTGACAGATTCGTGCTCCAGGGCAGAGTATTCACCTTCCGTTTGTTCTCTGATGATAACACAATCTACATTTTGATGACGAGACTTGACACCTGGCAGTGATTTTACATGTACTACATTTGAATATAAATCTAAACTTCTGCGTAATTTCATATTCAAAGTTTGTAGTTCTCCTGTATGCGAATGATCTGGTGTGGCTAAAATACCCTATGGAAGAGGCAAAAGAAAAAAAAAAGAAAATAGATATCACAGTATTTAAAAGAACGCAATAAAACGACAATGTCTACGAATATTTATACCTTTAAGCAAACTTTGTTCCTGGCAATACTGTTTGAAACTTGTTCAAGTGGTGCACTCAATGTTGGATTTACTTCGGATAAAAAATAAGGTTCAAATTCAATCGGAACATTGGCTGCTTTGAAAACATTTTGGACAGATAATACCAATTCCGGTCCTACACCATCTCCCGGAATTAAAGTACATTTTACTTTTCCTTCTTGTTCGACTATCTAAAAGGAGAAGCGTGATGGAGATACAAGAATAAATGAACAATTTATCAGAAAACTTACATTTTCTTGCTGAAGGATTGCTCCTACATGTAAGGGCCTAATAGCTCCCTTTTGGGCAGTCTGTTGGTACAATAAAAATACAAATAATCCAAATACATATTTAAATTATATTTTTTTCAAAATAATCTTTTAAAAGTATTTGCCAATATCAGTAGGACACAATAATGATGTAAACGTAAAACGTATGATTATTCGAATATGTCCGAAATAATCTAATTTGTCAAACTGAACTCAATGAAATTTATTAACTGTACAAAAATACATTCAGTCTGAGTAACGATTACTTGTAATATCGAAAATATTCTAATAATGAAGAACACATCGTTGTTGATGTAATACCCCTGTTACAAATTTTCTACGTTATCGAATTCATTGGGAGAGAGAATAATTGTTAATTTTATAAGAAAGTTGAGAAGAACTTAGACTAGAAGTTATTGTAAGAAAGAAAGGTTTTCTTTTATTTAAAAAAAAAATATATATATTCCATTACCTGAGAAAGTACCTTGCAAATGTTTCTCGCTAGTAAAGCCATTTTTACGATGAAAGAAGGTACTACTGTCGCTCTTATTCTTCACGTACAACCAGGAACGTATATTACGACCTTCGATTAATTAAAATAAAAGTATAATTTTGAAATATTCAAGATTGAGTAGAAAATAAAATTCTTGATAGTAAATTTACTCGCAAACGCGTACAAATTTATAACTATATGAAATAATGAGAGATTAGAATAGCATTTAATTTAATTCTATTCGGACGATATATTTTCAAAAAGAAATGGTCCCTCCACTTTGTTATACGTACTTAGATATTCGATTGCCAAACATCGGCTACTTTCGGTAATCGTTGTATCTTTCGGCAATACCCGCGAGTATTCAAAATTATATTTTGATTAATGCGTAAATGATGAAAGTGCATGAAAACAAATGTAATTTATGTTTCAACATCGTACATTTTTTTGTTTTTATTTGTAGATTGTAATAAATTTCCCTTCTCTATCAAAATATTTGTTTTTTAACTTAACATTTCTAGTGAATTTTGACTTGCTATGTTTCTCAACATGATAACGTTGTAATGGCAGTAGAATAGTGGAAGGGATAAAGCAACAGGCAAATCGTGCTAGTTTTTAGTAAGAAAAAATTTATGAGCTCTCTTTTATAGATCGTTTAATTTAATAATTGTTATTCAAGAATCGTGTAGTATAATTTTTTATTATGGCGGACGAAAGACTGCGTAAGTTCATTCACACAATATTACATTTTTCGTTGTTCATTTTTCTGTATGCTCTGTTTATTTGATGTTGATATTAAATTTTTTCTATTGATTCGCAATTAATTTGCCAAATAATTATTATATAATAAGTGATATTTGTTTTCAGCCGAAGAGGTGACCAAATGTAGTTTCAGATTCAAAATGTGGGATTATATGAAAAAAAATGGATTAGTAAGCTTTCCACTTGATATTCATAATCGCATTCCAAACTTTAAAGGTGCTACAAAGGCAGCTCAGCGTTTAACGGAGTTGGAAGAATTTAAGAAAGCAAAAACTATAGAAATCAGTCCAGACAAACCACAAAAGCCAGTAAGATATTTAGCTCTGGTAGCTAATAAAGAGATACTTGTCCCTATTCCAAGATTACGTTCTGGTCTGTTTCTTCGCGTTACGTCTATAGCTGGTGCAACCAATGCAGAATTGAAAACTCTTTCAACGATATATGGCTTGAAACAAGTTGGTAAACCTATTGGAGTTGATTCAAATGTAAAGGTATGTAATTGTTTTTCTTAAAGAAAAGAGAAAAATTTATATATATATACATATATATATATATATATACATATATACACATATAGGTAGATTTAGTTGTATTAGGTTCTGTGTGTGTCAGTCGAGAAGGGTACAGGCTTGGTAAAGGAGAGGGTTTTGCAGATTTGGAATTTGCAATGATGGTGCGAATGGGTGCAATAACACAAAATACTAAGATTATTACAACTGTACATGACTGTCAAATAGTAGATGATCTTCCATCCCAGTTGTTCAAAGAGCACGATGTGCCTGTGGATATAATAATTACACCAACTCAAACAATAATAGTCCAAGAAAAAGTGAAAAAATATTCTGGCATTATATGGGAAATGCTTAGCCAAAGAAAACTTGCAACTATGCCAGTGCTAAGACAGTTCAAAGAAATGGATGAGAAGTATGTCCTAATGTAGGAAACTTTTTCTAATCAATTTTCATGATTATACTCATAAGATTTATTTTCTATTCAGAGAAGGAAAGATAGTAATTCTAAAGGAAATAGATTCCGATACGGAAACAGAACAATATTACAAAAATCACACTAAACGTTTGAGGCATAAAAAACGATCCAATTCGAATCAATTTCCGTTTAAGAAAGAAGATTCTTCTCCTGAGGAAAAAGATAGTAAGGGGATAAAAGGATCATTTCCAAAAAAGAGATATTCTAGAAAGATAAAAAAAGAAGAAAATATTGATCCTTCTTTTAAAGACAAAGAGGTAAAATTATTATTCTTTCGTCGTTAAATTAATTAATACCAATCTTTTTATTGTAATATTTTTTAAGGGAAAAAAAGTAATACTCGAAAAAAGTAATGAACGCAGAAAATATGCTAACTCAAGACTGAAATCAAATATTGACTTTTCGTTAAAATTATCGAATATCTCGTACAGTGTACGGGTACGCGATTTAAAAAATGCTTTATTAGAACGTGGAGTTAAACCAAATGAAATAGTCTGGCAAGGTTATCGTGGTATTTGTTATCTTCATTTTAACAAACTCAAAGGTAAAAATATGTCGGCGGATCTACCAGTTCAGGTAGATTCCATAGTAGCAAATTTACAGCAGCTTCGTATCGGCGATTCGACAAATATAATCGTGGAACCTGCGAAGCCAATTTCAAGAATTGAAGTAACAGATGTCTCGGCTGTATAAATAAGACTTGGAAATGTTTACTTTATTAACAAATATTTTATAAGTAAATTTATTTCGACGAGGACGACTGCCGTATATAAAGGAGAAATCATTTGAAAGACGTTATATAAGTTTATAAAAGAAAGAAAGAATATTTTGCTTTCTATCGCAATAATAAAACTCAGTTATATGCAATAATAACTAAATCAGAATTTAGATTTAAATTTGTTATATTGTTCTACGAAAGAATATTTTTCTAATATCTTTAATTAACGAAAGGTGATAATAGGAAGATGTTAAAGATCCCTCGTACGATTATTATACTGTGATGACTTCAAAATATATTATTAGATATTATTTGATAATTCGATTGAATTTAATGGTAAATTTCGAGTTAAAGATTATTATAGGTCTGAATCAGCTTTATGTGAAATATAAATACTTAATGATTTATCGTTGGATTTGCAACTAAACTTTTTTTAATCTATTATTTATTATGCATATTATTTATGCAAGTAAAAGCTATGTATTATTTTGTTATTAAGTTAATCCATTTGGTTCTTATTTGAATTACACATCTGAACGATCTAATGTAAAGTTTCTTAATCTTTATTTTCTATATATAAATTTACTGTGATCACGTAAAGAATACTTAAAGATAGAGAATAGATTTAAATTATTTTTCTGAGTTGTTGGGAGAGCCAAGGCAATTAATATTAGATAGGACTCGTATCTGCGATAATAAGTTGTGACATTTATCGAATGGCGACACAATAGCTGCTGCATTAGTTTATACATTAACTGGTACATGCGGAAATAAGATGCTGCATTTTTGTCACTTATATAAGAAGAAAGGAAATACTTGATTTTTCTGAACGAATATTTTCACACGAAAGGTGTAACATTTTTGAAATCTAATCTTAGAGAAATATGCTTCCATGATATAGCAAAATCGCTTTTAGACACGTACGGTGGGCTTCCATTTTTTACGCGATATACAAAAAAGATGTAAACTTGATTTTGCGTGTTTGTTAATGAGCAAGCAGGTCTATTATGGCAATATTTTGTGATATTAATAATTATTATTTGTTGTCTTTAAGATATAGTTGTAATGCATCACGATGATATTTACTTTTATTAATATATTAACATACTATGTTTTTATAATTGTCACAATGTATACAAATTCTACGTATAAAGAAAATATCTTTTTTTCTTTTTTTTTCTTTTCTTCTTTTCTTCTTTTCTTCATTTGTCACTTTTTTATTGTTATAACACATTATATTTTTTTTTCCCCTATTT
This sequence comes from Vespa crabro, assembly GCF_910589235.1. Lineage (NCBI taxonomy): Eukaryota > Metazoa > Arthropoda > Insecta > Hymenoptera > Vespidae > Vespa > Vespa crabro. Next base: position 483,209 of record NC_060975.1, read on the forward strand.
TATACGTATGCATTTATATACAATGATGAATAATTCGACGTAATTATTAACGACATCAATCTATTTTATACATACTTTACATACATATGTATTTTGCAATTTTGACTAGAAATAAGCTTGATAAATGTATAAATACTCGGAGAGAAAGAAAAATAACAAGTATGTTTAAAAAATTTGAAAAGAATAAAAAGTATTATCATTCAAAAAGTACGTTGATTATTGTAAAAGGATTTTTATAATTTGTACGTTTATAAAACGGAGCGTTTTGTGAACGCAAGTGGGAGAAGAAAATCGAGAAAAGATTCAATGTGTTGTTTCGTTTAGTCGACTAGGCGCCATTCTTATCGATTACTTGACGATTCTCGGACAAAACGTGGTCTGCATTCGATCCATCAATTCCAATTATAGAAGAGAGCGGAGATTTTTCTTCCGTTCCGAAAGCTTTACGAATCCTGTCTGCCATATCTCTCATATCACGGATCGCATTTACCTTTTACAAACGTGATATCCTTTAGTGAAAATGATTTTGTTTGTTATTTCTAACAATGTACTCGAGAAATTTTCTAACAACGCGACGGAGTAACGTTAAACTATAAGTAATAAGGAACTTTTTGGAAAGGAAACGATGAATCGGCAAAGTGTATTTGCACGAGATTCAATCGTTTCGTTAAATAAATTCTCAAAGAAATCTTTTCCACTTGGCGTATATAACGCGCGGATCGATTCTATAAACATCTTTCATAATCTTTCGCCGTATTTCTACTAATGATCCTTATTATTTATTTTCTCTAAAAGATCTACTATTCAAAATGCAAACCTAATCAGTATCTACTTTAAATTAATATTACAGCGTTTTTTGCACGATCATCTTTACGCAAAGCTATGGAATATTATATTGGTCGATAATGGTAATTGTTATGTGATCGACCGATCAATCACGATTTATATCTTATAGACACTGTTGTTTTATAAGATTCCTGTAAAAAATGATTGAATTAATTAAGATGTAGATGGTTCAGGGCTGGCATCGATGTAATCGATGTCGGAGGACGTCGCAGTGCTCGCCCTTCGATTAAGTCTAGGAGAAGCACTGATTCGAGCTTTCACGTTTGAGACGTTCAATCTGTTCCCACTTTTCTGTGCTTTCTGTTGTTGTTGCTGTTGTCGTTGCTGTTGCTCTTGCTGTTGCTGTTCTTCTTTTCTGCTGAAAACAAAAAATCAAAAATTCGGATAATCTCTAATCGTATTCGGCATCACAAATTGTATCTTTCTCGTTCAACGAATTGCATAATTTCAATAGGAGCTTTGAAATCCTTAAAAGAGAAGATTAAAAAGAAAAACGAATAGATAATGATGAAGATTATAATCAACGTAGATAGGTACCGTTAATGTCTTTCAACAAATTACCAAAGCAACGGATGTAATTTCATTGGGCGATGTAAACTCGAGCACGTTCGTGCGTACATAAATGAGATTTACTGCTGATATAATTCTCTTATGCATGTTGCATGCGCACTTTCCGAATGTCGAAATCGTAAAATTTTCATCGTCTCCTCATTGGAACAGATTGTAAAAGCTTTTTATTATACGAAACGCACGATGAGAACGATTTTGTTGGAATTGGATTATCGTTTGAAGTAATTCGGTTCATACTTTGCCGTCTCATCGGCACCCATCATGGCAGTGTTCAGTTCCTCCTCCCATTGTTTCTCCTTTCGTTCCCTCTCCAATCTCTCCATTTCTCTTTCACGATTGTACACGCGATATTCTGGGATAAAGGCCAATCTTCTTAGATCCATACCGTCACCTTCCGCAAATTTCACAGCATCGTCTGCCGTCGACTCGGCTCTGATGGATCTACAAGGATCGATTCGAAACTCAAACGTAATTGCATCTCGATGATTTTCTTTTTTTCTTTCGTTCTTACTGCCGATTATATCGATAATCGTACGAATCAATTTATTTTCGCACGAGATAAATTACCTTTGTTTGGTCAAACGTTTTTTTTTCTTATGCAATGGCTTCGCCTCGATAATCATCTCCTCGAGTTCGAACGTGGGATCGCAATTGAGATGATCCTTTGGTGGCGCAAAGGGCGGTTTTATCTGTTTGTTCAATATTTTATCAAAGTCCAAACTTCTTATCACTGCAATCTGCTTGAGTTCCTTTAAAGTCGAGACCCTAGCACCTGGTGCTAAAGTTAACAATCTGTCTAAGAGGTCGCATATTGCAGAACTCCAGTGAGATGGCTTTCCCCTTTCTTCCTGAAGCGATAACAGTTCGAAAGAGCATTAACGATAAGGAAAAAAAGAAATATGCCGAAGTAACAATGAAAAATAACATTTTCCTTATCTATACAATTCAGATCGATCGTTATTTTTCTCAATGATGAAGGAAATCCGATAAAATAATTAATTGGGTCATAAATACGTATTCAATTCTTGTCAAAGTCCACGAAAGCTAATGAAAAGTCCGGCACGATCGACACCGCAGGGAGCGCGTTAAATCGACTATTATCTTTGATTACCTGCAAAATCCTCAGAGCTTCTCTGTAAGAAGTCGTTGAGTGAAGAGAATAAGGACGTTCACCGGCCAAAGTCTCCCAAGCGAGAATTCCCAAACTCCACCAATCGACGGCAAATCCATAGCCAAGGACACCGTATTCCTCGCACGAGCACATGTAAATCTCTGGCGCTGACGCAGGTTCATATTGGAAGAAAAAGAAATGGGAAATGTTACGAGCGTGTTCGACGCGTTCTACCTCTCATGCGTTCTCTCTGAGTGCATATATAAAATATAAGGTATATATATATATATATATCTACCTACCCACCTACCTATCTACGTGTTACGAATATTTAGCGGATATCTGTGACGTGAGAACAACGACATGCTTTTCTCATATTTTCTCTGACTTTTTTCCATACATACCTATGTACGGCTTCGTGCCTGACATCGAAGTTGCCAACTGTCCATCCTCCAATTCAGTGGCAATATTGAAGTCCGTCACGCGTGCATGCCCTTTTTAAAAGCAACCAAGTTAAAGATCTTTTAGAAAGCATTCGCTTTGCTAAACTCTAAAATATTATTTAACTTCATTTTATATCCGATAGCAATATTATTTTAATACCGTTCAAAGAACTTTTCAAAATATTTTTTTCTTTTTTCTCTTTATTCAACCATCATGCTTGAGGTTTTTACTTCCTTCCCTCGTCATAATATTTTTTTCAAATACACGGGACATTAAAATGGTATTCAACTTTCTTCTAATTAGTAGCTCGAAAGATAATACAATTTTTGACCTCATTCGTTAGGGTGAAATTAATTACTCTTGTAAATGTAAGAAATTAATTTCCCGACTGTATTTTTTTTTTTAATTTTACATATAGATCGAAGTAAGATAGGACTGTGAAGATATTCGGTAAAGGAGACAGGCTTTATCAGAAAATTAAATCTTTACGATTTCTAAACATTTATCCTTCGAAGTTGATGGAGATCGAAGATCTCCTACGCTCTTTCCATGCTGCTCTCAGTGTAATTGTACTTTTACAAAGCCTCGAAAATATATCGAGATTTTCCTGATCCATTGGGAACTCGAAGAAAATCCTTTAAAGATCGATCGTTCTATATCTTCTATTTCTTGAGAAGAACTTTAAGCGTTTTCCTTTTCAAAGGATATACGATCCAACGGATTTACACTTTATCGAGAAATTACGTCGTAAACTATTTTAAACGATAGCAATTTCTCTAACATATCACATTTTTCTTTTGATAGAGTCGTAAAGGTGATATACGTACATATCTATCTCGGTAAAGTTTGTGCAAGGAATAAGAGAATAGTACGTTTTATTAAATCTGAATGTCACGGAGATCCAATGTACTTTGGAAAATTTCAAATTTTCTAATAAAGGAACGATCACATTATCAAACTCGTATATTTGTCTAGAAAGATGTCAACATTTTTCTAGAAATTTTAGCTATCTCTTTGTGTCAATTTTTATTATACGAACGGACGCTTATTTTTTTTTACGAACGACAGTACGTATTAGCGAATTTCTTGAAAGACGTCTGTGACTTTTCTTCGCATATATATATATATATATATATATACACACACACACACGAAGCAAATTGCAAAATGTTTCGAATAAGAGAGAAACCTAGTCCCGATAGTTGAGACGATAGGGATTTAAGTGTTGAAAGATAAAGAGAGAGAGAAAGAAGGAACGCGAAAGGGAAACGAAAACGTTGAGAGGGACCTTAAATGGCGACGACATAGTACACGAGTCTAATTGTAAATTATGCAGACGCAATCTCAAAATCCAAACAGTCAGTAGGGGAAGATACTATAGAGGAAGTTAGGGTTAGGTAGTTTTAGGTACTCGTCTGAGATATGAAAATGCAGTATACAGCTTTTTTCTTCGAAGGACTTCTTACATTTTATATAGACTCCCTTTATTTTTTCATCTTCACTATGCCGTTAAAAAGGATCCTTTTTTAAACGTATAATAAAAAACAGTCGATAATTTCATTCTGATTTTTTTCTTTTTCGAGACGATCCAATCAATTTTTTCAAACGATCCGATCGACATCTTTTTCTCTTTTAGTAAGTAATTTGATTTAAAAGGAAAAAGCTAAAGGAAGATGAACGCTCGGCGACGCTATCTTCGGCGTGTTACCGGTACGCTAAGAATTTCTCTCACTTCGCTAGAGAATTTTCTTATGAGAGGAGGAGTACGTGAAGGTGAATATGTTTTAAATAACGTCAGTATGTGGAATTTCCGACTATCGACCTTTATCATATGACGAAATAACGAATGCAACTTCTATGAATATGTTGATTCAAAATTATCGTTCTCGTATTAATTTGATTCATAAAATACATATGTCTTATTATCATCACCATCGTCAACCCTTTACATGTCTTTTGTTCACAGTAACGACCAGTAGTTTCGTTGTATTACTAAACGCGGTTTAGTGAGATTTATATCTACGTATATGGAGGTATATTTTATCGATCGAAACTATGTTCTACGTAGTGGCCGGAGTAGAATTTCACAAGAGAAACACGTAACACCATCCGTTTAAACCACCACACCTGCCAACAACAAAACACGAATTAATGTAGTTTTTATCTTGTCTTTTTTTATACGCCTCATTGAATTATCTTTTTATTTTATTCTTTTTTTATTATCGGTCAACGTGTTTACTCTCTTCGTGAGATATTTATAGAAAAAATTCGGCCTCGACTTTCTTCTCCACTAGGAAATCATCTCGGATTCGCATAATTCGCCACTTTGTTACACAGATTGCTTGTGTATGTGCGTGTGTGTGTGTGTGTGTGAGAGAGAGAGAGAGAGAGAGAGAAAGGGGAGAGGTGACGAGATAGTAACGAATAAGGTGATTTGTGTAAGTTGTGTAATTATAGCAAACATTCCATATCTCATCAGGATATGAAAATATCCCACTATTTCCTAGTTGACTAGCTATTATAGTCGCGTTATCTAAAAGTACGTAAGTACGTACCTATCAGATTAACAGTATGTACAAACGTGAATCTGAAAAAATATTGTAATAATGAATGATTAATGGAAATTCAAAGAAAAAACTATGAAGGTCAAGCTTATCCCTTTGCCATATTTAAATAATAATTAAAAAAAAAGAAAGAAAAGAAAAAAAAAAGAAAACAAAGAAAAGACCATTTAAAAGGATTTCCTCCGTGGAAATTCATAGGTTTTGAACAGTTAATTAAAAATATTTTATTCATTGGTTACAGATTTTTCTTCAACATAATACTTTAAAATCACGAAACTACTGTCCACCAATATAATTTCTTTGAAATAGTAAAAGGGAGAGAGTGATTCATGAGCAGAATAAATACGAAGGACTAAAAGGAGAACGAATAAAACGAATTACGAATCACACCCTGGTAAAGTATTTCTAGCGTTTTCCCTCTTTGACCCGTTCTTACTTAACTAAAATGGTTTTACTTATTTAATATCTTACCTATCCTTAAACTCTATAAACTCTTGCGATTCATTTAACATTCAACCAAAGATGTTCGAATACTTAACAAGACAAAATTTCAACTTTCTCGTTAATTCCAAGTCGAAGTCTATTTCAAGTACTTACCTACTATGTAATTATGGAAGTTTCATGGGACACATTGTCTCTAGGATGTAGGACGAACTAGAACGAACATGTTCTTCGAGCTATGTTTCGTCTCCTAGTTAACTCATGCAAAGAGACTATTTACATTTTCGATCCATACTTGGACCATTATCTATCTATCTTTTCTTATGGGATATCTTTTATCAGTTATGTTGAAAACTTTGGTATGACAATCTTTCTTTTTCGAGTTTATATCTACTTTACTCGAAATTTTCTTGTAAATAAGTGTGTGTGTGTGTGCGTATTGCAAGAGTAAACTTGCCTCGAAAAAGTTTCGTTATACTTGTACGTACATCCTATCGAAAGCGACGAAGCGAACAAACATCGAATCTGTCAGCTGCACTCCGTAGGACCGCAAATGTCCAAGGGTGTTATTATCTTCTTTGTCGCACCGAGTTTCACAGATGTCTTTATATACATACATACATATATATATATATATATATATCTCCCTCTTAAAGTTTTCTACTTAAGATTGGTGGAAAATATCTACGGAGAATGCAACTATAATGTTCGTAGGATTTATCACAAGTTTAACATAACACAATGAAGTAATGTCAACGCAGCTGTCAAATTTAAGAAATAAGCGCAGGTGTTAGTCTTCGTTATACACCTGACGGACTCCGTAAATTCTTTGAACGAAGAAGATACGTGTCAATAAAGAATTAATAAATTTTATTAAGACAAATTTATCGATATATGAAATAGAGATGTCTACCGAGAGATATTAATTTTATCACGATTTATCGTTATCGCGAGTTTAAGCAAATTTTTTACAGGCTTTCCATGTAATTATTTAACATAATGTTCTTCCTCCGTTAGAAATTTAATTATAATTAATAAGAATATATAAATTTTAATATAACGCGTCGTTAGAAAGAAAAACGAGGAAAGAAATTGAATAGAGGGCGAATTAGAAATTTCCACGCGAATTTCTGAACGCTCAGTAAACGTCAAAGAGAGTTTCGTGATTTATAACTAATGAAATGCCGAACTAAAAGAGAGAACGATGTAAAGCGTAACAAAGGAAGTTTCCTTTCTTCTAGAGAATCAGGTACCGCGCTAGTAAAGATATTCTCGCAAGAATAAGAACATTTTGCTTTCATAACCGTAGGAAAAATTGCATCTTAATGATACAAAGCGTTGTCGTCCTGAAGGAAGCTCGTTTACTTTTTTATTAGAAATAATAGAGCATTTTTCTTCAATCGAGAAGCGAACAAAATCGAGAGTATCTGTATGTACTTTACTATAGAAATACACGTAAGGTAGTAGTAATAGTTGAATCTACGAATCGTAGAGAAACGGATACACATACATAGGCGTATGTACATACACATAGATAGGTTTAATATAACACACGGATGCTCGCGTAAACAGAGCGGGACCAGTTACGAGAGGTTACGGTAGGAAATTCGCAACGCGAGAAGTTGGCACAGTCAGCGGTAAAGCAATTTTCCAATTTTGCGCATAGTTCGACGATCGAATTACAATTCTCATGATACTCGATTAGTACGCTTGTTTGCCATAACGTTGCCCATCGAAAACATACGCGTTGTTTGTTGCTTCCAAGCCGGTAAACAACCGTTTCTCATTGATATGCAAACGTTCGCAATATCATTTTCGTCTCAATTTTCTGAGAATTATCACGTGTTGTAATTTCTAAATTCGAGATCGATATTGTAATGGGAGAATCTTTAAATAAAGAGAGAGAGAGAGAGAGGAGACGAATGTTAAAACAAAATACGTGATCCCGAGTGTTTTCCTTTTATCTTTTAAGTCTTTTCATATCGAATAGCGGAAAACGTGCTTTGGCGAAAATAAAGCGATATTGGATGTTGCGAAAAGACTCGAATACTCACCCTCCTCGTCCAACAGGATATTGTCAGGTTTGATGTCTCTGTGAACAATCTTATGACTTTGTAGATAGTCGAGAGCGAGAGCGATCTCTGCGACGAAAAGAACTATGCTTTCCTCGGAGAATTCGATTTTCTGTTGTATGTGATACCGCAAGTCGCCACCCAACAACAAATCCGATACCATAAACAGGTCCTCTTCGTCTGAGAGGGAAAACGAAATTATTATTGATGTTGATACGTCTGCACAAACATGTTTATCTAAAACGACAGCGAATTTGTATTAAAGAGTATTACCTATGGCTTTTGATGTCCCATCTAATAATAGCACGTTAGAATATAATACGGTAAACATTTTCACCAATAAGTTCACGTTGCACATAATCGCGATGAGCGTTTAGAAACGGGTATAGCGAGCAGGAGGATAAATTTTCTGAGTAGATCGGACGATTACATTTATCCTCTTAACTTTTTGAACAATGAGTTCTGGTATTACTAAGCTAACTTTGGATAACTAAGAACGATATGTGCAATATGTAAATGGTCAAACAATAATTCGTCAAAATAGAAAGACGATTTAAAACAGCTGGAAATGGCAAAGAGCAAAAGAGAGAGAGAGAGAGAGAGAGAGAGAGAGATATGTTTCAAACGACTAGAATAGTTAATCTTAATAGACCAACGAATTGCTCTCTCAATAGCTACCTACTCCACTTTCTGTTTTTCCGGCTTTCCGCGAGATTCCTTCCGACCAAAGTTTCGCATTACTCAAGACTCCCATTTTAAGAGGAGAGCGAAGAAGAAAAGAGGGAGAGAGAGAGAGAGAATCAGTCAACTTGAACGATACAACTTCCCTTAGAGAGTTGAAGGTAATAATTCGACTTTCGAGATTCAAGTCAAGATCTAGGGCTAATATCAATGTGAATTAACGAAAAAGCAAGTAAATTTCTATAAGTGTCAAGATGTGTTGTACCTCGGAATAGAAATAGCATAGTTGATGATAATTTGTTATTTCGTCAGACCGTTCCTTCATTTTTTCTTCCCTCATTCTCCATCTTTTTCTCTCACATATACATATATTATTTTGTTAAAGTTTCTCGTTCGAATGAAATTCTAGAATCAAAAGAACAGCTTACCTTGGAAACTGAACCACAGATTCACCAGACACGGATGTTCCAATTTGGAAAGAATTTCGACCTCTCTCGCGACATTTTTTAATGCTCCTCTCTCAGCACATTCTCCTTTGTGGACGTATTTCATCGCATACATGTTGCCTGTACGGTCTCTCTTTTGCACTATGCAAACCTGAAGAACGAAGAGAATTCATTCGTTTTTTAATATCCGATTTGGAATATTGCCAGGAACAAATCGATTAGAGAAGCAGGAGTAAAATCAAGTGCTTAATTAACGGCAGTTTACAACATTTTCTTCATCCCTGATTCGTTTAATCAACTTTCCGATTCGTCGGCGGGTCATTAACTTTGATAAAAATCCATTGAAATTTATCTTCCGTCTACCTATCTTTTATAATTTTATAAAAATATATAGAATAAAATGTTATCCTATATATTTTATTTTTGTATATACATACCTCTTATTAGGATTCATCGATCCAATCTTGTATGTAAATACAAGTCAATCGATTAATTCTTTAATGATATCCCAATATGTAAATAAATAAATATTACGAATGAAGTTTTTAATAATATTAGCATAATTGAGTACGGATGAGATACTATTTGGTAACAAACGCGTTAACTTACGAAGTCAATATTTATTTTATTTTTTCAACATCGTTACATGAACGTAATTACGAGATTTAATCTCTTCGAAACCTTCAGAGAAAATGGAAATTCGGTGGCACGAAAATGTATCGCCTGTTATTTCCGTCGTTCAAACGATCATTACCAACAACGTGATTGTATTTTAATTATTCGCGGTCGCGTTAATACGATCCCATCTATGCTCCGATACATTTATCATAAGCGGCACAAGTAAAGTTGGGGCATTCGAATTTCGTGATTCGCCGATCGATTACATCGTATGCTGTTTTCGGAAGGTCATAACACGAATCTCGCGATGCTCTGAGCATATTACTACATATAGCGAACGAGACTATAAATCCTATTCGATGCAATTTTTCATTTAGGAAAAACGCGATCGTTTTATACACATATATCTACGAATTTCGACGAATATTGCGAAGTATTTTTCTATAGAAAAATGAAAACGAAAAAATATTAAAAGAAATATATAATAAATTACGACGTATTACGTCAGATAAATTTGCCAATATCATTCGGTCCGATGGACGAATAAAAATCCGTTACGCTCGGTCTCTTTTTTTCAAACGAATTGATCAAGCACTTTTATAACAACGTTCATTCCTCCGTTAACGTTTTAATAGATATTAAAATATTTTTCCAACATACCTTTCCGAAACTTCCTTTGCCTATGGCACGTAGAATTTCAAAGTGATCGAAATTCACTGTAACAGATATGTGGTAATGTTGTAGTAAAAATATTCGTAGAAGTTTCGACGAAGAAAAATGTCTCGACGTTAGCTGATATCCACGTTTTTCATGAATTTTAACGCAAAATACCGTAGGAATTCGTATCTACGAGCTCTACTTTCCATATTAAAGGAAAAGAATCTAGCATATCTTTAACCATATTCAAATCTATGATCATACTGATAGAACGAAATATCGAATAAAACGAGATGCATAGGCATTTTCGAATATCGACGATTGTTGATGATAAGAGAAAACAAAAATAAAAATAAAAAGTAAGAGAAAGAAAAGTGTTTTCTCTTCCTTTTGTTTTCTTTTTTGTTTTTTCTTTTTTTTTTTTTTTTAAATAACGCTCCGCTCGAGTAATGTGGTTGAAACGAACTGGTACGTTCTCTTTGTTAAATTCATGAACCGAAATATTTGCAACTTGCTGAAATTCTTATATACGTCGATAGTTATTTACTATTGATTTTAATCATGAAAATGTATATCTTCTTCTTCCTCTTCTTCCTTTTCTTCTTCCTATTTGCAAAGAAATGAAATGGAAAAAGAGAAAAAAGAAACGACAAGGACAATACCTTCTTCTCCTGGAGTAGGTACGCTTCTGTTCGATTGGTTGGCCCCCATTTTTTTTCCTTAATGACTCTCGAAACGTGACACGAGTGGTGGTGGCCCGTATAAACTGGAAATCCACTCGGAAGTTTCATACTTCCACATTTTCCCACACTGAATTCTTCATTGGATCTCGGCCAATGGATTTCGAAGTACATCGGGTCGACCTATGTATCGATGATCTTCCGCTTGTCATTGATATATGTTTCCCTTGTTTGTGGATTTAATCCCTTCCCCTCCTTCTCTCTCTATAGTCGTTGAAGGTACCGATCGGTATGTTAATTAGGGACGCTCTTGTGCTAACGAGCGTCAACATCGAATCCAGAGACGTATTCGCGAATATCGAATAAACGATGAAACATTGTACGTAAGTAAGTAAGTAATTACGTACTTGTTTTCGATCTAAAATCGTCCGAATAAATGGCGCCAATTTGGAACGTAAGACTTATTGTTAAATCCGTTAGAATGCTTTTGTTTTCGACCGAACGTCTATCGATTTCTAAGCTTATTGGAACAACGTGTCTGTTGTGTGTATCTAACAGAGTAAATTCAATCGGTAGACAAAATTAGCTTGGCTGCGATTTCGTGCTCGGCCTTCGCTCTTATTACTTTATTTCCTTTCGTTGGATTCGACAGTGAAAAGAATTGAGAAAATGTATTCTCTCGTTGATAAATACCAATTACGGTTTCGTTCCTTCTTCTAAGGAAATTTATAAGATGCTCGAGCTCTCCTTCTCTTTCTCTCTTCCAACTTATTCCTTTGAATATTGAATTACACTTATACGGAAAAGAAGAGGTCATGTGCAGAGAAGAGGTTTAACGAAGTTAATTAGCGCGTGGGAGAAAGTCGACTTCCGTAAGGTTACGCGAAGAATATCCTCTTATCGAACTTAATTAAAACCTGTATTATTTCTTAGAAATGTGAGAGCGTGCGTGCGTGTCAAGCGATGCAATGTGAGAAGAAAAAGGAACGATACGAAGGAAGGTCGTTGAAATCTTTCGAGCGAAAGAATCGACCTTATTCGCGATTGTTTCGCGAAAGCCCTTTCAAAAAATTATTTTCTTCTCGACTTATTACTTTTCTTAATGACTTCTTTCAACTTATCGTCTAAACGAGTATGTCAAAATTTGAATGGAAGTTAGTTGAAAAGCTGCCGTGCCAGTTTCCCCTCTTCCTTCTGAAAGTACTTTTTATTGTAGGGCCAGAGAAAGAGAGACTGAGAGAGAGGCCGAGAGAGGGCGAGAGAAAGAAAGAGAAAAAGAGAGCGAAAGAAAAGCGCGCCTCCTTTTGTCAAGAGAAAATCTATCAAATGTGACAGACGAGTGCAAGACGAGTTATTGTGAATGCGCGCGATAGTATTTGACCTATTAACTTTGCATGCCTCGAACATACATAGATGGATAAAAAAAAATCGATTGCAAACCGACAATTTTAATGACGTTTAAGATAATTGAGTTATCCAAAATTTTCCCGCGCGCGGCACATTTGAAATTGATGCCTCTAGAGTTAAACTGATCCTTTGAAATTAGAAAAAGTTAGAACGTACTGTCAATTTTAGTTGATAACACCGATCATCAGCTTCGTTTCTGATGCTCCAAATCCTCTTGAAAAAAATAATCGATGTGTCGGAATGTTCCCACGTGATATCGAAGTTTTGTTCAAGAAAATGAACACTTTCGTCGAAAGTTCAAAAAGAGTTATTCTTCGTGTTCCTTTGGGAAGAAACAGGAACAGGAAAGGAGTTATCACGTTCGCGGTCGCCGTACGAGTGTCCGCTCTCCGTTGGATGGTTCAATGTAACGCGCTTCCAACGGCGTCCTCCTACTCGTGTGCGTGAATCTCTCTCTCTCTTACTTACTCTCTTTCGACGATGAAGAATCGCGTCTGCGCGAGAGTCCGCGCGTTTGAGCGCGTGCCATGTGTAGTCGCGGGCGTCCCGACGCTTTCCGACCTGACTAGACGTCCATTCTCTCCCTCTCCCTCTCCCTCTTTCTCCTTCTCTCCCTGTTATTCGCATTTACATGATCGAGCAGATGGCAGTGGCACGCACGATCGCGATGACGGAGAGCCGGCTGCTCTCGTCTCTCGCCAGGCTCTCTATTTTTCTTTAACTCCTTTTCAAAGAGAAATTCTATACTTCTCGAGTCGAGTTGCGTTCTCGATTTGAATTCTCTACGGTAGAAAAATTCACAAACGATATCCCTTTATGAAAGAGTAAGGATGAGTCGCGTACGTTCATATTTATGTTTGCTAATCAAGTGTCAGATTCTAGAAAAAGAAAAAAAAAAAAAAAAGAAAGGACGCTGACGCAAGAATAAGAAAGATAGAGAAAATCCCGAAAAAAATCCAAGTAGTATAGTGATAAGGAAGTAGAACGGGAACGAAACATAATGATATATTAAATCAATTTGTAAATAATATCAGCACGACAGTCAATGACGTTAACAAAGTTTTGCGTCGAAAGCGTTGAGAATTCGCTAATCGATAATAAGAATCGTTTCCGTAGGGTAACTCCAATGGAAATAGAATTCGAACTTGGCGAACTAACGAAAATTGTAATGCAATTAGAGAATTGCCGAAGATAGACAGAGATAGAGATAGAGAATCGAGAGACGGAGAAGGGTGTGTATAACAAAATTTCCTATCGTTGCCACAGCTGATGCCATTTCCGCCTTGGCGCATACCAATCACGTTTCCCTTCCTTCTCCGTCCCTCTCCGTAACTCCCCTGTCCCTTCTCCTCTGCACCCCCGCTCTATCGTACATTTTCTCTCCCCAACCGACCGTTTCCCTTTTCATCCTGTCCGTGTCTCGCCATTATATGGAAAAGTGGCTCTCCCTTTCTTCCTTCGAATCTCTCTCTCCCTCTCTTTTTCTTCGCTTTCACGTGGACTTGTATTTTTTTTTTCGAATGGTACTTCAAAATCGAAGAGCATAGGTAATACAAATATTTACACGATGACTATCATTGAAATTAGAAAAAAAAAATAAAAAAAAAACAAAAGAAAAAAGTCAGAGATATAAAAGAACCCTCGATATTTCTTCTTCTTTAACAGTCTACGTTGGGATCAATAACGACGTCGTGTGCATTCGCTCGAGTCTGCTTGAAATAAATCGAATAAACCTCGACTAAAGATTGCAAGAGAGAGCGAGAGAGAGAGAGAGAGAGAGAGTGAGAAAGTCGACAAGTTGAGAACCCCTGTTCTCTCTACCTGGCCAAGCTAGGAGAACGGTAGAGTGTCCTCGTAAAAGCGAGCGAGAAAGGCGATCGTGTAGAATTGAAGGGGATAGACGATGAACAGGCTAGAGTTCGACGGTGTGGGCCGTTTAAAGAAGGACACCCGATGTATACAGACACATAGAGAGGGAGATAGAGAGAAGGCATTGTACTCCTCGTCGTCGTCATCGCCGTCGCCGTCGTCGCCGTCGCCGTCGTCGCCGTCGCCGTCGCCGTCGCCGTCGCCGTCGCCGTCGTCGTGGTGTTGGGGCCGTTTCCAGGTGCCAGCGAGGAGGGCACACGCAGTCGGTGCTCGTCACGAGCCAGCAACCGTCGTCCTCCGTGCCACTCCGTCCTCTCTTTTTCACCAAACGTGTGCGTGTATCATTTCTTTCTCTCTCTCTCTCTCTCTCTCTCTCTTCCTCTCCCTCTCCATCTCTCTATCTTTCGTACGATGAGTCAAGAAGAAGGAAACGTCTCTTTCTCAGTGAGGACAAACGCCCGACGCTGAAGTCTCTCTCTCTCTCTCTCTCTCTCTCTCTCTCTCTCTCTCTCTCGCATGAATACGAAGAATCGTGGGAAAGAGAGAGATAGGTATATGCAGAAAGAGAGCGAGTCGGAGTTTAAGAAGGAAAGAGAAAGACTCATCGACAGAGCTGCACTGCGGCTATACCCTCCTCTCTTTCTTTCGCTCCCTTCTAGCCGACGACTCTCAGTCAGCGAGTAGTCGCTTTGCGAGTCGTAGTCCCTCATTCTCTTTCTTTCCTTCTTTGTCATGACTTCTCTCCGTAGAGAGGAGGAAGAGACATAGAAAAGTTCCTTTACGGTTACATTCTTCTCGATGCAAAGCGAGGACGCTACTTCGTAAAGTGCACCGCGCGTGTGGGTCGGCCGGACGAAAGGAAATCGAGAGAAAGAGAGTGGGAGAGAAAGGAAGAAGAGAGGGGCAAGAGGAGTAGGAGAAGGAGAAGAGAGAGAGAGAGAGAGAGAGAAAGAGAGATGAGCACGCTCTCCTACAGTCGCGCAAACGAAAGCCGAATGTGTACGGGACAGCGAGCGTGTCACGGACGAGATGTAAAGCTTCCCGCGATCAAAGTACTGTGCTGTTAAAGCTGCGTTTCCATCGGCACTTAAAATCGACCAAGAAAGATCTGCCAAAAACTGGAGCCCCTCAAGTCCAAGTACGTATCGATAAACAAGAAAAGAAAGAGAAAGAGAGAGAGAGAGAGAGAGAGAGAAAATCCATTAAGCTACGATCGTGTTTTGGATTTTAATTCCTTCGAAGGGAACGTTCTTTTAGAGTTGTTGTTAGATGGTAACAATTATGTGAATTCGTTTGTTTCTTCTTTCTTTTTGTTACGTTTTTTTTTTTTTCCTTATTTTTTCTTTTTTGTACGAATTTATCGGTGCATGAAAGTGTGAGTGATATGTAGATATAATATACGAAGTTCTCTTTCGAACACAGTGAATCGCGCTATCTTTCTCAACTTGTTATGCATCATTTTTCGTTTTTACGAGTATGTTATGTATTACGGATATGTTTACTAACGACTTGTGTGTATATTAACGTTTACGACTAGAGAGACCGATGTGAAAGCTATGCGAACCTATCGTATCCTACCTACAACTTATTACATTTAAATGATACATATGTACGTTGAAATCGATCGATCGATATTGCTCACGACGAGAGTGATATTATTCCGCAAAGGTTTCAGTCTTTTCTTCAAATGACGATTATTTTCTTTTCCCTCTTTACGTCTTATTTCTCTTTTATGTCTGCTTTTCTCTCTTTTCCTTTTTTTTTTCTCTCTCCGCCATCACCGTAAATTCAATATAAAAGGCAAAGAAAGCTTTTAACGGTGGAAAACAACGGGGATCACGTTTTTACAACTTGCTTTTTTTTTTCTTTTCTACGCGTTTCTATTCTCTTTCTTCTCTCTCTCTCTCTCTCTCTCTCTCTCTCTTTCTCCTTTCTTTTCGCTGTTTTCCATTTCACCAATTCAGATATTTGTTGCGTTGACATGTAACATTGGAATTAGAAAAATGTCATTCGAGTGAAACGAGTGGGGATCGTACTGTTCCGACAAAAACACATGTTTAATGCTTTAGTAAAAAAAAGTGAGAGAGAAAGAGAGCTATCATTTGCACAATGCTCGTTTATTGGGATTAGGTAAAATGTATAGTGGTCGATCCGTCATTCTCTTGTTTGACATCAAAAGAAAAAGGTAATTAGAACGATCGTTTGTTCTTTCTCTCTTTCCGTCACACCGTCGTTATGTCAAAAAGATCGAAGACCGCAACGCGAAGCGTTATTTCGTTTCCATAATTAAATGAAATCGTTGAGTTTTACATACATCAAGCGTTCTTTTAATTGCACAATGTTCACATCTGATGTCTCGATTTGTTATGTTTTTCTTACCCCTCGTGTTCCCTAAAAATCTCCGAATCTTTTATAGAAAAAAAAAAAAAAAAGAAAAAAAAAGAAAAAAAATCGACGAAACTAAATCACAAGGAAAAACAATCAAAGAGACAAAACGAATGACTCTTTAATATTTCACATAACTTCTTTACGTATTTTTAAAAAAGATCATCGTAATGCGTGAAATAGCGAGTAAAGATGCCGAGAAGGTCGAATATTGGAAGTCTTATTCTTGAATGGGATGGTCTTTGCGAACGGCAGGTACGAAAAGGATACGAACCCGAAGACTTCCTTTGTTCGGAATCCTTATATGTGTACTCTTATGGATGCGATAGGAAAAAATTTGTTTAGAAAGTCCGTGCGCGCCGGCCGTGAGTCACGTGTAGTAGTAGAGAAACAAATACATCTAGATATACCTGACCCATGCGCGACTCGCCTAAGTGCCGTCTTTACAACACAACATCTATTACTCTTTTATCTTATGGCGAATAGCAACGTTTTTAATTAACGTTTATATGTTTTTCTTTTAATTGCAAGAAAAAATTCTGAAAGAAACCTTATATAGATAGAACCATACAAGGTGACAACCTCGATGATTTATTTTTTAATTAAAAGAAGAAAAGATTTTTGAAATTAAAGAAATAAATTCTAATGAATGCAAACGATTATTCCGTGAATTCTTTCGTAAATTATATGAAATTAATTTCCAACTGGTCCCACCATATTCGATTATTCGTACTCTACGAGTATTCGGTAGATTTATTTTAGAGATTATTATATTTCATTAGAAAACCTGTAATATGAGAAAAATGTGTTAATGAAATAAATTCTGCTAACAATGACGGCAGCATTATATCGAACGTTTTTGTGTTGGAAGGTGTGTCATTTACTCGCTCTGATTTTTCTTACTCGAGGGAATACGCTAGGATGGTTATATTTTATTCGAACGACCCTAAAACTCGAGAGGAAATTAATTAATGCCAGGCGTATCGCATGTCCGTGAGCAAAAGAGGGTGAATCGAATCGATAGACAACGCCGCGTTTCTCTTCGAAATGAAAAAACAAATGATATATATCTCTCTCTCTCTCTTTCATACGATCGATTATTTTTCCAAGAAGTTAAAATTATCGGTACGTGGCAGCTTGCAAGGAGGTGAATCGAGGTCAAGACGCCTACAATAAGCGTCCATTGTGTCACTCCGATATTCTTGAATTAAATTGTATTCAATAGAAATATCAAACGTTGCCATCTTATTCTGATAAAAAGAAACTATAGAGATTGATCGATCTAATAATAAAAATTTATATGATCTGATAATAAAATTGGGAAAACTGCATAGAATTAATTAGCTTGCTTTACGAGCGACGTAATCTCTTTTTTTTTCCTTTTTTTTTTTTTTTTCTAGAGATAAATGTACGTATAAAAATTATTTGCGATGCAAATGCCTTTAGAAATTGTCGACGGGGACAAAGAACGAACGAACGTTGGAGCGACGAGAGAGTTGCAACGACAGGTGCATTCGAAATCTCCCTCGAAACGACAATAAATTTGTTGGCGAGAGCGTAAATAGTCCGGCATGATCGCCACGTGTAGTAGCGAACCCTGTCCTTTGAAAACAAGGGGAAAAAAGAAGGTTAAAAAGAAATTGCCCGTTCTATTTCGACAGGATGGCTGGGCCAGGAACGGCCTCAGCCGGAGTTGGAGGCGGAGGTGGTGGTCAACAAGCAACAGCGGCCTCAAATCTCCCTGCTAACGCTTTGTTAAGCTACAAGAGGACCTGGTGGCGAAGAGTGGCCCCCTGCTTGGCTTTTCTAGCAGCTTTTTCAACTGCCATGGCATTACTTCTCGTTTGGAGCGAAGCTGCTGCATTAAGGTAAACTTCTAATTCGACGCTTTAAAATTACAATCATTTTTTTATTGTCTTCTTCATCCGAGGAATTTTCAATTGGAGCGTATTAGTTAACATTACTTACACGTTAATAATTTTTACATTTTGAACACGAGCCGATTTCAATCGATCCTTATTCTCTTTTATTGTTACCTATCTCAAAAGGGTGATCATCAATTCTCTCGCTAATGAGACCTTTGAAACTTTAAAGCCGACCTTCCGATATTACAGGAGGCAAGCCTTCGACGCGAACATGACGAGGGACTACGTGCTTAACAGCGTCTCCATGGACAATCCTCAGCTGATCGCTTACATACGCGAGGTTCATTTTAAACCAACGACTCATCAAGAGTTCCTAAACGCGACGCAAACCTCCGAGGAGAAGTACGTTGCGAGTTTGACACAAAATAAACGCGAGGGTGTCTACATTGAATATATCAGCAGGGTAGGGATTTATTTTCAAATTACGATTTATCTTTCGAATTTTATTATATAATTATGGTTCTTCAATCATAGTCCAACTTTTTCGACGCCCCATTTTAGAGAACTTGCGTATAATAGATTAAAATTTTTAAACGAACCTAATTAATATCATTATTTCGCTTGTATACTTTTACTTTTTCTTTTTTCTTTTTTTTTAACCATCTAGAGATCTAATTTCGATCGTACGAATAATGTTGTCGTTTATTTTCTTTTTTTTTTTTCCTTCTCAGATAGGAGCAATGTCCAGTACAGCCTGGCTCGATTCGAATTTGAATTGGAGAGGCGTTTTGATCCTTACAGATCCTAGAAGTTTCTTCGAGGCTCAGAAAAGCAGTCGTAATTTAAAAACGAGAGTGCTTCATTCATGTCTGAGTACCGACAAAGTCATCAAAGAAGTAAGCCTTCGTTTAAGAAATTCGTCGAAAGAAAATAATGATCGATCGGTTAGATTGCTATCTTTGGTATTTCAGATAACGTATCATCAGGAATCCGAGGTCCAAGTTACCAAATTAGGCGAAGGACCGAACAGTCTTGTTTCGTCGGACGAGAGTTTGCCGACGACCAGATTGAAGTGTTTCCCTCTTTACAGTGTACTGCTGGCCTATAACGTCACAACTTTAGATTACCTGAGTCTCGATAGTCCGGACATTCAAGATGGCCAGGTAAAATAAAAACTTTATTTTTCACTCGTCATACAGGATATTTTTTATTTTTTATTTATTTATTTTTTTTTTATTCTATCGTTATTTGACCTTTTTTTTTTTTATCACGAACAGGTGTTAGACACGATCCCTTGGGAAATCATAAGGATATCTGTCCTTTCTATACGTTGGAGTACGCATCATAGCACAGCGGAAACGAAGAATCTCATTGAGAAGCTAAATAGCAGAAGATATAAACTCGTCGAAACGACGGACACAGGCAAAAGGATATTTATTTACAGCACCCTCTTAAAGATCTAATTTTTTCGAATTAGAAAATATCGCCGTGGATCGATCATGGACGTAAGGAGAAAGAGAAAAAAGAGATAGACGATTCTTGCCTTTCCAAAGTCCACAAACTTATCATAGATCCTTAAAATTTCGTCTGAATTTTTTTTCTTCTTTTCTTCGTCTCCGCAAAGAGACGTATTATGGGTACTTAAAATCAAGGATCGAACGTCGTCGAGTAGTTCCAATTTTTTACATTTGATAGGAATGTCAAAATTTGAGGAACGCCTCATCTTATTTTCGATTCTTGCGCGAAAGTAAGCTCGCAACGACGACGACGACGACGACGACGACGACGACGACGACGACGACGACGACGACGACGACGATGACGACAAAAACAACGACAATGATGATTTCAATCTCGTTCGTTTATGTCAGATACATTATCCTTTGCGATTTAGTCGATTTAATCTTTTTTCGTTTTCCCCTTTTCATCGGTTCTATATCGTATCGTATTTAATAACAGCGATCAAAAGCGAATAAAAGAGATTAGAATTTTATTTTCCGTCCATGCGAACGTTACACATGACAAAGACTGAGCTGATCGAGCTTAATCGCGAGAGTTATCGGAGGAAGAAGGATCGAACGAATATGCGATGCCTTATTTACATACATACACACGCGCGCGCGTGTGCGCGCACATACACACACTCACACACAGAGTATGCAAACCAAAAAGCTACGAGAAATAGTGACATTTACTTTCGTACGATTTTACATTATAAGTTCATTTTTAATCTAATTATAAGCTAAGTTATATAACAAACCACCGAGCATTTTACGATGGAAAGCGTGTATTTTATTTTCTCTTTTTTTATTTTCTTTTTTCTTCTCCCTTTGCCGCGGAGAACTCGTTGCGTCAATGAGATGAGATGAATGCAAAAGGGTGAGAATGTACATGTATGCGCGCGCGAGAGAGAGAGAGAGAGAGAGAGTTTCTCTACAGATATAATCCTGTGAGTTACTCCCGAATACCTAAAGTACGGGCCTTACTAGAATATAAGATGATATTTGATAAGGATAATTTAGAATATTTTATGGCGTAACAAAGATATAAAGAAACGAAATGAATATCTTTTTGATTAGGTTAAAACAATATCGATCGAATGGCGAGTTTCGAGATACAAGCAAAGATGTAGATCGTTAATCGTGTTCAATCGGTTTTCCTAAATGTGAAAAAAATGAATGTATGACGATTTAATCTGGAAAAATATCAGAAACGACGAATTGTTTTTTGATATTGATAAATATTCTTGCAATTATGTTTTGCGAAGCTCACGTGGATCATTCACACGGTATATTTATTCGAGAAGTCCGTATTATCCTTCGTAGATCATTCCAGGACTCGTCTAAATCGAGACTCGCACATATTTGCTACTATATTACTTTTCTATGTATGTATCTATTTGCGTCTTTTTTCTACACCCATCACCCTTCTCTCCTCCTCCTCCTCCTCCTCCTCCTCCTCCTCCTCCTCCTCCAGCACCATCCTCCCACCCGATCTTTTCTTCGTTTCTTCTAATCCTGATTTTTTTTCTTTCTTTTCTTTTCTTTTTTATCATACGTATTATTGATAACGTACGTGTAAGTTGTATTATTGACGTCGAGTAAGTTTTTTTTTTTTTTCTTTTTTATACCTTTGCTTTACAAAAGAGCGTCGATTCCTTTTGAGAGCAATAAATAAGAAATATATTTTGAATCACGTTTACGAATATTTCATTCATTTTTAACCCTCCCTCTCTCCAATATGTTTTTCCGCCTGAATCGCGATATACACAAGTTCGTGTATTCGTTTTATTTGCAATAAAATCGATCGTCATTCAAAGCTCTAATCGTTAAGTAAATCTTGTAGCTCGCTCGTTATTGGCTTTAAGGTTGTGATAACAGAATGATTGTTTTCATAAGAAGGGAAAGAAAGAGAGAGAGAGAGATGAAATGGAGTACCTCGTTTTTCTTTATTTTCCTTTTCGATTTTTTCCCTTGTAATTTTTTTGTAACCGAGCAAGCATTAGTCTTTTTAACTCGCTTTAATAAATCAGAGATAGATAACGAACGTACGAAGAGTGATATCGATCGCGAGTGAAATATTTATCATAAATGATTTATTGATAAATGAGCTTTCATTGGTATTGTCGAATGATCGTAAACGATGATATTACTGGCGATCGTTTTTAAACATTTATTTCATTCAAATTTTTATTTGAACTGCACGCGCCTTTGTTTCTAGATGTATTCCTATAATAAAGATATCTCTTTCGATTGAGAATGGATTAAAACGAATCGTCGTATTTTATAAATAACGCTTTGAATAAAAAATAGTCATTCGTTTTAGATGGCTTTCCACGAAGATCGAAGATAGTCGGCGACGACTTAAAAAGGATCGTTTAAAGTGCTTTAAATATTTGCGATCTGTGTTATTATCGTAATGAGTCCGGTATGTCAATTTGAATGAATATCCTTGATAACGAAACGTCAACGTGCCAGCTTCACGAGACAGTAAAGTGTGATGTTAACGAGGATCGACGTTTTCGTTTACCGTTCTCGTACAATCGTTTCCGTCTATTACTTCTATTACCAAACGATAATATATATCTCTATGTTATTACTATAAAACGTTGTATATGATTTAAATGAAAGGAGATCTATTTGAATTAGAATAATGTGCCATAGACTCGAGAAAAAATTAGACTCCGATAAAGAGAACTAAATTTCTCTATCTGAATGAAATAAGGTACGTAGAAATTGTAAGTCTAGAGACTTGTAAAAATTGTAAAAAGGGAAATAAAAAAGACGAATTTAAAGGGACGATTAAAAGGTTCATTTTCTACCAGAAAGACAGGTGCTCGTTAATATGCAGCACGATACCTTTGATGTAGCACCTTTCTTTGCTCGCATTGCAGGAAGATGCAAATGCTTTTCAACGTTGTCGTCAACCGCCGACGGTAACCGCAGGCTCTGTGTTCGAATAAGATTCTCTTTAGTCTTCGAAACGCGTTGGCATACGTTTACTGTGTTCTCAAAAGACCGACAAAGATACGTCTAACCGTGAATAATCGTCCGTACAATTCAAATTCAAATTCATAGAATGTCGAACTAGATAATTCGGACAAGGAGGCCAAATTTATTTTGTTTTCTCTTTATCCGAATGTTTACTTCCTTTAGAAAAAAATTTCTTTTCCAATGGGATTAAAAATCAACAAGAGTATTTTCATCGGAAAATATTTTAACGGATCTTTCGTTATCGTTTCTTATCTTTCGATTTGAAAAATATCGTCGGTCGTTTGTTTATGAATGAAAAAAGAAGGAAAATAATTATGAGGATCAAAAAATTACGTAAGATAGTAGATTATTCAATTCTAGAATTGATTTCTTAATTCTGGAAAATCAAGGTGCAGATATTTCTTGTATAAGCACAAGACAGGAATGAGAGAGAAAATAAATTGTAGCGATTTGTAAACGTTTAACGATGTTGTAATTTGTTCAGTTAACTCGGAGAAAAAGTATATACGATAATCCAAGTTTTTTTTTCGAGCAACAGGTCAAAGAGGAGAGAGAGAGAGAGAGAGGAGGGGGGAGAAAAAAGGAAATGAATTAATGCAACGAATCGTATCGTAAGAATTATCTCATTGACGTTGCACGATTATTAGCAAACAGATGGAATCGCAAAGGTTCTTTCTTTTTTCAAGGAGCATAGAGAATCGAACCTGCGCAATCTCCTTGTGTTCTCATAATTATTTTCAACAATTGGCCTAATGTCCGTGCGATAGAGTCGATCGATGAGCGATAATCGTTCTAAATGCTTTGAAAAAGACATCTGCGACTTTATTAATTCCTATTTGACAAAAGAGTTAATGATCGTTAAAGCTTGACGAATAAAACAACGTTTGGTTTCTGCAATAATCGTTGGAATTAGAACGAGAGGTGTCGCTATCAAAATGTTCTATTCGGAATTCTATAAATTTATCGATCTAATAAGGGAAGAACGTGGAAATGAATTAACACGATCGTTCGTATATGACAGGAACATTAGAACTTGGTAGGAACTTGGTAGCTATTTATTTGTAAAAGCAACGTTTAGTTTAATGCAAATTTCCTAAGACCAAGACGACGATAGTAAACGTTTGCCGTCAAAGGCACGCGCAAATACGCAAAGCTGTTTACAGAAATGCATTCCCGACGATATCCTTTGATGGGAAGTCCCTTTATTTATTACGAGTAGAATGCTCGATGTAGTTACTTGATTTTCATGGATTAGAAACTGTTAAATGTTATCGAGAGATTGGCACGATATTATTTTTCATTGTTATTTTTAATTTTCAGACTATATTATGAAGAAACACGATAATCGGGTTCTTCACGAAACTGGAACATTATCGAGGGTAACGCAAGAAATACTTAAAAGTCTGTATTTTATCGTTATTATAGAAGGCCGAGCCAATCGGCGTCAATGATGTTGTATAGAATTTTCGACTCCGCTAGTTGATTACTGTTTATCGTGATTTATAAATTTTTGTATTTCGCCTCTTTCGAAGCCGATAGATAAGTTCGATTAGTGATAATGTTGGTTAGATAGTGGGAAGTGTGATATACGATTAGCTCGTTCTCGACGAGTCCATTCGGTTTTCTTCTAGCGAGTTTGCTCAATTCGAAATGCAACTTTTCATCATTCGTATTAATTAGTTTGCAAAAGAGCAACGAAATCACGCGTTTTCTTTTTCCTCTTCTTCTACTTCTTTCGTTCTTTTTTCTTTCTTTCTTATTATTATTTTTTTTTTCTTTTTTCTTTTCCATTTCCATCGTCGTAGAAGGATCTTCTTTACAATCGAAAAAGATCTCCAAGAGTGAACGTTTTCGTCGTCTACTAAAGAAGAATTCTAAGTCACAGAAATGGAGGAAACAGGAATGCTAAACGGTGCACTCGTTCGTCAGGACAGCAAGAAACTCTGGCAATACTTCACTTCGATTTCCGGTATTTAAACGAGAGCTCTAACGTTTCCCCATAGATATCATTTTTCTTCCGTCGTATAAACATTTCGAATTTTGAATTGAATAATGATCGAATTTAAATTTCGTCCAATTTCATTTACGAAATAATATGAAAGGATAGAGATAATAAAAAGGAATTGGACTTCCTTTGTTTTCTTCTTCCAATTTTTTCGAGCGCAAAAAAGAAAAATCAATCGCAGTCTATCTCTCATTGGGTACAAGCGTAAGTGCCTTATCGAGTATGATTACGTTTGTCCACTTCGAAAATACTAGAGTACTAAAGGAAAAGATAAATAGGAACTGATTTATCGAGGTTAAAATTTTCCATAGAGATCCGTTATTTTTCTTTCTTCCCTATACAATAGAATAAGATCGTGGAAAGTTCGGTAATATTTCCTATTTAGTCAGTTACGCCCTTTTGGCTTGACGATCGGAAAAGTACGATAGAGGCGAGGCGAGGCGAGGCGAGGCTTGTAACGTCAGGAAACGTAGATAGCTACTCAAAATTTTATTACGTCGAACCGAGAAAATGTTTGAAAGCTAAGAGAAATCTTCATTCCATTGGCAATGGTAAGGCACACGAATGATGGAACGAGTGCTTTCAAAGAAAAGTGGATAAGTAAAAGCTCCTTCGGATTCCTCCTATATCGTCGTGTACGTAGTACCTACGTAGTTGATTTTTCAAAGCATCGCTCCCCTACAGCTCCCCGCCCCTCTTCCTCATCTTACGGTACACAAGTCGCAGTATTATTTTTCTCTTTTCAGTAAACTCCGTAGCAAGCGAGTTTGTGGAAAATTTAATGGCGAAACGTCGTTTTTCTGCTCTTTAACGATTAATAACAGGAGAGAGTATGTACTTTGAAAGATACAGTTTCAAAGTACATACTCTAGTATAAAAAATATTCCAGATATATCTACGTTTCTTTTCTTCTTCTTTTTCCTTTTCCTTCCTTTTCTTTGAAAGAACGAGCCACTTTGTAATACTTTTAAGAGGTCTCAACTTTAAACAACTCAAGTCTTTCGCGTATAAATAATGCTCTCTTTTTAGAATAATCCCAACAACGTTTCCTTTGCAACGAATTATATCGTCCGATGAAAATTAATCATACCTAATGACTTCCGATAAGAAATTATCGGACGAAAGGGATCCTTTTTAACTTGGAATAAAATAAAAATAAATAAAAACGAATATCGTGTTTTTTCTTTAGTCTGCTTATTGGCTGTCGGTGTTGGAACAGCTATGGCATGGACGGCACCGATATTGCCTGTTCTATATGAAACTGACAATTGGTTGGTAATAACGAAGGACGAAGGCTCATGGGTTGGTTCGTTGTTAGCATTGGGAGCTATGTTGGGTGCTTTACCATCCGGCAAAATGGCAGACAAATTGGGCAGGAAGAAGTCCCTCATGTTGTTGGCCGGACCCTTTCTATTATCTTGGCTGATAATCATCGTAGCCTCCAGTGCCTGGATGCTCTACGTAGCCAGGCTGATCGTTGGTACTAGCATCGGTGCAACTTGCGTTTTGGTACCCACTTATATATCCGAAGTCGCAGAGACATCGACCAGAGGCACTCTCGGTGCTTTTTTCCAATTATTTCTTACAGCTGGAATATTATTAGTCAATGCGTTAGGCTCTTTTGTCAATTATACGACTTTGGCGATCATTTGTGCGCTCGTCGAAGTTGCCTTCCTGGCGACATTCTTTTGGATGCCTGAGTCACCACAATGGCTCGTCGTACGTATCGTACAAACATTTCTCTTTCTTTCTTTTTCGAAGTAAACCTTTGTAATAATCTTAAAATAATTTCTCTCTAGAATATGGAAAGAAGACCGGAAGCCGAAGTGGCGATGAAAGTACTCCGAGGCGATTCTTACAATCCCAACGAAGAGATAACGATTATAGAAAGTGCAAAGGAAGAAGCATCGTCCAGAACATCTTCCTTCCTTGATATCTTTCGCACGGTCGGATCTAGAAGAGCTTTTATATGCTCTTGCGGTGGTATGCTCTTCCAACAACTTTCCGGAGTAAACGCCGTTATTTTCAACACATTAGAAATTTTTCAAGCGGCTGGAAGTTCTTTACCTTCTGACGTAGCTGCGATAATTGTCTCATTGGTTCAGGTAAATTTTTTCGTGACGATTTACAAGGATTATCTAAAACAAATTTAATCGTTTTATATCTTCTCCCTCCCTCTCTCTCTCTCTCTCTCTCTCTCTTTTTCAGGTGATAATGTCCGGTGCAGCGGCAGCGATCGTGGACCGAGCTGGTAGAAAACCATTGCTCATGTTCTCTTCCGGAATGTTAGCTATTTGTCTCTTAGCATTAGGTATTTATTTTAAAAAAAAGGACGATGGCGATGACGTTAGCTCGTTAGGTTGGTTACCACTGGCTTCTCTGACTCTTTTCATGATTGCCTTTTCCATTGGGTAAGCGAATTGAATGAAATTAATGGAACCGTATACAACGAAATAATTTTGGTAAATATTTAACTATGTTCGTCGTCATATAGGTTGGGCCCAGTGCCTTGGATGCTGACGAGCGAATTGTTCACT
The DNA here is from genome assembly GCF_910589235.1 of Vespa crabro. Taxonomy (NCBI): domain Eukaryota; kingdom Metazoa; phylum Arthropoda; class Insecta; order Hymenoptera; family Vespidae; genus Vespa; species Vespa crabro. The sequence continues at coordinate 510,900 of NC_060975.1, forward strand.
GCCGAGCTGAAAGGGATCGTCTCGAGTGTCGCTGTAATGTTAAATTGGTTTTTGGTCTTTTGTGTGACAAAACTTTTCCCATCGATGACAGAAAAACTAGGAATGGGTGGTACCTTTTGGTTCTTTGCTGTAATCATGGTGATCGCAACCGTCCTCACTTACTTTATATTGCCAGAAACAAAAGGGAAATCAATCAGGGAAATTCAAGACGAGTTGAATGGTGTTTGATTGGCAAGGTCGCTTCGTACTCGAGATAAAACCTTGCCGTTGTTTAATTACGTACAAAAATGAAATATGACTTTGCAAATTTGTAAGAAAAGACACGAGATCATTTCATTTCTTTACGCCTATTACATGGCTATTATTACGATCAAATTATAATCTCGTAATCGTTGTATTCAATTACGGCAGTGTACGTCAATTGTCGATAATTGTACGAACCATTGTTAGCTATAAACAAATACGATGATATGTTCACCTCAGTGTTCTTCTGATCAATAACTCTCGCGAGTTTGACGATGACAATGTTAGAATGAGAGAGAGAGAGAGAGAGAGAGAGAGAGAGAGAGAGAGAGAGAAAATTTGTATGTTTGTTTCTCATATGACGCAAAAGAAAAATAAATTTTTACATTCGTTTACGTGTACCCGCACACGTTTTCATGGCTCGAACGTAGTAACGAGCTGTCATTTGCAAACTGTTTCGATTTTAATGGTCCTTCAGGAAATTTTCAAGAGGACGAGTAAGATATATTATTTCGATTATTGAGAGGTCTAGTCGATATTTATGATAAAATTCGGACGAACAAAAAATTATCGTAATTGTTTAGTTAATCGATGCGATATATCAAATATCTAGAATCAATTATTCGTAGAAAGATTGTAGAGTTTCATGCTGCTTCGAGGACACGTTACTTGTGAATGACCCGTATTTATCGTTGTTGATCATTTGACGTAGTCGTTCGTTTCTAAATAATATTCTTAGAAGCAGATGACCTTGTTTAAAATAAAATACGTAAGATGGAGTTATATATATATATATATATCGTTCAGTATTTGAAATATGTTATGCTTGAAGGTAAATCAGATATCGTTAAGTACTCCAAAGTTACGTTTGTCAAAAAAGGAAAAGAGAAAAGAAGAGAGGAAGAAAAAAAGATACTTGTAATACTTTGTTACGAGTCCATTATCATTAATAATATTTCAAAGAGAATTAAATTTTGACAAACTAAATATTAAATCTCGCTATTAACAGTGTAATTTTTCTTATTAAAATGTTTATGGAAATGTTTGATGTACTTTGTCCTTGACTATACATATACATATACGTTCTCAATATATTTACAAATACCAATAATTTATGAGTAATACGGTTTAAATCGATAAGGAAGATAGAGATTAAAGTTTCCTTCTGAAAATCCCAGATAATTCTACAAAAGAAAGTAGATAATCCTTTTCGATGATTGGTATTACATCTTACCGACTGTCCGATGTAATAAATCATTTGATGCGGAACCTACATAACGATGCAATAATTCATCCTAACTTTATTACACGTTACTTGTCATAAATGCTAATAAAAATATTTAAATGGCAAACATTTTCTTCGGTATGTAACGTAAATATACGAGACAATGAAATTAAGAAATGTAGTGTTTCTTGGTTGTGGAAAAAAACGATATTTATTTATCACGAATAACATTTACAATGACAAGGAGTGATCGATGGAATTTTTACGTGTAAATATCTTTTGTGTAATGTTTGTATTTTATCTTCAATAGAAGAAGAATAGAAAAGTTATATGTGTACTCTTTGTAATTCATTATCTTTCTCTCTCTCTCTCTCTCTCATTGCATTATATACGATACAAGTTTTCTTTGTATAGTTTACGATAAAAATACGAGATCCATCACGAAATTGAACGTGCATAAAATGTAAAGATTTCATTGAACGTAGATAAAACGTAGAGATGAAAGAGAGAAAGAGAGAGAGAGAGAGAGAGAGAGAGAGAGAAAGAGAGAGAGAAAAGAAAACAGAAAAGAAAAATTTTTTTAAACCAGTAGTGTCGATATTCCAACAGTGAAAGCAATTTAATAATTACGAAGTATAAATTTGTCGATATATTTTATAAATCCGAATGCGCGAATTATGGTAGGACGCACACGCGGAATGGAAATTATGATTGTAACAACTTCCTTATTCGTTCAACGTTTGAACATTTTGATCGAAAGTTTACAGCTATGTTTATGCATACAATTGTTCAAGTACCCATCCAAAAAGATTTCGAAAATCTGCGATATTGTACTTTAAATGTTTTGCGCTATTTGTTACGTTGCATGAAAAAGTTTTCCGCATAATTATGATTTTTCTACCATGGATATCGATCTTTGTTCATAATTGTTGAAAAACTCGTTGGGTTACACGTTATCGTACATGATGAATGTTAATTATATTTCAAACACCGGTATATTATGAAATATCATAAGGAAGAAATGAAAAAAATACAAAAATAAAGAAGAAAGATTCTTTCGTTTCGTTTGGTAAAAGAAAATTTCACGGTATATTATTTTATGGGAAATTAGTTAGTTATTACATCACGAAAATTCCATTGCCTTGGGATTATCGTTTTTCTCACGAGCACAATTCTCATTCTTATCGTTATTGATATCGTCAGCCACAACGAAGTGTGATCTCATTTTCCAATCTCTTCGAGCACTTACCTTTGCAAAGTATTACGAAGTATGGAAAGATTGATCGATACGTAATGGCGACTCATCGATAGAATCGATCGCTCGGAATTTCAACTTTTATGACCTTCGCGTTAATTTCTTGGATAGAAAAAGAAAAAGAAGAAAAAAAAAGAGAAGAAAATAAGGATAAGCTTCTTCTTTTTCTTTTTTTTTTTTTTTCCTTTTTTTTTTCGTCGTCGTTAATAAAAATGCAACATCACGGACGCGCGAATCCTTTCGATCATTTTTTTCCTCCCTATCCATCATCGCGTAATCCGTTTTAATGTATAAGCAACCATTGTTTTTACAGTCCTTATTAGTATCCAGTTAATTCGATAGACTTTATAATAAAGCAACATTGTCCTTATTCGAATCACGATCGTTTTGCCACTGCCGCACGTAGAGCGATTTACGATAGTGTGACGTCATTTCGAATACAATTCCTTCTTTCTGCACGATATTTCGTAGATTTTGTGACGTTACGCAAACACGATACTACGAAATTTCGTGATGAGCATTGTCAATGAAAAAAAAAAAAAAAAAAAAAAAAAGAAGATTATCTCTCTGGTTACGTGCTTTGGCAAACGTACGGTTTAAAATATTTCATTTCCTTTCTTTTTCTTTCTTATTATCCGCTTCATGAGTTCTAACGAAATTGATATTATATCACAAAATCGAGGCAAATTAAAAATATGTAAATTAATTTAATTTTGTTGACATTAATAAATTATTGAAAAATTAATGTGACTCTTATTATATCGAAAAACGTGAGCATAGCACCATCTTTGTGTTCATAAAACACGTCATTCCAGTTCCTCATTAATAAAATTTCACAGATATTAATGGTTACCTCTGGTCGGATAGATCTATACTTTGTCCAACACGATTTGTAATACACTCATCGATAAACGTTCCAAGTTTCATCGTGTAAAGGTGAATATTTGCAAATTTTTTTCGTTAGAATCAATGAAATAATTGTTCTTCTTTATTCTTTTTTTTTTTTTTTTTTTTTTGAGAATGATAAATGAACTCTTAGAGATCTTAGAGAAAGAGGAGGACAGATCGTCGTGTCATCGTGAATGGATAAAAAGTTTGTAAAAATCGTGGAAAATGTAGAGATAACGATAGTCGGTAGTATTCAAGGGACTATTTAAAAGAAAGATGAGATCTTCTCTCTTTCGTTTTTTCGTTTCGATGAGTAACGTTTGACTTTCTTTTACTCCACTTTATACTGTTGCAAGTGTATCTCCGAACGGATAAGCGAAAAGAAAGTGGATCGTGAAGGAAATTGGAACGAGAAGAGAAGAAATTCAACGGTAGGTAATTTCTTCGAAAGAGTATTTATCTGATTATTATTCGAGTATCGACTTGATAAGTTAAATAATCAATAAATAAAAGTTTCGATCTATTGTATTGCGTTTGATAACTTTCCTTTATCGATAGCTATAGACGTAATAAAAAGATAGGGAAACGTATAAAAGAACGGTGCAATTCGTTGCTTCGTTTATCGAATCGTTTTTTACGATCTCCTTCGATCTTTTATCAATCATAAGATAGAAAATGTTCGATCAGGTATTTTCTTTAATTCTTTCTTTCGTACCAGCTCTCTGTATCAGTTGGATATAATTCTTTCGTTCCTTCAATAATTTCAGTAGTTATTACCACGTTCATGTTTATGCAGCTGGTAGCGGTAAGAACAATCGGCTTTGCGTTTGAATCACGCTCATGAGTATACGAAAGCTACATATACGCATATATGAAATAAAGCTCAACGATCTGTATTATTACGATGGGAAAATATTAAAAGATAAAACATAACCCAAATAGTAATGATCATCGATCATCGACCTATCTGTTTCTCATTATTTCAATTTTCTGGCTTAAAATCCATGCGTATTTCCATTCGATTCGATCGATAATCAGAGAAACAACATTGCCACTCCAGATTGGTTTTTCGTTACCACAAATCATCCCTCCTTTATCAAAACCAAATTAGCGAAAGTTTAACCAAGCTATCATTCGAAGAGAGCCGAGCTCGCGACACAGACGAAAGATAAAGAATCGTACGTTCTTCGGTCGATTATATAAGAAAAATTATCGAAGGTCTATATTACAGCCGATTCTAAGAGAAAAGATCACTTTAAAGTAGTCCGCGTAACTCGTCGGTAATACCAAGTAAGTTAACCCTTTTTATATCTACAAAATTCTTCTCGAACTTTTGAGATCTCTCATCGCGATCGTTACAAAGTATGTGGTAGGGACAGGGGGGCAAGGAGGGGGGGGGGGGGAGCGAGGAAACAGTAGTGCATTTTATCGAGATTAGATATCGACATTATAAAGTTTAGTTTCAAGGATTATTGGAGAACTTTCCCCTGCAAGTATAATAAGTAGATGATTGCGGTGTTACGTCGACAAAATAATTGATGCTTCCAATTTTTTACAAGCAATTGTAAATTCGGTGAAAGCAACTCGATAAGATTTTTATTCAATTAGTATTCGATAAATCGGTAAAACTTACGTACTTTTATTTCGCTATCGAAGAACGTACAAACGCGATTGAATAGAAATAAAAGGCTTCTATCAGCTGAATTATTTGAATTTGAATCGTCGCTGTAACGAATGAATTATGACACATTTTCGTATATCGACGCGAACCACCTTCCGATAATAATCAACTGGTTGTGACGTAAATTCGCATGCTTTTCTTTTCTTTTTCCTCTCCTCTCACGTTATCTATTTTTACCTATCATCGAATTACGAGGAAAATAGTTAGCGCGATGGAAAATTCGTACTTTCGATTACTTCGTGGAATTTATTAGAAATATTTACAATGAAATTGTCTCTTGTACACGTCTTTTTTTTTTTTTTTTCATATCTAAGTACATCTTTCGCAATAGATCGTAAGTACTGCGTAAGTACGTATACATAGAATAATTTTAAAGCGCAACGATCGTTTCGCTTTCAATTGTATCGCCAACTGACAGTTCCAGAGTAACCATTCATTTCTATTTTTTTCTTTTTTTTTTTAATTTTGTTTTCATTGTCATTTAAATGAGTTTGCTCCTTCACGTCAAGCTGGCTATTTAAATGCAATAAATGTGACGCGTAATTTTTTAATAAGACGCATAGAGCACGTCCGAATGCACTAGATTGCGATCCCATCCCATGTGCGCGCGTTCATCAATGAACCATTCGAGTCTCGTGTCTCGCTATATTGATTTTCTAGCCCTAACGTAGAAGAAGGATGAAAACCGGAGCGTGGACGGGCTCGAAAAGAGATAGAAAGTAAATCGAGAATCGTGTTTTTTACTTACTTGGCCTTGAGACGACATTTTTTTAAAGACTATAAAGCTAACATAGTTTCGAGCATTGCGCTTATCGATTAATCTTTACACCTCGCGAGAACGATAATTTTCAATTTCGGGACATCGATCTATCGATTTCTTCCGCTTCTCTTATCTTATTATAATAATATTTTATATATCTAATCGCGAGATCGGAGATATCTTACATACACGCTTTTATCTGGTTAATTACAAAACTTGAATTTAAAATTGTAAACAAGTATTCAAATATTTTTGATCGTATCGCGAGGAAATTTTTAAATGTGCATGCAAATCGATCAATTATTAGAAAAATTTCTTCGGCCAATAGAAATATTATATCATCCACGATCATACCGAGACGGCGAAGAATTTCCAATACTATTTCTTCTATTTACAAGTTCGTCCTTTGCACGATACTTTATATACAATGATGACCCGATCCCGTTGAAAAGAATACACGCATACATAATATAATACTTGATCGAAATTTTTCAACGAGCTTAGTCGTTAAAATGATAATTCAAATAGGGGAGATGTTACATCCATCCATGATTGTATTCATTCTCGGCCCTTTTCAAACTGACCGCTCGCAGGATGCATTAATTTTTTTATTCCCAGAGGGAGACGTGCACCCTTTGCCAATCGACATGTAAAGTCTATTAAAAAGTATGCCCTTTTTCGTACTTGTACTAAATAAAGTAATAAAGTTCTCAGATTTTTCACTGGTCGTTTCACTTTCATAATAACTCGTACGAATCATCTAAATATATCTCCCAAAAGAGACAAGTCCACTTGGCCAAGATGATAAGCAACTTCCGTTTAAATATATAGATAGACAAAAATATGTAGATGTAATTATTTTCTTGCATACACGTTGACCTATTCATCGAGTCGAGTTAGTCACTTGATTTCGACTTGACGCAGAAACAAACTGACAGTGTTTATATTCGATCTTAGTACGAGCGTCCTCGATGATGTTGATATTACGAAAACAAAATAAAAAATAGAAAAGAAGAAAGTGGGAGGAGTAGAAATTATTTCCGACGGTAATAAATATAATACAACTTATAGCCATTGTTACTCGTTAAATATAGATCTTGTTGTAAATTGGAATTAATTAGAATTAGATTAATGGACGTATGAACGTACCAAATTTCAATAGTAGCTTAAGGAATGTCTAGATCGAACGATACAGAGTACTGTATGCTTCTATGCAAGAGAGAATAATCGTTGTCCGACGGCCCTGACACAAACCTTCATCGTAGAATTCCGGATTTTCAGGGTCGAAGTCTTTCGTTCGTGCGGTCGTTGTATCTGAAACGATCGATCATCGACTACCGAAGACTGCCTATCGAATCGGAGCTGTGCTACCAGAGGCAGAAGAAGAACACGAGAGGGAGAGAGAGAGAGAGAGAGAGCGAGAGACAGAGACAAAGACAGAAAATGGCCCCCACTCATCGCGAGGAAGAAATAGAGGGGCGCTCGTATAAAGAGTATGCTTACAGCCCTGTACCAGCGAGTTCCTCCTCGGCTGTGTACGAAACAACCACCACTACCCTCGTTAAAGAACCCTACGTTATATCTAGTAATAACGGAGAAGAGTTTAAAAAATCTACATTTGGAATCGTTACGAGCAAGTGCAGTGCTGCCGAAATGGGTGAAAAAGGATCTACTCTGTTGCAGTATATTGCTGCAGCTGCAGGTCAGTACCTTTGATTTTTCTTTTTTATTTATTTCTCTACTTTTTTTTTAAACTTTCTTCCTCTTGTTCTTTCATTGTTATTCCTTAAAACTCTTTGATTTTACGAGCGAGCTTAACGAGATGCATTGCGAATAATCATTATCGTTCGAAAGTGATTTTTGGCTCGAGAAAGGGTCAAACCGAGTGACGTAAATAACAATTAAGGGCTTCGATTCGTGTCACAGTCGAAAATAGATGGACTTTAAACTATAACGTATAAGCTATGCCTCCTTCTGACTTTAAACTTGAAAGTAGACGTTTATTTTATAACCATAATAATATTCGTTATCTTTTCTTGTCCGATCGTTTGAATTTTGTGTAAAACGATTCGTGTAAATAACATGTGGCTTAAAAATATGTATATGTATATGTATATATATATAGAATATATATATGTAATAGAATATATATATATATAGAATATCGACAAACATTAAGTTTGTTTGTTTTGTTCAAAATTTTGTCGATCTCGTTTACTTTTTTAATAAATCCAATAAGTCGTGTAATGATACGAATTACGAAGAAGTTATAGGATTTCCTTCTTTTCAATTAACTACATCAATCGCCTAAAGAATCTTGGAAAATATATTTTTTTTTTCCTTCAATTTCGCATAATTCCCTTGGCATTGAGATGAAAGGAAGAAAAAAAAAAAAAAAAAGAAACGAAGAAACTGTTTAATCGCATTCCAGAATGTAATCGTATCCTGTCGTAGTACCAGATAGTTGGAAAAAAATTTGTTGATTAGAGCGTATAATATTTAATGCGAATATATAAGAACAAAAAAGGAAGAAAGGGAAAAAGAAAGAAGGAAAGAAAGAAAGAAAAAAAAACAAAAAAAAAGAGGGAGAAAAATAATTTGAAACGCACGTGCGCATTCGCGTGCAACCAAGCAGGCACATCATTCTGATCGAGCTTCGAACTCAATGCCGACGTCCTCGAGTAAATGCAATTCACGTGACGCAAAGCTTACGATCGAACGTCATGGGGGATGTATGGGTGCATTTTGTATCTCGTCTTTCTCATTAATATTTTTCTTCTCTCACAATTATTCCTTTATTTCTCAATTAAAATTGACCTAATTAAATTTAGAAGTATCTATCTAGATAAAGTTCCGAGTGACGTTTCACGCACGTGCTGCATAAGATTTCATATAGTTAAGTTTCCCTGTGACGCGATAGTCTCGGCTGCATCATTCGAGTTTTTTTTTTCTTTTCTTTTTTTTTTTTTTCTATATTTAAAACTATCTCTTTCTTTGTCTCATGTACGTATTTATGTCTCGGTCTGAGATCGCGAGAAATGTTTTCTTTATCCTAGACTATTTTAAATGTTGATCCTTCTCCTTGCTCTTCTACCTTCAACATTCTTTCTATTTATACGTTCTACGAACGTACTCGATGATCATTGCTTCAATCGTTACGACGAAAGACAAATTTGCGAAGGAAAAAAAAAAAAAAAATACTCGGAGGAAATAAATTATTACGTTGATGTGTTCATTAAAATTTTTAAATCCTTTCAAAAGATCTTTCGTGATCAGAAATATTCGACATCGTGAGAACTGGGAATCGAAATGGCAACGGGAGAAACTGTTTTTATTAGCAGTTAGACTCTTTCACAGTAAGAATCCTTCTCACCGTCAGATTGCTGCGGTTACACGAATAATGAGGAAGTAGTTCAGCTCGATTGAGATCTTACTTCTACTCGAGCTGATACTTAATCCGCCCGTCACTACCGGATGCCACTTGTTTTAATATTCACGCCGTGAATCGTGAAATGATTTCAAGTCGTAATAACTTTGGTTTGTCATTATCATCGAAGTATTTCCCCTTTTTTTTTTTTTTTTTTTTTTTTTTTTTTTTTTTTTTTTTTTTTGTTATCGTACCTCCTTGTCTTTCTCGAGTTTGTATTTACATTCTTTCCTCATGGTTTACTTTGAACGACTACGTCTGACATACTTCTTCTTTTCTTTGTTTCTCCTTTATATCACTTTTTATTTCGATGGTTTCCGTTCTTTATCTTATGAACCATGTATACAGCTGCACGAAGACAACAAAATACTTTACGGAATATAAACGACGAAATATGCGCTAACAAGCCAAATCAAGTTTCCAGTCGAGGCCGTAAAGGATGTTTATTTTTTTTTCTTTCGAATCGAATAATTCTACAATAATGCGAAAAAAAATTACCCAATGACCCAGTATCATCAATGTCACGTTTTTTTCCAAAAACTTTCTCGTTCATTAAAATATTTCCATTCGATTGGATATTCGATAAAACCGAAGAAACGTTTCGAATTTTTACCAGATCTGCAAGTTTATCGAACGACCAAAAGCTTTTTTATGTTTCATAATTTTTTTGTTAGATTATGATATTAGATAATGACAGGATTCATTTGAATCTCGAAATAAGAGCATGCACCGAACGATTATTTATCTCGATTATTTTATATGGGATTAAAATGGGTACAAAACATAACAAAAATTACACGATACTAATTACTAACATAGACATCGGATAATATTATTGAGTCGTAAATTACATGACAAGTGAAAGCAGTTGTTTGTTATATAATTTTGAAAAATGTACATGTAATCACGGCATTATCGATCGATAATATCTATTAGGATTCTTCTTAATCCGTGCGATTAAGCACGATAATTCTCCTTACATGTGTTATCTTGGAAAGAAAAAGAAACTTCCTCCCTTTCAACCGTTTCTTCTCTCTCATAGGTGGAAAACAAAATAATTAATATCGATTCGTATATTCGTTTTAATGAATAACGACGACATCAGATTTCATTCTTCGTAAATACTTGCGATATTTTCAATCGTAACATTTCTTAATGATAATTTGACGTTGACACTGTTTACATATACTTTTATATACGTTATCTATAATCGTAGAGAAAATTATACTGAGGAAAACAAAATAACAATTACGTTGTTGTTAGATCAATGAGCACGCTTATCGATAGGATTCTTATCGTTTATGATGCATCTACCTATATTTTTTTACTAAACATATCATTTGCATACAAATACTTATATGCGATATAGAAATGATATATGTTTAGATTATAAAATCTTATTCCGTTATTATGTTTCATTGAGCGTAATTTGACAAGTCAACGATACGACGATTACACCGACTCGTTTTCCAATATATTATAATTATATTGTCTAATTGGCGTCCTTGAAATAATACCGAACAAGTTGTCGCACGCACAAAGTAAGATTCTAATCGCATAAATGGCAAAACGAGAGAATACTTAATGAGATAACGACATAATATGTATTAATTTCGAGAAACAGATACGAACACGCAAAATTTAATGGATCAAAGATTTTCCAAGGTGCCACGTACAATATTTTTTTTTTTCTTTTTAATTAAAAATGATCTGATTCGAATGAAAATCTATCGATCCATCGATTTAAAATCATTAACAAATGTTGACAATTTTCAATAAAAATTATTCGAAGAACGAACAAATAAGTTACTTGAATATCAGATTTTTCAACAAAGAAAATAGTTGGAAGGTCGTTGCTAAAATTATCGTTCGCGACAAACTTGATTAATTAAGGTCAAAGTATATCGAGTATTTTTACTAAACGTGGAAAGGCAACGGAAATCCTTAAGAGTAAATAAAGGTTCTTAAGTAGCCGAAGTGATCTTTACTCGAGGCAAACCGATACAATTGTTGGTAAAGTGATCGCTTTGTTAACTCATTAAAGATCTTTCGATATGAGTAATTTCAAGTTTTAGTCGACATGATTTTAATCGATTTGACATCATCATCTGGATTCGATAATTGATAATAATATTCGTATACGCATTTATACGACTTATCGAAAAAAAATACATTGTTATTAAGAATCGAAAAGATCAAGTCGGATCGATCTTTAATCTAAGAAAAAGGAAAAAAAAGAAAAAGAAAAAAAATAAAAAGATAAAAAAAGACAAGAGAAAATGCTGTAAAAAGCGATCACTATTCACGACGGTATCGACACGCCTCCTCGCTTATTTTTGATTTATTTAATTGCCTGACTCCGCACTTTTCTGGCGATATCTCTTCCCATTTCTATTCCTCTTTTTCTTTTTTTTTCTTATTCCATCCAAGTTTATGAAAACGTCTTATCGAGTTGGAAATTTCCTAACTGCAAAAAAATGATAGCGAAATATACGACGCGACGCGATTAGATTCATTCGTCGTCAGTAACCCCATCGAACTAATTCTCTCATTTCTTTCGCTCTCTCTCTCTCTCTCTCTCTCTCTCAGCTCTTAATATAATTTTTCTCGCGAGTTTTTCGATCCACGGTCGTATTTACGATACGTATTATCGTTTATCAAGATAATAGAATTTTTATCGATACGTAAAAAAAAAACAAATTGATACGAAAGAAAAAAGAAATGAAGTGTAAAATTTTATAAAAATATCGAAATGGTCATTCTATATTATATAACTATCCCCTCCTTCTGCAAAATAAAAGAAAGGAAAAAAACCGACGAAGCGATTAATTCTCTTGAAATATTTCGTTTTTATCAACGAATTTCACCAACAAATACGAATGTTTAATTTTTCAGTCGACATTTCGTGAGTCTCGAACGAATCACGTCCGGTCTGTAGACTTGCGTAACTCTGTAATAATAAAAGAGTCGCGAGCGTCGAATGATTCGGCATACCTGAAAGGCTTGGGCAGGTTGCATAACCGCAATATACGGTGATGCATCGCGATGCACCGCAATACAAACAAAAAAAATACCGAAGGAACGAACGATGATAGCGTGACGAGCAATCGATACGAAGATGCAAACTATTCGCTACGATTATCGCGTGTTCGATGCTGCTCGATAGTTTATCTCGATATGGCTGACACCACAAATGAAAAAATTTTATACTAGTTCTCGAGAGTTTCATTATCATTTGACTTTTCTTTTTCACTTTTTGTCTCGATTTTTCGTCCTTTCTATCGATATCGCGATTCGCTCTCTCTCTCTCTCTTTTTTCTCTTTTTTCCCTTTTTCCTTCTACTCTTAATACGTTCGAGATAAGTGTCAGAACTCTCTCGGATTATTTTCTTACGATCCCTGTTAACGAAGTAAACGATACGAAAATAAATGAACCACATTATTAACAAGCTATATAAAGATGCATTATTTTATTGTAATTAAATATCCGGTAAGAAGTTAAACGGTAAAAGCTAATACAAAAGAAATCAGCGTTAAATTCGAATAATCGTATAACAAGAAAGACGATATATTTTCTTGCGATGATATATTACTTATTACGATGAAAGGGTTTCCAGGTACGAGCGTATAGATCATCGTTGTCGCGAACTAAGTGGAAGGTAAACGATAGACGAGATAAATAACGTCAAATTACTCCGAGATATTTTAATTTTTTCAAAGATATTTCAAACGTTTTCTTAACGGCGATTCGTTTGGGCTGTCATTGCTCGGAACGAAAAACATTTCTATGGTCGGTCACGTGGACGTATTTACGAGCGAACGAAGCGTGTCGTTGTGACCGCAACATTACATAAAGCTGATATTTCGTAGTTGATTTATTTTTTTCTCATTGTCGTAAAAATGATCTACGTGGATCGATCCGCCTAAAAATGAAAGATATTCACTCTGGAATCCCTTTGGCGTCTACGTTCGAAAGCATCGAGGAAATAAAAGGCGCAGTCCTTGATAAAACCAAAGCAATTTAAAGCGAAACAAGCGATTATGCAAAACGCACTATAACGGCACGTTTTATCGTAGGAAACGCCTCCGATGCTGTGACCAAGAGTTACATTTTAAAAATGATTAAAGCGAGACGAATTTATCATCGTGGAAAATTAGCAACGAGTTTGTTACCGCTTTATTTCATCCACTCTGTACGATACGCACGCGCGGAAATAGTGTTTCGAAATATCTCATGTTATCTTTTTACGAGAGATCGATAAACTTTCAACAGACCGAGGAAGATCTATAGATCGTTTTTCTTTTATAGATTACTATCTTATAGATTACTTACCTATTTTTATCTCTCGATGTTTCAGCCAATCTCAGTATAATGGCGACAGGAGCGATGTTGGGCTGGACCAGTCCGATATTAGGTAGACTTATGGTGAAATCCGATGACAATCCTTTGGACACTCCCATTACCGCAGATGAATCATCCTGGATCGGATCGTTGGTAGCCATTGGTGCTGCTGTTGGAAGTTTCGCGGCTGGATATTGCGCTGAAAGGTATTTTTAATTCTTCCAAGTTTTCAAGTTGTTGTTGTTGTTGTTGTTGTAACTAAATCTCGAGACTTAATTTAAAAATATCATTTCTCAGATTTGGACGAAAATACACTTTACTATTTTGTATCGTACCTTATTTGATCGGTTGGGCGTTGATAGCTACGGCACACAATGTAGCTCAGTTTTACGTTGCTCGATTGATATTTGGAGTTGGCTTGTCCTTCGCCTTCACTGTCGTACCTATGTACGTGGGAGAGATCGCAGAGGTAAGAGAGAAAAACTTACTTATTACGTCTGCGAGCGAACGTCATAAAAAATTTCTAAACCATATGGAATTTAATCGTAAAGTATAAAGTTTCTATTCGAATCTTTCGCTAGACGTCCATCAGAGGAGCATTGGGATCCTTTCTTCAATTATTCATCACGTTTGGATTGCTCTATTCTTACGTCATCGGTCCGTACGTTTCTTACACGGTCTTTTGGATCCTCTGTGCTTGTCTACCGGTCATCTTCTTCGTTTTATTTCTACTAATGCCAGAATCACCTTACTATCTAATCTCCAAGGGTAACAGAGAAGCTGCCGTTACTGCGTTAGCCAAATTACGCAGCAAGAGCGAAATGGCTGTACAGCAAGAGGCAGACGACATACGGGTAAGAATAAAATTTTATCGAACGATAGGAATTTTAATTATCGACGAATACGCGATTCGTTGGCGGAATAGGCTGAACACGTGCTCGTTTCTCCTGCAATAAATTGTGCCGTTCAATATCGATTCACGATACCGGTCACGTACGTTTAACGAGATCGTTGTGAAAAGGTCATTCCTTGATCCTGTATAGAGCGTCTAACCAACCGAGATCATAGAGTTTCGGAGGAAAAATATCCTTTTCTTGATCTTTTATATACGACAGCAAGTTGTAAAAGTTTAGAAACGTATTTTGTCAATTGTATGCTGTCACCAGCAGCCATTCGATCGACCCCGTGCACTCCAAAGGATAAGATCCTTTTTATCGATCTCTTATAATTTATTGAACGCACGATATTTATAGACAATGAGTAAGACTGGTCTTCGTAACATATCGTAGTATCTACGTATGTCGAGGATATCGCGCGAGGTGACGAAACCATTCATTCGTCAATTGCATCCTACTCATTCATCATCGATTTATTTCGTTTCATTTTCCCAGGATGCCCTCGAGGAATCAATGAAAACGCAGACCAAGATTTCGGATCTATTCACCGTCAAGGCAAATTTTAAGGCCCTCATATTCACCTGTTTCTTGGCATCCTTTCAACAATTGACCGGTATCAACGTTGTTCTGTTTTACATGCAAAGTATCTTCGCCGCAACTGGTAGCACCATGGATCCAAACGTGTCTACGATCATAGTTGGTTCCGTTCAAGTAGCCGCATCTTTTGTCACGCCATTGATCGTCGACAGACTGGGCAGACGATTGCTTCTCATAACTTCCGGCATAGGAGAGATCGTTACTTTGGTAAGTTATCTTTATCATTTCTATATGGATTTAATGAAGAAATTAGAAAGTCCAATAAATTTCCTCGTGAAAGTTATCTGACGAAGACTAACGATCTTTGTCGTCGTTCTCTCTCTCTCTCTCTCTCTCTCTCTCTCTCTTGCAATACCATTCGTCTCGAATGATCGCTTCCTCTTTCATTTCCAATCGATAGCACGTGTCTTCTAAGAAAATAAGAAAAATAGATTTCACTAGGAAACGTTACGACGTTGATCAATTAAGCGGCTATTACTTTACTTACGCAATCGATTGGTTCTTGACTTTCATGAATTATATACACGAACGGTGTGATAATGAAAAATCTCCTAGGAAATTCTCTTCGTCTCGTGCGATAGACGTGCCGAGTCTGAAGATAGAAAAAGGAGGAAAAAAGAAAAGGACAAAAGTAGGAATAGAGTGCGCGCGTCTCGTTATTGATTTAATTGATCGTCATCGTATTAATCGACGCGTACGCGCGTCAAACTCGAATCGTTCGGTTCACGTAGTGCCTAAAGGTATTTCTTTGACGAGCAACGAGGTCGTAACCTTCGTGTGATAGAATACGTTGCACTCGTACGCATCGATCGCGATTAGAATTCTAAAATAGATATAGTTCGGGTTGAAACGGCTAATAGCCTCCCCTTCGTTATCGTCGAGAAAGACCTCGCGAACATACATACATATGTATACGTATCTACGTTAACGATCGTAACGAGCTTGGCCCTGAATTCGATAAACACTCGGAATGCATTTAATTGCAACGTTTTAGTCGTTAACTTCTTCCCGTACGTACGAAAAGTGGCAGTACGTTCGTGTGGCATCCGTTTTGAAAAAGCGAAGCATTCGAAACGAAGAGAACGATTGTACGTAATGCATTTACGCTTTCGAAACGTCATAAACATTTTTCATGTTACAGGCTGCTCTGGGTCTTTTCTTTTATTTAAAAGACGTCAAAGAGGATGTCGAGGTCGTGGAATCGATCTCGTGGCTTCCGGTGGTTTCGCTCGTCATCTTTATCGCCACCTATTGCATCGGTTGGGGACCTCTTCCATGGGCAGTGATGGGCGAGATGTTCGCCTCTGACGTAAAGTCGAAAGCTTCCGGTATTACAGTTTCCATGTGCTGGCTCTTGGCTTTCTTCATTACGAAATTCTCGAGCAACATCACCGAGGCCTTCGGTAATCACACGACCTATTGGATGTTTGCCGTCTTCTGTGTTATCAGTGTTCTGTTCACCATATTCATACTACCTGAAACCAAGGGCAAGAGTTTGCAACAGATTCAAGACGAGTTGAACGGCGTGAAACCATCGATGTCCGAATTCAGTCATTCTGTTTTACCTACCAAACAATGAAGGTATCTTTCGGGGTCGGAGATGGTTCGTATTTTAAATGACGATCATTATCCTAGCACGAGTTATTACGGATCATTCGTTAATAAAGAAGACGCGTAGAATTATGATTGTCTTTCTTCGGCCCTGGCCACAAGATTCGATGACTTTTGGTCCTCGATATAAGTGGCGCTTCGGGAAACACGACGAACCAACAATTTTTTTTTTTTTTTCTTTTTTTTTTTTATCAGTATTGGACAGGAAGGACGTTTTACGCAACCCTTTTGTCCTCGACGTCGTATCGTATGAGATCTTCCCGAACATTCCCAAGGGAAACGTGTATCTCTGAGATCCTAAGATCATAATGATTGTGTTCCGTGTCGAGTTGTCCGTGATGAAATAGATATAAACTCTTCTTTTCTCTTCTTTATTTTATAATAACTCATAAGAATACTATAAGCGCAAAGTACTATATTTTTTTAATGATATTTTAGCGAAGAACTTTTGAAAACGTCGACGATAGCGGCGACTAAGAGAGAGAGAGAGAGAGAGAATGCGTGTATATTCCCTTCGCGAGTATGAGAACTCGTCCGTGTCACATTTGTTTCCTTTCTTCTTTTTCCTTTTCTTTTCTTTATTATTAGATTGAATGGTGTATTAATTTAAATAATAGAATAGCTTTTTATTCGGATTCCAAGCTATACTACGTATGTGAGTTTCTTTAGCGTGGATCGAGCCTGATGCAAGTCGAACTGGGAAACCGGACTGAAGCTCAATCGACTACTACTAATATTATTATTATTATTATTATTATTACTACTACAGCTCCGCTCGTTTCTTCGATATAAACGTCATGAATATTCTGGGTTTTTATTATTATTATTATTATTATTATTATTTTTCTTCTTCTTCTTCTTCTTACACTTTGTATACGCGAACGAGAAACGAAACATATGAAAACACTCTACGTTTATTCATTCGGCCAATTTCAAACATACACAAAGATTTGTTTGTATACATTTAATGAAAATTTCATTCAACTTTTTTCTATTGAAACTTTGAAATAACGCGCTGAAAGTAAGTCCGTCGATCTCATTCGCGATCGCGAAACTAGTTAAGATTCTAAGATTATAATATTTCGATAAACACGTGGATGAACTTTCGAATACGAAAAATTTGTAAAATAATTTCGAACCTTTTGTCACTTTTTATTTAGACGTTGATTATCATCTACGTATACGTATTATTTTATTATATAACTCGACTATTATTATTAAGACTTTTATTTAGAAATATCAATGAGAAAAAGCCGTAATAATCAAACAATTAAATATTGAAACAAATGTAACAAGAGAGGGAAGAGAGAACAAAGAGCGTTAGTGTCTTTCACAGAAATTTGTAGCCTAATCGGTGATCCATTAACTGCGCAATAATCAATTTATTCTCATCAAGTTGTCGTCCATTCGTAGGTGCTAACATGATCGAGTAGGAAAAAAAAGGAAAAAAAAAAAAAAAAAAAAAAAAAAAAAAAAAAAAAAAAAAAAAAAAAGATAGAAAAAAGTAGAAAATAAAAAGAAATACAAGAAAAAAGAAACACGGACATCTTTCCTGGATCCTAACGTTTAATTGCGCTCTTCGATGGAATCGATGAATCGATCGATTGTTCGCCATCAATAAGTAATATATTACAAATAATAATATATGTATGTACTCGATCATTTTTTCAAATGTCATTGATAAAAGTTGCAGAACGCAGTTCCATCGATGTTGTTATTCTTGGTGTTCATGTAAAAGAATGCACCTACGAATGTACGTACGTATCGCAAGGAAAAATCGATATAAACGTTTAGCGTGATATTCGTTCAAGGGCAGAAAACATTCCCATATTTCGCGTTACACTTCTTCGTGGATAAGAAAAATTCTCTATTTTTTTTTCCCCCTTCTTTCTTTTCTTTTCCTTTCTCTGAGCGGATGGGTTTTTTTTCCTTCTTTCTTTCTTTTCTTTTTCTTTTTCTTTTCCTTTCCTTTTTCTTTCGTTATTCTCGTTTCCGTATCGCCTTAACGCATTTCTTCCTTCTTTCTTCATATTTCGGAAGGAGAGTCACTTCAGAGATAAGAATCATAATAGAGAAGAATCGAAGGGAACTAAACTGATTCTTTGATACATACACGGTATATCTATAAACATTGATATAATTCCTTTTCTTACGAGTAGAACGATGCTCGTGGGAATACTCAAGCGATTACCAAAGATTTATCTTACGTTTCAATCCGTACTCCTAACTCGCACCTTTTAATTTCCGTATGTTTCTCTCGTCTTATTACTCACGGTACTTCCTGCTAACTCGTTCGTGTCAATTATTTATACATGTGTATATATGAGAATGGAAACGCGGTATAATCAAAACTTGTAAATTGTGATTAAAGAAAATCTTTTATATATTTTTCTCGGAGAATAATTAAAAGAAAAAAAAAAAAAAAAAAAAAACAAAAATAAAAGAAAAAAAAAGGAAAAAAAAGGAAAAAAAAGAAAAAAGAAAAGAAAAAGAAAAGGGGAAAAAAAAGTCGGAAAACTGAAAGACGGGAAAAAACGTAAAAATAATATCAAAAAAACGCGGCAAGGACGAAAGGCGCTGGTTGCCGATTACTTGTTCCCCCCCCCCCCCCCAATTGTTAACGAGTTTTTTATCACGTTTGTCAAACTTGTCAACAAAGATTCTTGTGAATGAAACGCCTTCGTGTTTCGTAATGTATATCTCTACGAATAACGAAAGATAAAAGAAGCAAGTATTTTACATAGCATCGAACAATCAATGATTATCTCGTTATCAATGAATGTTACGTTATTTATACATATATTTGGATTAATCTATAAGGAATAAATGTAAAGCGAAGAGAAACTATTTTAACACAATAAGAGAGCGTGGAACTAGAACGGGTAACACCATGTTTCATCTCGTCATTGTAAATACTATTTGATATATACATATATATGCATATTCTCAAGTGCACCTTTGTACATACATATCTTATCGGAATTGAATAAATTATAATTAAACGCAAGAGATTATTGATTTATCATTCCCCTTCCCTATGAAAAAAATGTTGTTGAGATATTATGACGATCGAGAAAAAGTGAAACATAATGAAAAACAAATCAATGACACTTGTCAAGTTCAAGGAAACGGTCATTATCTGATTTTCGATAATTACGCTTGATAATTATTATTTATTCAAAAGTAAACATTAGGATGACCGCTCGTGGAGAGAAGAAAGACGATATGGTGAGAAGATTTCTTTAATTTCGAATAACAGAATGATAATCGAATGAATTTATCACAGAACGATGAAGACAAGAGGTTACAAGAAGATTTATTGCAATTGGTCGACGTATTAATGGTAAGAATTTAATATTATTCTGTACGGGCGAGTGACAATCATTAAGAATAATAATGATTCTGGGCTCAAGGGAAAAGACGAAAAGGCGATGGCACGTGCTCTGGTACATCTTAGAATATTAATGCAAACGTCGACCACTTCGATGACCTCGGTACCAAAGCCATTGAAATTTCTCAGAGATTACTACGCTCGATTAAAGGATGCCTATTATAAAATCGAAAAAAACGACGACATTAAGAGACAATTTGCCGAGATTTTGAGCGTTTTAGTTATAGTTGGAACATCTTCAAGCTCGAGAGAATGTTTAGATTTTTGTATAAAAGGATCGGTGAAAAATCCTGGCGAGTGGGGTCACGAATATGTTAGACAATTGGAGGCAGAGATAGTCGACGAATGGACCAGTGCACCGATCAAGGAAGAAAAAGATATCAGGTCGGAATAATAAAGAATAATAGGATAGATCGATACTACGAAAGAATCGATGAGTCCATTTTTTCACAGGTCACAGCTTACGCCTTTGATCGAGAGCATCGTGAAGTTCAATATGAAACACAATGCCGAGATACAAGCCTGTGATCTGTGCTTGGAAATTGATCAAATGAATTTTCTACATGAGCATTTGGATTCTAATAACTTTTCGAGAGTGTGTCATTACTTGACGAGTTGCGCCGCTTACAGGTTATTGATCGATATCTAATTTAAAAGAGTTAAAATATTTCCAAAGAAAAAACAACGATGTTTCGTTTTCAGCGAAGACACGGAGAGAAAACAGATATTGGAATTCGTATTCGATCAATATATGATATTCGCAGAGTATAGTAAAGCCATGCTGATTGCATTACAACTGGCCAATCCGGATTTGGTGTTTAAGTGTCTTTCCACCTGTCCAGATTCTTTGATACGAAAACAATTAGCATTTCTGATTGCGAGACAACAGGTATAAATTATCGTCATTAATGTCTTCCCTGACGAATATTATAAATTCCGATGATTCCTCATTCAGAATCATTTAATGAAGAAGGAATATCAAGAAGAAGATGCACAGGATATCGAGACTATACTTACCAATGGACATGTCAATGGCCATTTTCAAATATTGGCCAGAGAATTGGATATATTAGAGCCTAAATTACCGGAAGATATTTACAAGACCTGGTTGGAGACAGGAATCAGACGAGATATCGATTATGATTCTGTCAGATCGAATTTAGCTTCTAGCTTCGTTACGGCTTTCGTTCATGCTGGTTTCGGCGAAGATAAACTTATGGCAAATACCAAAGACTGTTGGGTATACAAAAACAAGGTGATTCAATATCGACCCAAACTCTAACTCTTCTTCATTTTGACGAGGGACCTTCATAAATTTTGTATAATTTACTTTTCAGGGACATACGATGCTATCGGCAACTGCATCCTTAGGTCTGATACATCTTTGGGACGTGGATGGTGGATTAGTACCGATCGACAAGTGAATGTGAACTAAAAATAATCTTTCTAACAATAAGTTTGCTAATGCATAGAAAAAGATTTTCTTTCGACATCATTTATTCGCATTAGGTATCTTTATACGAGTGACGATTACATCAAGTCAGGTGCTCTATTGGCAATCGGATTAGTAAACTGTGGAGTTCGAAATGAATGCGACCCAGCCTTGGCCCTGTTAAGCGATTATGTTCTCTCTACCAGCGAAATTCTACGAATTGGTGCAACCTTAGGATTAGGTTTGGCTTATTCTGGCTCTCAACGGTCAGATGTTGCGGAACTTTTGACATCGGCATTAAACGACAAACAGAGTAAAATTTTGATCTAACGAAGAACAATCTCTAATAGGACGAAATAAATGAATGAATAAAAAATACTCCTTTTTAGGTACCATGGAAATTATCGGACTTTCTGCGATTGGTTTAGCTTTGGTTTACGTTGGTACGGCCAATTCTGACGTCTCCTATGTTATATTGCAGAAGTTATTAGAACTTACAATCGAGCAATTGGCTAATACGCATTACAGGTGTTATTGATTAACGAAGAAAAAATGAATTTCCAACTAATCTCAATAATGACGAGCACGTAATAAAAATCTTTAAACAGGTTTTTATCACTGGCCTTGGGAATACTTTACATGAGTTGCCGGGATGTCATAGATACTCCATCAGCGGCACTAGAAGTTTTACCTGAACCATACAGACTAGCTTGTCAAACTATGTTACAGGTAACAAACTAATTACTGTTATAAACTTATATAATTCTATCGAACACTTTGACTCGAGATTTGCGCATACGCTGGAACTGGCGACGTTCTTATCGTCCAAGAACTCTTAAGAATTTGTTCGGAACCCGTTAATGGCAAGGAAAGTATCTATGGTACACCAATTACGACTCCTGTTGCCAGTTGTTGCGATCATGGAAAACGTGTGGTTTCCAATCTAACGACAGACGATAATCAAGCGAAGAACAAGACTCCTAATTCCAAGTATATGTCTGTTATTAACATATTTTTATTAACGAACAAATTTTAACTCTTTATTAAACTTATAAAAAAAAAAAAAAAAAATAGAGAAATTGGAATATCACAAGCGATAGCGTCTCTTGGAGTTGGAGTGGTTGGTCTCGGTGAAGGCAAAGAAAATTCGAGGATTTTTGGACAAGTAATTTCCAAAAGAAGAGATAATAAAAAAGATTTCAACATTGAAATCCTAATTCTAATAATAGGTAGGACGATACGGTCCGACCCAAGCAAGACGAGCGGTACCCTTAGCTATGGCCCTTTCGTCTCTTTCTAATCCAGAACCGGCACTCTTAGATGTTTTGAACAAATATAGTCACGACAATGACGTGGACGTTGCTCATAACGCAATATTAGCTTTAGGATTGGTCGGTGCTGGAAGTAACAATGCGAGATTGGCGACCATGCTTAGACAATTAGCTGCCTATCATGCCAAAAATCCTTCTCATTTATTTCTCGTACGAATTTCTCAAGGTCTCGTGCATTTAGGGAAAGTAAGTTGGGAATGTTCGTGCCAAGTTCTTCTTACTTCTTCCTCTTCCTCTGTTAAATTTTTCATTTATCAGGGTACGTTATCGTTATCACCGATGCATTATTCATCGAGAATCTTGGATCGAACGGCACTGGCTGGATTGATGGTTGTTCTGGTTGCATGTTTGGATTGTAGGAATTTGATATTGGATAAATCTCATTACTTGATGTACTGTTTAGCTACGGCCATCGAACCACGATGGTTGGTCACTTTGGATAAGGATCTTAAGGTCTTTCAAACGTTTATATTTAAATTATATTATCTATAGGATGTCTTTGCTGCTAACAAATTTCCTGTTTTTTCTTCTTCCTTTTTTTTTTTTATAATTACAGACACTTCCTGTTTCCGTTAGAGTTGGCCAAGCCGTAGACATCGTTGGCAAGGCTGGCAATCCAAAATCCATAGCTGGTGGTAACGTTCATACGACCCCAACCCTTTTAATGCATAACGAAAGGGCGGAATTGTTGTTAGACGAATATGAACCTTTGTCCAGCATGCTGGAAGGGTTTGTTATTTTAAGAGAAAAAGCAGAATCTTCCTAAACGAACCTTTTGATCTTTTTAAATAAACATTGAAATACTTTCTTCACCCACAAAGCTAAACTTTGCCATATAAAATGACTTAGAAGCTGGTACGGAATTCAGTTTTTTTTTTTTTTTTTTTTATATAGGTTTGCGTTTATTTAACTTTAGGGACTAGCGGAAGCAATGTGCTTTATACAACAGAAATGTACATTGGTATGCATTGCACAGTGGGAACAACAACGTTGCACCATGATCAAAGTATTAGACAGATTTTTAACATCTGTTTCCTCATTCTTTTCTTCTTTATCTCTCAAGCATGGCTAATTCTATACCTTAATTATATATATAAGTAGGGTAAATAAAAGTTTCACGACGAAGCCGAGTTTATAACTCGAATACACGCATGTATACGCGTGTCCGTTCCAACGACGTAGAAAAGAACAATTTTTGGGGGAGAGGGGACTAAAATACTTCGACGGACTTTTTTTTTTCTTATCTCGTTCCTTTTGATATTTTTTCACATGCGTAGAATACACATAGGTATATCATGGTGCGTTTTCCTTTCATATCGAATGATGTAACATATATACGTATGTTTGTGTATGTGTGTTTGTATGTATGTAGTATTTATGCATGTATGTATGTATGTATGTAGGTAGGTGGATAGGTATATGAATAAGTCCAAGTTACGTGTACGAGAGATCATGGCGCTCGTTCCTTACTTTTCCCTTTTGCTTTTTATCTTTCTTTCTTCTTCTTATTATTTATTTATTTTTTTTTCTTTTTTTTTTTTTTTTTTTTTTATTATATATTATAATTACCCTCCTCGTAAAGAAACTGTGAGAAAACGCAAGCTTTACATGTATATGCACATGTACAATGTGTGTAACACTACGTACTCTTTGTATTTTAATTTCTAACGAACATTCTTCTTCTTCTTCTTCATCATCATCTCTTCTTCCTTCATAGGCACATGACTTAGGGTAAGAGGCGATATTTTTTTTTTCTTCCTAATGAAAAGCACGCTTCACACGTGCGTCACATGTGTTATTAACTTGTTTCCCTTGGTGTATATATGTACTTTATGTATGTGCATACGTGAATGCGACGATGAGAACTCGATTTTGAATTAATCCTTTACTTTCACGTTACTATGTAACTTCTTTTTCCTTTCTTTTTCTTTTCTTTTTTTTTTTTTTTTTTTTTTTTTTTTTTTTAATTATAATCGATGCTGACTTCGAATTATTCGAATATGTTCGATGTAAAAAGATTTCCTTCTCGCTACGCGATGTCGAATGAATTTTAAGTTTGTTCTCTTAAAGATTTTGCACTCTAATGTAGAGCGAACGTTCGTTCTAAGTCATGCAAAAGGGTTTCAAGTTCGAGTTTATTCTCATTTATCGCGTGCCTTTTCGTCCCCTTACTAGAGCATGTCTTCTTCTTTAGAAAATATAATAGAGAATACGTTAAGAAACGCTATATATATATATATATATACACATATATATATGTATATATTATATATATATAATTCTCGACAGGAACACTGCCTACGCTATCGCGCAATATTTTATATGTATTTTATTGTTGTTGTTGTTGTGTTTTCTTTCTTGTAAAACAATGACAAGTTAAAAATCTAATATAGCTCGTACGTCATAGACTATATTCGATTTGCGTTTTCTATTTTTTTTTTCTTTTTTATTTTACTCATATCAACGCACTCGCACCGATTTCGGCAAGCCGAACCACCTAACTAACTATAACTTTATACGTTTAAAGTTTCGCTTAATATTAAAATATAGTAATAGTAAGAGATAAAAATTAATAATAATGATGATAGCTCATATATATATATGTATATATATATATATATAACTTATAGATAATAGCAAATTTGTATCGTAACATGTCGCAAATATTATGAGCGTGTTTCGTGTGTATGTGTGTTTATATTCTTTCTCTTATTATTATATTTTTTATTTGTCCGAGCGATGTATCTTCTAATATTCCATTCTTTTCTCGTGCCAATATTCCTTTTCTTTTTTTCTTTTCTTCACTATTTACAATATGCGTATTGTATCTGTTTAAAATAATTCAGCACATCTCTATCATATTATTCGCTGGGCCATTGCAATTGTTACGGCGAAATAATGGGCATTAGAATGGATAGTTATATGATAAAATTTGTGTCTATGTAAAATTACCCTTCTACCGTTTTCAATATTTAGAGAGTCACGATGAAACGAACGAGGATAATGTATGTATTTATGTATGTAACGAACAGGAATCGATCGGACGTATATTACGGGCACATTAAATCCATGCAAAATGACTCGACACGACACATGAAGCGATTAGATAATTTCTATTTAAAACGACGATTAAATTCTCTCACGCATCGTTTCGTCGAATCCCGAAAAGCGTAATATGTTACTAACGAGAAGGATGAATTTAAATCGAAGAGAAAAAAGCTGCCTGCCGAGAGAGAATTTCGTTGCTGAGAGAAGAAATTGACTGAGTGAAATGGCAGTGCGTGCTTTCGTGTCATGCTCTTTCCTCCATGCGTGCCCATTTTTTTGTTTTCTTTTTTCTTCTTTTTGTCGTTTTTTTTTTTCTTTTTTTCTTTTCTTCTTTTCTTTTCTCTTTCCTTTCCTTCATACATTCATATAACGAGTAATAGATTTTTCTCTAAAGACCTTTGATCCTCTTTCGCTATTAATGATATACAGATGTACTGATATACGTATCATATCATCGATAGCGATCTTTATCAGACGATTCGGACACGATGTAGATTAGAAGAAACATTATCATTGACGTGTGTGTGTATGCGTATGCGATGTATAGACGAAGAAGAAATGGTAATAGTTAAAAGAGCCGCGCACGCCTTTTTATCTCGTTTCGACGCCATTGCGGTAATCTGTAGAATTCAGCTCGAGTACACTGTAGAACTGCCTCGAATTCGGCGTCGGACAAATGTCGCTGAGAACAGAATTATATAATTAATATTATTTGTAAAACTGCGATCAAACTTTTTTTTTCCGCTCGATATACTCACTTCGAGATTACAACGATCAACGTCAGCCGGCAGTCTATAATTGGTGATAACGAGTAAATGATAAGGATAAAGCTTCGGTGGTTCGGTTGGTGCGGCACCCATATCCGGCAGTGACCTTCTTACGTGATGACCACCATGACTTCCCACCACTGAACCTAGGCCACCCGTGTATGTGGTGGAGGATGGCAGGATACCACCATCATTCTGTATAACGATCGAACAAAATATTTACACACTTTTTTTTTTGTTCCTTCTTTTTCTTTCTCTTCTTTCTTTTTATCAACACGCGATATTCTATGTCGACAATCTCTCATATTTAATTTTTAATATCACGCACATATCTATATATAATTTTTTTTCTTTATATATAAACGTTTATCTTTACAAAGAAATAAATAATATTATACGTTTGACGATAATCATGCTTATAATATCGTTTTTACACATAAATTATAATTATCAGTGGACCTCGTTACGTATTCTCGTGCAAGACAACGTCAGCCATTCCAGAAAAATGATCTGTGATACTTGAAATCTTGGAATTCCACGTTCATAATTATCAAAAGAAAAGAAATATTCGTAAGAAAAGTAATGTTTTTTAAAAACATTTCTTTGAAAAAGCCGTATGTGTGTGTGTGTATGCGCGCGCATGTGTATATATATATATACATATGGACACACGCGCACCATAAAGATAAGATCAAAAATAAATATATGTAGCCAACGAACGTCGACGAAATGTAACGTCAAAATAATAAAAATTATCAAGTGTATATATATATATATATAACAAATATATCAGAGTATCGAACACAAAAAAAAAAAAAGAAAAAGAAAAAAACCATGACAAATTATCGGAAATCATTGCAATCGCGCTAGCGTACGCCTTTCTTTTTCGATTAAAAATCAAAATGCAATATAGAAATGTATAAATTCCATTTGCAGAATGAAAGAAAAATTTTCAGCGAATGTACAGCGAACACATGCACGCTCGTAAAAAGAATATACATCAATATATACAATATCATACATGTGCAATGCGTTTATCCCGTCTTCTTTAACATTAACATCGATTAATGTTCATCGATAAAATATATTTCAACGAATCGTAATACATACAATTGCAAAATATATTTATATGTTCATCAGCAGGAGGATCATTTTCTCTGTCTAATTTTTTCTCGGTTTATCATCACTTCAAAATCAAAAACATGCACGATTGTGTATCGCGTCGAAGAAAGAAAAAAGGGTTGCAAGAACAATCTACAAACCATGCTAATTTGCCGGGAGTAGTATGGGGCTGTGGTACATACCAATGCCCGTCGATCCACATCCGTGATGCTGCCTGTCGATACTAAAATTGGGGAAAAAAAAAATGGGAAAGAAAACCATGTCAAACCATATTGCACAAACCATTTGTTACGTGTACTTTTCGTCAACGATGTTCCAAGTTTCGTCTCGCTTGACTCAACTACTTTTTTTTTTTTTTTTTTTTTTTTTTTTTTTTTTTTATGCAAAGTAAAAGAAGAGAAAAAAACCAAATTGCAATTCATTGCCTCATTTGATTACAGCCAAGCGGAGAATGTAGGAACATGATTGCTACGAATGATTTTCTATATTTAATTTAAACTTTCTTCGCACGGTTCTTGTCTACGAATATTCGTTTAATTGTCAGTGAAAATGAAACCGATGCACGTACATTGATTTTTACTCGTCAAGGTACCTGCATCGTTCTTATCTATATGTTTTTTTTTTTTTTTTTTTTTTTTTTTTTTTTTTTTTTTTTTAATTATTTATCGTCCTATCGACTAAGCACAAATCGTCGTTCGTAGAACGTAAAACGAAAGAATTTGGAAAGCTATTCACGACAGCTTATAATCTCGAACGAACGAAGATGAACATTATCAAGGACGACACAAATTTGAAATTTGCTACGACCAAGTGTGATAGGCGACAGTGACAGTGCGATAGCTCGCAGGGAAGAGAATTAGTAAAGCATGCACAGAATGATAAGCAGATTGAAAGAAGATCTAATTAATAAGAAAGAAAAAAAAAAAAAAAAAGGTAATAAAAAAGTAATCTCTTTTTCCCCGCAAGAAAATACCCAGCGGATCAACTACGTGGTATATCTCGCGAAGAAACTAAGTGATTAATTAATTGATTAATTATTGAAAATTACGTGTGAAAAAAATAATTCGACGAGAAAAGATAAAGGTGTGTTTGCACGTTTATCCTTTTCCTCTCGCACTCTCTCTCTCTCTCTCTCTCTCTCTCTCTCTCTCTCTCTCTCTCTCTCTCTCTCTCTCTCTCTCTCTCTTCCTCTCCCTCTCTTCCATTCTTATTTTTTACTCACTATCTGATTTGCCGGATGAGAAATCAGTGCTGTGCGTCTTGTCTCCCATCCCACTGAACGAATAATCACCCTAGACGAGAAAAAAGCGTTATCTTAATAGGAGATGCAGGCCGAGGGACTTGGGGTCGAACGTAAAGAATACTCTCTTTATGTTAAACGCGGATACTTTTCTTTTCTTTTTTTTTTCTCTTTTTTTTTTTCTTTTCTTTTTCTTTTTGTTTTGTTTTGTTCGATCGGTCGATCGTAAACGCGGTGCAAGACTTACAGGGAGAGCAGATACAGAACCGCCGGTCGAGGAGAAGGTGTGACTTCGCGGTGCCAGACCGTACCCTGGCTTCGGGATGTGCCGAAGAGAGCTCACAACTGGTTTCAAATGTCAATTTATGATTTATTACTACAATTGTTTCTCGAATAGGAGGGGATGGTAGAAAGTTACTCTTTCATTCCCATACGAATGCCCCAACGTTCGCCTAGGTTATAACAATAATTTCTTTTTTTTTTTTTTTTTTTTTTTTTTTTTGTCATTTCCATTTATATCAAGCACCTACAGATAGGTATAAGTAAATAGTACACATATACGTAATTATAGATATGCGTATATTCATTTTACTGATATATTAATCGTATTCATGGTGTAAGCCAAACAGGTGTATGTATAACGCGAACAGGACGAAGCCCATGATGTTTCGTTAAAACGAAAAACGAATCCTGATCGTTCCCAGCACTCACGTAGTAGTCGGTGGCTTCGTTTTTCCATGAAATATCCAATTATCGTACAGTTTACCTAGAATGAATTTTCTTTCTTCCACGAATACCGATTTTTATCTTCTTTTATCCGAGTTCACGATCTCTTAACTACGAAGCACATCAACAATGTACACGATACAAAAGAGCCGACGTTTTAATATAGAGCGGTCACGGTGAAATTATTATTACTATTACTATTACTATTACTATTATTATTATTTATTATTAATAATATTATTATCCTTGTCCCACGCACGAGAAACCCAAAGGAAAACGCAATCGACATTGAGAGAGCACACCTGATTAGTTACATCATGCACAAGTAACTATCTACGTATATAGTATGTAACGTCACTCTCGTTTTCGTAATAAAATCAAAAGAAACGGGTATGACCGTTTCGTGTCATAAAAAAAAAAAAAAGAAAGAAAAAAAGAAAAATAAAAGAAAGAAAAAAAATAAGCTCCTACCTTTTCTCTTCCATGAAAAAGAAGGTCGTTTAGCACTTTCTGTTTTATAACAAAAATTTTGTCAAATAAATTGTATGATTGATGATTAATTATAATAGAAAAAGGAAAAAAAAAAAAAAAAAAAGAAAAAGAAAAAATCCTACGAAAACTGTTCACAGTCTCAAAAAAGCCGGCACCTTTGTTTTCCTCTTTTCTTTTTTCTTTTTTTGCAAGTCGGTCTCTTTTTGTTAAGCTAAAAAAAGCGAGCCTTCCGCGAAGACAAGTCAAAGTACTTCTTACTTTTCTTCTCTTTGATCTTTTCCTTCTTTCTTTCTCTTTTTCTTTTTTTTTTTTTTTTCTTTTCTCTTTTACAAATATTCCTTTCGACTATCGAAGGATGAAAGAGTACTCTACTAACTACGTAGGCTATAATTGTCTGGTTACTTCTTTGACTTGAATTCGACGGCTAGCGAATTGGAAAGTTTTCGGACTCACCGAATGATAGTGCCTAGTGGCGTTTGGAAGAGTGAAGGCGCGTTGAGTACCAAGGGGTGGATAGTTTCTGGGAGCCGGGGAACGCGCCGATGACCTCCCAACTGCCGCCCACGCAAACACAACACAAACACAAAAACACAAATAGAGACACGATGGTAGACACGACGACAGGTAGAGGCGTGTGACTCACGAGATGATGGCCGCCTGTTCTTTTTTTTTTTTTTTTTTTTTTTTTTGTACTTAATGTCTCAACATTGGAAGATACGAATTAATCTTTGAAAAGTTTCCAATGAGATAAGCGAAGGATGCGAAAGTATCATGCGCCAGGAGAAAGATACGATGATCAAGAAAGGAAAAAGAAAAAAGAAAAAAAAAAAGAAAAGAAAGAAAAAAGAAAACGAAAAGATCTTCGATTATCTTCCAATATT
The DNA here is from genome assembly GCF_910589235.1 of Vespa crabro. Taxonomy (NCBI): domain Eukaryota; kingdom Metazoa; phylum Arthropoda; class Insecta; order Hymenoptera; family Vespidae; genus Vespa; species Vespa crabro. The sequence continues at coordinate 542,255 of NC_060975.1, forward strand.
GCAATGATAACAAAGTCGAGGAGTATGATGTGTGTCCGTGTGTGATAAGCCTATTATTATTTTCTATCTATGTTTCTCTCCCTCTCCACCCTCCCATCTCTCTCTCTCTCTCTCTCTTTTTCCCATTTCGTAAACCCTCTGTGTCATGCAGGAAAAATTGTAGCAAGGCGTCGTTCGAGAAACGTCGTTAGCATTTTGACCGAGCAAAAAAAATATATAGCTGCCAATTAATAATACAAGAGAAGAAAATGCAATGTTTATTCCTATGGTTATATAATCAACTATATACGCGAAAGAAAAAGAAAAAGAATAAAATATAGAAATTAAAAAAGGAGAAGAGAGGCCAGGCAGGCACATTGAGGTAGGTCGACGGCATGCTGAGGCAGAATACATCACCTGTTAGATTAATGGGGCGTCCATAGGAGAGTGTGGTTTTTTTATTGGTGCTCTTAAAAAACAACACAACGAGTCCTGCTCGAGTTACACGTACTGTTCCCTCATTTTCTTTAACGAGATCACACGAGATCCCTTAATCCACCTAAAGCAAGATTTGCTTACGCCGGATACGTCGTGAATTCCACGTAGCAAAGTCTTGCAGGTGATAGGATCGAACTTTAATTGGCTATCCCTTGGCCATTTGTCAAATCTTCACGCGGATTCTAATCGTCGATAAAACGTCGACGTTATTGCAAAACGGTAGAGAGTGATTATGTTAGTGTTTATGTGCGAACGTGTGGACATGTATGAGAGATGATTTTTTGCTTATGCATTCATGAAATAGTTATGAATAAATGATTTCTCTATTTTTTTTTTTTTTTCATTGTTTCTTTTTTTTTTTTTTTTTTTTCTTTTTTTTTCCAATAGACTTATATATCGAAGGAGACTCACCGTTGTAACTAGGCCCACTCGATCTGTAACTAAAACCATCGTCGTCTTCCCATGGTCGTGCATGATCTATGTTTCTCGATGGCGCTGCATAAAAAGTTTTCTTTGACGAAAGTATTCTTTAAACTATTAGCTGAAAGTTATTGTATCGCTCGCGAAGCTTACATGCTCCAACGGGACTCTCGTATCGCAGCCTATAGGTTGGTTCTCTCGCGGCCGATGGCGTCCTCGAAGCATTTCTTGGATCAACGTTGGCAGCTTTGTGTCTCAAATTCTCTCGATCCTTTTCGCGATCCTGTAGAAACACCTTCGCTATTCCCGTATCGATCTTACTCAACTCATCCTGCTCTTTCTTCAACTTTTGCTCCACCTCTTTGATGTACGTCTTGTTGTCTACCTCATCCTCGTCATCTGATGCGGGTACCCCCTATTCAGAAAGAACGTCAATGACTCTCCAAACTAGTCTATTAATCTACATATAATCAGAAATATATACCTTGTAAGTATCGGACCATCGTCTACGTCTTTCGGGATCGGTATAAGGATAAGGAGGAGCTGGAAAGTCATCTCTTTCTATCGGCGGTTGAGCACCAGGTGGAGGTTTCATAGCATCCGGATAATGTGCCAATTCTATTGGCTCGTCGTTGTCAACCTGACTTCCAGCAGCAGGCGACTTTGGCCGAGTTTCGCTCAAAGCATCGACCAATGCTCTCATTCCTGATCTGCTACTACGTCCACCGCTACTTCTTATCGAACGAGATGCTGTTGGAATCGACAGAAAGATTCCGTCATCAATATCGATGACAATAGCTGTACGATTATATCGACGATAGAATTTTACATACAGCTGGGTCTATGAAAGTGGGGACTTGTCGGAGGTTTGTCGTAAGGCTGTATCGGACGTCTCAGATATCCTTGACTGGGCGTTTCAGTCAAGTAAGAATAAGTGTAAATCCTAGATACATCCTCGTGTCCCCCTCGACCGTATTCTCTCAGGATCAATCCAGGACTGCCGGTTCGTGCAGGATAATACTGAGGCAATTGAGAAAATCTTCGTCACATTCAAATTTTTATTATTTTTTCTCGTTCATTTCGATCAACTTTTGTCCAGCACCGCCATAATTTAAATGTAAAGTGGATAAAAGAAAGAAAAAAAAGAAAAAATATAACGGAGAGTACGGAATTCCTTCGAAAAATCGCAAATCGTAAATGATTTCTCATGGTAATAACGGCGATGATGATAATAATAACGATAATAATAATAATAGTAATAATATGCGAATTGCAAAATGATTTCAATAAAATGTAAAGATTTCTCATAAAGGAAGACCGTTCCAAATGGTACGTGGCCATACCTTGCGACTGAGGCTGCTGTAAGGGCTGCAGAGTGATCCGTTCAGGCTTGGCGTGCGTGACCGCAATGAAAACTATACACAATGACCGTGCGAAAAAAAAAATAAACAACGATTAAGAAAGCAATAATAAAAAAGAAAAAACTTAATAAAAAATCAAAAGTACGATAAGATGATAAAGTTTTCAAATAATACGTAATAGTACCTTCGTATATCGAAGCGTGCGTAAAGAATAGGGTAAAACGTTGAACGATGCATGTTAAAGCGATACGTTTTTCAGGACAACCATAACTAAAAGCTATTACATCAAGCTTTATTTCGATACGAACAATTCTTCGATTTCTAGCATATTCTACTTTTATGCCATCTGATGCTTATGCGTACGTTCGATGTGATGAACATTTGTTCAGATAAACAACAATAAATCGTACGTATGTTTGTACATATCAAACGAGATGGAATATACACATACATTGAAATGATATTTAACGAACGATATCGATGCACCTGAATACAATGTGCAATTGCCAATGATCAATATAGCAACGTGCATTCAAAACGTATTTTCTGCAAGAGAATTCTTCTCGATTACTTTCTCAGCCTGTACAATTCACACACGTATGCCTTGTTCGATATCTTCGGAGAGACTTGGAATACGAAAAAAAAAAAAAAAAGAGAGAAAAAAAAAGGCAAAAGCTCGTATACGTGATACGCCGTGTGCTTTTTGACAAGTAATACATATACAAAAAATAAAAAGAAAGCTTAAGCCGAATAAAATCGAAAACATAGCAATACCCATAACAATACGCACTTATATACAAGATATAAATCGATAATTCTCTTAATATATATATATATATATGTATATATACAATTACATACACTGTACATTTTATACGAGTTCCGAGTATCTAGAATACGTCTCTCGTATTTGTATTAAAATAATTACTTACGGTATCTCACGTTATAGATCACGATTCTCTCGAAGTAAATCGTTTTGTCGAATACATATATCGATATATCGATTTACGTAAATCGCGAAAATAAGGATACTCGATCTCGTTCGAACGATCGTTCGTAGAACGAAAATAGAAAATTCGTACGGACCGAAGTTACCTGCATTTCCGAGGCGCTACTGGAAATTCGTTCGGATTCTCTGTGTTGCGGAGTATGTGCACCTTCTCCGTGTCCATTGACTATACCGTTCGGTCCGGTTGGTCCTGGACCGCAACGAGGATGCCAGATTGCCGCACCTTGCAGATACATCTCTTCTCCGTCGCCAAACGGATCACCGCATTTCGTACAACGAGCGCAGGTCGGATGAAAATGATGATTATCACCGGCCTGTAGAACCTTGCCGCTTATGTAACGATTACAATACGCACACTTCACGCCAAATTGTTTCTGATAATCCTTCTCGCAATAAGGCACGCCGTCTCTGCGAACGAACATACACAGATATCTTTGATCCAACGACATTCGATATACTCGTCCAATATCTTTCATAATATTGTCTATTATCAAAAATTGATAAAACTAAAAATTCTCCTTATACATTAAGGGTAATAATTTTAAAGGACTATATTTTATATCTTTCCAACTTGTCATAAAATAAGATGTACGAGCGTAAAAAGATTTAAAACGTCCAATAGAAAATGATCTCACTCACTTCCCCATATATTCGCCATGTAGAACGGTGTCGCAGCTATGACATTTGAAGCACCAAACGTGCCATTGACGATCGAGAGCGACCAAAGCTTGACCTTCTCGCAATTGGTTTCCGCAGCCGGCACAAGCACCAGGGTCAGTCGTGGCATCGCTGGATCCTCGAGTACCACCACCGCTATTCCCCACTGGCGTCGATGCTTCTCGAACGGGGATACCAACGCATCGATGACATAGAGCTTGACCTACGGGGACAATGAAACGAAAATTGTATAGATCCGGTCTCTCCGTCATTCGACGAGTAAATGCCTTCTGTTGTATCGCTTAACTCGAATAATCACATTATACGAACATCTTATTCTCGTTGGACTATTGCACCTATGTAACAATAAAATTCTATTTCGCATTTGATTTTTAAGTGTTTGTTACGGAGATAACAGATAAATCGTTTTATCGCGTGATCTCTTATCGCTGATAGCCGATTATTATTGCACTTTCTTGGTAACCGAAGTATGACTAATCATACAACAGGCTACCGGCGGCCTACGAATCTACGTAACGTTACATAGTTTTCAGCCTTCGCACGTATTGACCTTGTAACACTAAGGAGCGACGATTTATCCGAACGGTAATTTGCCTTTAACAGAACGACTGCTTATGCTAATTTCATGACTCGTTTCGCGAAGCATGCGACGACATATTATCCCTGCTCGAATTCTATTTCTTTTCTTTTTATTTCTACGTAGTCGCAAGTTTAAGAGAACGTACCTTGTACCAGAGAAACTTTCGTTCCTTGTCCAAGCAACGGCTGTCTGCATCTTTGACAGTGAAAACAATTTGGATGAAAGGCATGCTTCTCTCCAGCTGTAACAACGTCACCTTCAACGTATTCTCCGCACCCAGCACATTTCGTGCCCCAACGTTCTCGGTAATCCTGTATGGAAAGAAAAAAAAAGAAAAAAAAAGAAAAAAAAAAAATAAATAAATAAATAAGAGAAGAACAAAAAATCGATCGATCTCGTTTCAATATTTCTATAAAGATTTAAAAGATTTTAAAAACTCGTTAAACTTTACCTTCGTACAATAGTAGGAACCCTCTCGAGCAAAGAAGCCACCTTGTGCTAAACTAGCATTGCACTGAGCACACTTGAAACAACCTATATGAAAATATTTATCCTGTACCCTCAATACCTCCCCGCTACACTTCTTCTTACAAGACTGGCAAAATGTTTTCCCTGTAAAAAAAGACCAAGCAAAACAAAGAAATGTCAATGGTCGTTTGGCAATCTCCAAAAACGAAAACAAAAAGATAGATATCTAATTGTGAATGCGTTGTACGTTCAACGATGGATCCTTTCATTCTTGTTCTATAACTAAAACTCGTGTTTCGTTTCTCGTTTAATCAATGGCACCATGATACGATATATACGATTGAAATGCTTGCCACGTACCGGTCGAGTATGGTCTACGTTACAAACTTAATCCAAGCGTAGTAAAAGTGCAATGTATGACTCAGAGCCACGTTAGACGTCGTACCGGTTGCCATATGGAAAGAAGAAGAAGAAGAAAAAGATTGTACAAGACACTTGCCAGGGCACATTTACGCGACCCGCGGCCATCGAAAACGGGTGAAGGCCTTCCTAGTGCTGGAAGTGGTTTTCGTTTTATAAACCTTATCGCGGTTTTCTTGTCGAGGTGCGGTTAGATAAAGTACCGTGCGGTTTTCGTACTTGACGACGACGGACTCGATCGTGTATAATCGACTAGTTCTTCTATTTTTTTTCCTTTCTTTTTTTTTTTTTTTTTTTTTTTTTTTTTTTTTTTTTTTTTTACTCTCCTTCTTCCCATACGAAATAATTTCTATTCATTTATTTATTTATTTGGCAATCAATGAGAAGAAAATGCAAGTGCACTCAACGTGAATTGATACTAAATAAGATCTCTTAAAAGGCAAAAGAAAATTAGAATTATAATGAATTCGTCTAGAAATATGCGATAGATGCCTCGCATGACAATAACATATTTATATGCAACAATAAAATAAAAATTTATCTTGTCGAGCATGTTCCATTTTCATACTCCATTTTTATAACTCCTAGTCGAACTGAAATAATATTTTTTTACGTTCTCGAGATAATCCTCGAATCGCTGTTCTATGATTCGCTAGAACGATCAAAAAGGATATAATTGTGAAAGCGTCGCCAAACGTCAAAGCGGCTGATTGGAATGCTCATTTCAAAGTTACGAGCCGCAGTTCCGCTTCCTCTTAGAGCATTCCTATACATCGCTATCGAAACTTTCTAGACTCGCTAGACATATTGGCGTGGCTAGTTTTTCTTTCTTTTTTTATTTCTTTCCATTTTTTTTTCTTTTTTTGTATAATCTCCTAATAATGACCGTAAGAAACAAATGACCGGAGTCGATAGAAAATTACGAACGAGTTGAGAACTCGAACGAATCGCTCCTTCCTTCTTTTCCTTTTTTTTTTTTTTTATTATCGACATAGTTATTCGATAATAAAATTAAGACGAACGATAAGAAAGGAAAGATCGACGAGAGATATATTTATTAAGGGAAACGAAACGATCATTCTTTTTATTCATCATTTATATCCCAAAATTTTCACTTTATTTATTTCCGTGCGTGATAATTTTACAACGGGTTTAATACACGACGGGAATTTAAATTGAAGATTTTCGAGTCGGCACGGAATAATCCTCCCGAGAGATCGGTGCAGCACACAAATAAATGACACTTTCGAAAGAAATTAACGAGATTCTTGGCGACTACTATATACGTATATACGAATTCTATGTACGTATTTATTTATATACGCAAGTATGTACGTCCGAACAGGTGTATGACTCACGCGACAACTTTTCCCCGTTATTCTCGTCTTACTTTTAACGATTCCTCTCGTTCTCGATTCGCGATTTTCTTCAAGGAAAGAGAAACGAAATATATGTTACTCGCAAGTTACTTCTCGTCACGTCGAGAGAGTACGAGAAAATTAGCAAGAAATAAAAAGATATTTCGATAGAAAATAATGATTTAATTAAATTGCAAGAATTGGATTCGAACAAATGACATCATATAAATGTAACTAATTTTATTTACTTATCGCTCTTGTATTCAACCGAAGAGAGGAAGATCGTTCTCATTCGGTCATGTGGCGTTAATGAATTCCAACGGCATTTCATCGAAGACGAGACGAGCTAGCTAGTAAGTACATAAAAGGGACGCCTCTTCTAGAATGAGTCTGAGTCATCCTTCAAAGAGTATATACATATGTGCGTGTTTGTGTGTATGTGTATGACAAAAAGAGAGAAAGAGAGAGAGAACGATGTCACGAGTAACTCCATTGATCTTTCTTTCTCTCTTTTTCCTCTTCTCTCTCTCTCTCGACATCGATTTATTATCGTTTTTTCTGCATTACTTCGAGCCTGAACGTATCAACTAAAATAACACTGTCGACAAGTGACACAGACTAAAAACAAGAAAATGGTAAGAAAAGTAGTCGTAGTCTTATTATTACTACCTGACAGAGAACGTGACCGCGTTGATCTTTGGCGTGTGCAAAAAGGACGAAGAGGAGAGAGAAGAGGAGAGAAGAAGAAGAGAGAGAGAGAAATCGCAAAACATTCGGCGAGAAGTTAGTATCGAGACCTTTAAAAATACGCGGTGATATCATGAAAGAGCTCTTCTCGGATGTATTTGACGTCATCGGTTCATCACGTGAGTTAAGGTCACCGTACACATCAGCTTAAAATCTTTTCCTTTCTCTTCGCGTAGGCTGATTCTCTCTTCCATTATATTTCTTTAAATGTATTCAAAATCGTTGAGAGAGAATGATTTTTGTATATATATATATATATATAAAAAGAATTTCGAATGAATCGAGTAAAATTTTCAAGCGTCTTGACGAGCGACCAACACACATCATGTCACATCATAATTCTCATTGAGAGTTAACAAGAGTTGCAGTGGGAAGCATCCGGATATTTCAAACGGGACTACGATCCGAGACGAATTCCGGACATCTGGCCAGTTTAATAATCTCCCCACACATAATATACGAAATTCTCGATGGCATTAAAGCACTAAATGGAGAATTTATTTTATGAAATTTATCGTTAGAGTTACATGCTCGAGAGCGTCGTATTCCTCTAGACCGAGGTATAATGATTCTCTTGAGAGAAGAGTGACGTGAGAAACGAAAAGAGAGGTAAAGAAAATAAGATAGAGAGAGAGAGAGAGAGAGGTAGAGATAGATCTATCAGTTCACACCCCTTTTCTTCTTAATGGGTTCCCGTCGACACGTAACTCGGGCGTTCTACATGCACCGTTCTCGGTCGCGGTATGTTAATATGATTCATAAGTGGACTAAATAGGATGTCGCAAAGTGGGGTCAAATGCAGCGCGACCCCGACGACTCTTAGTTTCTCTCTCTTTCTCTATCTCTCTCGCTCTCATTTTCATTTACACGCGCTCTGGGTCATCAAATCGACGTCGTATCGTATCAACGATGTTTACAAATCACGACTAATTGCGATACTTTTTCGTCTTCTTAGACCTTACTCTATCGATCTATAGAGAGAGAGAGAGAGAGAGAGAGAGAGATCTATTTCGTCTCGTATGGTGAAGGATCAATAGATTTTCCACTTTTCTTTTTTGTTCTAAATATAATTATTATAATTGAAGCCATAAAAATAATAAGTGAATATGATTATTCTGTTCCCGCATACAAGAATTTTCAACAGGGAAATGAACAGTAATAAGTTTCGAGCCTTAGCACAGATATATATAGTAATACATTCTTTAAAGATTTGCGTGTTTAGTAGCGGATGTGTGACACAAACACGAAACGCGATAGTAGACGATGATAGCAAAGAAGATCAACGAACCGTCCATTAAATTCGACCTAAACTTACACGTTCTAATTTCGTTAGTTGGTTAATTATTATGTATATATATATGCATGCGTATGCACATAATAAATGTAGGTATAATAGACTAAAGTATACTTGGGAATATCGAAGATAAATGAAGTAGGAAATTCGCATAGGATCATTAATGGCACGTTAAAATCTCATAGATCTAAATCTCGATAACTACATTATCGTCGAGCAAACATATACGCGATAACCACGAGCGAACGGGATGGTAGAATTAAATTTTACGCCAAGTCAAAGCTCACGCTCGTTCGCTCTCTTTCGATCTTCTTCTCGTCTCGTCCTGTCTCGTTTCGTCTCGTTGCCTTCATATATCATTTATATACATAAAGATAATACGTTTAACCTTAATGTATCGGCTAAACGTCACGTTTCCTTTTACCGCTTCTAGCCTACAAAGTTTCATAACCCCATTTATTAGATACTACCAACCAACTGGTTACACCGACTTTAATGTTTGCCGACACGAAACGTTTAAAAATCAAAAAACTTATTTCTACGATGACGACGACGACGAAGAGGTGTAAGAACATATACGAAAAAAAAAAAAAAAAGAACGTTACTCGGTCGGTTTGAAAGCAGCTTAAAATATCCAATATAGATTATACGAATGATAACATTATCTTTCTCATATTGGTTAATAGATTTCTATTACGAATATCGTAAAATGCTCTGAAGTTTTAGGCTACGAAATATAAAACGAATGTATTAACTTTCATTATCGTCAGACTTTAAACTGTATCTAAGTGAACGATACGAAATGTAATGAAAAATCTATTCTCGATATCCTTGTAATAAGATTACGTGCTGATGATGAATTATATTAACGATGACCAACGAATGTAAATATATACATATAGACACACACACACACACACAAACAAACAAATGTATGTACTTGTACATGATGCGTCGAAGTTTTTGCTTTACTATCTTCAAAATGTTTTTCGATTACATCGCGAAACAATACTACGTTATCAAAACGATATTTTCAACGTGTTCTGCCCAGTTTCTTATCTACAATATGCTGGCTTACTTAGCTTAGATATAGAATAGAAAAATTTTGCCAATCGTCGTAACAGTTTATAAAGTCAGATGACGTACCATATTACATATGGAAACTAATTATATATTATCATAATTTAATAATTCATTAAGTAACAATTTGCTCTTATTTCATAGTCAATTGAATTGCAAAGATCATTGGCATTTAACGAAGGCCATGTATGTATATATGCAAGTACATATAGGAATAAACTAATAGAAAGTTTTAATTAGACAACTTGAACGACTGATTAGTAAAATAACAATTAAAAGACCAACGGCATATAGCTCGTAACGTTTTATACGTGTTCGTTGCTCGTGGAAAATTTATGACATCAACGATCGAACCTAAATCGTTTATTTGTCTTTTTCTCGACGATACTCTTCTATTCTCAAATTTATACATGTGCACTCTGTTGGGTTCGTGAATATCGCCACGAGCTGTTTCTCACGAAGAGCGAAAACGTGACGGGGAAATATCGAGAGCGAAAAGCAAATAAGCTCGTGATTATCGTGTCTCGAGTCATGATACACGAGAAATCGTGTGCTAACTTGGTATCTCTCCGTGCTAAGTAACATAATATATATATATATATATATATATATATATTATATATACATATATACATATGTATATATTTCGAATGTATCTTTTTATGCAACTTTTATACCACATGTACGAATACGCATAAAAATGTACTGCATATATAAAACGAAGATAATAGAAGACGTTCAAGAAGACATATGTGCAGAAAAACGATTCATAAAACTTTGTATTTCTTCATCTTTTTTTCCTCCTTCCTTTCCACGGTGTCAAATCGCAGGAAATCGTAATGGCCATGAGAGGATCCACGTCAGATGGCACTGGAGTTGTCGTTATCGCGATCGTAAAACGTTAAACCACGCCTTAGTGCGAGAGAGAATAAGAAAGAGATCGCCATTTAATCGATAAAATTTGCACGATAATTCACAATTGTATTTTAAAATAATAAATGGGAGTATCCTCTTCCAATTGTTCGTACGGTTCCTCTCTCTTACCCTTTTTGTACTGTTTTTGCTTGGTCTCCTCGACAGCTTGGTCCTTCTTGACCCCGTTGCTTTCACTCGCTATAAAACTCTCGCTCGTTTTCGACTTCATTGTACCTCTCTCTCCTCTTGGTTACGTAACTTCACGCGAGTTAAAAAAAGAAAGGAAAAAAAAGAAAGAGAGAGAGAGAGAGAGAGAGAGAGAGAGAGAAGAATATATGAAAGTGTAAATGATACAACGATAAAAAAGAAATAAAAGAAAAAGAAAAAAATTTCGATTTATAAAACGTTCTTCTCTATTTATCTATTATCTATCACAATATTAGATAATAATGGTTATTATATATAAAAGTTAAAACGCGTGACGATCGTTGTTAAATCAATCGATCGATTCGTTGGAAAGACGACGTAACTACCTCGATCGCCGATCGTAGACTGGCAATGGGTCTCTCGGCAAAAGGAATTGAAAGCGTCAGAGCAGAGTCACGGTGATTAACGTTTCGATTGTCAACCGTCACGACACTGTTTACTTTGCGAGCTGTTCCCACCTCTAAAGTCTATCCCTACCACTCGAGATGCCCTTCGCCATCGCAGTATTATCGTAGATGTTGGATCGTCAAGAACTACATTGTTGTGATCTTCCAGAAATAATTTTGACGAAAATATTTCGACAGTATTTGCGAATATTAATTAATTAATATATCTATATCTATTATCGCAATATCGCATAGGAGTAAATTATATTAAATAATTGATCGTTTATATCGAGTAACGTAAAAAGATTATCGAACGTTTATTAAGTTAATCCATTTACGTATCATCGTATAATATTATAGTCGTTTTACGTCGTAAGTAGTTCCGTACAGGGGAAAAAAGTATCAAGGTATATAGACATATTTAGTCTTTGTATTATTTCTTTTTTTTTTTTTCTTTATGTTATTTTCTTTTTCAGCCACGTTAGCTCTGTATCGTATTTCCGAATTCTCTTACTCGATTTATTATTATATGAATAAATCACGTTCTTATCGGTGTATTCGATTACAAGTGAGAAACTATATATACATATATGAGCGAGCGAACGAGCTTGCGAATAATTTAAGTATCGTTCCTACTTAGAAGGTTATTTTTGTTAACGGTTGGACGTAGAAAGTAGAACCGCGATTCGAACGAATCAATGAACTCTTGTCTCTCTTCTCGTGACCGTTCGATGAGCCGAGAACGACGACGGCGACGATGACGACGATAGACACGACGTCTAATTCTTGGCGTTACTACGTTTACCTCGAAATTCATTGAGTGATGTTAACATTTCTAAAAGTTAATAGTATGTACGTAGGAAGAGAAGTTTATATAGACGGGATAGTTATTATACGATATTAGATGCCGGTGATAAATACTTTGGAATCAATGACTGGACTTGCGCAAGCGTCGTAAACGCAAAACCGCGTTTCTTTGCCGTTTTTCGAAAAGTCGAAGCATGCGGATTAATAACGCTCCGATTTTATGGGATGGCGTTATGCAACGGCGTGTAACCGCAAGAAAAAACGAATGGTCGGTGGTCCAGCCGCGATTCTTATTTTTTTTTTTCTTTCTTTTTTTTTTTTTTTTTTTTTTTTTTTAATTACGGTTTTACCTGATTTCGTCGACGACAAAAACGAAGAAGAAAAAAATCGAGTCGAAGGCAGAAGGTTCTACCTCATTGGTAGAAGGTAAAAATAGAGGGAGTGAGAAGACACACGATTGCGTGACAAATGTCAATAGCTTCTCAAGACCATTGCTGTGCTACCTGTTTGTATTATCGTTGTCTGTGCCTTTTTTCCTTCTTTTCTTTTCCTTTTATTCTTTTCCTTCTACCTTTACAAAACTTACGTAACGCGCACGATATATATATATACTCTTTGGAACGACATCGCAATCTAATTGTTACCACATATGTACCTATCTACGAGCGAGCACGTGAGATTGGATTTATTCGAGGAAAAAAAAAACGAATAAATATATAAATAAAAAAATAATAAATTCGTGTACGGCTTTAATCCGTTTAAAAAGAAAATAACGTGGACTGGCCAAGATAAGTTTATTTTCTTTTGTGAGTGTTCTCATTCTGTCGACTTAAAGACGATGCATAGATAAGTTCATTAAGGAAGTACAAATTTTATATTTGTCTTGATAACTTGAAAGTTTTAATGCGAGATAAATAGTAAGAAAAGAAAAAAGAAAAAAAAATTATGAAGGAAGGAAAAAAAAAAGAAGAGAATATTTTCTACATAGAACGCGCGTAACTGTAAATGTGTGTCAAGCCTACGACTACGAAAGTGTTATACTATTTGCATGTAATATTATACAGCCGTCCGTCAATAAACATTACTATATTGTATTCTCATCTGTTACATAATCTCGGAGTCGAGTTCCATCCACTCTCGCGTCTTCGCGAAGGACCTCGTCCTACCGGTAGGAAACAACAAACCGTGATCGATGTAATATCGATTTTATAATGAATCACTAGGAGAAACGATAGTAGATACTTTTCGTATTATCATTAATTCATCTTCAACGTTATTAATTATTAATCTACGTATACGTTTCGCGTGTAAATGTCATTTAATTGACTCCTTCTAGTTGCTCGAAATTAAATGAATAAACGGATGAATGAATAGAAGAATGATATTTCCTCTAATGTAACAACAATGACTCGGACGAAATTCCATCGAGCGGATCGGACTTGGTTTTCGAGGGCAAGAACACGTAATAGTACGAAACGATATCAGTAGACCTACACACACACACACACTAAGAGTCTAGAGTTTGGTGCATTCGGAGGAGAGAAGAGAGTTCAGAGTACTCCTTCGATATCGATCGGGCAATGGTTGCAGTTTCTCGAGCTAAAGAAACGGGAAATAGCATGAAACGCGTGTCCCTTTACGGTAGAGGGTGCTTCACCCCTCTACCGTGCCAAAAGTGTGTCGATACTCGCGAGGGTGGCACGCGAGGAAAAATCAATAGAGCTCGTCGATCGTCGTTCCAATTGCAGCGACGCGTCTACGATTGAGAGTGCGTTCGTTTTGCAAAAGTAATTATGCATGAGACAACGAGGGTGAATTTAATATGAAACCTAACGAATAATTATATCAATGATACTCTTATACAAACATAGATTCGTATCGATAAAATTCACGTTATTATATTATTCGATATTCCTGTTTAGCCATTAATCGATGGTTTTTTTTTTTTTTTTTTTTTTTTCTATTATATTAAAGTAGAAAATTATTATGATTATATATATATGTTAATAGTAATTTGCATCTAACAATTAAGAGCCTTATATATTATCTCGATGTCGTCTCGATTCCAACGATTCAATCCGTTAAACATTCTATTAACACGAAATTAAAAGTAAATGTATTATTTTCACTTTCGATCATTTAAAATATGCCGATTTCTCGATAAAGATTTATAAGATAGATAGATAGACGCGAAGTAGCGCCAACGAAGAGCTCTACAATACGCAAAGCGGATAGCCGACAGTCACGATGCCGTGAATTATAAATAACATCCGTGAATGTCCGGCGCACGTTCTGCATATCTTAAAAGCCCACGATGGATTTCCAAGTATTTGCTCGGTGGCTTCTCTAAGGCTCGTATAACAGCGCGACGATTACGACTTATACTATTGAGAATCATTTTTACGTATTACAAGTTCGGTTACATATTACGGATGAGATCGAACAAAAAGAGAGGGAATAAGCGTTTCGTATTACAACATATCTTTCGTACATATTTTATAATTTATTAAACCATTCCTCGGTACCGTTGTAATATCAAAACTAAACATCGATATTCCAGGATGCGATTAATCCTTGTAATTGGCAAAGAACCTCTAATCCCGTAAAGATATATCTATACTCGTGAACATCATAAATCATCATTAATCATTGCGATTCGTTAATATATCAAAGCACGATCATCTCTTTTTCTGCTTCTCAAATCATTTCATACGAAATTAAATCCGTAGAGATATCCCTCTTTTTTAATATTCCGACAAGTCGGATTTCGACAAATATCTTTTTCGATGAAGAAGATGAAGGAAATGATCAGAAAGACATACGTTCTAATGTATGTAATCATCGTATCGGTCAACGAACCGTCAAGAAAATCTTCTCGGATATGTTGAAGCCGATAGAAACGAGTTGGAAATAGCCCCAATTTTCGATATCCTCCTTTTCTCCTCGTAGACGTCGTCTCTTTTCTATGCGCATACGCGTGCTTGACTCGTATACGCGCGCGCATAATCACAACAGAAGAGAAGGAAAAGAGAGAAAGAGAGAGAGGGCACTATGTGCGTGCAACGCGTAGGAGGGGACGCATAATTGCGTGGTTAAATTTACGAGCGTGTATTGGGGAGACCTCGAGAGAAAAGAGAAAGAGAAAAGACTCGTCTACACAAGCCCTCTCTCTCTCTCTCTCTCTCCTCTTTCGCTCTTCTCTTCTCTTTCAAAAGCCGACCATACGAAAATCGAGACGCGTGCAAAACAATGGACGCCTGGTGTGAAACGAGCTGCGAGAGAAAGAAAGAGGGACAGACTTTTGCTTTTCTTTCTCCTATTTTTTTTTTCTTCTTGACTTTCGCGTGGGAGGATCGTAAAATTCCTTTCCCCTTATCCTCGCGATACGTACAAAAATTGTACAGGCCGAATAAATGATTATTAAATTTATACTAATCATTTCGATTAATTCATAGATATATCAACATGACGATTTCACGATAAACGTTTATATTCAAGCATGTATTTGACGAAATTAATACACGAATAGAGACGATTTCGTCTGACAAGAGTTACTGAATATCATGTACTATACGAGTTTAGGGCGTGGAATCGTAAAAGGGAAAAAATGGAACGCAAAAGGGAATTTTCATCGAGTCTTTCATAGAGATATAGATAGGAACAATATTTTCTTACTTTCCTAGAGGATCGTCTTTCAAAAGATATCTATACGAAATAAAATACGAGCAAGATTGTAAGAATAAAAATAAATATAAACATAAAGAGGCTTCTCTCTCTCTCTCTCTCTCTCTCTCTCTGAGCTGTTGGAAAAAACCTATGCTTGGGGTCGCCAGAGAGAGAGAGAGAGAGAGAGAGAGAGAGAAAAGGTCGGAAGGCGAGTCGAGAAGGAAACATGATGCTTCGTAGGGAGAAAGAGAGAGAGAGAGAGAGAAAGGAGGTAGCATAGCGCATACTAAAAGAAGAAAGAGAGAGAATACAGGTCACGCTTCGAGGCGAGGCGATACGCGAAGTGAAATGAGACTAAAAGGAAAAGTGAGGAGAGAAAGAGAGACGAAACCAAGTGAGGAGAGAAAAAAAAGAAAAACCACGGACATCGGCGACGACGACGACGACAGGCACGCGCCACGGACTCGCCCTAGAAAACGTCAAATCGACGATGAGAACGACGACGACAGATTCACCCGCCTATTTATAGAGATCCTGTTGAAGAGACTTCGTCGTCGACGACGACGACGACGACGAGGCAACGCTCGAGCAGCTTACGATCCGTTCGAACGACGTTCGCCTCTTTCTCTTATTTTTATTTTACCTCTTCTTCCTCTTCTACAAGTTCTCAAGCGTCGTCGAGAACTCGGCCGTTAAGAAAGAGAAGCGTGAAAATCGCATGCAGGGGCGTATCACTATGTTCCTCTCTCTCTCTCTCTCTCTCTCTCTCATTGCTACACTGACGCCTACGAAAATGTTGGGTGAGTGACAGAAACGGAAGATCGACTTTTACTCTCCCTCTCTCTATCTCTCTCTTTCATAAACGAGAGCGATATCGCGGCACGCGCGCACACGTTCAAGTCGTCGCTGCATCGAACGTGAAAGAGAGAGAGAGAGAGAGAGAGAGAGAAAGACAGATAGATAGATAGATAGATAGAAAGAGAGAGACAGAAAAGGCAACCGGCACTCCGGGAATCACTTGATTTCCGCCTTTTACTCACCCATCCTCGCGACAACCAGGAAGTACTTCCTCGAATCCTAATGAACGTTTTCTCGTTATATACCAAGTTACGCGATCATATTACGGCACTGTTCGCGAAAGCTTAGAAAGATGCTTCCCGGGTTAACTCAGAAATGCGCGAAAAACGCGAGAGACGTAGGTGCCACGAAACGCTCGACGTCCGACATTGCGTGCTGGCGCAGCCGTGTACTGTCAGTGCGCATGCGCCGACAGCGACTCCCCTCGAGATCAACGCCGTAACTAGGATCTTCGGGTGCCCTCGACAATTTTCGATACCATTCGTTAAAATCGATGAAATTTTTTTTTCCCCCCTTCTTTTCAGCTATTCCCAAAGAAATTATCCCGATTATATCATTTTATTATTTTCATTGAGCGAAGAGAGTTTTCATTCGTTGTTACATCTCATAGTACAATTACGCTTGTAAGAAATTCATTTCTTATTCGTAAACGAAATCGTAGAACGATTTTAATTCCAAGTTTCATAATATCTTCGTACTATTCTTCGTACTATTTCATACTATTTTTCTTCCCAATATCTTATGCGTATATTCGACGTAAAATATATTGGTTATAATCTCTTACCTTGCGTAGAAGCTCGAATTCTATGTAATTCTATGTAATTCTATGTAATTTTAAACGTATTTAAGATTGTTCACCACTCCTAGATTTATAATCGTCTACGTTAGCAATGCATCCAGGCATAATTTTTGATCGATTTTAATGAACAAAATTACATTTAAGTGATGAAGTTTTAAACGAGAAGACGGCCTTACTGAATTTTTAAGAAAGCTTTATTTTCGTTAAAAAAGAATCTTGTCGAAAATACTGTATTTCCAGAACAGTTTATAAACTATGATAAAAATTCATAAAACCCGTCTCTTAAAGATAAATCTTCATCTTTAAAATGAATTCACGATTATTAAGATCGGATCAAGAATAACGTCTGGAATTATTTCTGATTCAAACGCTATTTTTGACTTTTTCTTTTTGAAGAAAAATACGTTTCCTACAGTGGCGCCCCTTGAAATCTGCCGTCGAAAAGACGAAGCTCCTAGCCCCACTGCACATTTTCGTGTAGACGCTTAGATGGTATATATTTTGTTAAGGCTGTTCACTATCCTCGATTTACGCAAACAAGGAGAATTTGCGTGATTCTTGATCGATTTAGATGAACAAAGTCTCGTTTTAAAGGCAAAGGTTCAATCTAGACCATATCTTTTTCGAATTTTTGAAAAAGCTTTATTTTCTTGGAAAAGAGTCATGTTCAAAAAATGGTATTTTTCGAAAATGTTTTATGCACAAAGTAAAAGCTTTTAGAAAAATTTGAAAAAGATATGATCCAGATAAAATCTTCGTCTTTAAAATGAGATCTCCGACATGAAAAAATGGTTAAGAATTGTTGTCGAAGAAATGTTCTCGTTGATTGGGCAAATGTTGTTTTTCTTGAAGAAAAAAGTCGGCCGGCATGGGTATTCGCGAACGCTGTTAAAAGTTCTGCCAAGGATTTAGTTTTATTTGCTTGAAAATTTCTTAGCCCATGGGTCTCCATATGCAAGCAACCTCCACGTGGTGAGACCTGGGTCGGTAGTACTTGCGATATATTGAAATCTAATTGTAACGCAAGTATTACCGGGCGAATGGCTGCATATTTCGATGTATTTTTAAAATCCTTTCAAACTACTTCCGATTAAATAC
The DNA here is from genome assembly GCF_910589235.1 of Vespa crabro. Classification (NCBI taxonomy): domain Eukaryota; kingdom Metazoa; phylum Arthropoda; class Insecta; order Hymenoptera; family Vespidae; genus Vespa; species Vespa crabro. The sequence continues at coordinate 560,883 of NC_060975.1, forward strand.
TAATGTACTAATACTTTACATTGCCAATAATAGTTTTACAGACAAATAGATAAGATATAGTTAAATTCATAGATAATTTCTTTCAATTCACAAATTTATATACTAATACGCGTAAATAATATCTATTATTCATTATGGTTTTATAGTGAAACAAACGCATACCAATGTCGTATCTAGCACGAATCATTGCGAGACGCACGCTACCATTAAAGAAATATCAATACAAATGAGAGACTGAAAGGTATGAGTTCACAGTCTAGCAAGTCTACTTACTTTAACTCAGACGAAAGCAATTGTTGCGTGAGTACATCATTTGCGAGTTCACGTATCGTTTTCACGCTCGCGCATAATTGCGAATTTTTTTTCTTCCTTTTCTCTTCTTCTCTTTCTCTGCTAATCCTCCTTCTTCAAATCATCTTTCTCTATTCTGTCGGGCGAATAATTGCATATTTTAAGGCAAATATCAAAAATCTTTTCTATCAAATTCTTAGTTAAACTTCAAACTACTCACCTTTTATATTGCTAATAGATAAGAAACAGATCAAATTCTAAAATGATTTCTTCGAGGATTGCTAATTATTTTAATATTCTTATATATTGATAATGATACATACACAATGACTATTTGAATAGGTACAAGATTTTTCATTTAAGAAAAGTGTTTAAGTACACTTCTGTTATTTGTATAAATTTAACTAGAAAGAAAAAACAAATAAATAAATAAATTTTATACAATTAACGAACACTTTTCAATTAATACATCTTCAGAGAAATGTAATCTGGCATATGGTCTTTCTTGCTTTTGTCAGATATACTATTATTTTTTAAGATTTTCTATCGCACACTAAAACAAATTGTTACGCGTCAGAAAGGTATAACCTACATTATGTCTCCTTATTTTGTTTATATATCTATCGCTGACGTCACACGTGCTTCGAGAGAATGACGATGGGCGGTCTAAATTATTCACCGTTTTTTTTTAGTTCTCTTGTTATTCCACATTTTGACGATTAAGCGGCATATATCGGCTATATGATTTTATCGACATACGTAATTATGCCTTAAATATTGTCTTATAGAATATTAATTTTTTTTAGATTGATCATATTAGTTCGTGTTTTGAGCTGCAGAGGTCTACACCTCCGACGTCTAACGACTTTCAATTTCGATTAATTTAACGATATATATATATAATAAATAATATAAATGGGAAACTTTATTAAGATTTGTAAAATAAAATAATTTACGTATAATAATATATCATTAATGATAAACCATAAATATATATATATATATATATGTATATTAAGAAAATAAATGTAAAGAACATTTTATTAGGAAACGCTCTTATTGGTGGGTTCTTTTGTTTTTTAGAATAACTCACTGTGATTGATGAAAATTATGTTGCGCAATTACGATCAGCCAATCAATCGTCGTGAGAGGATGATACATTATTAATACGTTATAGATTTGAAATAAGTTGATCAGTCAGGATTTGATGGTCGCGCGGGAATCTCATTATTTTAATCGTGTGTAATATTGTGAATTTTGATTTTCCTGCTTCAATATTCGTTGCATATGGTATGATTTTTTGCTTTTCTTTATTATTTGTCAATTATGTTAAAAGAAATGTGATATTTAGAGAGATTAATCTCGATTTCGTGACAATAATTATTTTCGTAATATTCGTCGAATGGACGATCGTCCATTGTTCGAGAATCTTTCGTTCGAAAAGCTATTGTATTAAAGTTAGAAATTATTTCTTTTCGAATTGTTCGCCGGTCATTCTCTTCAGATCGAATCAATCGAAATCTAAGTAGTGATATCGCGATAAAGTGAAATTAGAAATTCTTCAAAGTTTTAGTGAAGCCGGCCAATCGGAAAATGAACTCGCTCATGTTTAGTTAATAGTAATCGTTATAATTTTTAACGAATATTTTTCTTCTATTTTCGATCTCGTTATAAAATCATTAGTTTTTTTTTAATCATATCTAATTTAATGTCGCATCGAGAAATCTATTCGTGTTCTTGTATTTTTATTAATATTATAACATTATTATATATAGACTGAGTGAGTGAGTGAGAAAGAGGCTTTACATTTCATTTCATTTATTTCTTTATTTTTTTTTATTAATTTAACTTTTTATTCTATTCAACAATATATCGCGTATCGTGTGCATACAAAAATTATTAGAAAAATCACTTTATTCATTCCGCGTAAAGACTCCTGTAAATTATTTTCGACTAATTTCGATAATTTCAATCTATCATTCTTCTTTCTACATTTATTGCTACTAATTGTTAATTCTTTTAGAATGCTAAAAAATGTACTATTTTATCGACCATATTAGGTTTACCGACGCTGGAATTATCGACGCTGGGATTATCGACGCTGGAATTATCGACGCTGGGATTATCGACGTTGGATTTATCGACGCAAGATTTATCGACGCTGGATTTATCGACGGATTTTATCTGTCTAATGTCTGCAGTTATCTTCCTCACAAGTATCACTGCTACCGATAACAATTATCATTCGTGTAGATATACTTTTTCAGTAAAGTATATAGATAACACATGGTGCCAACATCGATGGTAAGTAATATTTTATACGTATATTTATTATTCTATTCTTTTTTAACAATTAAAATTGTTATACTAATAGATAAGTTAATTTGGATGATGCATGACACTTATCGAAATATTATTTAACAAATGTCGCTCGTTATATACTATATAAGAGATCGTAATATTCATTGTTAATATATGATATCGTAATTTAAAAGTGACTCTGTTCGAGACGTTCACATGTCTGTTCTTCTTTTATCACCGTTAGATTGAAAATTCTAGAGGTATCTATAGTCTAGGGTGCATTAAATTTCTAGCAAAGGGATCTCCGGGTTTGTTTGAGGACCGTATCGTCCTTTCCCCGGTCTCATAGAGTACAGAGAGAATGATTTAGTTTGCTAGCTTCCAAACGAATTTACGGCCGTCTGCCTTGGTACTTTCGTCGATGATCGTGGGAAGAAAAGAAAGAAAAAAAAAAAAAAAAAAAAAAAAAAAAAAAAAAAAAAACAAGTAAAAAGAATACGAAATTACAAAGGTAGATTTTCCGCAGAAGAAATAAAAAGAAAAATGGTAAAAGGAAAAAGGAAAACGAGCCTTTATTAAAATATTTTTCTATCTCGATTTAATGGTCGAATAATCCGAAAATATCTTTATCCCCTTTTCGTCTTCGAAGCGAAACGGCGAGATGAAAATTTCCGACGTTTCTTTAATTGATAAAGCAATTAATTATGCATTCGGATTTTGTGTGGTACGCTGCTCTCACCGCGACCGGTTCAAACGAGGCTGGCAAGTCGCTCGGAATGCGGCATGCAAAGTGTAGCTTGCGTGTGGAATCGCTTCGGGCTAACCTGGATTTCGTTAAAAGCACTTCAATTTATAATGCGACTACTGCTCTATCAATAACCACCATTGCGAAAATATTACAAATGTCTTTGAAGTTCCTATGATTTTGTAAAAAATACGATTTTTTCTACATGGGTTTAGACGATTCGTCTTTTAATTTATTAAGGCGCAATATGATCGAGCCTTTCGAAAATGTTTTATTAGCATTAATCGTATTTATTTAAATATCATTTTTTTTTTTTTTTTTTTGTTTCTTATTATTATTATTTTGTCCTCTTCTAAGATCTCTTTTTCTGTATTCTCAAAATTCGATCAGATCAGTAATTCTATTTCTATAGCTACAGATTTTAAAGTATCATTAATTGTGAGTTAAGATCGTACTCTCTTTTTCTCTCCTTACGTTTATCGTTCGGTATCTCGCTTATTAAAAGTAAAAAGCCAATTATAACGTTCAGTTACAAACGTTACGCGTAATTAATTTTCCTCAACGATTTTCATGGGAACCTGCATCGCATAAACGTTGGCGTATTTTTTGTTCCACTTTTTATTTGCTCTTCACTTACTTTTTTTATTTTCTTTTTTTGTGTTTTAGGAGTCTCCTCTTTACATATCTCGTTCACTGACACTTTATAGTTTTATTTCACTTTTAATTAACATTTAACGAGGAAGGTCGTTTAAATCGGCGAATGCTTTACAACTCGTTTGCAACTCGAACGATTATTATTATTATTATTATTATTATTATTATTACTATTATTATTATAATATTTTTTGAAAAAATGTTTAACGATATTTCGAGGAACAAAGAAAAAGTTCTCTTATTTTATTTTATTTTTTCGTCAGAGGAATCTAACGTCTCGAAGTGAGAAAAATTCTTAAGAAAAAACGACGAGCCACGAGGGATCGTCGAAACTCGAATCTTTCTCCCTCTCTCTTTCTCTCTCTTTCTCTTAAAAAAGAAAGTCGTCTTTGTAACGACACCCAGTAGACGCCTTTAAAAACTAATATTTTCATTATTATTATTATCATTTATAGAAGCTACACCACCGTGACTCGTATTACTTTGTTAAAAAAAGAGAACAGAAGGGATTATACTCTTCCACCTCGTTTCTCGTTATTCTCGAGATACTGAAAAAAGAAATTATTTATGTACGTAAGATCTCACGCATTGTGAAATCCATAAAAGCTAGAAGGATTTTGATGAAACTATGTATGTGTATATGTATATATATGAGAAAGTGTACTTTAAAATAGAAATGATGAAATCGTGAGATTCTCGAAACTCTTGAGTGAGCTCGTTTTCTCTCTTAATTAAACTATGATAGAACAGCCGGATATATAAGAATCTTTACAATTTTTATTTGAAATTGTATAAAGTAATCGATCGACTAATTATTATTATTAATAGTATTGACTTAAAGGAATATGTATTGTTAAAACGATATTTTCAACTAACTCGTTAACAATTATTACATGCGCGTCTGTGTACATGTACATGCATGTAGATATTTTGTATCTAACAATTTTCTAAGATAAAGAGAGATGAAAAAGTAGGACAGAGACGTTTTGGGGCTAAGAGTTGAAGATGCATACAAAAGGCCTTTTTGCTAAATTGGTACCTTGGAAGACTTTTTACTGAAGTATTCTCTTAGCAGGGGTCTTATTTCGCACAGGTGTATTTGTTGGAGGAGCTCTGAGGTGAGATCGTTAGCGCCAAGGGTGCGACTTTGCATTGTCCCTTGAAGTGCGTTTTAAGTGTTAGTTTATTGTTACCCGCTACCCGGTGGGCAGACTGCCCTTACATATTTAAGATGGACCATTAAAGACCGGCCGAGTTTACGCTTCGAGACCCTACAAAATTTCCGTGCGAGCGAGTGTCAATCCTTTTTCTTTTTTTTCTTCTTTTTTCTTTTTTCCCATTTCTCTTTTACTTTTCCGCTCTTTATTTTCATTTTCTTTTTCCTTTTCTTTTAATTTTTTTCTTTTCTTTATCTCTATCGCGTCTCACGTTGACTCATATATTTTTCATTTAATATATTACGATTCGAGTTATATATTTCTCTTGTTAGCGCGTTTGATTTGGCTTTTTTTTTCCTTTTTTTATCGATCATCCATAATACAGGGAATAGGATTTGTTATATATGTATGTATTATTATTTCCCTTATGCAAAATGGAGAAACAGGTGACTTTAAAAACATGGTCGTTTCATGAATGAGATACTCTGATATAATAGATATTACGATCACTTCGATGGGATTCGTTTTTCGATGAAGATCGTAAGAAAAGAGGAAAGGAGTCTTCCATGGTTAAGTTCTCTTTCTTTCTCTCTCTCTCTCTCTCTCTCTCTCTCTCTCTCTCTCTCTTTTTCTCTTTCTCTTTCTCTCATTAAACTTTTCGTCGTTTCATCCTTGGCAGAGAATCGCATCGGGAACAACTGCTCCCATGGGATCGGAGCCGTGCCACGATTATACCATTCGCGTTAGCTTAGAAGGAGAAGAAGAGATGTGGCCTTGAAGAGGGAGGAGTAAGAAGACGAGGAGAAGGGTTGAAATGACCCTTCTTCCTTCCTACCATTCTAGCTTTCTCTCAATGAGAATCCGAATCTTTGCTGAGAGAGGTTGGGAGAGATTTTTCTTCGAGTTTTTTCTTTTTCTTTTTTTTTTTGTTCCTTTCTTTCTTTCTTTCTTTCTTTCTTTTTTTTCCCCCATTGCTTTTTTTCCTTTTTTTGTTCGTTTTCTCTTACGTCTCCTCGATTTTCTTTTCTTCGTATTAGAATTAGCGTCTTTTCGTTTCTTAGAAAGCAATTAACACGATGAGAGAAAGAGAAAAGACGGTGAGCGAGGAATCCTATGGGGAAAATGAACGTGTATATACGAGAAGAATAAAGATGAAGAAAAAGTTTGGAGTCGTCTTGCTGTGCAAGTTGATCGGTTTAGTATCTACCCTCGTAGTGTCGTACTTCTTCGTTAATATGATTGACCGCCTGAGGAAAAGTGCCGACGTGGACGCAAAATAAATGTCTGAGATGTGTACGTATCCTCTATCTTTTTCTCTATAGATATATTTTTTATCCTTATTCTTCCCCAATATTCTCAGTCAGTATATCGTGATTTTCTAATATCCATTTGTCTCTCTGAAAATTAATCAAAGAAGGAAGGATGTATTTTAAATAAAAGAAATGAATTAAAAGAGAGAGAGAGAGAGAGAGATTCTCCCGAAAGATTCTCCTCGACTCGTTCGTATTTTGTGGAGAATAGAAGGAGACTAAACTCGGCCGTTACCATAAATTCTTAATCCGAATCGGTGCGTAAAACTGAAAGTTAACCAAGTTCGGTAACATTAGCCGTAACAACCAGCGTAGTAGTAAGTTCTTACGGTAACGATGCTGTAACGACGCTTTCCGAGCTGTGGCAATTTCTCGCGATAAAGTCACCGATGGGACCAACAAGAATTAAACTCGCCTAAGGGGTTGGAATCGGTTGGTGGTGGTGGCGCCATAGACGATGGTGGTGCAGCCAACGTCGAATAGGTATTAAGATTTAACCTACGCCCTTCTATAATTTCATATAATTGTACGTCGTTACTCTCTTCCATTTTGCCAAAGAGCGAAGAATGTCGTTTTCATACGCATATATATACATTTTCATATCTTTCCCATTCGACATATTTCGATTCTCCTTACGTACACATGGTTCGTCGTTTTTTTTTTTTTTTTTTTCTAATTTTTTAAATATTCCGAAAATTAGAGAATCTCTTTGTGATTACATGTGGACGTTTCTCGGTTCAGATAATAATTCGTAAAAATTGGAATTTCTCAAAGTATCTTAAGTTCTCTGTATATCACTTAGAAAGAGATTGAAACCAAAGTTTGATCAAAAGTCTCGTCGTTAGACACGTGGAAATTCAAATTGAAGCAGATTATACCACGTGGAAATTAGTCAAAACTAACAAAAGCCTGGGCGACCCCGCGGCATTCAGCGGTCACAATCGCGGCTGGATCGCGATCCGCAATTCCGCAAATGGGGCGGTTCGAGCCTTCGAACAAAAGATGTAATAATTCTGTCCCTGTTTTCGAGCATCCCCTTTTCTCTCAACTCTCTCTCTCTCTCTCTCTCTCTCTTTCTCTTTCTTGCATTGCCTCTTTTAATCGTTTCTTCTCTTTCTCTCTAACGGCGTCAAGTCTCTCTTCGACCCTTAGGAGAAACCCTTTGTTTGCAAAACAAACAAGAATCGTTTGCTCGCGCTAGTCGACGCCAACGACGAGTGGCGGAACGCGAACAATGCTAAAAACTGACGAAGACGTTGATGAGAGAGAGAGAGAGAGAGAGAGAAAGAGAAATTTTAATTACGCAAATATTACGAAGCATAATCGCGTTAGCAACGAATTGAAAATCGTCGTTCGTCGATTATTCGATCGAATGAAACCTTTCTTCCTGTTCATCTTTTGTCTCTCTCTCTCTCACCCCTTTGCGCGATTGAATATTTAATTTTTGTAAAAAAGAATGGAAACTTTGAAAGCACATTGGTTACGTTTTGTAACAGAGTATAATTTCGTTTGGAACGGTTTGCATAATATTTCGTATTTCATAAATGATTAATGACGTCGAGCGAAAATGACGAATTCATTACTTGCCATAGGGACGGAAGAAAACGAGGCTAGTATTTATAACGAGTACGATCCGAAAGAATCTTTATACATGTGTGCGTGCTTATATATATATATATATATATATATATATATATATATATATATATATGTGTGCGCGCGCGTGTTTGTGTGTGTATGCACATATATACATATGTATATATATGTACATATATAGGTGCATACCTATACGGACGTATTGTAAAATGCCGACGGTAATCCGGTCGGGCGACATTGTAAACATTTTAATTAAAGCCTGCGGAGGATATTTAATTTCGAATAATTAATGGTCGCTCGCCGAAATTCATGCATCCCCGACAAAAGCCATCGCCCTCTCGATTACTCTTGATTTCATTACACGAGTCAACAGCCACGAGGCTGCCAGCCATTAAGCACCCTTTTTTATCCCCTTTCGAAACGAAATTATGTATTCCCAGAGAGAAAGAGAGAAGAGAAAGTAACATCGCGAAAATTGCCAATTCGAGTCACCGTTCCTTTCTTTATTTCCTTCGAAGTATCTGTCACGCGCAGAGAGAGGCCTTTTAAAAGCCTACACCCTATTACATATCTTTAAACTTTTTTTCTGCTTTTCTTTCTTTCTCTCTTTTTTTCTTCTTTCTCTTCTTTTTTTACTTTCTTTCATTTCTTTTTTTTTCTTTTTTTTTTTTCGTAATTCGAATCGTCCGACTGGAATATAACGATCACAACGATGTTTTAAAAGGAGAATAACAGGTTCCATCGGTCGGTCGGTCCGTACAAAAGATCTTTACTTTTAGACGAGTATTTATTGTCGATTACGATTACGTTTGAAATACCATCGTTATTTGTTCCTTGTGTTCACATTGTTTAGCGCGGCGAGTCAGTCAGTAATAGTAGTCAGGTTGTATAAGAGTTAACCAGACTGCGAAGTTTTTTTTTCTTTTTTTTTTTTTTTTTCATTTCTTTCACATTTAACGTCGATTGTTTCGCAAATTTTTTTACGTTTAAAGGAACAAAGAAACAGAGAAAGAAAGGACATTGCGAGTTTAGGTAACGTTAAAGCATAGTTTGGACTGGGGGAGGGGATAGAGAATAGGAAAGCAACAAAGTGAGATAAAACCGGGAAGAATGTCGCTCGAAAAGTGGAAAATTAGCTTACGCGTGTAGAAACGTCGATCGTTAGTCACGCTTCTTACTCCGACAAAAGTCAACTAGAAGAGTGAGTAAACGCAGGAGAGAGAGAGAGAGAGAGAGAGAGAGAGAACGCGGCTAAAACGTAGCGGAGAGAATTTTTAACCGCATTTCACCTTCCTTTGTTCGCGGAACTCTCTTTTTGCGGACGAACGAGAATAAAAGGAGGAAAAAGGATGACAAAGAGAAAGAGAGAAAGACGACGACGAGGACGAAACGTCGAATAACCGTCGTTATTCGGCACTTACGAGGCCGTAAAACTCGATTTGGCGGGTTGCGTCGGGCCAACGTCGGTGCTCGCTCTTCAAAAGGGAGATCTCCAAAGACGAATACGCGCGTTTCGAACAGCGCGCCAATTTTCTTTCAACAAAACGGCCGCGTCTCGCTCGCGCAGCGGACAATGCCGAGCGGATTCAATAAAACCGCAACAATAAGAGTGAAAATGCTGGGGTTTCGTGACGACTAAAGAGAGAGGGAGAGAAAGAGAGAGAAAACGAGTTGGGAGTGAGAGGGTTGTAGCGACGCGAGAATGGGAAAGCGGAGGGTAATTTGAATGAAGAGACAAGAGACAATGCGTGGGCGAAGCCGAGAATAGTGGGACGAGGAGGTGGAGGAGGAGATGGTGGTGGAGGCGCGGGTGAAAACAACCGCGGAATCAAATTAGCGAGAACGCGGGGTAAGGTAGAAAGTGAGAGAGAGAGAGAGAAAGAGAGAGGGTGAGTCCTCCGCACAGTGAGCCACCAACCACTGTAAGAGAGAAAGAGAAGGGACAGGAGGAGGGTAATTATATTTACAAGTGCCAGTTGCCGAATACAAAGGACGTCAAGATTGCTCGATTCATTTCGAGTGCCTTCTCTTGGAGAATCCTTTTTCTAATACCCTTCCTCTCTCTTCTTTTAGCTACTTATTACTCTTTTCGATTTATGATATGTCACTTTTCTTTAAAATAGATAGCACTTCGTCTTGCTATATCTATTATATGTAATCCCAGATATATTTTCTTTATTCGTCGATACGAAAAATTATTGATTATGGTGGTTCTTTATTAAGAAAATAAAATTTATTATCGAATATTTCTCATTGTTTTAACTATGAACGAGCGTTCTACGAAGAAACTGTAGACGTGGCTATAGAATTCGCGAGATTCTTTTGTCGAACGATAAGGAGGAGGATGGAGGAAAAGTTACTCCTCCGGCAAGTTCATAAAAATGTTTTATAGGCTTTCTCCTTGAACGAAAGCGATCTGCTAGGTAGCTCTTTCCTTCGGGTTAAATTGTTTATTTCTAAATTGAGTTACGCCGCCGCACAATGAGGAAAAAAGTATTGCGTTGATGTGGCGATGGTGGAAAAGAACACAAGAATTCCCTCTCTTTCCTCGAATTTTTCAAAGGTTTCCTCATCCCCTTAGCCACCTACCCGCGAAACCTTTGAATTTACTCCAGATCCACGAGGTGAGAATTCTTTTCCCTTCGATCTACATGAATAGACATCCCAAGCAATTAAACTTTTTTTTTTTTTCTCGGATTACTAGAAGCCGATAAAATCGAGTAATTACGAGCAAATAATAAAAATTCTCATGAAAGTCTCAATAGATATCTATTAATATTAAATTCGTCGAAAAAAAACAAAGAATTTCTATTAATTTTTTCGAAGTAAAAGAAAATAATAAAAATATCCAAATGTTTTTTCCAAAGAAATTGTTAAACCATAGGACGTACGTGAAAAACAGTGAGTTGTGTGTGTGTGAGAGAGAAAGAGAAAAGAATAGTGGATGGTGCGAATAACGAGGGAAAAAAGTTCGACGATCACGATGGTAGCGCAGTGCGGTGCGGAAATATCTGGGTAAGCGCGGAAAAGGTGGCAAACGTGGACATTCGACGCAGCCCTCGTTCGTCGCGTTATGGAATTTTTGCGGAACGGCCTTTTTTAATTGATGCAATTCAAAGCAGGCACTCGGTGCGTCTGGCTCGCTCGTAAAACTTTTCGACGTTCTTTCCACGGACTTTTAGTCGCGTGAATCCAAACTTTATATCCTTCTTTTTTTCAACTTTAGTGTTTCTTGCGTTTGCTTGCGATTTAAAAAATACCGGAACATTTGATTTCTTCTTCTTTTTTTTTATTCTATTGACTCAATTTTTATCGACGCGCGTGTCATATCTTTATTTTGTATCTATGTATATATATATATATATATATATATATATATATATATTATTTATAGTTTTATAAATTATTATATTTAAAGGAGCGAGTGAGATACATAAAAAGAATGGAAGATGGAAAAGGTGCGTTTTCGATAATAACGGCGAGCTTCCAAGTTCGCAAACGAGAGAGCTTTTTCCCTTCTTTCCGACACTCCGGCATAATGAAAAGCTTAGCAGTTGGTTTAACTTGGCCGAGGATTAAGTTTACCTCGTTTCAAGAGTGCCGGAGAGCTGCGTGGAATTTCTCCTCTTATTTTTCCACCTCCTCGCCCCTGAGCGGGAAAAGAGCGCTCGGCAGGTATTTCTTAATTAGTAGCAAGTATCTCGTCCAACGAAGGTTGCCTTATTAATTAATATTATGACAGAGAAAGAGTGTGTGCGTGTGCGTGTGTGTGAGAGAGAGAGAGATTCCTACGTTGTCGTGATTTTCCTAGCCGAGTGAATTTCGATCATCTATGCTTTAACATATTGTTGACTAATTATTTTATGTAATAATTAATATGTCTTCATTATTCATAATATGTGGACATTATTCATTATCGAATGAATGTATCAAATATTCAGGACGAGTTATATCAAGTAGATATATGATAATACTATAATTTAAAGAATATTATACCAACGATTTATATAAATTATGATGCATGTATGTTGTGACGTAAGTTTCTCATCATTTTTTCCTTTTTCTTTTCTTTTTCTTTTTTTTTTTTTTCCAATTCCGTACCACTCGATCTACCTACCTGTAGCTAATATAGACCTTCGAAAAGTCCAATCGTTAAGTGAACGTACCGAAGATAAATTCTCGCGTTAAGCCGACAAAGACACGGTGATGCATTCGTTCTGGACCACCCTCGAACTTTCTTTCTCACCCTATAAACTTTCTCTCTCGGTCGAGTGTCATTAACGAAAGGGTTGTGAAAAGTATGCGAAACGCGTATAAGCGAAAGGGAGGATAGACAAAGAGGAGTTGCCGTCTTATTTGAGGAAAAAGAAGAAAAGGAGAGAGAGAGAGAGAGAGAGAGAGGAAGAGGGATAGAGGCTATTTCGTTCTTCGAAAAGAAAAAAAGAAAAAGAAGTAGGTACATTGGCAAAGAGAAAGAAAAGGAGCAGCGAGAGAAAAAACGAAAGTATACTAATGTAATATCGCGCAAGGCGTTTTAATAAACAGAGTTCAGTAATCAAGGCAGCGGTTTAAGTAGCTTTCTTGTTTTTTAACGATCGTTTTTACGTCCCGTTTAAATCATCCTACGAGAAGAACCAAGGTGGGGAGGAAAGAGAGAGAGAGAGAGAGAGAGAGAGAGAGAGAGAGAGAGAGAAAAGGAAAAGATTCAAGATGAACTTGGAAATATTTTTACGAGTTTCATTTTCTCCTCATCTTAAAACTTTTCTTGATAAAATTCATACGTACGTTTATCCGTGTCGCAAGTAATTCTCTTACCTTTATTCTTATTTCTTTTCTTTTTTCTTTTTTTTTCTCTTTTTTTCAATTCTAATTCTAAGCAAGAGAAGATATAATGATGTAAAATCTCGACACATCCTTGGAGATATTTCCCTTTGTGACCAGTCGCAGGAGGACGTTTTTCATTGGAATCATAGCTTGGTTTAAAGTGTACGCGACACATACACGCACGTACCGCATACACACGGTCACATCAAGCCGGATATTATTTCAGTCGGCGCATATTTCCGCAAATGAATTTTATGAAAACAGTTTTTGTTCTTTTAATTAATCGCTCTTCCGTTCCCTGGGATACGTCTCTCTCCCCTCCTCTCACACTTTTACTCTCTCTCTCTCTTTGTCTCTCTCTATCTCTGTCTCTCTCCCTTTCACCCTCCTATCATCTCGTTTCAACGTCGAGCGACGTCGTCCCGTCTTCCGTCGAGCTCGCGAGGAAATATCCGGACAGCTGGTGCTGTTCAGTTTTTAATAACAATATTGTTTCAAAGACAGTGCGCAAACGAAAATGCGATTCACCTTTTTTGCTTAAACATCGTCGTCGAAATCTGATTTTGTTTCTTTCTTTTTTTTTTTTTTCTTTTTTTTCTTTTTTCCTTTTTCTTTTGGACTCTGACAATAGCCATTATCGTTCGTCGTAATATATCATCGAGTATTTTAATATCAACGTCATTTTAATATATATTTTATCATCGTCGACCATACGTAGCTTCGATTCGTCGATTCTTTTTTCGCTCCTTCTATATTCTTTTTTCTTTCGGTTTTTTTTTTTTTTTTTTTTTTTTTCTTTTTTTTGTCGGGTTTTCCTTTCCTTCCTTCCGTCGCACGTTTCGTTCCCGAGCGATACAATTTCACGCGGAATTCATTGGAATGCGTAGGTAGCGCGACGCGAAAAGGGACGAATTAACGCGAAAAGCAGCAGGGAGACATTACTATTGTTGTTTTTCCTTTATCTCTTTTTTCTTTTTTTGTTGTTTTTTTTTTTTTAATTTTTTTTTAATTTTTTTTTTTTTTTTTATTTTTTCCTTTAATTTTTTTAATTGTTTTTTATTTTAAAATGAAATTTCGCGTGGCCCGCGCAAAGGCTAATTCTTCTTTGCGATTCGCATGCGTTCTCGCAAATGGCTTTTGTAAATAAAAACGGCCGCTATGTCTGGATGCATGGTTTTAATTAATTATTTTCTCGACGCGACGTCACCTTTCGCAAGATAATCCTAAAGTTTTCCAATGATTTACGTGTCGATCGTCCGCGTTAAATTACGATTTTCACTTTGTCTCTTTGACGAGTACATTTTTCGTTCGGGTTTCCGACAACGTTGGATACCGATAACAACCGACCGTCACAACGGTGAACGGAGAAAATAAGCTACTTAAAAAAAGTACACCCGTTAAAACAACGGGTCCCGACAGTCGGCTCATTTTTTTACACGAATTATTCCTTTTATCTTGAACAATGTTGAAAATAAGATTCGAATAATCCGGATATTATTATGTATAATTATTTATGAAAAAAATACTTCGGTTTGGGTGAAAAGTAAACTCGTTAAAACAAAGTTATCACAGTCGACACATTTTCCATACCAATTATTATTTTTATTTTCAATAATGTTTAAAATAAGATTCGAATAATCTGAATATTATTATGTCGTGAATATAAATATTTATGAAGACAATAATATAATGTTTATTAATCGAATATCGAAAATGATGATTATTTGATATTTCTTTCTTTCTTTTTTTTTTTTGTTTGTTTGTGTGTATGTGTTTTTATTTCTTCTATCGAATCATTCGTAGCTTAACTTAAAGTTAAAACGCTTTTGGATTTGATCTTGTCGAAGATAAAATATCGTGAAGTAAGCGTTGAAGGGGTAAGTCGTACACGAATGGTATAGGTTGGCACGAAAGGGTGAAAATAATTCACGAAAATTGTTGGGCACTTTCCTCTTTCCTTTTCTCTTTCGTCTTCCCCGTTTTCGTTCGTCGGCCTAACATTACGACAAAGTCTCTCTCTTTCTCTCTCTCTCTCTCTTTTTCTCTTTCAACGTACATGGGCGTTTTGTACATACAAACAGGAGTAATTGTCGGCCAATTATGTGGTCGCAAGCTCGTACGTTCTACGTATAATATACTTGGGTGAACGTTCATGGCCAGTAGAAAGAGAAAGAGAGAGAGAGAGAGAGAGGTGTGCCGTAGGTAATCGCGCTCATAAATAACATTTATTGGTGGGCCAGAACACTAATTGCCAATGATTACCGCGAACGCCAACGAGAAAAATTGCCAATTTACATCGAATGCCTTCTATTATCCCTTTTCCACGAGACTCGCTAGTTCGATCGCTTATCCTTTCTAGGGAGGGAATTAGGAAGGATAATCGATTTTGATATCGTCCCATTATTCTTAAGTCTTCTTACTTTATTAAGTAACCATATAATGTTTGGCCAATGTGCAAATGAATTATTCTCATTTGCATTTTTTTTTCTTTCTTTTTTTTTTTTTTTTGAGTAGATTTATACATGCACATTGTAATAATAAATAAATGTGATAAATTTTGTAGAATAATTATACGTATAGAGAGTGACGTAATGCAAGTTATCCAAGTTACGTGAACGAAAAGCAAAATAAATGTTTGCAATTGGGAATTGGTTGGAATCATTGGTTATTACGTTCGAGGGAAGAAAATAGACATTGTCGCAGTCGGTATAAATTCGCGATGTTCAGCCAAATTTTGATTCGGTTCGATTCAACTACGAATCGTTCCTTTATTCCCGTGCATTTTCGTTCTCTATCTCTCTCGCACACGTATTCCAATTTCTTCGTTTTTTGGGAAACGGATGCAGAGGAGGAACGGGGAGGATTGGTAGTGGAGGGCTTCGCGTTCACACCCGAATAGAGTTGGATTTCGCTCTCCTGAATACACAATGGGATTTATTCGAAACGTGGCGTATAAAACACAAAGGACTCTGTATGATTGGTAAATTATTGAGCCAAGCAGGATTTGTCGGCCAATCACGTAGCGCCTTTAAATAATTCAAAGGAAGCTCAAAAGTAGAAAGATGCGAGTAAAGTACAGAAAAAAAGAAGAAGCTCTAGTCGATATTATATATATATATATATATATATATATATATATATATATATGTATATACATAAGATCGAAAAGAGAATCATTATACGTTTAAAAAAGAACATTTCTCTCGATATTTAAATGTATTATTTATAAAAGGAACTTTCGTTTCATGCATAGGAAAGATCTTGGACGGAATAATTCCGCATCGAAAGGAAAATCACATTCGCAACTTTGGCCCGAACAGTATCCCAAAGTATATCTGTTAAGGAGAGATAATATGTATGGGGAAAAAAAACAAACAAAAAAATAAATATGATCTGTCAGAAACGAAAAAGTATTTTATGAATAGGAACGATCCTTGACGGAATAATTTCGTTTACGTTCTTCACGTTCGAAATAAAATCCCGTTCTCGTTCTCGATCGGAGCGATGAGAATGATAGGTCCTTTTTTTCTGGATAGCTGTTATCGCGATCGGAGAAAATTTCTTCGGAGAGTAGGTAGTAGGTCCGACAAATCCCCGAAGCGTATGGTGCCAGAGAAACGCGGAAGAAATAAAACATTTTCTCTCTTCTTTCTCTCCAGGGCGATAGTGCGCCGGCAGTTTTGCGGAGCGGACCGAACTTTCCGCATAACTCAGCCTCGTTATCTGACTCGCAAATAAGGCAACGGAAAAGTTCGCGACATCAATCCGGCCCTCTGTCGGGAGATTCGAAGTTGAAACAATGCTTAAGTCACCCTATAACGTATGAGCCCCAAGAGGGTGGCACACGAGAAAGACAGAGACGAAGAGAAAGAGAGAGAGAGAGCCAATCGTTCGTGCTAACGTTTTCAAGCTCGATCTTCCAACTTACGATTCCGTTCGATTCGATATATCATCGTTCTGCCTATCATCTTTTATGATTATTTCTTTTTCTCTTTTTTTTTTTTTTTCTACTTCGCCAATTTTCACCGTGATTTAGATTTCATTTGGAATGGTATCGTAAAGATTTATAGATTTACCTACGTGTACCAGGATCCTTAGTTATACCTGAAATGAATAATTAAATGATCGTCCCTCGTCAACAATAAAATGAAATGATTTTATTCCTTGAATAATACATACATCGGTGTTACAATTAATTCGTTCGTCTAAAATTCAACAATGTAGGGTATACACCTTCGTCTCTTTCTTCCTTTTCTTCTTTTTCTTTCTTTCTTTTTTCCCCTTTTTTTTTCCCCTCTATACACTTCGTTAACTATCCTTTCACCGGTTATATGAGACAATTCGTAATCGAAGAAGTCGAACAGTCGATACACTTCGAAAAAAGCACCATTATTATCATTATTATCTTTCTTTATCCTTTTCCTAAAGATAATACTCGTACTATCTACAGAACGAAATCGCTCTTTTTTCTTTTTTTTTTTTCGTTTTTCTTTTTTCCAAAAAGAAAAAAAAATAAAAAAAAAAAAAAAAATTGAAAAGCGCTAAAGGGATCGCAAATGATCGATTTTATCAGCTTTTCACCGGCATATAATCGCGATCTTTCCTTGCTTTCGTTTCCTCGTATGATCGATAGATCGTAGCCGATCTTAGCGTGGGGACTCGATCGCGACGAGTTTCTTCTCTTCTCTTTGCAAAAAATCTCACGACGATTTCCATCATCCTTTTTATCTCTTCTCGAACCGATGACGATGCTCCGAATAAAACGGAAAAACGAAACGGACCGATAGCAACGACGATAAACTACGCACTCTCGCGATTCGACATATATATATTATTTAGATATATATATGTTTGTTATTCTTGTATGTTAAGTTTAGGTGTTAACATAGGTAGTAGGCGTAGACGCGTGTATATCGGCGCTTATTTCGTTTGTCATTTGGCATCGTACGGTGCTTGCGCATTGATACCATTTAAATTATTCATGGGGTTCAGGACGTTGTGAGCGCTCGATGTAGTCGGTGCTGGATATCCATTGTGGTTATGGGCTGTTTCCCCATTCGCCTGTCTCGGAGGACCTCCAGCAGGTACCGTCTGAAAGATAAAAGAGAGATCGTACGATTATTGCCTATATCGGTTCTTTTTTTAAAAAAGAAAAAAGAAGAAAAAAAAAAAAGAAGAAAGAAAAGGACTTTTTAATACTGCAATCTTTGACAGTCGATGTTTTTTTTTTTTTCCTTTTTTTCGTACGATTAATAGATACACGAAAATAACCGGTTCATTCCTTATTATTTCAATTTAATCTCTAATAAATTCGTTATCTTCTTTCTTGTAAAATTGTATTTACTCTCAGACGGGATAACTCTATTCGGTCGTTTCTCTTTCGTTCGACCCTCTTGTTCCTTCCTTCCTTCCTTCCTTTTCTTTCTCTCTCTCTCTCTTTTCGTCCTTTTACCTACTTACTTCTGTCTCTATCTCGAGACTGTATTAATGTAGAAGCTAGAGAGGGATAGAGAATAAGAGGAGATGCTGCACGGATAGGTAAGTGCCGTTGAAAACTTCCAACTTCCTATCTTTCTCCCTTCTCTCTCTCTCTCTCTCTCTCTTTCTCTCCATTTCTCTCTATCTCTTTTTACCCTTCAACGTCTTCCAACACTCCCTTTCTCTCGGTTTCTATAGTAAAGGTGTTAAATTATACAGGCTTAAAATTCGGCAGACCGTGCGACTCCCTCTTGACGAAACAACGGATCTTCCCACGGCTACGTCTTACTTTACGAACACTCGCGAGTCGATCGTACTAATTTAACTACGACAACGAGTCGACTTGAACAAGAAGAAGAAGAGAAGAACTCGGGTTTTCTTTCATTTTCTTTTCTTCCCTCTCGATCAGTTTCATAGAAACTTTCTACATCATCAACTTTCTATATATTTTATTATATATATATATATATATATATATATATACGATAATGAAGTCTGCTTACAGTTTTTTCCACGAATTTTTCCGGCTCTTGAATCCTCGAGAAAGAATAGCCAGAACGCGCAAGTAAGAGTCCAAGTAATTAACTCGTAAATAATTACGATAAAAATGACAAAGCGTCGCGAAAGAAATGCTTTATCGTTCCATTGCCGCTAGCAAGGGTGACTCTTTCCTCGCAGAAGAAATCCCTAAATCTTAACCGTAGCGCGAGAACCCTTTCCAAAAGCTTATTCTCTCTCTCTCTTTCTCTCTTGCCGTCTTCTTTTCGAGCTATCTCTCTTTCTCTTTCCATCTAAACGAGTTCCGGTACGTAATTAAGAAATCTTCATGGAAGGCGACGGAGACCACCGTCCTCTCTTTCTCTCTCTCTCTCTTTACTTACCATGGGTTAAATTAAGTCTATGACTTATTCAAGTTTTATCTACAATTGCCAGAGGAGGAATTGCCATGGCGTGGATTTACTGCCGACATTGTAATCAAACGGCACGCGTTTTCAGTACTCCGAGCTACTTTGGAAAGTTTCTTGGACCACTTAGGTACATGCATATCATACTACATAGATTCTTATGTTTCTATGTAAGAAGGAAAGAAGGGAAAAGTTATTTAATTCGATCGTGACGAATTAATAACGTTGATTATTAATATCGACGATGAAATTATCAGACTTTTTGATTAATACACATTCGATAGATTTTTGATACGTTAAACACGTATGGAAAAAAAGAGAGAGAAAGAAGATAAGTAAGTGTCTTGTAAGAAGATAACTTGTGTCGTTTGTTAAAGAACATATATCCCTTGTTGAAATCAAATGGAAGGTTGAGATAAGAGATGTACTGAATCGAAACGCGTTCATTTGTCGTTTCCCCTTCTTAATACCTAGTCGGCAAAAGGAAAAATCTTTTCTCTCTTTCTTTTCTTCTCTCTTTTCTCTATGTAGAAGTCGTTAATGGCACGTTACACGCACGAAGTCTCCTCCTCCTTTACGTCTTTTTCTTCTCCTCCTTCTTTCTCTTTTTCTTTACCCAACTCCTCCTCGTTCCTTTCTAATTCTTCTTCCTCGTCGACCTCCTCTTTCTCCTCCGTTTTCCTCCTTCAGAAGAGGATTCTAGCCCGCGAATAAGACATTAATCGCAAAGGCGAAGGCAGTTTGCAAGCGACGGTAAATGCGGCCCACCAGGAGGGTGCCTGTTGGAGTTCGAGAAGGGGAAAAGCTTTCTCTCTCTCTCTCTCTCTCTTTCTCGTTTGCTCGCTTTGTGAAAGGGAGAAAGGAGGAGGAGGAGGAGGGTGCCGAGAATCGCGTGTCATTTGTCCGTTGATCTCCTGTGGCTGGGAACAGTCCAGGTGTGTGGCTGCGTTTGGCCATTCCTTCGTGCCTTTGCTTTTCTTGCGCGCAAAAATTAGCACCATCGTCGGATCGGAATTAGCCGTGGTATCATTATCCATTTCCTTTCAGGAATTCTTTTAGAAAGAGATAAAGAGACAGAGAGAGAGAGAGAGAGAGAAAGAGAGAGATTTTTTATTGCTCGATATACTTATTCCTATTCTTTAATTAATAGATATTTCATTATAATCGGTTGATTAGATTTGGAAATCTCACAAAGAAGGTTTATTCACTAGTTACTGCTTATAACGTGCTCCAAGTTGATTCTCAACTAAACTCATAATCACGCGTAAGCTCGCAACCTGCCCCTTTCCCATGAGAGAGAGAGAGAGAGAGAGAGAGAGATAGAGTCTTCTACGTGCTCACGTAAAATTTAGTCCGTATACGAGGTAGCTCGTAATAATGAGCTCGTTAAAGAAATAATCTACACGCTAGGTATCATTAATAAATGTAATATTTCTTTTGACATACATAGGATATATTTGTGTTCAAAAGAATATCGACACGCGAATATTAAACAAATATCATTTAATTTCATTTCAATTTGAGTTTTTAGTTCTTAGTCGAATGAATTACCTTTCTCCTTTGGTTTGGATCTAATCGTCTAGAAGACGCGTATAGAAGACATCGTAATACCTTATTCCCTGTACGATTTCCATGGTGCACATTGATCCTCTTAAATTCCCATGTACCCGCCGTCTTGGCATTAGCATATTATCTCACCTCTCAAAGTCCTCCCACCATTACTACCTCCTCTACTTCTCTTGGTCTCTTGGCGATGCCACCCTTTTCCTTCTATATCTCCCTTACTCTTACTCTTTCTCTTTCTTTCTCTTTATCTCCCTCCCTCCCTCTCTCTATCCCTCTCTCTCTCTCCCTCCCTCTCTCTCATTCTCTCGTCGTTCTTCTCCGTCTTTCCCTCACCCACCTTCTTATTCGACCCTCTGATTCGCGAAGGACTTTACAGACACTCGAGAGTTTGTTTTAAAACTCAGATAATCGTTTCGAAATTTCTCCCCTTCTCTATCTTCCTCTGTCTTTCTCTGTTTCTCCTTCGTACTACCCTTTCCTCTTACTTCTTCAAGACGAGCCTCGCTCGTTCCGCATTGCGCCGGATCCCAAGGGGAAAATTAGATCGAAATAAAAGTTCTCGGGGAATTTTAAGCGCGTTACGTTCGTCTCCTTTCCTACGATCGAACTTTCTTCTCAGAGATTTCAATGATTTCCTCGCATTCCTGTATGTGTATCTCTCCAACGCGAAAATTTATTATTAGACATGTTATAAACCTATATGTCGATTCGATGTTACCATTTTTTTTTCTCTCTTCTTTTCTTTTTCTTTCTCCTTTTTTTTTTTTTATTTTTTTAATTTTTTATCGAAACATATCAATTTCTCGATCGTTGCTCGAATAAGGTACATCATTAAACGCTTACTTCATTGATTCAAAGGGCGAGGGTCAAGAAATACGAGTTTACGAGGAAGGATCCTAATTCGATTTATCGAGGGCGATGACTAAACTGTTCTCTTCTTTTCTTTTCCCCTCTTTTAGCAAAAGGGATCTCGTCGAGTTATACGTAAACCGTGCGCATTCTGGCATTATTTAGAACTAGCTAACCACACGTAGAAAAAGAGAAGGAAAAAGAAAAACGGATCCTTTAGAAGCTTGGTGGGTGGGTTATAGAGAGGCTCTTGCCTAAGAAAGATCGGGACAGCTGCCTGTGTTCTCAGGCAATCAGAAAAACTACCCTCTCTTCCCCTCTTTCGCTGAACGCTTGGTAGTCTCCTTTCCCACCCCCCGTAGCCACGGCTTAAGGAGGGTACAAACAGGGTGGCAGCTGTCTCAACGACGCCGAGAACCCTCTTCGCGGTTTTTAAGAACCTTAACGCTTTCCTCTTCCCTTTCATCTCTCTCTCTCTCTCTCTTTCTTTTTTAACTGAACTCTTTTTTAAACGTATCTTCATGATAGTTGAATCCTCACGATGTTAACGTTACGTTTACGAGCCATCGAACTCTGTCGCGAAATGTCAGATAGACGATCGATCCCGAACGATTTTGCTGTGGTGGTGGTATATAACGTCGAGGGTTTGTCTCGAATACTCACCCTTCTCTGCGATGATATCACGAAGGTATTCACGCTCAAGGAACGAGATGTCAAGAGGGATCGTGTCAGGAGGCTTAGTCTAATAGATGCGCCAAAAGGACATTAGCATGCTACGCTCGGTCTATCGACATTAGCTTCTTTCCTTCGACGATTTTTTATTTCTCTTATCGATCATTTATAACCACGTGAAATTCTTCGAATCGTAAGATACCCCATTGTCATCGTTTTCTCTATTATTCTTTTCAAGCTCTGATAGTCTATTATTCGAGAGTAATAATAAAAACTCGATGAAACATAATGCAAAGTCTCTTCTCGTCGATCGTTAAATTTCATTTTAATTAAACGCGCACCCTGGACGCAGGAAGATCGCTGATACATACATGCGTACATAGACATGCATACATTTAAGCGTTTAGTTTACTTGGGAACACTTACGTGGCACAGAAATAGAGTCGCAAGGGTTACCAACCCCGTTGTTACATGCGGCTCGTCGACAGGGCGAAAGGAAAGGGAAAGGGAAGAAATTTGCATATTATAAGTAGTACACGTTACCGAGACTACTGATATCATCTCAGGCAACGGGGACCTCGTTACTTTCTGCATGCTTATTATTCGAGTGTGTGTTAACTATTCACGACCTTCGACCAGAATACGAGAAGAGAATACGAGAAATAAAAAGTATTCTTTTCTATTTTCTTTTTTTTTTTGTTTTTATTTCTTTCTTTTCTTCTATCTTTCTTTTTTTTTTTCTCTCTATCATCCCGCTGTAATCGGATAGCGAAGATCGAAAAATCTTTAAACATCGTATCGGTATAAATTCTGCAATACGTGACGTCAAAGGGTAAGAGAGAAGATCCTTGCAAGACGGAACTAGGATTAAGTAGATCTGATCCTTGTTGGGTCGGACACGCCGAGGTCCTTCCGTGCGCCTGAGGCTTAAGATATTGTTTCGAAGCGGAGGCTGTTGCTTTAGGATAATCAAGAAGACGTAATCCTAAGAGACTTAGAGTCGATGAGTCCATAATTCCGGACGTTCTCTTTTACTTTTTCCTCCCTTTGAAGTTTGTCCTTATTATACGTCGATTATTTTCTTTTTAAACTCTCTCTCGCTTTCTCTCTCTCTCTCTGTCTCATCGAAGAGGAAAGAGCCGATAAATTTTGAAATATTTCGTTCGGTAGATCGTGTACCACCTACGTCGTCTTTACTTCGTTTAATTCCATTCTAATACCTCTCGACGATCCTTTACGAAGAGAAAATTCTTTCGCACGTTCCAACTACCAGGTAGCAGAAGAGGCACCGATCGTTAAGGCATGCGGGCGGCGTGGCTTGCTTAACGGTCGAGCTTAATTAATAAGGACACGCGATATCCTAAGTTAGAAGACGTTGCTAGTACGGTAAAGCATAGCCGAAGCCTCGAGGGAGTCCTTTGTTGTCGAGAGGGTCAGGATGAGCGACCTGCCACTTTAACCCACCTTAAGGGATTACGTCTTGAGGAGTTTCCGAGTCTCCTTCTACTCCTCATTTTCCTCTTACGATGGCCTAACTCGTACTACGCCTCTCGTTACGTCATCGTTCACACTTCTACCAAGCTCGTCATCCTCGGGATTATATATCTCTAAATAATATCTGTCTGTCCATCCGGGCGCTTTTTTTTTTTTCCTTATTAATCAATTTTACTTACTTGAGGCTGAAGATGCGTGACCTGTCTTTTAATATGCGCTAAAGTATCGTTCGGCGGAGGATGCGGCATGTTGGCGAAATAGACTCTCTCCTTGTAATGATACTCGCAGAGAATTTTATTCTCATAGAGATAAAACTGATCGCCCACGCAAAATCTGCAATTAGAAAGAGATAGATTTGTAATAATGACCAAGTTTCCGATCGGAATCGATTATATAGATTTTCTCTTTGATCGATGATATGTCGATCGTCGATCTAAGACAAAGTAGATATACTTAGAGAACGTTGTCGGAGTCTCATCGAAACGAATTTGCAAAGTTTTCAAACGGAAACTACGGCAAGGAATTTCTCCTATCGAGACAGAGTGAGAGAGAGAGAGAGAGAGAGAGAGAGAGAGAAAGAGTCTGTACAAGCTTGGCGGAGCAGTAAAGCGTGCTAATTCCGTTTAAGACCGCTTTCCGTTCTGCTCCGCCAAGGAAATTGCGAGAAAATAAAAACAAGGAGCGAAGTGGCAGCGGCTCTCTCCCCTTCCACCTTTCCCTCCTCTCTCCCCCCCCCCCCCGTCCACCCCGTACCCCAAGCCTTACGGCTTCTGGCGCGTTTCCGCAACTCTTCGAGCTCCTTTAGATGTAAATTTCCAGTCGATTCGCGGAGCAAAACTACTCCGAGTTCTCGGATTGCCGGCGAGTCAGTTTCGCACGAACGACCTATACAATCTCAAGGCGAAACCCACTTGCATTATTCCTTCTCTTTACTTTTTCTTCTGCTCTTTCTTACTCTTTATTTCATATACATTAATAAACGAGATACCGTATAATCGAGACGCCGTAACCCATAGAAAAAATGGTAAGTTCCTTTTAGGATAGGAAAAAAATAATTAATGTAAAAGGCGAATTTAAGCGAATACGAGGGAGAAAAAAAAATATTACTCGATCCCGCGTTATTATCCACGTGTCCTATATGTCAAAGATCATAAATAGAATCGCATATCTTTTACGAGGGAACCCATCAAAGCTCGTCGTACTTTTTTAAAATTCGAAGTACGAGACACGAGGATTTTCGAGTAATCTGCCGTGGATGTATATCTATAGGTATATCTATCTGCTGGCGAGGAGGAGGAGGAGGAGGAGGAGGGGGGGGGGCGGTACGCGTAGAAGAACGGTGCGGGTACACGCGGATTTCGAGATGGCGCAGAGGTAGAAACGTGCTCGGTTTGCGATATCAGAGAAATAAGCTTGCCACGAGGGTTATACGCATCGACCAACTGTCGCACCACCGTCGACGTCCGTGCCGCCGCTACTGCTGCTTCTGCTGCTGCTTTTGCTACTCGCCCAAGCCCTTTAAAATCAAAGATTTCGCATTTTTCCTTTTTATTGCCGGTTTAAAAGTCAATTTTTCTCTTCTATACGCGCACAGGGCTCTCTATCTCTTTCTCTCTCTTACATAGTCGCTATCCGCGTCTTTCTTTTTCTTTCTCGAGTGTCCGCAAGAGGGACGTTATGCGGAAAATGCTAAAGAGGCACGGAACGACGATCGTAAGGGGGTGGTCGTCGCTTTTCGACAGACACCGCCGCTCCAGGAGAAAGAGAAAGAACGAGAGGAGATGCCGAAGGGATCGAGGATCCACGAGGGACTCGAAAATCGTTTCGCCCAGGATCCATACCCGTGTTGAAATTCTTAGCAGGTAGCTCGAACATCACTCTCCGTAAGTGCCTGAGGTATACCGCTTCGTGCCACCGTACCACGTGGCACTCGCAAATTTACAAAGAACTTGTACTTTGATAATCTTGTAAAAACCTAACTGAAATATATCAAACGCACTCTCTCTTCTTCTCTCCGTTTTGATTTATTTCGAAATCGAATACGAGTAAGAACGGACGATGGTGTATTTTTCAAGTAATAAAAAATATATTTTTTCCTTCAAAGTCAGTGGTACACGGAGTTAGGTACACGTAGCTCTCTACGTACGTAGAGATACCTACGAACATATTCCGTATTCAACGAATGTGCCGGTTCCGTTTTCAGATCCTGTTTGGGTTTTATGTCAGGATTTCTGTCGAGTGGTTTATACCGGCGCTTATGTAAATGCAGACGTGATTTTTTTTCACCACCTAGCCACCACCTCGCTTGCATCGGTATGGTGGATATTACATATATATGTATATATCTATACCTAAATATATATATATATATATATATTATATGTATATATGTTTTCGGGCATCGCTAGTGAGATATCATTTTCTTCGAAAAGACGACATCTTTGCGGATTTAAACTACATCCAGATTTTTGCAAATCCTCTCCCTCTCCTTCTCACGCGTTCATTTTATTGCAAGGAGTGCAAACGCCTCGAGAAATTTCTTCTCTGCTATTCGATTTTCTTTCTCCCTTGTGTTTTCTCTCTTCTAATTCGATCGCCATTTCGAAAGGGTAATCGGAAGAAAGGTGGTAGGAAGGGAGAAGAGAAGATCTGAACGATCGGAACGTCGAACATGGACCTCCATAAAAAGCAATGCTCAACCGTAACGCGGTACGATAAGTACCGCGTCGCGAGCTAAAATCGATCCTCCAGGGTGGTTGGTCGGTCTCCAGTCGTACACCATAAAAAGGGAACATTAGAGAGAGAAAGGAAAGTATAAGCGTCTCTCTGTGATACCGCGAGAAAGAAGATAGGGAAACGTTGCTGATGGTAGGCAGAAGTTGGTAGGAGAAGCCAGCCCTCAGGGCTTTAGCCATCTCTTTCTAACGCTCTTTATATAACGTATAACGGTGTTATGATTTCGCGCCTAGATATGCGACGTGTCTGCCGATAAACGAGCATTTTTTCTCCTCCTCCTTCTTCTTTTTTTTTCCTTTTTAACTTTCTCCCGTATCGTCGCCGCTAAATACTTTGGACATTAGGATATTTCGTTGAATATTGAATATCGATATGGCAAGTTGACGTTTTTTTATTATTACTTCCTTGTTTTTATTTCTGTTCTATTTTACTTTATTTATTTATTTATTTATTTATTTTTTTTTTTTTTTTTTTTTTTTTTTTATATAAAGTGCCACACGGAATAAAAAAAGTAGCAGCGCGAATAATCGCAAAATCGTTTCGAGGAAAGCGTTAAACGTTCTCTACGGTGTATAGCCTTCGCTAAGTCGAGAAGGAAGCCTCGGAGTTTCGTCGGCAAACAGAGCGAGCTTCGAGACTCGAAGAAAAGGGATGAGAAGGGCATGGGAATGAGAGGGAACGAAAGGAGCTTGCGGGCGAGAAACCCCAAACGGCAACACTTTGGCCGTAGTCAAGATTCTACTGGGTTTGGTGAGCGAGTAGTCGTGGTACCTCTGAAGGGGGTCCTAGAGAATAAATTTCCTACTTGATCAAGGCACGAGAAGCAGAGACAGAGAGAGAGAGAGAGAGAGAGAGAGAGAGAGAAGAGTTGAAGAAGACGCCTGTACTCACGGTACTTGCTTCGCGTTCTTACTCAATTTGCATCAAACTATAGAGAGACAAGCAAGCAAGCAGGCAGGCAGGCAGGCAGGCAGGCAGGCCTGCTTTTCTATTCTCTGGGAGGTTCTGCCACCTGATGGAGGAGGTGATTCTGCAACCTCCCTCTACCCACCGTGTCTAACTCCTCTACCTCATATTTCGCTTCAAGCAGAGAGCCCTACTGCCGAGACTAACGCGTTTAGTAGAGACTCGATTCCCTAATCAGATCTTCCGACGGCAGTCGAGGGTTTCTAAGGTGCTGCTAAGTGTGAAGTTAATGGAGTCAAGACGCCGTTCCTCCTCTATCCGGAGGAGGCCAACGAGAATCACTCGGGATGTAGCTAGGCGAAGCCACCGTTTGTTCATTATTTATCATCGAAAGTGGTTAACTTTCCTCGTAGATTCATCCTTTATATATGCGATCCAACGTATCTAATCTTGAAAAGTTTATTTGATTGAAATGATTAAAAATGATTGGCGATAAAAAGAAAATCGCTTGTTCTATATGGAAATATACACACACACCCACATACATATATACATATGTATATCTTTCTCTTTCGAAAAGAGAGTTTGAAATCGACACTCGAACGTTTATCGAGTCCCCTGACATAAATCAATTCGTTTACCTGCGAGAGACATTACCGCTCTTTAGTCTCGATATTAATAGCGCCTTGGGTATCGATAAAGCGACGTATTCGTATCGCTCTGCTAGCTCGTTATAGACTCGAATAGATAGGTAAATGCTTTATTTGTCGCCCAGGGATAGAATCCTGAGAGAGAGAGAGAGAGAGAGAGAGAGAGAGAGAGAGAGAGAGAATTGCAATTTATTTATGCTCTTCCCCCGTACCCACGACACTCACTCGAACAGTGAGCGACACAAATAATAAATGAACGTAATCAATTCAACGTTCGATAGTAGGTACGTGAGTTTGCATCGTCATTGGCGTTAGACAAACAAAACTCGATAATCTCGACTATCGTTATCGACCGAAATCTTTTTATAATATTATTATTTCGATATAACAATAGAAATGAGCCTCTAGACGTCGGTACGATTGCATTTTATGTCGAACAATTCGTCTCTCGTGCTTTATGGATATTGGGTTGATTTCATGAATAACAGCTGTTATTATTAAAAATAAAACGTCACGTTACGTACGTACGTGAATACGCGTATAATATTTATGGATAAAGACGAGATGTATACGTGTTAGGCACGAAATGTCATTGTTTCACCGATCGAAAACGTCGTCTCATCTCTCGATGTCTCGCAAAGGTTCGTTCGGTTCATTGCTTTGTTTCGATAATGATTGCTTACCTGGCTCGTTCTCCTGTTAATTAATTCAGACTGTCAGGGTATCAAGCAAACCATGGCGCGTTAATTCGATCACGAGTGAATTCGCTCGGGTTCGACGTGGCTGTGGAAGCAGGATGATGGGAAGAATGAGGAGAACGGAGAGAAGAGAGAGAGAGAGAGAGAAAGGATGCCAGGAGATGGTAGGAGTGAGAAACGACGATGTCGGCGATGCCTTCTCTCGCATCGAGGACAGATTTACGCCGCAGACAGTTGACGTCGCTATCTAAATGTCGCCCCGAGAAAGCCGACACGTCGGACGACGTCACTCGATAATAATACACACGCATACATCGTCTTCATCGTTCGCGAGTTCCTATCTCTCGAGGCAACGTTTCTCGCTTGTCTATCATAATTCCTTGATATCGTAATCGATTATAACCTTTCTTTTATCGCCATTAGATCTAATAATTAACTTTCTATAATACAAGTCTTTGAAAAAGCAAATAATAAATTTAAAAGATATATAAGTCTCGTCGTTGGTGTACCAAGCGATAAAAATTTTTTTTAGATTTTTGTTTCTCGTAGGGGGAAAATATCTAATATAGATCGATATTTTTTTCTTTAGCTATTTAGATAGAATAATAGATACTTGTTTACGCGTAAACGCACTTTAAATAACAAGATTTTCTTCGTTATTTTCCATAGAAAAGGTACAACATTTGTCATTCCATTAAATGTCATCTATGAGAAATTAAGGATCGAGCAAACGTAAGCCATATTAATGAGAGAGATTATGCGGAATATTAAGAGTACGATGGATCGTGGGTGCTTAGAATGGGATGACTGTATATTCAGAAAGGGTTGAATCCTTTAGAAAAGATGAAACTGTAATATTTTGCGGAGATAGGGGAAAGGAGGAAAAATAATTTTTTACGCTGACGAACGATACAATTATAATTTTCATCGGTCGATTCTTTCAAAGTAAATATCGCTTTACATACATATATACGTACATATGTACGTAAATATGTCGGCATATTGCGTTTCCGTTATATTTTTCCCGAATACGTCGAACGTCACCGATGAAAATATATTACATTTTGTCGCGGAATCATCGATGGAACGTTTTCATCGATACGTAGCGACTGTATGAATAATAATAATAAAAATAATAATCAAAAGAAAAAAAGGAAAGATACAAAAAAAAAAAAAGAAAAAAAAAATGAAAAGAGTAATCAAAAAATCTACACACGTAAACGGGAAATATTTATGTTTGAACGTCGAAAATGATATAAACGCTTTGCGATCTCCTCTCCCTAAAGGTGGAGGTGAGTCAATCCGTGTTCGAAATCGAGTCGGTTCGAGATAGGACCGAATCGATCGTTCACTTTTTGCGACGAGATAGAAGAAGAAGAAGAAGAAGTTGGAAGAGAGACGGTAAGACGCAATCGCATCAAAGATTATTTCCGCCAATAAAATGAAAGTCGAGTTTCGTCGTGACTCTCTACGAATCGTTTCGGGAGAAAAAGAGAGAGAAAGAGAAAGAAAGAGAGAGAGAAAGAGCAAATAAGAAGGAAGAAGAGGGAAGAAGGGACAGAGGGAGAGAGAAAGAGGAAGTTGGAAGAAGCGAGGCTGGAGCAATAAATCTACGGTCGCCCGGAGCAGACACTTATCAGTTCTCCAGGATCACCCGCGACATCACGGACTGCGAGAAATGCCCGGCAGGCTCTCATCTCATCTCTTGAAATTGACTCTGTTCTTACTCGAAGACTTTCTTTCTCTCTCTCTCTCTCTCTCTCTCTCTCTCTCTCTCTCTCTCTCTCTGTCCCTTAACGCCAATCGCGTGCTATCTCGCCGTCTCTCTTTTAACCTATACATATAACTTTCATCCTTTGTAACATCATTTTTTATTTCGGTCGAATACTTTGAATGACGATCATATTTTTTTCTTCTGATTACTATCATGGCTATTAAGCGTGTATAAGTTTGTTATATACAAGTTTGTTGTATATAGCACCTTTCCATTTGTTCTCTGCTACGTGCTCTTATACTCAAACGCGTATATAATAAGTATGTATGCATGTATCTATATATGTATGCATGTAGGTAGGTAGGTACGTGGATAGGAGAACGATACAGCTTATCTCTTCGATGATTATCTCTAACAAAGTAAGCTAGCGAATTTGCGTATTAGTGGTTATCCTCGACAAATTAGTACCTACTATCCTTCTCGAGCGTAACCGTGTTGGTATTATTATACCTGTGTGTTACAGAAGACCATGCAGCAGCATCCCAGGTAGAAGCCGAAGTAACTCGGTGAATCAGTGGAACGTAAACTGGATAGGATTAAATATGACTTACCGTAGTACTTAAGTTTCCATCATTAGGTAGCCTCTAGCGATAAAAGCGGCGAGGAGTAGGAGGAGGAGGAGGAGGAAAGGCAAACTTGTTGTAGGGTCGGCTTTCTCTCTCTCTCTCTCTCTCTCTCTCTCTCTCTCTCTCACCCCGTCTCTTTCTCGAACACAAGATCGGCCCACCAAAGTTACCATCGTGTCGTAACCTCCGGGCATTGTCAAGGTTTCACTGCCCAAGTTTACCGTCCTTGCGATTAGACCTTACGTAGCTTCTCTAGGATTACCGTAGTCTAACGTAGACTCTCTATGAACTTGTCGATAAAGATCTCTTAGAAAAATCGATTAGTATAGGATTACAATTTTTTTCTTCTCTCGTTTTTTTTTCTCCCTTTTCTCCCTTCTTTTTTTTTCGTTTATTTCTTTTTTTTTTTTTTCTTTTTTTTCCTTTCATCTTCTTTACTCCAGACAAACGTCAAATCGTTGGGTATATACATTGAAACGTATCCAGGCAAGTGTGGGAGACGTTTAAAAAGCGTTGATTCAATTTTACGCTCAAAAGAGAGTACGTGCTGGTCCCTCAATCCATAGCCTCGACCACTGCGGATGACAGCGATACCGAGGACACGTTGTTACTGACGTTCCTGTAATTTGCCTCGGAAATTAGTAAAGCGTTTCGGTGTAATCGCGTTACGACAACGTGGTATTTACTAGACGAAGTATAATATAGGTTCGTAACGTTTTCATATCTATAGGAATCGATAGAAATCGATTCGTTTCTTCTCAAGATCAACGTATTTTCTCAAACGGAACGAGAGAGGAGGGAAGGTACCCCTGAGATCTCCGGAAGGTGTCTTCCGAGTTTCCTAGAAGCCATATACAATCCTGGAGACTACTGCAGCTATTCGAAGGATTAATCAACGAATGGGTCCCACTAGAGTTATCCTTCGGCCTCTGCCACAAACCTGTGCTACACGCATAATTCAAAGTTGTCTTGGTTTACGGTTTAATTACCAAATCTTGTTTGCGAGTTTGGTTGGAGAAATTTCTCAGGATTAACTTAATCATCGTCTTTCGTTCGTTCGATTTCTTTTTTCCTTTTTTTCTTCTTTAGACAGATACGGAATTACGAGTGGTGTTCACTCGTAAGTTTAATTAAGGTGGCTTATTGAAACGTTCAGTACGAAGGACTGTAGTCCCTTCAGTTTAACAGGAAAATTTCAAGTTGGCGAACCCGCCTTCTCCTTACACATTCGCCTCTCCACCACTTTGACGGCGTTATCTCTTGCAGGGCAGCTTGTTTGACTTCCGGCGGTGTCTCCTCCTGACCGGACACACTTGATAACTGAATAATTCGCTCTACATCTACTGGGGGTTGAAACGAGCCCCAGAAGAGAAGGTAGGAAGGTAAGAGAAGGAGGGATAGAAGTAGCTCGAGTTCGAGGCACCACCGGGCTTAGCTCACCTAATCCTTTCCGTGGAGTTGGCTTTACATTAACCTAAGTCATAGCAACTTGCTAGAAAGCTGCACGTTGACTCCTGAGATATACCGCTCCTATAGTCGGGAGATCGTTGAAATCGTTATTTATGTTGCTAATTAGGATATTATCGAAATTGTCTTCGTTCGAAAACGTTTTTACAGGATGGAGGACATTTAAATCGAATTATTGACTCATCTTTGACGAATTCTATAATTTTCCTTTTATTTTTTAGAGTCTCTTTTGATAATCGAAGAGCTTCCCATGATGATAATCCTAGAGGATTTTTCTTCCTCTCTCTCTCTCTCTCTCTCATTGTTCCCATTTCGATACGGACAAATCCATCGAAGGTTCGAGGAAAAAGAGGGCTCGATCTTTAGTCGCGTAGTAACGACCATATTTCTCAATAAACAATAAATCAGAGTAGTAAGGTATACCTTCTTGGTCTCTTATAGATCCCATTCCGTCTTTCCTTTTCTTCCATTTACTTTAGCAGAACTATCTCTTTGTCTCTCTCTCTCTCTCTCTCTCTCTAGCTCTCACTACTCTTCCGCCGCCTTCCGAGTCTCCTAGCCCCATTAATCTATGGTTATCTACGGCGTGTGCCGGATAAGTGCGTCGGAATGAGCCATTTCACCCTTGGGACTTCGAATCCATCCTCCACCCTCGAAAAGTGGAAGGCCGTCCGACTGGAGACTGGCCCTTGGGCATCCTTCTACCCTTCTGATGAGCTGTGCAAAACTTCATCCTTAACGAGCTCGTAACGACGGTTCGTAGCCTATCGAGAAATGAAAATGAAAGTAGTCAGACTATAGTCATTTTATTCACACGGACAATTCTACTTACTCGTTTACGAATTTCTATAACTAAGAATTACGTTAATCCCCCTCCCCTCCCCCCCCCCAAAGAATTATTTTGACATAGAAATAAGAAACAAAAAGAAGCCAATTCAAATACTAGGCTGGAGTATGTTTGAACCTCCCCGGTACAGTGAATAACGCTCGCAGGTTATCTTTTCACCTTCGACGCTCGTAAGTAAAGTGGAAAAGCCACCCCTGTCGGGTACAACCTAACGAACTAAAGAACAATGTTACTTTATATGCGAGCCAGCGACCCTCGGTTTTTCACCCTCCACCTTCCTTCTTCGTTTCCTCCGACGGTAGCTACAACTACGACGACGACGACGACGACGACGACGACGACGAAAACCAGAATGAAGAGAAAGAGGAGAGGAAGAGAGAAGGGCAGACTCTTTCCTGCCCTTATCGCCGGAAAAGTTAAGTGGAAGAAAATGCGTCGCGAGCGCGACCAAGCCATCGGAGAAAGTTGAAATTGATGCAGTGGACGAGCCCTTGACTCGCACGAGCTTACGTTGAAAGCCACTCTACTTTGTTGCTACGATACTTTCAAAAAAAAAAGTTGTACGAACGACGTTACCAAGTCGTTTATCGAGGCACGCGATGAAAACGCGCGTCGATAGCGGCTATGCATCTTCTTTTTTGTGTTCTCTTTTTTCCTCTTCTTCTTTTTTTTTGTTTTTTCTTTCTTTTTTTCGTCCTTGCCTACACTTCCCCTTTAACGAACTATAAATCATACTTAAGCGTTTAAGCGTCGAGCTATTAGCGTCATACAGATATCTTATTAATCGATATTACGAACGCGGTTCGTTTAAGAAAAATTCCTTCGCGGCAAATTTGAATCTGAGAAGCTCGTATTATTTTTCAAACAATTTTCTTTTTTCTCTCTATGTAATTAAACGAACTACATTTTTACGTCTGATTAGATAAGATCCACGTCACACGGAGGAGAAGTCGAGGTAACGTCCTATTATGACAGCTATGAATAGGATAGGCCTTCAAAATGACGTTAGACGTGACAAGAGACATTATATCCAACAATCTAACTCAGTTTCAGTAGACTAGCTAGCTAGCTAGATAGCTAAAGAGAAAGAGGGAGACCGCAGGTGTATGTCTGTCGCAGACATTGTGTAACTCAGAAGCCAATGTGTCACCGAGAACTCAGATTGCTCTCCTCAGTTACACCGTGACCTGCCCGAAACAGCCTGCTTAGCTATTGTTGTGTCGTCTAAGAAGCCGGATCCTCGGGTTAGAATTGTCAAATTCCAATTACGTAGAATCGATTGTTGTATACTTTCATTATATCGCTCTCTTACGTAATCCACCATTGACCAAAGTTTCATTAATTAATTTATATCAATATAATGTCGTTCAGTGTTTCCATTGTAATCGTGGAAATTATACCGAGGCAGATCTGTAAATTTCATCGTTCTTCGATTAACAATGGATATTAAATCACAAAGACAAATAATTAATACGATGTATATATTTTTAAAAATACATAATGTCGATATTGTCAGATGTGTTATCGGAAGTGATACGAATTTGTTGTGTTGTGAAAAAAATAATTCTTAAAAAAAAAGAAGAAGAAAAAGAAAGAAGATAAAAGCTTAAAAAGTCTCACTCCAACAATGATCTAAATATTTCGACGAAGCAGAGACTAGCAGGCACATCGTACGCTATGAAATTCGAGTAATTTTCATTGACAGTAAAAAGCAGCAGGGAGTGATAGCGATTCGGTGGAACATTTTAAACGACTATCATTTTATATCGTCGACCTGGACAAATATTCGCGCATTGTTTCGACGGTAGAATGAACGAACGAACGAACGAACGAACGAACGAACGAACGAACGAACGAATGAACGGTCGGTGTGCGATCGTGACGGAGCACGCCCAGAACCGATTATAAATCGCGAAGGTCGCCGAGCGCGCGCGTCCGATAAATTGGGATTTTATTATCGTTAATAACCAACCGAAATTATTATCCGTTGATATTTACGCCGAGGCTGACCGTTCGAGCCGTGCTACAACGAACCACCCCTCTGATCCATCCTCATCCCTCGCTTCACCTCCTCTTGCAACCCTCCTATAACACGCTGCTGCTATGTGTTCGAAAATTTTCTCTCTTTCTCTCTCTCTCTCTCTCTCTCTCTCTCTATATATATATATATATATATATATCTATCTATCTATCTATCTATCTCTCTCTTTCTTTCTCGTTCACATTTTGCCCGTTATTTACGCGTCGCGCGCATACGCTTCATACGAACGCTTTTCGCTTCTACGAGGGGCTTACGAATGTTTATTGGCAAAAATTAACGGGCAATTTGTACCGGCCGGCATTGTCGCCGGTAATTATTATTTTATCAACGTTCGTGCGATCGAGAACGAGAGAAAGAGAGGGAGGAACGAGCGAGCGAGCGAGAGAAAGAGAGAGAAAGAAAGAGACCGTTCTCCTCTTTCCTACTCTCTTTCACACCACCGTCGGTCGCTGCCGATGGCACTCTTATTATTTATCGGTTTTGCATTTTGCATACCTGTGTACCCGTTCGTTTTCGTTTAGAAATTTGTTGTTTCCTATTATCACTGATAATTAATGCCTTTCTACCGCTCGTATTTTTCATTGTCCTTTCTTATTTTGCGATCCCTTATAACGTCCCACAAACGTAACATCTAATTAATAGATATATGAATTAGATTTATTTGAAAAAAAAAAGCAAGGAAAGAGAAAAACTATTAAAAGGTTGGAAAAGCCTTTGTGTAGATTTTTATAGTATGAATGAATTTTATAACTCATTCATTAACTCTTCGAATTGAAAAAAGAAAAAGTAAAAGAAAGAAAACAAACGTATCTAAACGATAAAAACTTAATTAAAAATATTATTATTGATATCAGATCAATATAATCGATTGGATAGGGTAGCCATTTATATGGTGAACTTTTGATTATAACACGATAATGATCGTAATAGTAAATCTAGGAGGGCAGCGAATAGCCCGCGGGAAATCGTGTTGCTTTCTATAACGATATTTGCAGGAGCCACGCTGCGCGGCAATTTCGGTATCGTTTTATCGTCGCTAGAACGAACAACGTCGGCGAACGCGAAAGCGTGCGCTTATACCCGGTGTTCGTGCATGCACGCGCATACGTTTCAGCGCGTTTTCGAGTGGGCTCCTACCATTTCTCTCTTTCTCTATCTCTCTCTTCCTCACTCCCTGTCTATCTATTTCCCTTTCTCGCATGCATCGGACCAGCCAACGCAGCCGCTTCAGCTAATTTCGTATTTGCTCGATTAATTCTGTGCGTTTAACGGAATTTGATGTTTCGCTAATTATTCTATCGTACCTTTGTTGTAGGTCTCATAGGATAGCCGAGGACGATCGTTCCGAGTTCTTTTTTTTTTTTTTCCTTCTTTTTTAACACTCGTATTTTCAACCAATAACTCTTCGCGATAGAAAAAAAAAAAGAAAAAAAAGAAAAAAAGGTCGATCTGATAATCATATTACGGCGTCAAATGTGCGCCGCTTGTATTTTCTAAAAAAGGAAACGAAGGAAAATGAAAATATCAGTGTGCAGCACGCATGTACAATCGCCAACTAAAATCTAGTTAGTTTCGTTAACACTTATCGATCCTCCATCTCTTCTAACTCTTCCTCTTTCTTCCTTCCTCGTGGTAGTCGAAAGCGCGACGATAAAACTGCGAAGGAAATTCAACGTCAGGAAAGACGTATACGGGCCCTGGCCTCTCTACTCTAAGAGTTTAAAGCCATGTTTAAGCCGTACGAGGCTTAGACGCGTCTATTCTCTAGCAAGGGCCCTAAACCGGAGATTAAGCCATCACTTTGCATGAGGGCGCTTCAAAAATCCAAGGCTTATATCTAAGCGATGGCGATGTCGACGTCGACGACGACGACGACGACGACGACGACGACGAACGAAGGACGACGACGAAGAGAATGAGGACGAGGACGACGAGGCTGCCTTTGCTAATGCTGCGTACCGGCCATGAATTAATTCCGACGTTCGCTCCTATCGCAGCTTTCCTATTTACGACAGCTACACTTTTTTATACACGTCTCTCCGAGAGAGCCAACGCTTAATCACCCGTCCAGATAGATACGTCCAGAGTTCTGAGAAACGAATTAGCTTGAAGATTAATGCTCGACGAGATATTTATACCTAGAATCAGATCGATGTTTTTCTTTCTTTTTTTTTTTTTTCTTTCTTTTTGCTTTGCTTTGTTTTTTTTTCTTCTTATTCTTCTTTTCCCCCCTCTCTTCTCTTTCCTTCCTTCCTTCCTTTCTTTCTTTCTTCCTTGTTTTTTATTTAGGCGTACAAGAATACGTGCAACGATTGATCTAGGAAAAATGATGAAAGTTTATGTGGTTGCATAGGGTGGGGAGGGGGGGATATGTATTCTTTTCCAAGTAAAACTCTATTTTTTGCGTTGTCCATTCTTTTTATCAATAGTATATTTTAGGACTGGAAGGGTTGTGCGCTAGGATAGGCAGGAAGTACGAAGGGCGTATAGCAAGCTACCAAACTAAATGGCCCAGCACGTTTTCATCCTCGTGCACGAATATATATATATATATATATATATATATATATATATATATATATTCGCATGTATATATATATATATATATATAGAGCTACGCGTTTACGTGCAACATAGCCAATGATTTATGTATACCGCTAATTACCAGCATGCACTGCACTGTTTTATCCGGCGATCATAGTTTTATTAGGGCAACCTGTGCATTGCGGTATTGTCAGCGCCAAAAGCACCGGTGGCTAACAACGTACACCGGCTGCAGCGTAAACCTTTGCTTATGTAAACTCCCATTTCTTTCCGCGGATTTTTTTGAGATTGCAAATTTCTTTGGAAATTCGACGACGAAACAATTTTTAAAGAAGAGAGTAACAAAAAGAGAGAGGTAGAGAGAGAGAGAGAGAGAGAGAGAGAGAATAAATAAATTAAAACATAGAAAAATCGTCGAGTGAATTTCTTTGTTTGAAAAACAATTTTCTACATTCATCGACAGAATTTATTTATTGAAAATTTTTAACGAATGAAAGAATGATAAGTTTGCGATTGCTTGTCCCATGAATATTCATAAGTGTTACGTGTTTCTATGCATTTTGACATATACATACATAGATACATACATGTGTAGATACGAGATGCGTATCGCGAATCGTTCGAGCGCGAATTTTCATTTATCCCCCGAAAAGTGCTCGAGCTCGAAACGGCGTATGGTGTATGTGTGCGCGATCGGTGAAGCGAAAATCGAGTGCCTGGGAGAGCATCTTCTTCCCTCCGTTATCATCAAGTACCGGACGGATGAAAATTTATACATCATTTTCAAGTGCGGTCGAAACAATTAATGATAGATAGAAATTTATACTACGTTGAGAGTTGCTCGTTCAAGTCGAGGGGAGTTCTCTTTCCCTCTTTCTCCCTCTCCTTTTTTTCTCTTTCCCTTTCTCTCTAAACGCGTTCAAGCACGAAAACTTCAAAGTGATGTTTATAATCGAAAATAAATAAATTCTCGCGAGTTATAGATCGATCGTTACGCTTGATTTTCTTCTTTTTTTGTTTTCTTTTTTTTTCTTTTTTTTTTTTTTTTTAAATCAATTTTTTTCGATAACTACAGATCTAATGGATTCGACGTATAGTATGACGTTCTTCTTTTTTCCCCCGGAATAAAATATTATCATGATTCGTTAAGGATTTAATTGACAAGTAGATTGCCGATTGAAAACAAATTGAACGATGAAGAATTAAAATAGATCGAACTATCGTATTATGGGTTAAACAACGTTGAATTAGAATAATTAAGAATCGATTTTAAAAACGAGTAATCCGAACGACGTATGGAAATATAAATTTTCATCGTGACTTTTATCGATTCTTTTATTAGAGAGGGAGAGGAATGGGTTACATTTTGGGGGAAAAAAAAGAAAAGAAAAAAGGAAAAAAAAAAAAAAACAGAAAAAATAATTTCGTATCGTTTTCGGTCGCACGCATTCGCCTATGTAAGCTGGGCTTTTATCGGCCACCTTCGTGCCGTACGTACGTGCACCCTTTACCGAACCTGTTGCCACTTGACCGCAATGTTCAATTTGTGTCAGTTCTCGGGTTCGATGAAACTCGAACGGTTTTTGGTTCGCGTTACCGCGTTCGTTCGCAGGCTAAAGCAGTCGCAAAGCACGAGCTCCATTTTAGCAGCGACAAAGAGTAGCCGAGTTACGCGATCCTACGACTACTACGTATGTACGTTCCCATTTCACTGGTGTAACGTTTAACGATCCGAGCTAAAATTTATTTTATTCGGCTGTTCGAACGATATAAGGGTGATCGTAAAAAAAGAAAAAAAAGAGAGAGAGAGAGAGAGAGAAAGGAAAAAACTTGTCGCTAAGAATAAATCAAGATGAATTTCAAAACTGATAGATGCAATTGCTTTATTTATATTGGTCACAAGTGTATGTAATAAGATCATCTCTCTCTCTCTCTGCCTTTTTGAGCCGATCAATTAAGTTTCCATCACATCTTGTGTTAAATTCATTAGGAAAAACAAAGTATCGTAGATATATACGAGCATGATAATATCATCTTTCTCTCTCACTTTCTCCCTTTCTGACTCTATACCGTCATATTATTGACAAAGGTGTGTCAATCGTGAGAGTAAAGTAATCGGACGCTGTGCTTTACGTTTATAAACGGAATGTTAAAGCTCTCGTTGAAGCGATAGTCTTCGGATATCGTTGAGAAGAAGGGGTTAGAAAGGGGAGGGAGTACTAGGATACGCATATCGTTAGTACTACAATAGGGTCTCTGTATACATAGAGAGGCAACAGGATCGTGCGTTGAGCATAGAGGAAAGGGGTTGGCCTCGTCGAAACGCAAGAGGAAAAGGGTGAGGAGAGTGTCAGAGAGAGAGAGAGAGAGAGAGAGAGAGAGAGAGAGAGAGAGAGAGAGAGAGAGAGAGAGAGAGAGTCGGCGAGAAGGGTAGGAGGGAGGGGTGGTTGCTGCTGGCAGGTCTATCGCCATCGGAGCCGGCAATGCGAGTCTAGGCTATCCGGTGACAAAGCAGCTTCGGATCGTGCAACGAAGCCTCCTCTTCCCTCCCGCCCTTCGGCTTTCCTCTTCACCCTACCGTCGGATTATCACCATTGAAAATGGTGCAACTGAAACTCCTACTGTTCGGATGCAGCGGCGCTTGAACGCGATACGCGAGCCGACAGAGTCCTGCACCGACAACCGGAAATGAATTCCTTGTTGCGCCGGCCACGAATTTATCGCCGTTTACGAGTTTACCGCCGATTACGTTCTTTTCTTCTTTCTTCCTTTTGTTCTTACGTGACGCGTGTGCTGCGAAAGTCGAGATGAGGATATATTACTTTTTATCGTCGTTCGTTCTTACGATAATCGACTGTTTTGTACAAATCATTGCATTAGATTCTAAATGATCGAGAGGAATTTATGAGGAGATGAAGAAACGTGTTAATCGATTTTTATAATAAAACATGTGCTCGTATACCGTACCTGTTAACGCAATTAACAGGCTAAGAAATGTGCGGAATCATTCTTGTTGAGAGATCGTGGAATTCGCGAGATGAGGACCGTCGATCGCGGGACTTACCTACGAAGTAAAGTGAACCACCCTCCTAGGGATCGTAACTAAATTGGTGGCAGTATATTACCGGTCGGACTGCCGCATTTAATTTGA
The DNA here is from genome assembly GCF_910589235.1 of Vespa crabro. NCBI lineage: Eukaryota > Metazoa > Arthropoda > Insecta > Hymenoptera > Vespidae > Vespa > Vespa crabro. The sequence goes on from NC_060975.1 coordinate 602,105, forward strand.
ATATAATCGTGAAAGGAGATCTCAGAAGCTCGGAGGTAACAGGCGACGCGCGCGGGAGTGCGTGACGTTGACCGGAAGTGCTCCCGGGACACCGGAAACAAAATGGCTGCGCCCTCTCTCTTTCTCTCTCTCTCTCTCTTTCTCTCGGTGTGTCCTTGCGATCTATCCAAAGGGTATACTCGAGCTTGAAGATTTCATAGATGGAACCTACTCGCAAATAATGATGATAATAATAGTAATAACAATAATAATGATGATGATTACTATTATTATTATTATTATTGTTATTATTATTATTATTATTATTATTATTATTATTATTATTATTATTATTATTATTATTATTATTATTATTATCGGATAACATTCTGTAGTGTTAAAAGCACCGTACATATTTTAATGATGAAAATGTAAACGGTGTCTAGGTTTAATTGAACGCGTAACGGTAGGCAGCTATAACGGCGAGTATTTTAACTGAATATTAATCGGCCGACATTCGATCAATGTTGTTTGACGTATATTTAAACATTCACGAGCATTATCATAAAGTAACGCGTTGTTAATATATCATATATCGCCCAAGTCCGTGACTCGTACTCATATTACGAATATTCATTCTCTGACCGCGTTTTTGGAATATTTCAATAAGCAAATTATTATCGCGAAATATAAAATTAACCTATTTTTTTCTCTCTTTATTTTCTTCTCGTCGTTTCTTTTTCTTTTCTTTCTTATTTTCTTTTTTGTTTTGTTTTGTTTCTTTTCCCTTATTCTCGAACTATCGCGTTTACTCGGCTCGTTAAGAGAATTCAATATTAAACAGGCGCATTCGCGTGGCTCGGCTCGGTTCGGTTTCGTTCGGCTCGTTCTACGCGTAAGGCAAGTCGAATGATTTTCTAGTAATTACGATGCCGGGCGATGATTCGCGTGGGAATATAGCAGAGCATGCCGTTCGATAAGCTCCGCGGAACAATAACAATTAAGCCGGCTGACTCGTAATGCCAAAATTTAGTATAAGCACGAACAATGGTTTGCCTGTTTCGAAGGGAAGGACGAAAGCTCGCTCGACAATAGCCGAAGCGTACTTTCATAAACAAAGGAGAGCTTTCGAACTTCTTGGGTAAGATCGTAAGGTGCCTATGAAAGAGGTAGGAAGCTCAAACCAGAGAGAGAGAGAGAGAGAGAGATTCGAATGACGAGGCGTTGTTTGTTTTCAACCAACGAAACAATCGAGCCCTTTTTTTTTTTACTCGATAATTACTAATTTAATGAGCGGAGAATTGCTCGCTGCTATAGTCTTCAAATTGTTTACAACAGAAATTCCGTGTCAAATTCTTCTTCTTTTCTTTCTTTCTTTTTTCTCTCTGTTCTTTTATTTTTTTTTCCTTTTTTTTTTTTTTTTTTTTTTTTTTTTTTTTTTTTTTTTTATATATATATATATACATATATATATGCCTATACATTTATACATATATACATATAATATTTTTTTTCGTTATTCGGCGTACACACCCAGTTTGGATTTATACACGTTGTCGGCGTGTGCTTTTGAAAAATCGATAGTTCAAAACGGTCGACGATAAATCAGTAGGGCTCGTCGACGAACCACGACATCCGCTTTAAAAGCTCGACGTTCGCGAGACGGGTGTTAAGCGCGCCGAGTCTCTTTTTTCGCGGCTCCGAAATATTAGCCGAAAATTGAGCCACGATAAAAAAGGGGGGGAGAGAGAGAGAGACAGCAAGATCACTCGACGTCGACGTCATCAAAGTCGTTACGTAGCACGGCATGCATGCTCGTTAATGGATAAACGGTGCTCGTTTATCGAATAGCTTAAACGAGAAGGAAGGAGAGAAACAAAGTGACAGAAAGAGAAACAACAGAGGAGGGAAGAAAGAGAGAGAGAGAGAGAGGATGGTGTTAAGGGTCTAAGGGGATGGCGGTGGTGGTAGTGGGCACCCTTAAGAGTTTACGGTATACGACTTGCCTCAGGAGCGTATGATTAAACAACTCAGGTGTTTTATGCTCGGTTCGTGTAGATCGCGTGACCCAACGGCCACATCCGTTTCCGCTTTTACGTACACGGTCAACCCGCCGTCTTCGGAGCCCCCCTTACCAATCCTTTGCCTTAAGGGTTGCACGTTACCATCGGCCACGAAAGAAAGTATACTTTCGACGTATCTCCGAGGCATGATCGCACTCGCTCGATACTCGCGTCCTACTACGAGACTCGAGTCTTACCGAGAAATCCATTGCCACTTTTGTATTTTCTATTTTCTTCGAAAGCTTAACACATCTCACAAGTTATAAATAATGAAAGTGGTTTTTTTTCTCTTCTTTTATTTTTTTTCTCTTTTTTTTTTCTTTTTTTTTTTTTTTTTTTTTTTTTTCCTTTAAAAAAGAGGGTAAAGGAAATAGTTCGCCTCCGATCTGAAATTTTCCCTTTCGATCGTAAAAACTAAGCCGAACTTTTTTTCTTTTTCTACTGAGCTATGCTTTTATTACATTTTGTATTTTAGATCGTTTCGATTTGAAACGTTAACTTAAAGTACATACGTCGTACGTAGTTAAATTTCCTTCTAAGTTTGTCATAGTTTCGATTTTATCCAGACTTTATATGAATCTCGTTAATGTTTTAAGAGAAAAAAAATCTACCACTTAGTTCCCTATTTAGGTCGAACGTTATGAAATGAAAGGTCAAGGAAATGCCGTAGTTTGACATTTGAGGCACGAAATATCATCCAACCCCTGTCACTCGATCTCTCTCGCTAGTCACTTTTCTAGCTTTCTCTCTCGCGAACATTTCAAAGTAATTTCATTAAACGAACGACGACGTCGTTCGATAATATAATCGAGCTTCTACTTCTTCTTTTCCTTTTATATCTACCTATATACTTATCTATCAACTTATTTCTTCAATAATTTTTACATTTCTCACTCTTTCGATTTTTATTAATATTTATTTTTCATAATGGCACGTTTTCAAATCGTTCCTCACGAGTCACGAAACATTATCGAACAATTAAAGCCGTTTAATTAATCAGTCGGCTAACACAATAACGAGCCACGCCATTCGTATATTTCGACAGGAGCAATAGCTAATTGCATAATATCTAATAAACCGTAAAGCGGATATTGAGAGAGTAATACGATGATTATACGATGGAGTGTCGTTACGTCCTACCTTTCAAAATATGCTAACGATTTACGTTGCCCCATGCCGAACATTATCGGGTTTTACTTTTATCTATAATAGTTGCGTCGATACAATAGTCGACCGATAGATTTCGAGTTAGATAATGATATTACTTTAGATTCTTTTATCGTATCAAATTGTAAGTTTTTCGTGCTGACTTATCCCTCCTTCCTCTCTCTCTCTCTCTCTCTCTGTGTACTATCTCCCCTTTCTCTCCTCCCCATCTTTCTCGCCAAACGTCGAGAGCATTCTCATCGCACACCCTCTCGCCACTGAACTCGCGAGTTTTCCGAGAAATTAGTCGAGTTGATTTGCATCTGACGTGCACCTCGAGGCACCCACACGTCGCTCGCATAGTTCGAAACTCTGACTTTCCTTTCGCCAAATGTCTCGGCTCTTCCTACGGTAACAGGCGTATACTATCGCGTCAATTATTCTCCTCTCCTGACTGTGAAGGGTATGAGAAAGAGACAAAGACACACACGGAGAAAGAGAGAGAGAGAGAGAGAGACGGAGTCGTCACTGCGAGTTTCCCATTGGGGGAAGATAGCTGATGTTACCCGCAATTAATATCTCTAGAAAATTTATTCTTTTCTGTTTATTTTTTTTTTTTCTTCTTCTTTGTACTGTCTTTGGAAGAAATATATAAGAAAGACGAAAGGATCGAAATTTTTTCACTAGCAAATACCATCACATAGCCAACCAGGAGGGATGTTGGTGGTTAGAGTTACAGACTTCTGACTTTCATCCCGATTATCTTCAGTCGGCAGATACGAGGTGGAGGTGTTCCAAAGACGTAAGTCTCGGCACGAAGAACTTTCGGCTTAACTCGCTTGTTGTGAATAAGTAAGCGAAGTGTTGCAAAGTGCTGGGAGAAGTTTTGGAAGAGTGAAGAGGAGAGAAGAGGAGGTGGTAGCAGCCCGCGCCCCTTCAAACGCGAGTTGGGCCGACTCGAATTAAATTGTTATACGGATGAGCTGCCACGAGGAAAGAGACGTTTTCTTCCTTGTGCGTGAATCTTTCATTAGCTACTATCTAGCTACTTTGGTTCCACTCGATGAAGGAACGAACGTGTTCGTCGTTGAAAAATTCCTTTATCTCTTACTTGTGATCGCATTCTTGACAGGAAAAACATTCCAGATGATAGACGTTAGTTCTTGCTCTCATTACCATCTCGAACGCTGGTATGACTTTGTTACATGCCGCACAGTAGCCGGTGTTTCCAAAGAGCCTGGACAGAAAAAGAAGAGAAAAAAGGAAAATGAAGAAGAATTATTTTCAATCGTGTACGATTCGCGCACGTCGACGAGGGACAAAGAAAATATTAATTTTGACACCGACGCATGGAATAAGATCCCGAAGAAAAATCGTACCCTCGATCGTAACGAGTGGCAATAAAAGCTCATGGGGCCATCGACGACGAGTACTACGTAGTCTTCAAATATTGGGCCATTAATAAAGGACACGAATGGTGTTTCGATAGGCAGACGCTACGGGCACCTGCCTGCTTTCCCTCGGGAGCTCGGGTAATCTCAACCCGCTTTATTTGCTTCGCTTGTTTAGACGAGAATGTGGATGTATTCAATAAGGGAAAACTCATCTGTAAAATTCGATTTGTTTTGCCTCCTCTGGCTATTCGGCTCCTCTTTTCCTTGTCCTCCCATCCCTCCCTTGCGCATTATCCCTCCATATCTTTTTTCATTCCTCGCATTGACTCTTATTTTTTTTCCCCGACGATAAGAAGACTCACCTCAAGTAATCTCTTTTGCAGAGAATTAAATTGGCCTTTGTATAAAGCGTAGAACCGACCTCTCCTAGTCTGCAATCGCAGCAACCACATTTCAAACAGTCTTCGTGCCAGTACAAGTCCAAGGCTTTCAATAAATACCTGAAACAATAACGACGACAAAAGTATTACCGATAAATCTAATTTTTAATCTTATTATTTTACACGTCACGTTTTTAAATTATCAAAGACACTCACCTTTCCGTGATAGTCTTGCCACAACCAGCACATTCTTGCTGAGTCGCCCCGTTTTTACTACTTGGTTCATTCTTGCTCACGTCCATCATCATCTTTTTATCTCCGATTCCCCGTCGGAGATCTAATCGACTGAAAATAAAGAAACGAAAAAGGATCATAATCCTCGGCGTTTGACGATCGATCGAACGAACGAACGAACGAACGAACGAACGAACGAATAATCGTATGTACACTTGCGTCCCTTTTAACAAGTTTCACCGGCATCTGGCACTAGAACGCGTCGGCTTGTCTATGAGTAATTAGAGTTACGGCTCGAGAATTTAACCGCGCGGTTTGGTACCATCTGTGTCCGAGCGTGGGTGGGCTCTCTCTCTCTCTCTCTCTCTCTCTCTCTCTCTCTCACGATGCGGTCAGAGTTTAGAATCGAATTAGTTTGACCCTCCCTCCACTTATTCCGTGCTTAAGCGTCACCAGTTCTCGAACCATATAACGAACGAACATCTCCCTGTATTTTCGAGTAAGACATTGTTCTCGGGTTTCTTCGACAAACGTTCCTTCCTCGTATCGCAAATTATTCGCTTTTCTTTTTAGTCCTAGTTTTTCTTCTTTCTTTTTTTCTTTCTTATCTATCTTTTTCTCTTTCCATAAGAATTTTAATGGAACGAGACAATATCTATAAAGGATGTTTCTAAGTTAATGGATCCAATCTGAGACACCCGGTATTATATTTACGAGTAACTCGCTATGAGCAAAGTTTGTGCGGTTTCAATATGTCCTATTTCCCCCAGTTATAGCCTGGACACAATATCACGAGGACGTTGTTAATATCTTCCATGCGGTCGCGACTTCAGAGACAAATATTAATACTTACAAGGAATCCTTTGATCGGTTTAATTGTAAAGGTCGAGAGTTCGGTATTTCGTCTTATTTCGTTGACTCGACGATTCTTATATAAGTACTTATACATACAAATATATATGTGCAATAATATATATATATATGTATACACATCTATGTGAATGGAAAATTCGTCAATTTATCAAAGATTTCTTAACAATTAATCTAATAAAAGGATATTTCTAAATTTGATCGCAGGATTAATCTCACGAAATTTAATAGGGGAAACGTGTTTTAGCGCATTAAAACGTAGAACCGTCAGTCGCGAATTGTGCCGACAACGCGTTTGGATTACCGTTGTTCCATTATCGTTGAAACGAGAGCAACTTCGGTTACGAGAATCACAACGAGGCGAGTTAATTAATCGAGTTGAATCGATTATACGCTTTACTCCCCCCACTCTCAACTCCCCCACCTCCTTCTATACCGGCTACCGATAAATTGAGTTCGTTATAAATAATAGTACAATAATTATTATTCGTAAGCGTGCAAGCCCTACCACCTATGAAAGAGGAGGGTAATGATTAATGGAATAACTAACCAGCGTAGGGTGGCTAAATTATGCAAACTATTAAATCCGCTCGCGCACAAAGTTTCCCCACATAATAATTGCGTGACGAATGTTTCACCGTTAAATCCATGCGAGTCAGTCCACGAGGAATTCTATCTTATCGCGGAATTACGTTTACGCGGGAATTTTCTCCACGGTTGGTGGTCCGTCTTGAATTAGCCGTGGTTCTACTTTTACGCTTTCTACACGCGATCGTTTCAATAAAAATAATTCGAAGGTTAATTCGTTGCCACATCGTAGAAGGATTATTCGTTGAATTAAAATAGGATCGAACGACTAGAATTATCGAGTATGTTTGTTACGATAGAAAATTAATATTTGTTTGCCCGTTCGCCCGTCTACGAAAGAGGAAGAAAGAAAAAAAAAAAAAAAATTCTTGGCGACAAACGTAACGGCGGGATAAGATCGCATGCTCGATATAGTTGCAAACGTGTTATCGTAGGATTTGCTTTGAATGACTCGCGTTTGTAGTATCAAGGAAAACGGAAGTAAGTTGAATTACATATGCCGGCATTCCAAAACGGAAATTCCTGCGGACTCCGACCTGGATTCCAACGAAGACCTCGGAAACCTTCGACGACCCTGCGTGGCCAGTCGATTTCCACTTTGTTCTGCAATTTGCGTGAAGGCACACGTCTCCTACTCCCTTTCCTCTCTATGGCGAAAGTACCACTGAGGAGGGCTTGAAAAACCGGGCATTGTTGTGGCTCCCTCAAAGCTTTGTTTCAAACGTTGCCGTGCCGGAAGTTCGAACCCCCTTACGAGGGTGAGAATGTGAACTAGTAAAAGAGAGAGAGAGAGAAAGAGAGAGAGAAAGGGAGAGAGAGAAACGCAGAAAAGACGAACGGAACGCGACGGAGTTAATTCTTCGAGTACGAAATAAAACACCTACACACCTCTCTCCCCCTTTTTTTCTTTTTCTTTTTCTCTTTTTTTTCCACGACAGAGAATAAAGTACTTTAACAGAGAGAGAGAAGATGATACCTCTCGTAAGATTATTCTTCTCTTAATTAAGTTACCTTACCGATAAGGACATTCATGCGTTTCCGAGTAATTACTTTATCTTTGTGTTCTCCGTTCGCAAAATCATATTTCATAATTTCATCAGGCTGCGAGTCACAGGCATTTACGAGTATGTACATCGAATTTTCTAATTGCCATTTATCCATGGCTACTGCGAAAAAAGGCAGAACTACGTATGTGTACTATTTAACGTGGTCAAAAAGTCAACGGAGCAGAGTCGGAATGGTTCGTTGGAACGTAAAGAGAGAGAGAGAGAGAAAGAGAGAGAGAGAGAGAGAGAGAGAGAGAGAGAAAGAGAAAGAGAGGGAGAGAGAGACAGCAAGTTCATAACGAGAGACGTTCCTTTCGAAAGTAGCTCGCATCGTTGGCGATCCGTTCGTCAGGTACGTGATTGGATCATCCACGGACGGTGATCTTCAAAGCGACGATAATTCGATTATCCGCTACACGTTCGACAACCGCTAACTCGGCTGTTGTAAGCCGGCCCTGCTTGAAAAGGCGGCCTAAGAGCTGCCTCTTTGCCCTATCTCTCTCTCTCGCTCCCTCCCTCCGTCCCCATCACTTCCCCTTGTGTCAGGTTGATGCGTTTTCCTTTGTCAAATTTTCTCTTACGCTCATGGGAATAAAGCTGTCACTTCGAGGAACAACTTAGAAGGCTGTTAAAACGTTCAGTTTTGTTAAAAGAATTGATAGTGTAAGTATAAATAATATCACTCTACTCAAGTTTCATTTTATCTATAAAAAATATTATGAGGTTCAAAATTATCAAATAATTCTTATTAATTTTCTTTGAGATTTCTTTTGCATAATTATACGTACACGTTAAATACAAGTGAACGAAGAGAATAAATAATATGACCGTATTGTTGTAAAAAGTAGAAAGAAAGTAGGAAAGGAGTTGGCTGGTCCGTTATCGACTTGGCTGGGCAGTCTCGATGCAGTTCTCAAGGCTCCGCCCTTGCTGCATTCGCGACAGCCTCTCGGTGCCACCCACGAGATCGTCGAACGAGGAGTACCACCTCTTCCTATCCCTCTCTCTCTCTGTCTCTCTCTCTCTCTCCTTCTCCTTCTCCTTCTTCCACCATCGTATCGACCACCCCCGCGCGCTTTCCCTCGAGCATCCCCCGCGTCATGAGAACGCACGTTATCGCGTTTACATCGAGCGAATCTCCGTGAAAAGTTTTCTGCGGAGAGTACGAGCTTGCTAGCGAACGAACGAACGAACGAACGAACGAACGAACGAGCTAGCCAGCCCCTTTTGTCTTCAACAACGTTGCTGCAATACAGCGTCGTTTCTCTTACTTTCGGAGAGAGCGAGTCCGGTGAGTCGGTCCATTAATTAGGCGGGCCACATTAAGCCAAGCATTAATATACTCGGCTGGTTGTTTTGTTTTATCCCGCAGGAAGGACGTAACCTTTCCCGGATGCTGAGGAGAAAGAGAAAGAGAGAGAGAGAGAGAGAGAGAGAGAGAGGGAAGGAAGGCAACGGAGTACGGAGTAAGGGGTGGACCGGTGGTGTAGCTTTGCCGCGGGGTGGCCCGCAAATTATTTTGCTCGTCTTATCCCAAGGGACTGTTTAAATTTGGTAAATCGCGTCTCTCGAATCCTCTAAGCCAGCAGCTTCCTCCTCCTCCTGCTCCTCCTTCTTCTCTCTTTTATCCGTGCAAATAGCACTATGGAAAAATTAAGGACCACTTTGGAAAAATTAAGGAGATAACGACCTTATCCTTAGGTCATTTCGACCTCGAAGACGAGAACGATTAAAAACTGTGACAATAGTCCACGATGCAGTTTCCTAGGACAAACGTTCGTCTTTGACAAGTTTTTATATAGAGATTCTCACGTTTCTACTTCGTTTATATAACATTATCGTTCGCGAGAACGTGCATGATTAGGATTTAGGAAAGAAAATTTCAAATGATGATCATTTTGCTCCTCTCGTATTCGGTATAATCATCGAAGCTCTCTCATAAATCGATGTTCTACCTGCATCTCGGTTAAGCCTCGTTTGTTGTATACCGAAGAGCGCGAAGATTTACGTTTTCTCCTTGATACTTTGGTAAATCGGCTTACGAGGTGCGTTCGAAATGCCGTGCAGTAACGGCAAGTAGTGGCAGTAGCCGTACTAGCAGCACCAGCAGCAGCAGCAGCAGCAACAGCAACGGAAGCAGCACGTAGGTGAGAGAGAGAGAGAGAGAGAGAGAGAGAGAGAGAGAGAGAGGAAGAGAGAGATAGATAGAGAGAGAGAAGAGCGCGTAATTTAACGGGCGAAAGGAATATTTCCCACGGAATAAATCTCGCGTAACAGCACCAGTGAAATCCTCGTTTACCCGGTATTCAACCCTTGCTAATGGGGGTAATTTAAGGGATGTTTTAAGCGCCCTCGGGCCACACGTGAGCCGCACAAAAAGTTCTCCACGTATTACGAGCACGGCCCGCTGTAATCGCGCATTAGCATTCCGAACGAGCCGAACGCTTAAAACTCACGCTTCTATTCTCTATCTGTCTCATTCTCTCTTTCTCCGGGTGACAAAGAGGACGAAGAAAACGTTCGAGCGATACCTGAACGAAAGGTTTTGTTGAGCTTTTTCTTCTTTTCTTTCTCTCTCTCTCTCTCGTGCGCGCGCGCGCGTGCGCGTTAGAACGCATAAAATGCAACGACGTTTCATTTAGTTTCTTCCTAAAGAGAAATTCGTCAAAAATAGGGATAAAGGTAGATGTCCATTTAAAAATGCGAGTGAGAAAGAGTAATAACGACGACGAAGGAGAGACCGAGTTTAACGAGTTCTTTCGCGCCGATAAACGCGAGCTGCCCTGTACTTTCTTTCTCTTCTCTTCGTTCGTTGGTAGGCACGGAGGGTTAATGAAATTCTAGTCAGGTCGTGGAATTCTTTCGTCAGGTGGCGATGCCACACTGGGGTCACTTCACCCTCGACTTCCTGCGTCCCTTTTCTCTCTCTCTCTCTCTCTCTCTCTCTCTCTCTCTCTCTCTCTTTTAAAGGGAACGCTATCTGGCTTAGTCGTCGTCGTCGTCGTCGACGTCGTTGTTCCTCTCCTTGTAGAGAGTAGCTGGCTACTGCAGTAGGTGGGAGTTCGTTGGTAGTGTGGCGGAGGGTCTCGTGGTTGAAATGGGGTGGTGCGCAGTCAGATTACGTTAAGCTATGCCCGTACGTGCTCGCATGGAAGTTCCACCCCCGGACCGGCTTTACCACCCGGCCTGGCAAAATGTATTTATTGTTGTTTGTCCAGCGTTCTGTATACGGCCATCGTGGGAGAGAGGATGAGAGGCCAGAGAAGGAAGAGGACGTCCTGCTACCATCGTCCTTGTTGCTGGCTCGGGGCTTTACTGGGAGAGTTGCAAAAAAAAAACAAAAAAGAAAAAAACAAACAAAAAAAAATATTGCCCGGGCGAGGGCACCGACGATGCCAAGCATAAATTTAAGTGACGCTAGCACCTATCCGCCTAACGCCCTCGTATCTCTCTGAGAACACCCTTTTTTCCTGCTCCATCTCTTTTCGATTTCAATCCGTAAATACACCTCTACTGTCCTCCTAAATCAATCCTCTCGCTATATACCAAGAACACTTTCTCTTCTTTTGTTTTTGATAAGGAAGAAAACAAAAAAGGGAAATAAAAAAGAAGAAAGGAAGAAAAATCAGGGAAAACATTCGTAGATTCGTGCTAGGTACGACGACAAAGGGGTCGTAACTACTTCGGAAACTTTTATCTTGCAGGATTAATGGATGGATTAAAGTATTTGCGGCAGGATACGGGCTGATTGGGGTAAATCGTGCTGGGATTAGAACTTGATTGGCTAATTTGTAAGTGTCCCTGGCAGCGCAGTACCGGCGAGTTAACGATCGATCGAACCACATTCTCTCTCTCTCTCTCTCTCTCTCTCTCTCATCTTCTACATTCGACGATCCGTGATAAACTACGAGACTCTGAAATCCAATGGAAATTCGAACGATCGATTTATCGCGTGTCTCTTTTCTAAGCTCGATATCTTCTATATCAAGAGATAGGATATTCTCTTACAAAAGGCAAATGAACATCAAAGTCTAAGGACGATCCATTAAGATTGTGCAAAGCAACCGAGACGAGGTCATTCACGGATCGTTCCTTTCCTGAGAGAACTATCTAGAGTTGGCCGAAGGAACTTAATGTGCGGGCTGCTGACCACATCGGACTGATTTACATCGCGTCCCTTCGTAGAAACCGAAAGGGCACCGAAGGGAACTTGCGGTCGAGCCAATGTACCTGAGGATGGATCTAGGTTTATCTCGTTTGTTCATAGATCACGCCAACGCTTGCGGATCGAAGCAACAACTCTTTTTGATTTTCTGCGTTTCTTCGGATCTTTTTTTTTATTTGGAATTTTTCTTTCTTTTTGTTGTTTCCTTTTATATATATATATATATATATATATATATATATGTATATATATAAAGAAACGACGAATTTCCCGAAAAGGAAACAAAAAGGATACGTACAAAGAGATTTCGTGCGTAAAAGCGAGGAAAAAAGGATAATGGAAAATGGAAACAGAGAATCGCATACTCTCTCGACCCTCGTTTCGCGTCTGATCGATGTTTCGAAATATTTCCAAACAGAAGTGAAGCGTCCAGACGTTCGATGCCCGTCGTCCCGGGCGCTTCCTGTCTCCTTACAATTCGCAGACAGTTCCTAGCAGAGTATAGCAGCAGTAGTAACAGGACACACTGTGTATACGGGGGGACAAAACGTGGAAACCCGTCCGTCGCTTTCTCTCTCTCTCTCTCTCTCTCTCTTTCGCTCTCTCTCTCTCTCTCCCTCTCTCTTTCTCTTTCTCTCTCTCTCTCTCTTTCTCTTCTCGTGATGATGGACTCGCGAAAGATAAGGGGCCATTCATGACAAAGACAAAACGTCGCGCTGCTCGCGTCCCTTTGCTTTACTCGTCGCTTTGCTCCACCTCCTCCTCTCTCTCTCTCTCGCGCGCACACACACACACACACACACACACACACGTACTTGTCCCACAGTGCGATCGTTCGTTTACCACCCCGTTCGAGGAGACAATGAGAGTGGAAACTTTTATTATTAATGTTTCGCGGCAAGATAACGAACGTGCCTGCTCGCTTTTTCCTCCCTCTCTCTGTTTTCTTTCCCATCATCCGCACGAATTTATCCTAATCGTTCTTATCTTGGAAAATTTTGCAAAGAGAACGTATCCTGCGAAATTCGAACTATTTCGTTGATATCGCGTGTAAATTTAGAAGAATTTTTTATATATATATGTGTATATATATATATATTTTTTTGTTGTATTTGCATTTATACCCCTCGTCAAAAAGGCAAGCACCAGAGCCTTTCTATCAAAACGTTCGCGATTCTCTCTGAAGCGTGCTCTTACGCGCGGAGTAATTCGACGCTCGGAGTTCCGTGAGCGATTTTAATAATGATTTAATTAGCATTCCTATGAGCCGGCATAAATCAAACGAGCGCCGCGTGCTCGAGGTAGACCGAGATCGAGCGTGAGGGAAAGAGAGATGGAGATAGAGAGGAAAACGCCCTAAAGAATGTTTATTAATCGCTTCACCTGCCCGTTTGCTGGCTTCCAACTCGTCTTTCTCTCTCTCTCTCTCTCTCTCTCTCTCTCTCTCTCTCTCTCTTTATCTTTTTCTACCTTTCTGCTTGGAAATTTAACGTTTAATTAAAGGTCATAGTCCTAACCACCATAGACCTACCCTTTTTATTCTTCTTCCGCTAAGAAAGTTAACAACAGTCAAAAATGCATCCATCTTTTCACCTGGCAATCCAACGAGTCTCTAATCTTCGCGAAGATAATATCCAAGGGGGATGAAGAAACGGGCATGTATATATTCCGGTTAATTCTCTGACGGATTGGAGAGTTAGGCGATTCATTCAAGGTGGTTTCAAGCCCGACCGTGTGCCAGACGAAGGTCCATACTCTGGGAAACATATTCTCGAGCGTTTCATTGCTTGAGTTGAGAGAGAGAGAGAGAGAGAGGAGGGGAGGAGAGAGATAAAGGGTAAGCTTGGGAGATAATGTTACTAACAACGTAAATAAGGAAGAAGCGGTTTACTGTCTAGCAATGAAGATATTCGACGTAGACTCAGCATCTCGTAATTACGTATTCAACAAATTCATAGTGGCAAAGATTTATCGTATTTAAAATAATGTATCGTCGAAGCGTATTAAAATACTCTTTGTAATTTTTAAGAGACGTTTCTAATGAAAGTTTTTTTTTTTTTTTTATTCGTCAAATTTATCCGAAACAATCGATTCTCGTTGATTTATCGTCGTTTATGACGACGTCGTCGTCATCGTCGTCGTCGTTGTCCTTTAGAAAAGTTTACGTGGAAAGCCAGTAGACGTTCCCGTCCGAGTTGGACGTAAATGTCGAAGAGATTCTCGACGAGTCCCGTTGTTCGATGGCGGCTTCCCTTCTTCTTTTTTTTTTCCATTCTTTTTTTCCTCTCTCTCACTCTCTTTTTCGAGGAGTTCGGTTATTGACCACGCGAAGAGTGCACCTCGTTCGCGAAGGCGAACACTTAATCCGAGTGGTACTCGGTTAAGCTAGTGACAGGAAACGTCAGGGTGCTGCCGCACCACGTGATATATCGCTATTCGCGAGTAAGTACTTTGAGCGTATGGTGTGGGGATAGAGGGAAGAGGAGGATGGAGGGAATTGAAGAGAGTGCGAAGTGTGTATGAGAATGTGTAGTCCGTATATACATAGACATCGAACCTTTTCCGAACATTGTCTGTCACGAATGAAAGTTCTGAATTCAGCAACCTGCATTGTTGTGGCCGATACTTGTTGATTCTTTGAAAGTCCCATTCGTACAGATCAAAATCATCATTATTTTTGTCCGATTTATTAAGAATTACTGGATATACGCGCTTCATTGTGGTGTTAGAATCGGACGTGACATATATCCTAATTCGACGATTCCACTAGATCTGCTGCGTTAATTAGTCACGCGATAGAAGCGTCGATACACTCGATCGACCCAGCCGGATTTCTGGCGCAACGTAGGTAGGTATATGCGAATTCATGGCTATCGGAGCGAATGGAAGGGCTAGAGATATATATATATATATATGTATATATATATATATATATATATATAGTGTGTGTGTATGTATGCGAGCGTGCGTGTGGGAGTCTGGGACGCAACCGATAGTGGCAAACGTTCGTCGCTGACGTAACGTCGAGCGTGCGCTTAATACGGTAATTATGCGGCCGTTTATGGCCCGGACAACCGAGATCCTTCTGCCAAGTCAGCCTTTGCTTAGGACCTAAACGATTCACCACTATCATCGCCCCCTAACCACCCACTGTTGCCCATCCTTCTCCCAACACATTCACCTAATCTCTATCGACGTTAATCCCTCGACTTGGATTTCATGATCTCCTTAAAGTATCATTCGACGTTTATTCTTCTTTCTTTTTACGAACGTTCCGACTTCTTTTTTTTTTCTTTTTTCTCTTTTTTTCCTTTGTTATCCATAAAATATCTGATGAATATTTTACGCATTAGAAGCGCGCGTGTATCGTTTCGAACGACCATATAGGTATCGATAATCCAGGCGTGAGCTTTACTGAATCTCCGAAATCTCGATGGAAGAGAGCAAAAGAGAGAGAGAGAGAGAGAGAGAGAGAGAAAAGAGCAGAAGCGAAATATTTGCTGAGGGAAGATAGAGAGAGAAAGAGGGAACGTGAGGTAGACGAGGAGATTCGAAGTCCGACTCGATCGAGATCGAAATGAAAAAGAAAAAAAAAACATGCGCACAAAAAAAAAAAAGAAAGGTCAACGGAGTTATTGTTTTCGTGATGAATGCACATAAAATAATGAAAACCTCGAGAGTTAGAGTAAGAGAGAAAGAAGAGGAATACGGGAGAAAGAGAGAGAGAGAAAAAAATATATCGCACGTAATACGAGCGACAGCGCCATAGGGGTCCGCGCACTTCGCGTATCTCCAAAAGAAAACTATTGTCCATCGAAACATAACGGGTTTGACTCCCCATAGGACTAAATTATTCCATTCGACGATACTTCGGATTTATCGCAAGTTTAACATTACACAGAAGTTGGAAACGGCGCGAGGGATTCTGCCGGATATTTATACGGTTTGGATGCACGCACGAGGATCACTCTAATGGTTTTATTATACTGATACCCATGGGATTTCTTGGTGCACGCATTCACGCCCGCGGTCGAGGCCACCACGATTTCCGCGCCCGTGGCATCGTCTCCTCGGAATTCGCAACTGCGAATCCCTCGCGACGGGAGGGATGTGGAAACCTTTTTTCCTTTTCTTTTCTTTTTTTGGTTTTTTCTTTTTTTTCTTTTCTGTTTTTTTTTCTTTTCTTTTTTTTTTTTCGCTTCAAGTAGAACTTCTCGAGAGACTTAACGAGTGCATTCGAACGCGTCGATCGCTTTCTCGATTCGATAAGATCGTTTTAACTAATCAATAGCTAATTTTGAAAAGATGGATATAATAAAAAATAAAAAAGAAACCAAATCTTTATTAGATAACTAAAGAAGTAAACGGTATGATTAAATGAAAGATATGTTTTAATGAAATCGAAAAATGAACAATGGACCATTGTGATACAGGAATAACGTTATATCATTTACTCGAAAAGATATTCTTTTTATTTCCATGCTTCTTCCATGCGAGAAACGCACAAGGTCAGATATACTTTAAGGGTGGAAGAATGCCAGAGCCGATGAAGGTACTGAAAGGCGGTTCCGGCACATCTTTCCTATCGAGAAAAACGATTTATCATCCGGCCCGTTCCATAGGAATATTGAATACGACAAGATAATCTCTCGACACCCTTCTTTGCCCCCTTTTAGCAGCACACCTCCTCGGCCGCAAACCCAGCGAGTTCGATCTGTACGTTGTTGGTGATGATAGTGGTGGTAGTGGTGGCGATGCTGCTGCCGCTGCTGCTGTTGCCATCGCCCGCAAAACCACCCCCGTAACCCCCGCGACAGGCTTTTCCACGAGAGAACGGTGGGTAACGGTTGTGCTTAATGTACCGCACGGGCCGATAAGCCGTTATACCTTCGTGACGTAACCTCTAGTTTTTGCCTGGCAAAGCGGGCCCCAGACTCTCGTCCATCCCTTCCCTCTCTCTCTCTCTCTCTTTCTCTCACTCACTCACTCTTTTGACGATGTGCTTTGGACGATGACAGCTTCTTATCGGTTAACCAAGCTCATTTCGTATCTACCATTGGGCTCGTCTATCATTCAAATTCCATCGATAAACCATAACTCAATAGGTTATACCGAGATCAATCTGAAAATCCAGACGACGTCCGTACGAACGTCGGAACAATTACAATCCGATAATTTATCAGTATTATCTTTGGAGATCATCAGCAAGTATTTCTTCGATCCTCTAGGACACAAGTTCCTGAGATAGCACTCGAGATCTCGCGACTTAATTATGCTGAGTTTCCGAGCGTGGATCCGAGCAGTTATGCTAATCCAACCTTATTAATAAGAGGACTATAGAGGGTAGCTAGGTGGGATAGCTTAAGAGACAGAGAGAGAGAGAGAAATCGTTGGGTAGAGATCGGCGTACGAAACTGTTAGTCCTAACCCCTTCGTTAAGTCCTTCGATCCATTTCAGTAGCCTCCCTTTTTCCACCCCCTGCCCTCTGATGGTCCATATACACCCTGTGAACGCCCTTTACCTTCTCCCGAGTACGCAAAGTAAGCGAGATTTCTCATATAATCGTTTTATCCCTCGTTTACTTTTGGAGACCTCGCAGAGACTTTCTCTCTCTCTCTCTCTCTCTTTCTCTGTCTATCTGGAATTAACGGGAGAATACTCGCGATTAATTAAGACCGACAGCTTTCTGCCTTCTTCGCACGATTCCGAGACACTGCGGATATTTCGTCTCCTTTCTTTCCCTCTCCTCGTATCTTATTTGTTTTTTAAACAAGATGGATTTTGTTCTTTTATTTTCAACAAACCTAACGTAACATTACAATGAGCGTTATTATATTCGTCGAATAAGTTTAAGGAGAAAGAGAGAGAGAGAGAGAGAGAGAGAGAGAGAACAAAACAAAACAGTGATCGTCGATCGCGCATTGTGGTTGAATCACCGATTGGACAAAGGAGCCGTCAACGTTTTTGACGATATACCGTCGGCTTTGAATAACCTCGAGCGACACCGGTGTCGGAACAAGAGTGGATCGTTTTTGACGAAGAGAGAGATAGAGAGAAAGAAAGAGATAGAGAGGGATAGAGTTTATCGACTATTGGGGAATTTTTCCGATTCGTCTGGACGTCGATAATTTTCTTCGTTAACGATCCTATAAATTCAGAAATAGAGAGAGAAAGAGAGAGAGAGAGAGAGAGAGAGAGAGAGAGATCGTTTACGAGGAGAGAAAGAATTTACAAAAGAAAGAGAAGTGTACTTTTTAAAGAAAGAGGGGATATCGAGGGTTCTTCGAAAGGGGTGGACTTGCATGGATGTGGAAGAGGGAGAGAAGGGTAGGGATGGTGTTAGTTTCCGTAGCATTGACGGGTCACAATACAAGCTTCGATATCGTCGACACCTCCCCTAGCTTTCTCACTCTCGCTCTCACTTTCACTCTCTGTCTCTGTCTCTCTCTCTCTCTCTATATATATATATATATATATACATATATATATATATATTGCATATATATATATATGCAACCGTACGGCACAATCTCCATCGTTATGGAACTCCAACACGAAAATGTGGCCAAGGCGAATCTTATTCAACTTCTTCCGGACATCCCGTGATGTTTTTCTTTTTCTGCACCTTCAAAAAGTATTCCCTTCAAAAGTATTCCCGTGTAGGATCTAGACACCTTTTTTAACTTAAGCTATAAAGGATGAATCACTCGAAAAGATCTCTTTCGCGATTTCGAAGATAGGAAAGAAATATTTCAAAGTATAATAATTCGTATTCTATTGTTAATACTTTTTGTTCATCAATTTATTAGACTATATGGGACATATTTAAATTCCTCGAAATACTATCGACTTTATCCAGTCTTTCTTCCTTCCTTCCTTTCTTCTTTCCTTCCTTCCTTCCTTCCATTCTTAGCCAAACGATCTTTATCGTCTCTATAAGATCTTAGTGTGGGTTTCAGCAGCGGAACGGCGTTTTGTCCCCGACTGAAATAGCTTTAATGGGCCGTCGGTTAGCCGTAAGCACAGCGATATCCCATTGTCAGCTCGAAGGGGGCATGAATTCGTCGTGTAAAATCTATTATCGGTTCGCTTATCGTTGCATTGCCAGTGTACAATGGATAATATCGGTGTTAACCGTCCTCGAACGAGCGGTGAGTTAGCACGTCGATCGGTGACGTCACTATCAGTCGTTTCCGGCTCACCAAGCAGACAGCAGCAAGCGGGTAATCGAGTAAGTGAGCGAGCAGCAAGCTGCTGGTACGATAGCGTGACTCTATTTTTCTTTTGCATATGGAACTTTGATACAGATACACAAACTAAATGCGAGTTATAAATTGTTGAAATGTTAAAGAGATTGATAGATTTTGATTGATGGATTCGAAGCTGTTATTACGATAAAGATAATCCTAGTAACCAGTAGTAATAACGTCAAAACATTTTCTTTTTTTCTTATTTCGTCTTTCTCGAGCAGAGAAAAAGAAAGTTGCAAATAATATCGCCATCGAAGTCCTTATCCCGATAATTATCCTTTCGTCGCACAAAGTCGAAGGATTCGTAAAGGTTTCCAAAGATGATGTATCCCCTTCTCGAGGCAAGTATATCTCCCTCCACCTCCCCATTTTTCTCCCTTTTGTTCGGAACGCCCGACACGCGTTCGACATTTATTTTCCCGAGTCTCTCGTCCTTCATTCTCGACTCTGGTGTATCGCTTCGGTGACACTGGGCCACGACGATAACGATGATCGCTCGGTGATCGTATCGAGATAAAGCTAGCGAGCGAACGAAAGAGAGAGAGAGAGAGAGAGAGAAAACGTATAGATGGATAAGCGTGATAGAGCGAGAAGGGTGAGGGGAAAGAGATAGACACCACGGACAGACACAGAGTAGCGATAGGCGAGAACGGAAAACGCGTACGGCCTGTGACCGAAATCCGGCTAATGGTTTCACTGAATCAAACCGGCCGGCCAGCGTTTAACGGAGCAAACAGACAGAAAATGGAGCGCAACCGCATATAAAGAGTCGATGATAACGAAATGATATATGACTCGACGCGAGAATATAACGGAGAGCCAGCGACCACCCGAAACCCGTCGGTTCCCTCTCTCTCTCTTTCTCTCTCTCTCTCTCTCTTTCTCACTCTTCCTCTCTCTTTTTCTCTCTCTTGTGATTGATCGGCCTGCAGATACCATGTGATACTCGCTTCCAGGATTAAGTGAATGCTCTGATACTTAATAATTCCAGAATCCTGCGGAAGAATACGAGCTGTTCCCTCTTTTGTTAGCACGTCACGAACAAGAGAGAGAGAGAGAGAGAGAAAGAGTTTACTTCCGAATCAGAAAGCACGTATTGAGCTTTATCGTAATATAGAAAAAGTTCTATAATACTTCTCGTTGAGAAAAATCGATGAACTAAGAGTTACGTTTTTTTTTTTTTTTTTTTTTTTTTTTTTATTTCTTTTTTTACAAACTTTTATTCTACTACTACTACTACTACTACTACTACTACTATTACGATCGAATCGAATATTTTCCTTTCTTTCGAAAACTTATTATGGATTGGAGGAACAACGGACCGAAGAAATTTTCTCTTGCCCATTCTTCAAGATCGCGGCCAGAGGTAACGATCGGAAAATTGAAGAAAATTTCTCATTCGGTTACGCAGACGGCGATGATCGTGAACGTAAATCAGTTTTTAAAGTTATACCTACACCCTGATATTCGCCGAAGCGTTCCTTTATTATCCAACGCGATAATGGTAAGGATAATTCGATATTATCTTGATGTAGAAAGAAAGAGAGCCGTTCGATTAGATTAAGACATCGTAAAGGGCAGTCAAGCATAATTTACAAAAGGTATATGTATCCTCTTCGAAGGTTGACATAAATATTTCAACAAAAATTTCAGGCGTAAATTCAATGAAAATTCGTTATATCGTTCGAAACGTCGTTCCTGTTTAACAACGATAATATCTTTTTTCTTTCTTTTTTTTTTTTTTTTTTTTTTTAAGAAAACGAAAAAAAAACAATCTTTCAACTTATTGGTTTGTTATATATCACGGAAGAAAATAATCTCTCTTGAAAATCACGCTAAGCGATACGTGACAGAGAACGAAAGCTATGGGAGTCTCGTGCGAGCGCTCGTAAACGATCCTATTGCACGATGGCTAAGTAAATGTAGGCGCGGTAAGTTAATTCCCGTGGTATTACTCGCTCGAAGTGGGCCGTTAACAGTAAATAATACTGCAACTATTACCGCCAAATGGCGCCCTTACCGAAGAAATATGGCACTCGTACAAATCGCACTTAAGAATCCACCCCTTCCTCGTGCAATCGTGTGCGAGCAGCTAAGAACAAGAAGAAGAAGGAAGAGGAGGAGGAGGAGGAGGAGGAGAAGAGAGGACTGAGAGAAAGAGGAGGGTTTCTCTGCGTGGCAGTTATGTCGACACCCCCGCCTTCTCCTCCTACCCCACTACTACCCTTGTACTCTCTCTCTCTCTCTACTTTGGTGAATGTGTCGTTCGCAGACGATCGGTATCGACTAGCGCACATTTATCTCACGACAAAATTGCAACGTTTTAAGAAATAAATAACGTAATCTTTTCATACGATGCACGTGATCGCGAATTAATTTAATTAATTTCGACAATAAGAGAGAGAGAGGATATTTTTATTACTTTATTGAGCAATGTTCGAAAGAGAAGCAAACGTGAAATAAAGGTGATTTGTTTGCGAAAATGAACGCGTTAAAATCTATAATATAATATAATTTGAGATCATACGTAGATAATATTTATACCCAGTGATCGTAACTTCCAACTTGTAACGAAGGAGTCAAAACGCTTCGTCTAATATTTAACATACGTAATAGCCGGACATGAGATTTAGGATTCCATCAATTATTAAACTCTCTTGCTCGTTAGGTCGGTTTAAACGAAGATTTGGTCTACGTCCGGAGCTTTACCGGATAGCAGTTCGTAATCTATAGTCCCATCCAGACATGTTGAATTTTACAAAAAGCGAAAAGACAATTCTCCCGACTAACGTCGTACACCATTTGATCATTTTGATTCGTGTCGAGAGATCTATGAAATCGGAGACAATCTATTCTATCCTTGTTTCTTTGAATTATTGAAGTCTATGATAAATTTTATTTGGAATGGAATATGTACTTATTTATATCCTTCGATCGTTGATTATTCAAGAAGAATGGATACGTAGCTATTCGAGGAGGTGCTCGAAATAACGAAATTAATTCGTAGAATTAGAAATTAACAGAGAAATCGACGAGAAAGGGGTCGCTTTAGAGACTTTAACGCTCGTCCTCGTGGTCCGAGCTTTGAATAATAGACGAAGAGACATTCGAAAAATAAGCTCCGAAGGGAGAGAGAGAGAGAGAGAGAGGAGGAGGAGGAGGGACAGGTTGAAACGTGGGATTGGAGACTCGTCTTTTCGTTTATTCTTTTCCCGGAACTTGAGCCGGAAACGAGAACGGAGACGCTAACTCATTTGCGATTCGGTAGGGACTTCCGTCGCGTCGAGTACACAGCTTTGTTAAAATATTCACGCGACTTCCTTCTTCTTCTTTTTTTTCTTTCTTTTTTTTTTTCTTTCTTCCTCCCTTTCTTTCTTTCTTTTTTCCTATTTCTTTTTCTTTGACGCAAAAAAATATATATCGCGTTTGAATAAGTCGCAAGAAAATTCTTTCACGGCATTATTTCGAACGAGATCCTACGTATGATAATTATTATATCATTTTCCGACAGTAGAAATTCAAAGTATAATTTCTATGATAATTTGCCGCCTAAATGGCGTAAAGTAAACAAGGCCGATCACACAAACGCCTATCCGTGCTTGCTGCTTCCTTTGATGTTTTCTAATGTGCGTTGCTCATTTAACGCACGGATGCCTCGGTAAGCAAAATCATCCGTTATTTGCGGAGCCCGGAAGAGAGCGAGAGAGCGAGAGAGAGAGAGCTTCCACAAAGATTTTCCACGGCGGAGTGAATTTGCTCGTTACGCGATTGGTCGTGCGTGAAGATATTTTCGTGGTCTATTCGCGTGCGAGCCCTCAAACCGAGAGGAAAGTTTAAAAGCGAAGGGCGGAATTATATGCGGAAAATATTTCCAATGGGACTGTAAGGATTGTTTTCCCATAAGAGTGGGAGGTAGATATATATATATATATTTACGAAGGCAATCATCAACTCGAATTGCAAAGAAATTGGAAAAAAAATTATTTATTCATATAGTTATTTTTTTTTTCCAGTCAATGAACCGAGTATTTTCACATAAGCAGATATTATATCGTTTACGTTGAAATTTAATGTTACACCTATATGGATATATGATCACGAGATAATGTTATCGTTTAAGCAAAATGACATTGACGATTTTTCATTCCCGGGGGTGGGGGGTGGGGGGAATGATTTAATCGAATTCTCTCGATTAAAAATCGTGAGTTAAAGATAGCCAGGGGTGTGCGTCTCACGAGGGCGAGCGGACCGTTGGCTATAAACGAGTTTCTCGTCGAGGAGAACCCTCCGGTTCGGTTGACCAAATTTCTCGAGCAGATAATTGCTTGGGGCTGATCGTACTCGAAAATCGAGTAAGAACTTTCAGGATGTTCCGATAGAAGATGAATTTCGAGGAGATGAACTTGACCGTCCTTTAAAATTCCACATTGGATTCGATCGAAATTCATCTAGCCAATAGGTAACATATATAATATATATATGTTCCATAAGTACGTCTTAAGAATTAAGAAAAACGAAGTTGGAGATAAGTTGGCAAAGGTCAAAAGGTAAAAGTCTACAGGTAAGAACCACTGGCGTTGGTTAGCATAAAATGTAAAATAAGCTCTGAGCAGAGCATAAATTGTATTCCCATTAGGAGAGTACCACCGCTTGGCGGTGGGTACGCTACTACTACTACCACCGTGGTTGCCTGCATTTAAATATAGCCGGATTAAAAATTAAATATTACTTGGGAAGGTAGAAGGAGGGAGGTAGCTAAGTATGTATGTATGTATGTATGTATGTATATAAAGTCCGGCGATTAGAGTCGAGCGTATCTAGAATGAAAAATTGCATGGATATTAATGGGAAGGAAATAAAAAGGTTTAACGTTATACTATGATAATCCCTTTGGAAGGTTGTTTCCTTCGAGAAAGAGAATAATATAGAAAATATATAACAATTAAATACCGATCTTCCTCGTTGATGCACATTTGTCGAACACTTTCTTCGAACGCACTCACTAACTCTCTCAACGAGAATATCGAACGGCTCCGATAGTCCGCTCGGACTAAACCTGTATAAGGGAGAAGGATCGTCGTGGTGGTTTGATTTGCGAGCGGGAGAAGGATCGTCGCGCAGCCACTCGCACGCACGTTGCGTCCCATAACCATCCCTCGTGATATATTCAAGTTCATCGAGGCAACTCCTATATCCAGTACGATACACACGTGAGTATCGCGGCCGTTCTCGCGGCAACATGAGAGTCTAAAGTCGCGGAATCGCGTTACGTAGAAACGCTTAACCACGACATCCGTCATAATAATACGCGAGACAAGCGAGGCATAAAAGATCCCTCGTAACTTCTCGTTTGCGAACCTTTTGTTTCTGATATCGCCCTAGACCTTGCCACGTTCCTTGCTTTCTCGACTGCTCCTCCACCTACTCGAATCCCAAGATCGTTTCGCGCAAACTGCCTTTATGTGTCTCGACGGAGATTCGTACATCAAAGTTTATGGTCTAGAGAAGGATGATTTCGCGAAGGACGAACGAGAAAGACCGACGTTATTTTGCTTCGTAACACATTTTGACCAACTTCAACGTACATATCGTGTTATCTTTAATTTTCCAATTGGAAAGCGAGAAGTGTAACATCCGTAATGGAACGCGTCTAATTTCCAGGGACTCCTACGACACCGTGTATTTACACCGAGAGTGTAAGACAGACAAATGCGTTCTGGTCAGTCTAGGGAGGCCTGGATCAAGAGAGAGAGAGGGGGAGGGAGGGAGAGGGAGAAAGAGAAAGAGAGAGATTTACAAGTTTAGTTAGCAGCGATCACACCCCCGGGACGTTGCTCCATGGGGGTGGACCGGACTTCGATATGAAGCTCACAAGAGGGCACTCTCGTAGCTACCTTTATTCTCTTTTACTTTTCGAGCTCGTCGAAATTTTCTGCGATCACATTTTCTATTTTTTCTTCTTCCTCTATATCCGTTCGTCTATCGAAGAAATTTCGCGATCCTCCGAATTATCGGAAATACTGATTAATGGGAGATAATTTATAGACATGCGACGGTAGTTGGTTCACGTACCTCGATAGAACGTTATCATCCGCGCGTCGTAGAAAATCCCTTTCCCGTCGTTACGTACGACGCCAACAAATCTCTCCCACTTCCTAACAGTTACGAATAGCGAGCCGTTAGAGTGTCATTTTTTCCCTCGTTTATGAATGACCAGCCAACGGATAAGCCCAGCCCAGGATATATCGCGGCAGCTCGAACCTACCTCCTGCCTCTCCTCGTTCACGGCATTTGTTTGAATTATTTTATATCCCACGATTTTTTATTATCAGTATCTCCTTTGGCCAAGGCACGTATACGAATCAAGAATCACGAGCAGAGTTTCATCTTGTCAAATAAATATTATAAATTGTAATAAATATGCTTAAATATATTCTAATGTTATATATTATTAAATAGTAACCTGGAGAATAGAACTATAAAACGAGATAAGAGAGAGAGAGAATCACAAATCACCTAGATCGACCACATCCGCCACAGTCGATGATTTTCAAAAGCTTTAAGCTCACCCTCTTCGCTTGTCTCCATCTCTCTCCGTTTCTCCCTCCCTCTCTCTCTCTCTCTCTCTCTCTCTCTCTCTCTCTCTCTCTCTCTCGAAGCCCATCGACGCCGACGTCGACGTCGACGTCGGTTTCGTCGTAGAAACGATGCCCCGTTTGGAGGCTCGGGATCGCCCCGTTTGGCGGTCCAAAACCGCGTCGCATAATGGGAAAATTTGCGTAAACGGCGGGGTCATTAAGCGCTCCCTCTTGCGTGCGAATGTGCGTGTGGTGGTCGCCGATGTGGAGACGGGGCTATAACTCGCGGTAATACCAACCTAACCGTGTACCCATGATTATAACGCTACCAATTAGTCAAGCCGGCTTAGGATGGCAGCTCTGCCCCAGGACAACCGTTTCTAGCTACGTGCTCTCTCCTCTCTCTCTCTCTCTCTCTCTCTCTCTCTCTCTCTCTCTCTCTCTCTCTCTCTCTCTCTCTATACGTGTTTCTATGCGTGAGTACGTGCGCACAAACGCAATCTCTCTCGAACCTTCGTCGAACACAGAATTATCCTTCTGTCCTTCTCTGCCTCTCCCTCTTTCTCTCTCTCTCTCTCTCTCTCTCTCTCTCTCTCTCTCTCTCCATCTCTAATGCCGGACCTTGCTATTCCGACCTTGCTCGAATGTTTCGATCGAATTACTTTGAGTACTTATCTTTTATATTCTCAAAGATAACTCATTGTATATTATTTTATCTAAATCAAATTATTGGAATATATTAAGACCAATAAGAACGTCGAAGGAACGTTGTTCGTTTTTAGATTTGTTATTTCCGATAAATATAAATGATGATTAAAACATTATCTGACAAGTTTCGATCTAGGCTATGAATCGGCGTTTGGCAATGCGTTGTCTTTGTCGTCGTCGTCGTCGTCGTCGTCGTCCGCAAGCGGCAAGTTTAGTAATTATTTAGCTAAATTGCGAAACGGTTGTACGCGACATCGTTCCTGCAACATGTGTTTGAAACTGGGGAAAAATTTTTGAATTAATGCCCCGGGCCATTAATTACGTTTATGAGTCGAAATTGTTCCCGGGGCGTCGGGAATTTATGTAAATGGAAATCTACGAATCTAGGCGACGTTGTTTGGGGAAGGTAAAGGAATTTGTAGAAACATCGTAGAACATAATCAACGATACGAAAGATTTTTCGAACGAACGTAACGTCAAACCTTGACGCGATAATATCCTGGAGGCTTTATAGATATGTAAAAATCTCAGATCGATAAGAAGAGGGAGGGTAAGGGTTGGGGGAAAGAGAGAAAGAGAGATATTCTATCATATTGAAAAGCATTCGTAGTAATTACTTGTGCTTTATTTTCGTCGTCAGCTCGCAGCGTTTCGATATCGTCGTCGTATTAAGAACGTTTCGCGAGCTTTAAAGCACCCGCGTAAATTGAAAATCTCTGGTGTTCGTATCGCGAACTGGCGTGTCAGGATGGTAGCTTCGAAACGGTTCCCGCGTTTGTTTTTCCGCTCTCTACTCTGGTCGCCTTCGCCTCGCGTTGTTGGCCTCAGGCAAGACGTACATATACGTACGTATCCTACGTTCGTAGAATTACGTTCGTGAACGTTTTAACGTATGTTTATAACGTCTATACGTATAACGCCGTTATACGTAGGTATCAGCTGTTTAATTAATTCTACGTCTCGCACAAATGAAATGGAGAAATATAATACGCGATCTGACAGGTGCGCACGAGAACGGAAGGCCCTCCTCTGCTTTTTAAAAAGCATCGCGAAAAGCCCTTCGAGCGTCGACAACGCGCCAGTTACGTTGCGAATCCGATGTTTTCCTTTTACTTCCACGTTCCACTTCCTCTCTCTCTCTCTCTCTCTCTCTCTCTCGCTTCTTTTTCCCGTCGACCATCCGTCCGAGCCATCCACGTCGATCCCTTTTTACCCTCTTTTTCCCTGTCTTGCAAACTATTTTGCTTTTCGGAACTTTGTTCGAGCTTTCAACTCGAGAGGGAGAGAGAGAGAGAGAGAGAGAGAGGCGAAATATTCTTCATCATTTCCTTTTTAAACAGAGATCGCGCGTACATCTATACGATTTAAAAAATAATCTATATTTAACGTTCGAACAAATCGACCAGAGAGAAATAGAGAAAGAAAGAGGGAGAGAGAGAGAGAGAGAGAGAGAGAGACGCATAATTTTCTAGAAGCGAATCGTCCAATAAGAAGAAGAGGAACGGAGAAGGTTAATTTATACGATCACTGTCCGATCAAAAGAGAAAGAGAAAGAGAGGAATTAAATTTAGTATGCCGTTTCGCTTGGAACGTGGACGTTCGTTCCTTTTTTTTCTCGCAGCTTTCCTCTCTCTCTCCTTCTCTCGTACGAGCCAGAGTTTAGCTTTCGATCCTTCCAATCGTGCTTTCCCTTCGGCCACCAATTTCCTTTTATCTCCGTTTACCTCGGACCAACACGTACTACGGATTGCATTTTTAATTCAGATCGCCGGCTTGCTTGCTACGAGACCACAGACCGATCACTCTTCCTTTTTTCTTCCACCTCCTCTCCCTTTTCCTTCTTTTTTTATTCGTCTCTCCTTTTTCTTCTCTCCTTTTACGATCCGTTCTCGTCTACCGTTTGAAACGGTAAGGTTGCATCCTGATCGCTATTGCTAGCTTGTATTGCTTTCCGAGAGACTAATCTATCCGTCTACCCTTTGAATTGATAGCCTTCTCGTGACTACTCATCTTGCGTTCTCTCGAATATCTCCATTTAACTGTTCTTGGTATTCTGTATGATCGTCCAACTGATATATATATATATATATATATATATATATATATATATATACATCATAAAGATTACGATTAACATTTATTATCATGCATTTACGCGATGTCTTAATAATAATTGTAAGAACGATACGTGTGACATAACGTTATTTATTTTTCTTTTTCTTTTTTTTTTTCTTTTTTCTTCTCTTGACAACGATATAATAGCTACTAGAAAAGTATGAAATTTGGCCTAAACGATTCGTCCAACTCGCGAAACGACCTGCAGTTTGCATAGCTCTCGTTTTCTCGTTCGTTCGTTCGTTAGTTCGTTCGTTCGTTCGTTCGTTCGTTCGTTCGGTCGGTCGGTCGTTCGTTCGTTCGTTCGTTCGTTCGTAGAATATCCGCGGGCTATGCGAGCGAATATATCGCGATACACACCGGCTTTATTAGTGCGCGGCTATAAATCAGCAAACGGATCTATTTTGAACCGTTCCATGATTTTCGTGCCAGCTAAAGCGGATATAAATTTGCGGTCGGGATTGTGATATCGCGAACGATCCGATTTGGCAGGGAGCTTCGCGCGAGATAAAAGGCTCTCGCGTTTGAAGTGCCAACGAGACGAGAATATTGTTACGTTTTCTCAAAGAAATTTTAAAGCTAATCGAATATCGGCGAATTCACTTTTATCTCTTTATTTCATTATCGTCTTTTTTTTCTTTTTCTTTTCTTTTTTTTTTTTTTATCTTATCGCCAAGATCGATTCAAATTCTATTTGGCGATACGATACCTCAAAGAAAGTATCTCTATGGTTAAACCTGTAAATGACGATTATCGCAGAACGATAGAATGTGTAGCTTCATTAAAATGAAAAAAAAAAGAAAAAAATAAGATAAAAAAACGCACGTGTTTTAACGTCATCCAAATATCTTTAAGGTAGAAAAATTGATATATTAAAAGGAAGAAATGTATTAAAAATGGAAAAAAAAGAGAAAAAAAAAGAAAAAAAAAAGCAGAGAATAGACGAAGGTTTCTATTCATTGACGTTTTTCGATGGGGTAGTACGACACGTTCGGCACAGAAATTAGCGTTACCAGTCCGACGTTGGTTAACGATGGAGGGGCTCGCGTTCGCGAGGGTGACCAAGCGGATGGCTTCCATATACGTATATCGACGGGTTCGCATCGATTATATGCTCGATTAATTCGCGAGCGACCCTCTGCGTCGACCACTCGCTCCGTTCGCTCGTTCGCATGGATTTGGCACACACGATCGATTCGATGTCTTCTAAACGCCTGTCCTATCGTTTACTTACACCTTAAATATGCCATCATAAACCAGCTCGTACTTTCATATACGGCTGCTGTAGATAGATCCGTACGAATTAACGTTATTGAAAAACGTCATGATCTTTTATTCATAAATCGTATCGATTGATTCTATTTCTTGAAAAATCTTATAAATTCTTTCTATCACTATTCTTTTTAATCCTTATCATTCGAAACATTTAACCCATTTTCTATGTATAAAAATACATATGAATATCTGATATAGAATTAAAAAAAAGTAGGCCGCAAGACGCGAAGACGTCGTAAGGCAGAATTCAGTCGTTTTGAATTATTAAAAGAATAGATTGGAAATATAAATGACTTGGTTAATAAGTCGCGTTTCCATCCAATGTTTTTACTCTACGATCGATCTTCGTTTTTTTTTTTCCTTCGATGATAAAATGTATAACTAAATATCCGAATGTATGCAAAAATGAAAAGATATTTTTTCAAACTTTTGATATATTCCAAAGAATACATGAAAAATATCGATAACTTTAATAACGATTGGTTAACCTTAGAAGGAGTAAAAAGATGTATAGAGTTAGATATTGTAAAGCGAATCGATAGATGGCCAACGATGGATCGATCAGTCATGATCAATGAGAAGCGTTTCGATTGGTGGTAGTAGGCATCTACTCTAAGTACTAGTTAGAGAGAGAGAGAGAGAGAGAGAGAGGAGCGAGGGAGCAAGAGAAATCTGATGTTCCTACCGATGGTCGATGTATGCCGGCTATTCCGAAGGGCCGAAGCAGTTCCGGGTGCCGTGCGTTACACGAAGGGATGGATTTGGATTTGAAGGGTGGCTGCCAGGTCGGCGAAGGACGCCGGGTGGCGAGGTGCCGTAGAGGGGTGGTTAAGGGGGAGGAAGTGGAGAAGGCCAGGAGAGCCAGAGGATCGGAGGTTGGTTGAGCAATTAGCGAGCCGTCAGTGGCACAGTAGCTGACAGGGGCCATACAACCTACCTACCTCCGCAGTTATCCTCTCCCTCTCTCTATCTCTCTCTCTCTCTCTCTCTCTCTCTCTCTCTCTCTCTCTCTCTCTCTCTCCATCTGTTTCTCCCTCTCTCTCCCTCTCTTTCTCTTTCTCCTGCGTTCCAGAAACGCACGCCTTGCTCCGCACAATCTGACTCGACTGGCTCGAAGGATCGCTTCGCGTTACCCATAATTAGAATGTTCACCGGCCACGGTTATGCCATTACTACTCGTTATTATCGGCTCTTCAAAAGCGCTTTGCCGTCAATCCAAAGCTCACCAGGTAGCCGATTGAACCCCCGTTCGTCGGGCCTTCGTGCGACCACCGTTACCAGTACGAACGCATACGTAAAGCGTGCCTTTGCCTGATTTCTCTTCCTCTCTCTCTCTCTCTCTCTCTCTCTCTCTCTCTCTCTCTCTCTCTCTCTCTCTCTCTCTCTCTCTCTCTCTCCATCAACCTCGTGGTACGGCTGAACAGTTAAAAGGACTTTCTACTTACACCTGCCCATGTCAAGTCTCTTTAAATGGCCGATTCGATCTTTTTGGTTTTATTAATACGCGAAGGAATAAAATTGAAATAGTTTCAAAGGAAAGGAAAAATTCATTAAACCTATCGATATCGTTTTCGGTGATCAAACTTGCGTTTAATTTAGTTTTGTTATAGATAGGAACTCGGATGACAGGTGTCGGTATTCTATTATTTTAAAAAGTCCAATGTTCCGTGACACCGGAAATTCGATTCGAGGATAAATTTTGTAGATGAGAATGACACGTTTAGATTTCACAAAATTGTCTTGTCGTAAGTGTCATATATCGTCAATAATCAATTTTTCCAAACAGTTCTGGATGGATCGTTGTATCAAGATGCATTAAGTTTTTCTTTCATTTCATTTTCGCATCAGAAAAATCATCTCTCGAATGGTTAAACACCGTATAAATATATATCTGGACAGTGATACTGGTTAGTGGAAACATATCCACGAATATATCTCGTCTCTTTATTAAAACGATTCGTACGAACGTGTGCGGATTCACTAGGGAAAGTATCGATCGGCGTTCGATAGTACTTTCGACGCGAAGTAATTTAGGGTGAGCCGAGCTTTCTACGTTTAACGTAGGCTCGACGTAGTATAGCCCGTTTCTGTAGGTAGCAGCTAGTATCGTTCGGTAAGTGGTCAAGGGGTAGCAAATGCAATTATAATTTTAATTTCGAAGGTATTTAATAAAGGGATGACGTCATGCATGCCGGCTGTAGAGAACCCTCCAGCTCTTCTCTTCAGCCTGCCCCATACGGTCTCTTCGCGGAAGACTAATTAAGCAGGTTACCGTGCATTTTTCCGTTTGCGTCGATTCACAGATTTTTCCTCTTGGGACTAAACACGAAAAGTTTATTAGACGAAATAAAAACGAGCTCGGTCCTTTTGAGGGACCGAGGATTAGATTAAATGATTCAACGAATTTAACGAATTATGACGATCGCTCATGGATCCGATCGATTGTATCAGCTCAAAGTATATCAAAATTCGTCGATAACGGAGAGAGAACGTCGAACGAAACCAACGAAAATGTTGAAATCGTCGTTTCGGTTTTGTGAGTAGAAAGGTGGCAATGGTGGTAGTAGTGCCATCGGTCTCTACAACCAGAGGGAATAATTAAGTTATCGTTTTATCTCCGTATCGGGGTCCGCATCCAGACCGAAAGCCGCATACAGGCCGTTCTAGCGACGATTCCCTCTGTTTCTCATTCCCTCTCTCCCGCCTCTCTCTCTCTCTCTCTCTCTCTCTGTCTCTTTTAAATCCCGCTCACCTCGCCATCATCTCGTTCTCTTTTTGCCATCGCGATCGGTCGACGTCACGGCGAGCCGCGCGTTTCGGTCAATTTGCGGCCGAGTTGGACGGACACTCGCGATTCAATTATATCGACAACGAAGTTTGCTCGGATGAAATGCCGAAAGGCTGAAAATCAATCCGGGGGTGCGATCGTTTTAATGGGGACAGGCACCACGTGCCGTGGCCATTACATACGCTCACCCTCTCCCCTCTCTCTCCCCCTGTATTTCTCTCTTTCTCTCTCTCTCTCTCTCTCTCCCTCCCTCTCTCTCTTCGGTCCCGTTTTTCACCCTCAAAGCGATCTCGCAGCCGTTGCCACGCGGTACTTATATGTACAGACCGTTCAAAAAGTAGTTGTGAGGTACATTGTATGTCATCCTAATTTAGTTTAATTCGAGAGAATGGATTCGATGGGGTATGGGCAAAAGAGAATCTAAATTGAAGACGAATAATTAAATAAAGGGAAACGAATGTGAGAGAATAGAACGGAGAGAGCGCTATTGCTTGTATTTTGTGGCGGAGCGATCACGGAGTCGCGGGTTGGCGGCTAGCCATGCAACGACCCTAATTGATCGCGGTGCCGGGCACACAACGTCAAAGAGGTGCCCCGTTTGAATCCGCTTTTACGGACGACCATGTTAGCGCGGCCGTTGCGGCTTCCTGCCTGGGCAGTAACGGCTTCATATTTCCACGCTGGAAACAAGAACGGGCCGATCGAAAAGCCGAGAGTGTGCGGTAGGCAACCGAAAGAGAGAAAGAGCCAGAGAGAATGGCGAAGAGAGAGAGAGAGAGAGAGAGAGAGAGATGTGGTAGAGGGAAGGGTAGAGATCGGGGGAGGGGAGGGGTGGCAACGGGGGGATCGGGGGTGCGAGCTAACATTTAACTCGATCTCTTCTCTTCTCCGGGAAATATACGCGCTTCCGAGAGTCGATCGATCGATAGTGGTTGAACGCGCGAGTGCCGTTGTGCGAGGCGTGCTGCGCTACGATCGGATTATCCATCATCAATCGGCACGTAATCGAGCTCTTTTAGCCCCCTTTTCCGGATGTTTAATAACACGGGCCAGCTGGTTCGCACGTGGTGACGCCAACGACGACGCCGTCGCCGACGACGACGACGACGACGACGACGACGACGACGACGACGACGACGATGACGTGAACGTGAACGTGATCGTGAAAGTGAACGAATAAGAGAATGCTGATGGTGGTGATGGTGTATATAACGGGGTGAAGGGATTCAACGAAGCAGTAGGGAGGGGAAGTTGCATATGAGCGATTGCCACGCACACGCACACACATACACACACACACACGGCTTGTAACGCCGGCCGTGGCGGCGGCATTTACGTTAATTAAATTTCCCCAGCCCGTAGGACCGATCCTCCACCTCTTCCTCCTCCTCCTCCTCACTTTCAGTCCTCCCATATAGCCTCTACACTGGCCCCAGCATCAATCATTGCGCGCAGCAGCCTCACTAGCCTGTGGACCCTCATACTCCCACTGTCTTCTCTCTCTCTCTCTCTCTCTCTCTCTCTCTCTCTCTCTCTTTTTCTCTCTTCGGCATAGAGGAGTACGCCACGGAGGATCGAGTCACGAGGGACTGTTTAAAATTGCCATACCCCAGCAATCAGCCGCGAGACGAGCCACGACCGATTCGCCAACCAACACCTTCCACGCGTCTGTTCGTGACGTGTGTCGCTCAAAAGCAACCCCCATACCACCGCCATTCCGCTTCTTTCTTTTTTATTTTTTTTTGCCCCGTCTTCCCCCCCCCCCTCCCTCCGCCCTCTCTGTTTCTCCCTCTCTCTTTCCCTTTCTATCTTCCTCTCTTTTTTTGATCAATGAATTTCGGGTTAACTGCAGCCATGCACTACCGAATATTACAGACTCTCGTTTGCTGCGGGATGCCTTGATTTCGATCCTCGCTACTTTCAGATAAAAGGATCGCGACCGATTGAGAAAGAGCGTGATTGGATCGAACGAGGAGTGCTCCGTCCGAATTTTTCAACGTAATAGCACGGTGGCGCTCGTCGTTAATTGCTGCACGAACGAATTTAAAGCTCCGTCGCGTTTCCGCGCGAAAAGAAACGTTTACCCGTTCTCTTTCTCTCTCCCCAACCCGTTTTTTTTTTCTTTACCCCCTTTCCCACACTTCGATTTTATCGTAGCGACGTTTCCGAACGGAACGAACCGAGATAGATAGATTTCTTTCTTTATTTCTTTCTCGATGGACCCGCGAGAGTTCGTTCTCGCAATCTCGTAATCGACTTTGCGAAACAATTCTATAATCCCTTAAACCTAATTAGGAGAGAGCGAGCCCACCCACTTTTCCTTCTCTTCCCTTCTCCTCGCTCGAACTCGACTTAACTCCAAGCTACAAACAAGAACAATATCTTC
Source organism: Vespa crabro (assembly GCF_910589235.1). Lineage (NCBI taxonomy): Eukaryota > Metazoa > Arthropoda > Insecta > Hymenoptera > Vespidae > Vespa > Vespa crabro. The sequence continues at coordinate 637,071 of NC_060975.1, forward strand.
CTTCGTGGAACGGCCAACTTCGTTACCCTGGCGTCTTCTCCTTTTCAAGAGAGTGAGAGGGAGAGAGAGAAGGGGAGAAAAAGAAGAGAACCAGAACAGACTGTGCTCTCGTTATCGAAGACAGCCGTGGGAGGATAGGAAAACAAGATCTTTCCTTCTTCTTCTTCTTCTTCTTCTTCTTCTTCTTATTTTTCTTCGAGAGAATCGCCAGAGGCTGCCCAATGTAATCGCTTGTAAAAATGTAATAAAGGATCAAAGCTCTACGAAAGAGAAACGGATATCGCGACGATTCTATCGAGATAAACGATTCGACGTCGTTACAACTTCTCCTTCTTCTTCTCCATTTTGAGTCAACGTTTCGTTTCGTTTCGTTTCTTTCTTTTCCTTTGCTCGTTGTCCTTAAAAGTCGTACGTTTTATATTACACCGCGACATCGGAAACTCTCGTCCGGCATTCTGTAGCTCTCGAAGGAGAACCTTCGTTCTTTCAATCCCAAGGATGAAAAAGAGAGAGAAAGAAAGAGAAGGGGTATAAGAGGGAAAGAGGGACACATGGTTACGCGTCCAGAGGAAAGTATGAACTCAGGTATGCGGGATATATACACATATCTTCTCCCGACGACAAGCCGAGAAGTTGAAGACGCTCGAAGGCACCCTCAACCCTGAAGCAACGTCTCCCCTCCCACGAAAGAACGCTCGTCCGACTGGAATATTTCATATTTGCTTATCAAAGGTAGCGCTTTGTGTGCAGTTTATATTAAATCACAGCATGGCCATGGTATAACGTCGATAAGACAGACAGATGTCTTTGTACTCTTTTATCGTCGCATCTTGAAACGAAAATAAGAATCGTCCATCTTATTGAACACGTCGAACGTAATGTTGTTCTTCCTTTCGCTTTGATTTTTCTTATTTTTCTTATTTATCCATTTACTTGCATGCATTTATATAAATAATTTAAACGATTCTCCCTTTTTTATACGACCGATTCGTTAGGAAATAATTGTTATATCTCTTACTTTCGTTTAGACGATTTCCTACAGACGATTTAATCGTCAGGTCAATTTATTTTTAATCCGATTTAATTGTTCGTATCTCTATGAGACGGCAATAGTTTCTAAATCACAAACATTGCATATGTGATCGTTGGTGACGATAGTTTCTAGCGGTCCGATGCAGAAGTGGAGTGCAATCAGGACCGATTTATCGTATCACTTTATCACCGATTCGGTATTCCGAACGAAATGCTGTAACGCCGAGCGAAATAATCGCGTTACGATGTTAATGGCCCGATAATTGGAATTTATAAACTCACTTTTTCGCCTATCCACCGGTTCCCTCGCTGGCCCTCATTTTCTAATTTCGATGATATTACCGATAATTTCATTTATCGGCCAAACGACCGGCGAGAACTTTCGCCGATGTTATATTCGCGTCATTACGTACGTTATAACGTATTAATTCGACGCGTTATACTTTTGAAGATTCGTAAAGAGATCTTTGTCGTTTTGCGTCCGTTCGACGACTCTATCTCATTTCTTTTTTTCTCTCTCTCCCTTTTCCTCTTCTTCATCTTTTTTTCTTTCTTTCCGGAATCTCGCAACAACACTCCCCTCTTTGCTATTCTCTTCAGTTAAATTCAACAGCATTCCTTCTAAATATATATACATATTACTCTAGCGAACAGTCGTGCGAGAGAAAATATAACGGAAATCAACTCGGACGAAGTCGCTTGGAATTAATGAATGAAATCAAATCAGTCCCGTTTGTTGATTTGCCATTGATGGCTCGGCGGTGGTTCGAGAGGAAAGAGCGGCTGATGGCTGCTGAGAGAGAGGGAAAGAGAGAGAAAGAGAAAGAGATAGGCAGATAGAAAAGGGAGAAGGGGGTGGTGGTGGTGGCGGTGGTGTTGGTGGTGGTGGCGATAGTGGTGGTGGTAGTGGTGGTGGTGGTGGTGAAGGGTTGGAAACGAAGAGGGGTCCGTCCGTTGGAAATTCCGGTCGATATGATGCACACACCCGGATCCCGACAGCGTTATTACGTCGAGTGCTATTAAGACTTCCAATTAGTTCGATGTACCGGCGAGCAAGCTCTCGGTACGTTTCGTTCGGGAAAATCGCCGGAAAATCGGCCGATCATTTGTAATTTCACGAGGGAAAATGTGTATGCCCGGCATCGATGAGAATCCGTCACTCTTTTTGACTTCTCTCTTTCTCTCTCTCTCTCTCTCTCTCTATATATATATATGTATGTATGTATATATCTTTCTTTCTATACACGTCTATTTTTCTCCAATATTTATTCAATTAGAAAAATCAAATAAGGCCCGTCAAATTGGTCACTTTCATCTTCCTCGATTAAAAGGTATTCTAATGAAATTTTCAAGAGCATTTAACCGCGACATGTGAATTTGGATCTACATCGAATTGATTATCGAATTGGTTAAAACTTATTTATACGAACAATTTTCGTTTCGCAATTAATAATGATAGAAAGAAGAATATCTCTACGTACGTAGGTATTGTTAGAACGCTATTCCGAACGTTTATTCTTAAATCTCTCTCTTTCACCAAAGAAAGGAGGACAAGAAGGACTTATCTCGGGATCTTGAGGAAAACAAAGATCGTATCACGATGGAGGGGCGTCGTCGTCGTCGTCGTCGTCGTCGTCGTCGTCGTCGTCGCATCGAGCGAAGGCATCGAAGCGTGATGGCGTCGCGTCAGAAAGCAACACATCGATAATGCCCTTTACTCCCGTAGGAATCTATTCGAGAAGCTTATCTCATTTATTACCTGCCTTCTCCCCTCTCCTCCTACATCTCCAACCATTTTGCTCTCGTTCGACGCTTATTTTATAACCCAATGACACGGCTCGAGACCAGATAAAGGACGAAGTAACGTCTTTGTTTTCGTTGCTACGTCTTATAGACAAACCTTCCCCCTCTCTTCCTTCCTCCTTGCTCTCTCTCTCTCCTTTTCTCTCTCACTCTTCTCTTCTATTCTCTTTTCCTCTTTCCACTTCTTTCGACAATCGCCGCGAAACGATGGCCAAGGGAATGGCTAAAGATAAGCGTCGTACCTATTCGATTCTTATCGTATCGATCGACGTTTCAGATTTCGTAGAGTTTAATAATAATTCAGATTTCTTTGTTATTTAAGATTGAATTTATCGAGGACGTAAACACATATCGATTATCTTGACCAAGATAAATTGACGATTGTAAAATATAATACGAAGAATATTTTCAATTGACGTATCAATAATAAAAGGAGAGAGAGAGAGAGAGAGAGAGAGAGAGAGAGAGAGAACAAAGATGAACCAGTCTCACGTCGTAGATAGATGAAAGTTCAAGGTCGTTTTGTATCCGAGAAAGGAGGTTGTGCCTTGGAAGAGAATAGGTAGTTGTTACCGAGCACGAAGCGCCGTCGGAGACTGTTGGCTAGATAAGGCTTGGGCATAAACGTCCGCAGATAACAGGGTAGTTTGCACCCCCGTTGTGGACAGTTAGCCTTAAACGAGAGACCAAGAAGAGAGGAGAGACGTTTTGGGCGAGAGCTGGGCGGGGAAGGATTGGAAGGAAACAGGAATGTGTTAAGGGCCTTTTGTCGTTGCCCTCCTCCCTCTTCTCTCCTCTCGTCTTCTTCCACTGATTCAGTTTCACTTGGTAGCTCAAGATATGTAATATTTCTCAACCACGAATCTTCTTCTTTTTCTTTTTATGTATCCTATCTCGTTTCGAGTTATTACTCTTTCTTTTTTTTTTTTTCTTTTTTCTCTTTTATTTTCTTTTTCGTTCTTTTTCCCTTAGATCATCTTGCAAAAAGTGATTCTTGACTACTTCATGAATATCACGAGCTAAAAGAAAAAGAAAAAGAGAAAAGGGAATCGTAAAAATGGTCAATGGCGAAAGTCGAAAGCATCGCAAAGCAATTTTTCAGAGGGCGTAGCGCGAAGCAGAAAAATTCCGTCGTGCCGTTCTAAATTCCGCTTATCTAACGGGTTTCGACAGTAATGTGCCGGCGTATTATGTAGAACCGAGCTGGCAGAGCCATCCCTTTTACGTGGGAGGCCACGAGCAAGAGCGCTGCCGTTTAGCGTCAGATAGCGGAAACGTATGAGGGACGGGGCGAAACCGTCCTTATCTTAAGGGTAGCTACTCAATAGCTAGGCACAAACGAAACTTCCCTCTCCTTCTATATTTTCCTACTATTCCCATTCTCTGGCTACCTCTCATTCCCATCATTTACTTCTCTATAAATCTATATACGATGTCGCGCCCAAAAGAAAATAACGAAGTAAGCATGTATAAACGTTCCGATCAAATTTATTCAACGAAATATAAGTATATTTATGGTTTCTTTTTTTTTTTTTTCCTTTTCTTTCATAGCCCCATAATGGATATAGCAATATCCATTAATCGACGATAGTCACAGGATTGTGTCGTTACGAATCATTTTTATAATTAGTATCATCGTTGAAATCTTTCCTAGCGTATATAGAGAAATTACGATGGCATATGGGATATTTCGAAACACCTTGCGTATCGAGAAACACGCGCATAATTTAATACATAAGTCTGCTGCGGTATAGGAGAACACGATAGGGAGAGAGAGAGAAAGAGAGAGGGGGGAGAGGGAAGGTCTATGGGGCGTTCAGGGTTACTTATACTTCAGTGAGAAGAGAAGGGGGATGTGTGTGTAATGTGCAGGAGTGCCTCGGGGTAGGTGCTTGCGGTAAATCTAATAACGTTGTAATGCTGTTACCGCCCCGACAACTCCTCTCCCTCTCACCACCCTTCTCTCTGTCTCTCTGCCTCTCAAAGTTGTCCCGTAAGTTTCTGCCGTGTGCCTGTTGGCTCCGACTACCGTGCCAGGAATTCCTAACATTTGTGTACTATTTCAGTTGGCGTACGATGCGACGTGGGACCGATGAGAATAAAAGTGCGCGCCTGCGTGTATTCGTGAAAGAGAAATAAACGAAGAAATGGAACCGATGAAACGTCGTTCGAAGAAATCTTTCATCGATGGATGAATCAATGCTCGGTAAGTCGTCTTATCATGGTTATCATCTCGACGCGAGATGATAGCACAATGAGAATATAATACAAATCGTTAGTAGTAATTCACCGATATTTAATGGTAATCGCGTAGAAAACTCTTTGATGATATTTTGTTGGATCGTTTAAACGATCGTTTACTTGAAATTCGCAAAATCTTTCGACGAATCCCCTTGATTATTTTGTTTGTTAGACGATCGCCTATCGTCATATTGGAAAAACGGGGGGGGGGGTGGGGATAAGGGGGGAAAGAAAAGAAAAAAGAACTGAGAAAGTTTATAAATTTATCGTTATTACAGAATATGCGTTTGTTTTCTCGCGATGAAACGTCTTTGCCGATGGGTGGGCAACAGGTAGCAGCAGAGAGACCTAGCAGATCGATCGCCGCGATAAAAGAACGCGGCTCGAAATTTGGCTCCTCTTCCATGCTGAACCACCACCACCACCTCCCTCTCTAGCTCTCTCCACAAATTTGACGCGATCCAACCTCTATCTCTCTGCCTCCTATCTCTTTTACTTCTACGTCGTTCCAGCACGTCGCACGTTGTTAGAGCCACGTAGATATATGTCACGAGCCAAGGTAAGCTCTCACAGTCACCCGAGGGTGTTCTGCAAACTATGCTCGCGAAAAGTTCAACACAACTTCATAACATCGGTGTTCCGAGGGTGAATCGAGGAGAGGGAGAGAGAAGAGAGGAGACGGTTCGGTTGAAGGAGAAAAGGAGCAGGGGGGAAAATTTGTTCTAGCGTGAGCTTACATGGGTTTCGTTAAGTACATAGGTGTTTGGGAGTAGTTAGCTCTATCCTACCCGGCTCCGTGGAACGTTCCCTACGTACATATAACTTGAGACGTCCTATCGTATGCCCTTCCTCTTCCTTCTCTTTCGTGGTATAAGAACTCGGCTCTTGGCTTAACGCGTGGATCGATTTTTTCGTATTATCGTTAAAAATCGAATTTTACTCCTTCCTAATATTCCCTCGGAGAACGAAAATTACTTCCTCCTCTCCCCACCCCCTATCGCTTCCCCTTTTTCGTATTTATCGGGTCTCGATATATTTTTCCCGTCCGCGAAATCCATTTGACCCAAATGGGATAAAAATCCCATCCCTCGTTCGTCGTTCTCTCGTTCCTCTTCTCCCTATTCCTCTATTTTCCATAGCCACTCATTCTCCTTTTTCCCTCCTCTCATCTATCTCGTTATTCTCGCGGTCTCGGTAGCGACTCGCGGAGATAAAAATCAGTAATTAGCCGGGACCATTATGGCGGACTGTTTGAAAAATTAGCGAGTACCGGGGTAACCGCCCCTCTGGGCATAATCCCGCATTGGTAGTGGCGCGTAGCCGGTGCTCGTTCAAACGCGTCTACCAACCTGTCTCTGATTTATACGGGTTTGCTATTAATTACCATCTGACTGTTCTATCGCGCTACCACAGAAACCAGGAATGCATAGCTTTATTTTCTCCCTTTACTACTCGGTGCTTGGATTACTACTTCGAATTGGCCTCGAGGTTTTCGCGCGTTAATTTTTACGTGTCATCGTTTTAGAAGGACGAGACAAGAACGATCTAATAAAAGATTTCCCTTACATTTCTTTGTTTGTTTGTTTTTTTTTTTCTTTTTTTTTTTTTTTAAGACGAACAATAAGCCAGAGATATCTAGGGTAGATTTTTGATAAAAGCGAAAAAAGCGGGAAGGAACGCAAGTCTCGGTTGAAAATTTGACGCAACTTGCTCGTTCGCGTGCCCCCGTTTTATTTTACACGTAGCAAAAGAATTCGAGCCACTGCGCCCGAGCCGAAAATTCCGGACGGATTTTCCGTCGGTCGGTTCTGTTGTTTCGGTCTCCGGCTAACCCAGCCTCAGCGGACTGCAACGCAATTAAATTAAATGCTTCGGATTAATTGTTCGAAAGCAGTTAAATTAGTTGCGTTTGTTTTGTCCGATTTTTGCGCAATCTCGCTGCGGAATGTGCGAGACGCGCGCACCGAGGGAATTTCGTTACCCGTTGCACACCTCCCCACTTCCTCTCTTTCTCTCTCTTTCTCGCTCTTCCACGTCTCGCGGTATTATCGAATGCGTATAAAAGCGTATTCGCGTTGTTTCCGCACGATGAAAATACATTTGCGATCGCAAACCCCCTTTCTTTCAAATTGCACGACGAAAATCCTTCTGGTATCAATTTATTTCGATCTTGAGGATAGTCCATCTTTAAATACTTTTAAACGATACCTCTCAAAAATAATATTTAAAAATATCCATTGAAAAATTAATCTATCTCGTCGAATTATATATTGCGATTGATCAAATGCAAAAAAGAAAAAAGAAAAGATAAAAATGTAACTATATTCATTCACGTTGCTATTAAACGTATAAGTAGTATTAAATGTTATTAAGGACGAAGTATATCTTTGACGAAGAATACGCCTAGAATCCAAGACGTCGTCCAATCTCGAGGAGGCGCATCCACGAGCCAATAGGAGGGAAGGGTAATCCGAGAGGCAATACTCTAGGTGGGCGCATCCTGGAGCATCCTCCTGCATATTCGGCGCCGACGCCGAGCCACGACTCTTGAGTCGCATTGCTCGGATTCTATCTGGATGCTGGATGCATCTATGAGGAAACCTCGGCTGGCCTCGCTCTATCTGGATACTACTAGACTACCTCGAGATTGCACGAGTAAACGTGCACGCTAGACATGGTTAGACTGGCATCCGGCCGCAACCTCTCGACCTCATCGCGAAGCACGCATTGCGAGCCACGGCTTTCCAGCTTCTCCTACCACCCACTCCTCGTCTCTCCCCCTCTCTCCTTCATTTCGCGAGACATTCGAGACATAACAGACTGAGAGATATGCATCATTAGCTTACTTGGATACCTCGATGAGACTTCTAACCACACACTCTGCGATCCCTCGATATGGATTAATTTTAGTTAATCAAGTTCCATTGTATTATTACGGAACAGGGAAGTGCAAACACGTTTCGATGTTACGGAGAAATGGTTTCCCTTTCATTATTATTATTACTATACTACTCCGCAAAGAATGAATAGATACGAGAGATTAAGAATAGAAAGGACTAGATTTGCATATATACATATACATATATATATATATATATATATATATATATATATATATATATATTCTGAGACATAAGATAACCAAAAAGAACTCGGTACGAGGCTCTTTAAATTCACGACGAAAGAGAGATATACCTGGTACTAGTGTTGGAACAGTGCGCATAAAAGAAAGAGGAAGGAAGAGGGAGAGAAAGGAAGAGTGGGAGGGAAAAAAAAGAGGAAAGACTCGAGTAAGAGGTGGACGTCGCGAATAGGACGATACGCGTTCGTGCGGTCGTTCGTTCGGCCGCATTCCCGGCGCCGAAATTGCATACCTTCCCGTACGAGTATCCATGCTATACGTATACGTAGAATACGTAGGTGGAAACAAACGAATAGGGTTGTCGAGTATCGTAGAGAGGGTACGTAGGATGAGAGAGAGAGAGAGAGAGAGAGAAAGAGGAATCCTAGTCGGATGTATACTGAAAGAGGGAAAGAGAGAGAGAAAGAGAGAGAGAGAGAGAGAGAGAGGAAGAGGGAGGTTCGAGGGTGGATGTAGTGGATCGCTCGGACGTCCGACGCCGAGGGTTTGGGAAGCGTAATCGCTTTGGCCCCTCTACTAACCCCCTCTCGCCCATACCCTAGCTCGCTCGCTATTTATTGCCCGCACTCGGCCGGTTCACAACATAAATATGTTACACCTATGGCCACACCTATGCCCGCTAGCCACCCAAAATTCTTCCTCTCTGTACGAAACAAACGGACCGTGCAAAGATTCGTCCGATCGTGGAAGGGTTTAAACGGGGATCCCCTCTCTTTCTCTTTCTCTTACGGCTTCTCCCCGGTTATATTTCTTCTCGTATTTCTTTCTTTTCTTTTTTTTTTTCTTTTTTTTCTTTTTTCTTTTTTTTTTTTTTTTTTTATTTCTTTTTTCTCTCTTCTTCTTTTTTCTTCTCCCCTATTTCCTTGCCTTCTCTACATCCCTCTCTCCCTTCATTCTTCATTTAACATTCTTATTCTTAGAACATATCGAACGTTTCCTTCGCGGGAAAATGTATGATCTTTACCATAGCAAAGTGTTACGACTATTGCAATGCAAATTAGATCGTATCATTTACGTTTCACCGGTAGGGAATGAAATTATCGCGAGTTCTTGATTCGAGAAAGTTTTACTTTGCAACTCGACAAAGACACATTCTAGAGTTTTCAGATTTCATCTCAAATAAGACGATTTATATTCCGAGAGAGAGAGAGAGAGAGAGAGAGAGAGAGAGAGAGAGAGAGAAAGACTGTCTCGAGAGTTCGACTAGGTTATCTCTAAATGATATCGAGGTAAAGAGAGAATTGTACGTTCGTTAGATAAATTTTGATAATTGTATTATTAAAATTAGAATAATTTAAGAAAATAAAAAATATATATATATATATATATGTCGTTTTATAAAACGAAAAGATATAACGAGATTGTTATAGAATAAACGTAATCGCGTAAGAACTTTTCACACGGACGTAAATGATCGTAATAAAAAGGCAAAGGTTCGTTCGAGGAAGCTTTTAAAGATCCATGACTGCGCGTTCGAGTTTAGCGAGATAAAAGAAGGACCAACTGTTGAATATCGTTCTCCCCCATGATGAGCGAAGCGACACGAGCGGAGGAAACACTTCGTATCGATCGGCGAATCCGCGTCTCTCTCTCTCTCTCTCTCTCTTTCTCTCTCTCTATCTATCTCTTTCTCTTCCATACGTGAGTAAAGTTTCGACAGTCGTCGTCGTCGTCGTCGTTCTCGTTGTATCACGGATACATGCTAGTTTTATTTTATACGAGGATTAAATTGAAAATTATTGAATACATTGATCTATCGACTATGAAATAATATGTCACGATGAAAATACAATGGATTAAGAGAGAGAGAGAGAGAGAGAGAGAGAGAGAGAGAGAGAGAGAGAGAGCGAAAAAAAACTCACGTCTCATTTGTCGATCTGGAGGAACACCACCAACAGGTCGGTCAAGCTCTATCTTTTTCTCTCTCTAGTTTCGTTTTTCCGGGTAATCAGGATGATCCTCTCCTCCGGACTGGAATGATTAACTGTCGATCTTGTTGTCAACCGTCAAGGAAAATAAAAGGAAAGAAATAACGAACGAATGAACGAACGACGTCGAAATAAAATCATAGAAAACGTAGAAATCTCGGGAGATAATTATCGGGTATTTTTAAAAGGATCTATCGAACGCGCGCGAAATTTTCGTTAAATCGCGTTTCCCGGACGGGCTTTAAAGCTCGGCGTAGCCCCGCGACGTGCACGTGCAACTCGGACGCGTGGCACGTGGTGTTTGCCGGAGTGGCTCGACTCGAAAACCGCTGAGCAGAGCTTGCAAGCTCTCGTGCTTTCATTGGACGATGGGTGGAAACTGCGCATGGTTGCGGGTGTGGCCAGAGCTTAAGGGGCGGAATAAGCTCCCGGTGGCGATAGGACACCCCCTGAAGAGGGCACGTCTTGGGGGTGGTTACGATTCGACGCTCTACCCCACCGAACTAACTGACTCTCTCTCTCTCTCTCTCTCTCTCTCTCTCCTCTCTTTCTGTCAGAGAGCTTTTTCCTTAAGCTTCGAACGAGCGCGAGAACGGCTTTTGCTCTTTAGCCACGGCTTTGAAACTTGTGCGGATCCGACTTCGAAGTTCTCTTATAAGATGGAGAAAGAGAGAAGACCTATATCTCCATTTCTACTTGGACGATTTCCTGCAATTAGATAAAAACTACAAATCTAAAACGGTGGAGGAACATTTACGAGGTTTTCTTTTTTTTTTATTTTCTTTTTTTTTTCTTTTTTTTTTCTTTTTTATTGCTTATCGTTCGCTTCGAATAATATATTTCATTTCATTTATTTTCATAGGTATTTCAATATCGACTTGTTCAAAATCTTCAAAGAAAAAAATTTCGTATTAGAAGAAAAGCATAATTTTCTAAAGGAATTAATGGTTCACGAGTTATTCGTCGAAATTTTGTGATATTACGATTGTGAAAAATAAAAGAAAGAAACTGTGCGTTAAAACGTTCTCGTAGATCGAAGTCGAGAACACGAAGAGTGACTCTACTTACGGCAAAACTTAACGATCTCGGGGAAATCGGCATACGAATCGACGTCATAATTACCTTTTCATTTTTGTAGCAACAGGTGGAGAACGGTGCGATGGCTCGCGATGTAGCAACTAAAAAAAAAAAAAAAAGAGAGAGAGAGAAAGCGAGAAAAGAGAAGAGGAGGCGTGTACGAAGGTAACAGGCCGGTAGCAAAATTCCGCTCGAAATCGCGAGTTTTGGTATTTCGTTGGAGGTCCTGAAAACATTGATAGGGAGAGAGAGGTGTGAGGGGTGGAAAGGGTAGATTTGGGGACGGGTGGAACGTGGTATACGCACGATCGTTTAACAAATCGGGCCAGCTCGTCAATGTTTGACAAGGTCGCATGTCGATGGTAAAACGAAAGTCTAATCACGGCTGGTCGATAAATAAATCGTACTAGCTAAACAGCCAAAGTCAGTTAGAACGAGGTGGTTTGACCGAAACGCGAGTGGGCGGGCGTGGGGGGGGGGAGGTGGTAGTGGCTGGAGAATCGATGGGGTTGAAGGGGGTTAGAGGGTGACGAGAGAAAGAGAGAGAGAGAGAAAGGGGAACTTTCCATCACGTATTTACACGGTATGCCTACTGATTGGCGCACTCGCGTACGCCCGTTTTAATGATTTACCCTTGGAGAATGGCATTTGCGCTATAACGGCGTGACGTAATTTATTATCGATTATCGTTCGCGCCGAATAAACATCGCTTTAATTATTCACGGCGTCGAGTGCGCGGACCGCTTTCGTTCGCTTTCGGACGTCGACGAGTTTTCCGACGATTATTTTTGAAGAAAGAAAACTAATCGATCGTTTCGTCGATCGAACGTCAATGAAGAGAAGAATTGGTCCGAGTTCAAAAATACTATCCTCGAGCGATAGGAAGGTTAAAATGAAAGAAACTATATCGGTATCGAGAGATAATTGAAAAAGAAAAAGAAAAGGAAATATTCCAAAATATCTATAATCGATTTTAAATTCTTTCACTATTGACAAGTGATGTATTAACAAGTAGATTATCTATAATTATCTTTTAACAACTTGCCTATCTCTCTCTCTCTGTTCTCTTATCTTCTCCAATGTGATGCTATTTTTCGTTAATATAAATAAGTAAGCTCGAATAATTTTATGTAATAAGGAAATTTGCGAAATAACAAGAGATCTAATTTGATCTCGAAAGAGAAGACTACCAGATCGGAGCTAAGAATCGAAGAAAAAATTGATATCGCTAAGAAGGGATGCATACCTTCGTCCTAATCGAATGATCAAGACGACGATCTCTATTTCCATAGCGACTATACGTCCCTTTTGCTAGACGAGGAAAGCTTAATATTTAAGTGGTCTTCGTCTCGGCGCTCGCCAGTTATATGACGTTCATTATTGATTAATTGCAATTATGCGAATTTCGCGCGCGGAAGAGAGATATAAATAGAAAGAGAGAGAGAGAGAGAGAGAGAGAGAGAGAGAGAGAGAGAGAGAAATGAAGATAGAGTGGAAGGTTCGAAATGGATTTAACGATCGTCGTTTCATAAATTCGCAATGACGGACGAATCCGCCTCGCGAGTTCGCGCGAGCCGCCATGAGCGACGTGTCATTTATCGTATAACGGCTGAACATTTATGCGCGCGTTCGTGTCGCATAATTGCAATTAGAATGGAATTCATTTACATCGACCGACATTCGATTTGTTCCGGGGAGGAAAGCTTCGATTTACATGCGCTCGCATTCGACTACTATCGGCCCGGACGGCCGTCTGGATTTATTTCGATGAACGTCAATCCCGCGGCCGTAGCGCGATGTAAATGAGATTAGATTAGCCTCTGTCATATAACAAACCCCTTGGATGCTTCCATTTAGTTGTTGCGGTTGAAGGATAACACCCTATTGAATTTTACGTCCTTTTAAATACTTTCTTTTTAGCTTTTTCATCGATTCGAATTTATACTCGCTAATTATTGATCGGTTCTTTGAATAAAAACAAATCGTAGCCGATCATTTTTATATCAAGTATTTTCTTTTTTTTCTTTTTCTCTTTTTATTACTTTTACCGTATACTAAGGAAAATTCATACTCGTTCGTCTTAATGAACTAAATTATCTTCATCGAATCAACGAATACGTTGATAATTACTAAGTAAAAGAGAAATAATTTCTCTATCTCTGAACGTTAACTCGTAGGATAGCTAAACAAGAGAACGAAGGAGAGAAACGATATTCGAGCCACGAAACAGAAATTTATTTTATTTCCTCTTACGCATACAAGCGCGTGTGGTAGCAAGCGAGAGCGCGTAAACGGAATCACGTTCCCTCGGAATTCGACGTTATCCGAGACGATCCTCCGCGGCTCGAGTTCGAAGCGAAATTTCATTTTGATTTTTCGAAAACGGCTTGCGTGGGCTCGTGCTCGCGATAGCACCAACAGTGCGATGCGCTGGGATTAAAAGCTAATACGAGCGATCCAATTTAATTGAGCGATTAACAGCTAAATAGCCCGCCTGGTCGCTTTCTCTCTCTCTCTCTCTCTCTCTTTCATAAATGTATATATATATATATATAAATACACGCGCACACATACACGCCTCTCCCCAATTTCACCATTTCCCCAAACATGCTCGCGCCACTACCTAGAGCAAATCGTCCGTGGTGCCGTCCAACTCGTTGGAAAATATAATTCAAAGATATTTATGGCTGGATTACCGCCGGAATTGGGTATCTAATATACATGACCGCTCCTGCGGTTTGGCTGGACACGAAATGTCCATCGGCCATATTCATGTTCCTACGAGAACAACCTATTTTTGTCTGCTTAACCTAAAAGGCCAAATATAAAGGGACGATCTTAGAGATAGTCTTAAAATAACAATCTGATTCCCGAATCGCATTTTAATACTTACGAAGATCGAGGAAATGTCGTAGAATCGTTAGGGAAAACGCGGAGACAACAGTTTCTCCGCTATCTCCACGAAGGATTAGCCGCAATTGATAGCCACGTTTGGTAGAGGGACGTGTACGCAAAGCCGGCTTTACACGACGGAGAAAAGTTGTCCCGAAGTATCCGACTTCGTTCGTTTAAATTGTCATCTAGAATGGGAAGGTCAGAAATATATAAATACATACGCGTATTTATGTGTACGATAAATACGAACTTGAGATAGGAGAAATGTAAACAATGAGTAACCTTTCTTGGAATTTATCTGACGCACTATTATTCGTTAGTTTTGTGGCAGAATAGTATCGTGTTGAATCTAAAGGTCGATGGATCGGGTGATACGTGTCAAAGATAGAATTAATTGAAAGCAGCCGGTGTGCGGGCTCTCTCTCTCTCTCTCTCTCTCTCTCTCGTAGATTCTCTCGTACCTCCGGCAAGGGTAATTTTGATTCGGAGTTAGCGTTATAGGAGGGTAGTGTCCAGTGTCCTGCAGTGTCGTCCGGTGGTTAGTGCCGAGCCAGATGTCGCCGTAAGCGTGACGTCACTGGTTAACTACCCCCTCACCTTCAATTCCGACAGCATCGGTACGGTCCAGTAGTATCGTCGTCAGCACCACCACCATCACCGTCGTCACCACTACCACTACCAGCAGCATCAACGTCACCGTCACCGCCATCGCAGGTCTCCCACTACGGCAACGGATACGATATACGAGGATGATTCTGATTAATTACCGATAGTTACGCAAGCTGACGCCACTCCGTCGACAACCCTCGTTCGCTCACTCGGTCGCCAGCCAGTTTTGCCAGAGACTCTCGGAAACTTTACATCGGTGGTTTTTAAATCGTAAATAATTGCCCGTTACGCTTCGACCGGTTTTTTAATCGACGCTTCGTCACACTCACCCAGCGAGATATGTCTCTTTTTATTCTCTCTCTCTCTCTCTCTCTCTCGCTTTTCTTTTTTTTCTTTTTTTCTCTTTTCACTTCTTTTTTCAGCCTAGAAAAAGGGTAGGAAAAGGAAAGAATGAAAATTGATTTATAACGATCAGAATCCGTTCGCAAAGAGTAATTGAGAAGAAAAAAAAAAAAAAAAAAAGAGAGAGAAAGCAAACAAAAAAATACACTTTATTATTCCTCGCGAATATGGAAAAATATTGAGATATTAATGGTTAAAATTAATGATCTGTTTGGAATGTAAGATAAAGGCGCGGCGTGGGAAGGGGAGAGAGTATCATCGATCCTGGTATAATAATCGAAAGAACTATCGAGTCCCATTGTTCCTCGGGATCGGTTCTCGCACGGGCGCTTATCGATTCAACGTATGAGAGGGATGGGTCGAGGTTGAGAGTTTGGGTTTGGGGTCGGGGGTGGTGGGCTTAATTCGTCGGAGGATTCGGCAGTGTGAGTGCGTGGAGCTCGCGTGGCTCGCTGAAGGGAAGGGCGAGAGAAGGGTGGAGAAGAGTGCATGGGAAGGATTGTTATTTGAGAAGGGATGGAAAGCGCGTGCGAGCAAGCAAGAGCAGCAGTAGCAGCAGCAACGCCAGTGGTGGACCCGTAGCATTCGCGAGGTGCATCGGGTCGCGGCTGATCGGACCGCCAATATTTGGCAATTACGAAATATGAGTTTACATTTAATAATTGCGGTAAACACCGGCGAATGTACGCGTACGCGCCTGGTGTCCATAGAGAGAGAGAGAGAGAGAGACTCGTGCTTGTCAAGGGTGAGAGGAGAACAACGAGATACGGTCGAGGGATGATTTTCGATTTACCCTCCACTATGCGCATTATTCCACGATGCGGCTTGCGATAAGCTTCACGTTCGATCCTCTCACCCCTCAAACCGTATCGTTTTCTCGCTGTTTTCCTCTCTCTCTCTCTCTCTCTCTATCTTTGTTTTTTTTTTAACGAGCTAACTGAACAGACACATTTCCTAGCATCATTCATTTCCTATTACTTTGATTTATAATTCTTTTTCAGTATTTCATACTGTTCCATTAGAAATATTCAACAATTTTTGTTTTGAAATCTCTTTATTTTCTCGCTTATATCTATGATTTTTCTTTCTTTCTTTTTTTTCCCCCTCCTCACCCCTCCATCCTCTTGATTTGGAAAAAATTATAATCGACGAGTTTCGAGGGACGTACATACCGTCCATGTCCATGTATGCATTTGCACAATGGACTTTTGTAAATTCGTTGAACGTTTTAATTGAAATTCAAAATTACACATGTTTCTTCTTAATGAGTTACGTTTGATCCACGTCAGCGCTGAATAATAATTACGTATTGATTAAATATTTATTTTTCATTTTTTTTTTTTTTTTTTCTTTTCCTTTTTTTGTTTGTAAATAGTACGCCGTAGTAATGAAACGAATAATAAAGAAAGAAAGAAAGAAAGAGAAAGAAATTTGGTCGAGTCACGATTAAGGGATGACGCGTTATAAACGATAGGACTCTTGTCAACGGCACGCTTTCGAGATGCGCATCGGATGCTTCCCTTTCTGATGTTCGTAGATGAGCCGTGCCACCCTGTCCCCTCCAGTCATCGTTTCTTCGTACGCCCACGTACTTGCTCGCTCACGCATGCACGCACGCACTCACGCACGCAAACAGAAACGATAGTACGCGCACGTCGATCTCCCTCCCCTCTACCTCGATCCCCGTCCCGCACTCACCTCTCGTCTCGTGTCTACTCTCACAAAGCATCGGCCACAATTCGCCTAACCACTCGAAACCAACGTGTGTAGAAGAAGGGAGAGCGAGCAGGAACACGCGGGCGCAATTACCCGACATAATCGAGTCCCTATCGTTCTCCCTTAACCCCCCGTCCACCTTTCTCATCTCATCTCTCGCCTCTCTCTTTCTCTCTCGCTCTCTTTCATTCTCGTATGCACGCTCACACACACACACACACACACATATATATATATATATATATATGTACATGTGTAGAAAAATGTTTCGATTTTATTTAAATTCAATTTTTAGTTGAACGATCGCTTTGATGCTTACGTTCAAGATTTCAATGCTGGAAAAATGTAGAGAATATTTGTCCGATTTAGCGAGGAAACGAGAAAACTTGTCGACGCGTTATTAAAAATTTACGCCGCGTTTAAAACTCCCGTTTCATAGGGTGTACGAACGAAAAAGGGTGCGCGGCCAATTGATTCGCGGGTACAAACCGATCGATCAGAAAAATATTGAGAGAGAAAGAGATGAAGTTATTCGCACGGGCACGCGTGTCGGAATAAAGTTTGGGTCAACATTTCGTTTTGAATTTAATTCCATTGTTTTCTCGCGCAAATCGTGCCTTCTATTATTACGCCGCCGGCGGGCTTGTACTTTGATTTAAATAAGTAATCGGAGAAGCTATTTCGATTAAATCGGCTCGACAAATACCGATAATAATACATTGAATTATCGAAAATCGCGATACCGTGCATAATGAACATCTACGTATATACGTGACGGATACACGCAAACACATAAACGTACGAATCGTATGCAGAAAATGTCGATTGAAATAATAAAAATTCGAGAGAGAGAGAGAGAGAGAGAGAGAGAGAGATCGAATTTACGAACTCGTCGTGTATTTTTGTTTCGTTTCGTTTTAATTTTATGTGTCTTCTTTTTATTTCTTCTTTTTTTCCCTCTTCGTGAGACGTTATTAAAAGACGTCGAATAAATGTAATAATTTTTTGCGGAATATTCGTTCGGAATAGGAAAAGTATGAGGTGGAAGGAGAGAGAAAGAGAGAGAGAGGCTCATACTATTAATGACGATGTGATCGATATTAGCAAATATTTCCCGCGGGATGTTTACCGAGGTCGCCAGAATCGATAGCGTACTTGCGAGCGAAGCGTGTTATCGTCGCTGACATTTATTCAAATGTAATATCTTGTCTGCCGGCGAAGATTACCTGTTCGGGAAATGCGTCCCACCGGTACGCGACTTTCTTTTCCACTCTTTTCCGCTTGTACTCGTACGTAGATACAGACCAGGATCGCGAACGGGCCCTTTCCTTTCCCTTCCCTTCTCTTCGAGAGTTACGCATAATATTTTTCGATTAATATCAACTTTCTCCGTGTTCAATCTCAAGCTTCGAGAACGCACATCGATCTCTCTCTTTCTCTTTTCACAATCATTTTTTCTCATTTTTTGACAAGCAAACGAGCGGGATTTAATTCGTCGACAACCGTTCGTACAAAATGTTACAAAACATTTAACGATAATAGTAACTGTATTTCCAATAAAAAAATATATATATATATATATTATATATGGGTGATATTAATTGCGAAATACAAACGTCGAAAGTGCACGTGTTAATGCTTGAAATATTTGACATCATCGATGTGATATTATCGATAAGGTAAGGTAGGAGAAGAGGAGGTGTGTTATTAAAAAACTGTTTAAGGTAGAAAGTTGAAGGGAGGAAAGGGAGAAAAAGAATCGGAAGAAGTGGAGAGGGAAAGAGAGGGAGAGAGGGAATGTTCTGCCAATGTACCAACGTAGTTGGAAAACTTTTCGAAGCACTCTCGGCGCAAGCTGTTTCTCCTCTAGGATTTCGCGCCTTTTTCCAATTTCTTAAAGAGCCGCGACAATTTATGTGAGGCGTGTTCATAAAGTACTGCACTCACCCTTCCCCACGTTTTTTACCTTTTCTTTTGCCGGCGAAACCTTCCCCTTCTCTCTCTCTCTCTCTCTCTCTCTCTTTCTGTCTCTCTCGCACGCACGCACCGTACTAGATATAGACTTTTTAAAAGTAACTTCGGTACGTCGTATTTCTCGATACTTATTAGCTTTTCGCGACACGACTTCGCGTACGTGCCCTTCCTATGTATGTACGTATCTCGAAAGACGTGATAAACTTTTCTAATATACAGTTGCGTTCTCGAATGGCACCTCTCCTCTTTTCCAAACGATTTTCACGATCGAGAGTAATCGTAAATTAATCCTCGTACGACGGAAGTGTGTATGGGAAAAGGTGGCTTCCTTTTTTTCCTTTTTTGTTTTCCTTTTGTCTTTCTTTTTTTCCGACTGGCACTTTTTCTTTTTCCTTTTTTCTATTTCTATTTCTTTTTTTTTCCTTTTTTTCTTCTTTTTCCTGATCTCTTTTTATTTTTATTTCGTTTCGTTTTGTTTCCCTTTTTTTCTCTTTTCATTTCATTTTAAAAGGCAAAGCACGAGCCTTCCTCGCTCTACTTATTTTCAATCGGGGGAATAGGACAGCTTGGAGTAGGAGTAGGACGAAAAGTGTACATCGGAATAACCAAGAGCAACGACGTGATCGTATGTGGATACTTTAGGAAATTGATCAGGGGGGTAGTAAGGGGGTGGCTAGATGGTTAATGCTTTCTCCGCGACGTGGCAGCACCCGTGCCTCGTAAGGACGGAATTCGTTTGGCGACTCCTCGTCTCCTCGTTTTCTTTCTTCGTCGTGTCTTTTCGATTAATTTAAAACAAGTTCGGTATCTAGAAAACAAAACAAAACAAAACAAAAAATAAGAAAGAAGGAAAGAACATACTACTCGTGATTGACAAATAAGAAAGTAATAATAAGGGATTTGCATTTGGAATGCAAAACTTTCGAAGTACGGATGTGGAATATATATATATATATATATATATATATATATATATATATATATATATTTATATACGGTGAAGATTATATTTTTATTGATAAAGGGAAAATAAATATGGTTCGTCAAGATTTTCACAACGCGATCATTTACATAATTACGAAGATACGAACGAACGAATGTATCATACGTAATTCATAGTTGCAACTATAGTAATGAATAGAGTTCTCGAATGGAGTTATATTCCTACCTGTGCTTTTGGAAAACGATGAAGTGGATCGAAAGGATGGTCGTGATACGAGCAATGCAGGACCACTGGCCAAGCTTCGTCCTTCTCTCTTCCACACACACGCGCACGCACACAGACACACAAGCGCGCGCGCAAACACACTTGGACTACTATATAACACGGTAAATCTCCGAAATGCGGCGAGCAACGTTAAACGGCGATGGTGATTCGTAACAGGACTCGGCTCTCGCGAAATTCCTGAATTAACAAATTCGATTCAAGCGGAGAACGGGCTTTTCGCGAGTCCTCGACGGACGGAAAATATCCTCGAGGTAATTACGTGGTGAATCGGAAGAGAGAGAGAGAGAGAGAGAGAAAGTTACCCGCGACTCGGCTTCGCTAGCGGCGTTAATGAATCTCCATAGATTAATCCAATTAAAGGGAAGGATGGTCCGCTTATTGCG